>NC_047678.1:18015785-18665785 GCF_011762505.2 Arvicanthis niloticus
TATTAGCTTGGTCATTCTTGCATTCACAGTTCTTCCAGTGACAGCCTCCTGGTAAGGGCTGATATTAGCCTCATTTTGCAGATACCACACTTGACGGTTCAGAATAACTAATTGGCTTGTCCAGTGTTCTGGAGTCAAGGTGTGGTAGGCCCTGAACTTGAACTCAGGTTTTTCTGAAGTGCCAACTTCCTCTGGGGTAACATCCCCTGGACTATAGCTATATGAAAGAGCTTATTAGCTATGTCAGTGGAAACCACAGTCTGCTCACCATGTGGCTCAGCCAGTTTCATGAACCGATAAGGCAGAGCACACAGATTCTAATGATAAATCTAATTCTAGTCGTGGTTTCTCCTCTTAACATCTCGCATGTGTGTGCTTGACTACGCCCTTTTCCCTTTGTGGTTCCCCAGAGGTCACTCAAGGAGGCTGATGCATATCTGCACCTGTAACCCTGCATGAAGGCAGATCCCAGTGGTGAGCTTGCAGGGAGGAGTGATCCCCCAACCCCCACCATCCTGGAGGCCATGGCCTTTCCTCAAAGCTGCCTTGTGCAATAATACCATGGGATGGCTCTGAGTGCACCCTTTTCATTTGCACAGCTCTGCTGCAGTGCTGCAAAGATACCGGTGCTCTGAAGCATCATACATGACCAGGCTGGGGAGCCTAGTATCCAAGATGGCACTGACCTGGATATCATGAACCCTGTGGAAAATTTTAACCTCAGTGTCCTCATCTATAAATGTGTAAGCATCTTTTAGGATGGGTTAAAGAGTACCAAGCCCTTAGGTGCCACTTGGCAAAATGGTGATTACTCAGACAGCAGTAGCTATTGTTATTGTCTTTAATACTGTGTGGATTGTGGCCATCCACCCCTCCTCAGGGGCTGAGATTATCGGCCCATTTCTTCCAAACACAGGGGCAGGGTGGAGCATGCTACTTTTGATCCGGCAGGTCTTTAAGCACATTAGGATGCCACTGAGTAGGGAAACCAGCATCCCTTACAGAGCCATTTGTTGCACCTTAATGATCGGCTGTGTCAGAGATGTCAAAACAGGTCGTTATTCATAGCGGAGCGCCCCATGAGGCCGGCAGCCAGAGCAAGCTGCTCGCCTTAGCCTAGCAGCTCTCAGCGAAGGCAGAGCTCAGGGTCACTCTCCAGCAGCCAGCCGCGCTCGGGCCTTTGCTAGTTATTTGGAACAAAATTGCCCATTGTGATTTTAAAAATCAGAGAGAAGGGAACTCAAACGAGCTACAGTTTGCTGAGCCTCCTATGTGGTTCTGTGCAAGGCCCTCCATAGATGCCTTCTATTTAATCCTGGAGAGTTTACACTGAAGGAAGCCAAGGCCAAATGGGAGTAGCTTTCCAGTTCAGAGCTCACCACTGGGATCTGGGACTGTGCCCCCCACCCCCACGCCTGGACAGTGTCATTTCCCACGGCCTCCTTTAGTTCTAGTCTTTAGCACCAACATGTGGGGTATGCTAATCCACACAGTCTTGGTGTATCCTATAGGGTGTGTTCATCTGTAGGGCATCCCTTATTTGTCCAATTTTAATTACAGCATTGTTTGCACAGTGATTTAAATACTGCAAAGTACTTCTACACAGCAATCTCTTTTGGTCATAACAATCCGATAAAAAATAGTTTGGCCAAGAATTATGATTCATAATTTATTGTTGAGGAGATCAAATCTAGGGCAGAGAAATGGCTGAAATAAATCCCGTGGCCAGATGGGAGTGAAGCTAATCTTTGAGTCCAGTCCACATTCCAGGCCCAGCTCAGTAATCAATAGCTTGTGCTTGACCCCTGTGCCCCTCCGCCTTCCAGGGCTCCAGGGCTTTTCCATGTGGGGGGTTAGGGTGCATTGTGTGGGCAAGAGAGGAACAGGGTGGTATTGGAGGAAGACTGTAGAAATACTGAAGGTCAGACAGAGATGAGTGGAGAGTAGGTTATGGGCCCAAAAAGGAGAGTGAAAAGGACTGGGGCAGGGGAGACAGAAACTGGGGCTAGAAGATGAAGGAACTGATTCCCTGGAGATGAGCCTCAAATAAACTAGGTGCCACCCTGATGAATGGAAAGGAAGGTAGGGGATTTCCATGCTGTATTTTCTTTGAGGGGAAGGTGACATCTTCTTGACCCATGATAAGGGGCCATACTAAGGGCTAGCATCTTTGTACATGAAGCTTACTATTCAAGTTCTAGGCTCATTCTGTGTCCTCTGGCCTGTGAGATAACCGGAGGCAACTTTTGGTTTAGGGAGACAGTAGCTGAGAGACAGGCAGTCTACAAGCATAGGTTTGTTTTTTTTGTGCTACTACTAGACCAGCTGCACAAAGACAAGGTGAGCTAGATACTGCAGAGAAGACCAGAGTCACTGCAGAGGGCACTTCTTAGGTGGTCCAATGGGTGTCATTCCATTGAAGTCTAGCTACCTTCCACACAAGTCTCACCGTAATTTAGTAGAGTAACTGGGGGCCTAACATGCTGGCCAAGGATGGTGGGGTCATGTCTGTCTTCTAAGCTTTTTAAAGCAGCCGTTGTAAAGCTGATAATACCCCCCTTGGGAATTCCCAAAGTCTTTCCCTAGCCTCCTTTATACTTTCTGAACTTCACGATGCTTTCCAATTGATAAGTAGGGATTTGAATTCCATCCTTGCTATTTAACAGCTGTGAAGTTGGAATAAATCCTTTAGTCTCTCTTTAGCCCATTTTTCCCAGCTACAAAAAAGAATTGAGTTGCATACATCACAGAGTTGGTCCTGTCTTCTGTGTGATGACACTTCAATTGTCTGATTTATGATATTTTGCCTTTGTACAAATATGTCCCTCTGGTGTCCTGGTCTTTGTAGGCTGTGCTACGTAATACAGTAAACCACTTCTTCCTATGGTGACAATGTACAATAAGAACGTCATGGAGGGGTCAGGAAGCTTTACTTCCTCCCTCAGCCCCCATGGGCTAGAAAGTGAATATTTAGATTTTGAGAGGCAGGTGGCCTCTGTCATCAGCTCCACTGTTTCAGGGCATCCATATGCAACCTGCAAGGAGTGGGGCTGTATCCCAGGAAACCTTTTGGGACCCAGATTTGAATTTCTTACAATGCCCATGTGCTATAAAACAATATTCTTTTGATTGTTTTTGATATTTTGATATTTTGGTAATCATTTAAAAATACAATAAATACATTACTTTAGCTTGTGGTTTTACAAAAACAAGTGATTCCCTAGACTTACCTATGGGCTACAGTTTTTGGAACTCGGCTTAATTTATTATTACTGAAGGAGACAGACGCATTTTAAGAGGGGATTATTCCTTTAAAAAGAGTCAGTAGTGTAAAAGGGACATTTTGGACACCCAGCATACAGTGGAGAAGCTGCGAGCATTCCTTTATTCTATGTTCCTGCCAGAGCCCGGCGTCTCAGCACCATAACATCACCACCCACTTAACAGACGGAGCTCCATCTTCTCAGTTCTGAAAGACTTGGCTCCATGAGCAGATCTGGACACCTCACTGGGCCCATCACCCACAATTTTGAATCCGTTTCCTTCAGAAAATAAATCTTAAGCAAGCGCTTCATTATTAATCTGAATTTTAGAAAGGGCAGAGATGAAGCCAGTTGGTCCCTTGCTGGATTTTTCTCATGTTTGGACCTGTGGAGAAAACTCCAGCAACAGATGCATGACAGGAGTTGGAAGTACATCCTTGACAAGGCTTCAGACCATCCAAGTGCAACTTTGTCTCCTCAGTTATGAAGTCTTAGGACTTCTATTACGACTATACATCTAACCTTCTTTCCTGCCAAACACTTTAAATTTGTTTTGGAATAAATACTTGGCTTTAGTAAAGTACACTCATAAATAATCATTCTTTTTAGCTGGTCTCCACGCACTCAACCTTCACCTTGGTGGTTAGTGAAACCATTCCCCCCTGAGATCCGTGATAAGATCACTGACAAATGAACAGCTCTGGGCCTTCTCCTTGACCTCAGAATGACAATGAAGTCTTTCTTCCATAATCTCTACCTCTTTGGTCAGTCTAGTCTTCCTCCTCCATGCCTGGCCACACTGTGGTCCCTCCTACTTTCCCAACAATTGGTAGGATCTATAACAACCTTCTCTTATGTGCTCACAGCTATGTATTGATCTACATTTGAGCCAGGCATGGATTCTCCAGGGCCCCTGCCTGCCTGTTTCAAATTCAGTGTCTCATTTGCTCTTGTACAGGGCCCTACAACATGTCCTTCATCCACAGTGTGCCATTGTTCCCAAGGCTAGGAGTTCTGCTTGGTCATATCTAAATTAGGTCTTCATAGGCCCTGTCTTTATAATGAGGGAACTGTTTGATGGCCAGTGAAATATTACTGTAGGAACATCTCCTACACACACACACACACACACACACACACACACACACACACACACACACACATACACACACACACACACACACACACACACACACAAATGCACTTCAGTTCTTTCTAATGAGACAACTAAGATAGAATTAATACCAACCAGCAGTTTTTCTGCCACTATCTTTACAAGGCAAATATTATAGACACGTTCTTGTGGCCTTGATTATGTCTTCTGCATGATCTTCTTACTTAAAATGAAGTCTATCCTGCTTCAGAAATATTTATTCCCAATCTAGGGTTTCTACCCCACTGTTAACCATTTAGTTCCAGGATAAAGGGCACACACAACCTTTATATTAACAGTAATAAGCCGTAAACAGCACAAGGGCTGGGCAGATATCTACCCTCTATGCTATTAGAGTCTACTTTCCTATTGATAACCCTGAGGTAGTACTTACTACGTTTCATCTAGGCTGCTCTTAACTCCAATTGGCCATCCCTCAGAGCCATGTTTTCATGACTCACCTAACATCCCATGGTAGCTTCTCCTCCATTCTCCTTCTCCACCTTGTGCTCTCCTCTGACCCTTAGCCCGGGAATTCTTAATTCCACTATGTCTCTTCTGCCCATTTATTGGCGGTCAGCATCTATATTTACCAAACCTCAACACTATGTACCTGTAGTACTCAGACCTACCCCAGTCTTACTAAACCTGCACTTTTATCAAGGCACCTGCATGATCTGTGGGGCCATTCAGGTTTAAAAAATACTCCCTTCCCAAATGTCATATTTTCTTCCTTTGAAAGCTGGACTGCTGAAACAGTGGAACATCTGAGGTGATTTGTTGCACCTCAAGAATCCTCAAAACCCTAGAGAACACAGGGGCTGTATTCAACTGCATGGCTTCATCTCTTTTCATTTCATTTGAATAGGAGCCATCATCATGGAGATTTGAAGAAAAGCTGTTGTCTGGGCCCGTGGAGAAACTTGCAGCCGACTTGGGTGAGCTGCTGAGTGTGGCATGCCTAATATCCTGGAGTCCTCGGCTCAGGGATGGGAGAGTCTCTTGGGGATCGGAGAGCTGACTCTGCAATCTGGGAAGCCTAGATCCATTAGTCTGGTTGTCTGGTCAATTACAAGTCCAGGGGATAAATAGTGATGGGGCACCAGGAAGGCCCATCTCGAATGCTGTCTTTTGTAGGGTATCATCTTGCCTGAAAGGAAAGTGAAGTAGTGGGGTTTGGATCGCACCTGGCAGGACTAGGCAGAAGTTATATAACTTGGCATGTAGGTGTTATGGAGTGAATGCTGTCAGTCTGAGAACCAAGGAAGCAGAAAGAGCCATAAAGAAAAGTATGGGTAAGAACAGCATTTCTCTAAACAACAGACAAAAGGAAACCAAATACACAAACCCTCCAGACCAACAACTGAACAAGAAATGAACCTCTGAGGGACAGATTGATCCCCAAGTGAGGGGTCCATGAGGTCCCACGGCTCAGTTCCATCTCTGTTGGGCCACACTGCTGTTCCTGCCACTGTGTCCCCCGACAGCCTCCACTCTACCCCTTGGATTCTCTCTCATGCATGGGTCAACTCATGTTGAGACCTGCACAGCTTAGGTATTGGCCTAACTGGAGCAAATGAAGAAATGACAGATTACAAAAAGCTGGGAGTGGGTGGGTCATGCACTCTGATGGAGACAGACCAGCAGCAGCAGCCAGAGACTCGGTGTGTTTATTTTATACATCCATATCAGTGATGTGGGCTTACTGCATGCAGCTGAGCAAAGGGGCGGGTTTAGCTATTCTCCGTGGGGAGGGGGGCAGATTTAGGCCATTAATATCAAGGAAGAACTACTATTGATACTTACTATACAAACACTGCCAACATCTGCACATGAACCAGGGCAGGGGAAGGCTCTGCCTTTTCCTCGAACCTGACCTGGGGAAGGCTCTGCCGTTCCTGCGGCTCTGAGGTATTGGGTTCCTCGCTATGGCCATGCTCACGGCAACAATATATATTGACTGAGGATTAATCTGTTCCCCACAGGTGTGGATTCTTCCTCATGTCCTCTTAGGACACCCAGGCCAATGGACAAATTTCTAGCCAACAACAGAGGGAACTGACACACCAAGATGACTGCAGTCCCTACATCTTGCAGGAGAGGCATGGTACCACCAGCCTGCCTCTGTCCTGTGTGTGCACCTCTTTGCGGCTTCACCATGTAGTCCCCTTCATCCTACATGGATGTGCCTCTAAGGACATCAGTTTTCCAACTGTTGGTTAAAAAAAAAAGAGGCAGTTTATGCTTCTTCCATGTATAGACACAAAAGGGAACGTTCTGCCAGTAAAGCCTGCTGACCTGCATAGTGTGAGCTGCCCCTTTCAGTTGTCCATGTTACTGCCCCAGAATCACTCTCAAGAGTGAGAAGGATGAGCATGCCTGGGCTCTTGTTTCGCATACAAATCCTTCCTTCCTCTTGCTTCTAAGGGGATCTCCACTAAGTCCCCCTCCACACACGGGGAGTGAAGCTAACCCTTGAGTCTTGTCTCTGTGTAAGTGATAGAAAGGTCAACGTCAGAAGCTGTAAGAAGTAAGTACAGTTCTGCCCTCAAGGAGCCCATGTGCTTTCTGAGAAGTCAAGAGCAACCCACAGAAAAGGGACAGTAACTGGGAGACCATAGTCTCAGGAGACCACACCTTGGCTGGAGTGTGAACTAAAGCTGGTGGCAGAGCCAGTGTCTGATATACAGGTAAGGCCAGGAGGAGAGCAAGGCAGTGTGTGGGGGGACAATTATTGTGACAGAAGTCAGGAGAGTGCTCTGGATGTCACTGGAGTCTGGAAGCAGATTCTTGTGGGCTTGGGGAGGCTCCACCTAGGAGAGGTCCCCTTGCTCAGCTGTGACAACTCCCTGGGAGAAGCTGGCTACAGGGAAGGCTCCGTGGGGGTGCAGATTGGGAGTGCTCCTGGGAAGGCAGGGCTCCAAAACATGATGGATTGTTTTCACTGTGCTGCAATCCCCTCCTGCCTGCAGGGAAATGGCTTAGAACAGGTACAAGAATTCTAACTGCCAAGCTGTTGTTTGTTGGCTTCAGCTGCGAGTATGAAGTGAGCTGGGAGGGGCCCATGCTCTCCCACAGGACTACAGGGAATCTCACTGGGCACATGTATGGGTAGGGTCTGAGGGCTTTCAGCTCACTGAGGCGCCTCACTCTGACTTCAGGTTCTCAGCCTGTTACCTCACCTTACCCTCAACTTCTCTAATCATGCCTCCTCCATTTCCTAGAAATCACAGTTTCTGAAAGCTAGGCTACTCTTCTCCCTTCTCTGGGCTCTTCTTCCATATACAAAGTATTCCTTCAGCCATGCTTCAGGTAAAGGCTATAACCTCTCTACCCATCACTATGAGGTGA
The DNA here is from genome assembly GCF_011762505.2 of Arvicanthis niloticus. Taxonomy (NCBI): domain Eukaryota; kingdom Metazoa; phylum Chordata; class Mammalia; order Rodentia; family Muridae; genus Arvicanthis; species Arvicanthis niloticus. The sequence goes on from NC_047678.1 coordinate 18,023,553, forward strand.
CCTGCCTTGTCTACAGGCAACAAAGGACCCACAAGACATCGCTCACTCTAAGTTGACCTGCAAAGCTGGGATACTGGACCAGGCAAGAAACACACCTGGAGCCATCTGAGTACAGTTTTTCCTCAGAGAAAGATGTCCATATAGATGATAGCGTGTAATCTTGACCAATAGAAGAGATAACGGGGTGGGAGGGCTAGAGGTAAGAAGTGCCTACATATCTAGGACCAAGATGTTAGGTGGGCGAGAGAAGTGTGAGAAGTGTTCTCTGGAGCTTGTGTGTGTGTGTGTGTGTGTGTGTGTGTGTGTATGACAAGTGGCAGGAAGTTACTGTAACCACTCCTGCACATGACAAATGGAGAGTCATTCAGCTATAATCTGAAAGGCTACTGGGGTAGTAAGAAGGAGAGGGATTTGATAGAATTTGCAGCAGCTAAAATGGAGGGAGAGACTCTCAACATATAAAGCATGGCAGTATCTGCCACCACAAGCCACCAACTTAGGCAAGGAGCCACCGAGCGAGCAGCTGATTCTAATACTACACATGTGTAAATCACTGCCTGACATGATGAGCTAATTCAGGGAACTGATTCTTTCCCCTTTTCTTTGTTCCAGGAAAGACATAAAAAAAAAAAAAAAAAAAAAAAAAAAAAAAAAAAAAAAAAAAAAAAAAAAAAAAAACTGAGGGCTCACTGCCCATTCATTAATCCTCTTAACACTGTGAGGGTCTCATCATGCCTGAGCCTCTGATGGGGCTGGAGACAGTACAGGCAGCAGGCTCCACCTGGTTGTCCAAGATCACTTACACACATTCTCAGCAGCATTAGACACCACAGGGTACGTGTCTGGTACACCCTTCACACGCAAAATTAAGCATGATGACAAGCCTGTTTTTTTTTTTTTTTATCATACACTTAATGCTAAATTTGCATAGATTTAACAAGCACAAAACTCTATAAATAATGTTTAAATATAGACATGAGCACTTATTCCCAAGTCTGTAGGTGCCTCGTTTGTCAAAGTCAAAAAGTACTGGGATCTTTTTTTTAGATACAACCTCATGTTTTGCTTTTCTCACTTAAAACAACATTGTGATCACGCTCCGTGCTTGCAAAGCATCTGTTTTTCTTCCTTTCCTTTTTTCCCCCCCTGGGTTTTCTTTTGAAAGGCTAGCCGTTCATATATGATCTTTACAAGTTAAAAGAAAACAGTGACTTCTTACTCAGGTATTCATTCATTCATCCATCATTTCTTAAGCATCTTCTATGAGGGTCAGGCACTGTGCTAACCCTGAGAAGTGCAATAGTAAACCAGGCAGAATCCTGCCTGCTAGATCCTAGAGCTCAGGCTCCTAAAGTTGCAAAGCCCGTTTCCTATTCCAGTCTGGTTTGCTATGGTCTCTTCTTTCTTTTCTTTCTTCATCCCTGGATTATTTCAGGGAGGCAAGTAGGGTTTTTTTGGGTTTTTGTTTGTTTGTTTGAGACAGTTTTGCTCCGTAACCCAGGTTGGCTTCAAATTCTTAAGTGATAATATTGCAAGAATAATGTTTAAATTATTCTTTCTGCCTGGATACTATGCCCCTCTTTCTCTGTTGCTTGATTCTAAGCAGACGGATCCAAGGTACTGTACTTTGTTTTACATATTCCCCCATATATATATACACACACACACACACACACACACACACACACACGTGTATCCCACACTTGTGACTCTAATTATCATTTTATCTTCTCTCTACTTTGTTCAAGTCCACAAAATACCAGCTCTTTCAGAGATGAGTGCCTGGGCTCCCAGCTCTCTCCTCTAAGTTTATGGGATCTCAGGTTGTGCTGTGGAAGCTAACGGAGAGCTGACTTCTGAGCAGAGCAAGGCCAGACAGTGTCTCAGCTACAGGTGTCTTTGCATTATGACTGCCAGTCCAGGTGTCCTAGGTTGCACTAAGAATGAGTGGCTGACACTACAGCGTGGTTTGGCATCAGTGTGCTTGATAGAAGCGTGAGTGAATAATAGAGAGAGGGTGAATTGTGAGACCAGAGGCTTAACGGCACATTATTAAGAAGCAGCAAGCAGAAGCCACAAGAGGAGTGGCCTTGCAAAGCACCATGGACTATGAGGAATTCAGACTGAGTAATAGCATCCTCAACACAGGTAGAAGAAACACAGCAAGTCTGCACCAAACCCAAAACACAGAGATAAGACTAACATCCCTTCCTTCGTCACCAGACCCAGTGATGTCACTTAGAGTTATTGTTACTATTCTAAAGACCACTCAGTTCTCTGTAAGAGCTATCTATGCAGCTGCCTTTACCTTTTCCTTTCCCCCTCAGTCAGTCATCTAGGGGATGACTGAAACATGCTCTGTCTTTGCTTCCTGAAGGATCTAAACTGACACAAAATGAAGCTCCACAGAGGGCCACTGTTTCCCTTCCCTGCACTGGGCTTTCATGAACCCCCTAATCCAGAGGCTCCTTCCTTCTCTCCCACCCCTGTGTGGTACACATGGAGATCAGCAGACATTCCCTACATGCTGAGCAGTGATGCAGGACTTGACACACATCAGTCAGGCTCAGCGCGCTTGGGTAAGGTCAAGAGACCCTGGCAATATCCCCCAAGTTCTGAAATCTGATGAAATTTGAGCAAGGGAGAACTGTGGTTAGAGTTGTCTCTGACAGTCTTAACTAAAATGCAGGTTATATCATGGAAGAGTTGTGAGAATATACAACTATACTTTAAAATAACCTTTAGACAAGTGCTGTGAGATTTGTGGGCACACCAAACACCCTCTGTACCCCAGGTCTTCACATAGCAGGACTAATATAAATCAGGCTCACCTTGCCAGCCAGGCTTGCACACTGGCTTCACGTCCACCTGCACCAGGGTGTCCTGAGCAGCGGGCTTCTGTCCACAGTCATAAGCAGTTACCAGGATCTCGTACTGGCGTTGCTTGTCATAGCTCAGCTTCTCAGTGTTTCTGATGTTGCCTGAAGAATAGGGATGCACACACTCGTTTCTGACCACACAGAGTAGGCTGTACTTAACTTCAGCACTCTTTCCTATCCCATCAGCCTTCAGAGGGAGTGAAATGGCGGCCCCTACCTCTTTGTGAAAATGAAGGCAAATGGGAACATAGTTGCCACCCATAATCCCCTTGTGCTTCAGTGGTAGGTTCCTGGGGTCCAATAGGTGGGGTTGTCTCTTTGTGCAATGGGGCTGTTAGAGAATTCCAAGCAACATCTGGAGTCCAATTGGCCTGTGTTTCCAAGTAGTGGACTGCCAGAAAGCTGCCCTGAAAGTGCACACATGTGCCTCTGATGTGGGGCAGAGTACTCATCTACCATGACGTTTCTGGGAAAGAGATGGAATCCAGACAACATCCTGGCACGCCATTTTTAGCATCCAGGCTTGTCGCCAGGAATGCTCACTGCTTCTTCTCACATTATTTTGCTACCAAATAGGAAGTAAAATCAATAAAAAAAAGTGTGACCTCCCTTCTGAAAGCTGCACAGAATAACAGATTCCTCGCCCTGAGTAAAGAGACATATTTCTTCTCCAAGAGAGACCAAATAATGTATTCAGAGCCGTTCATGGGGGTTTGCTCAGAGGAATTTAATATTATGATCAGAAATAAATATTTGGTCATTAATGAGCAGAACTTAGACTGGCTGGGTTTTTGTTCGTTTGTTTGTTTGTTTGTTTTATTTTTGTTTTTTGATGGAATGTTATTTTGTTCCAAGAGGAGGAGGTGTGAATAAAGGCCAAACAATATTTTAAAGTATTTTGAGTATTAAGATCTTCAATTTTTGGGAGCCACATATTCCCTATATTCCCATTTTTATTTTCTCTCTCTCTAGATATTATCTTTTCTTACCCAAAAGTGAAATTATGAAAACAGAAACAAGAAAACAAATCAACAAACACAGAACGGTTGTGTCTGACATCTATTTTAAATTTCCCTAGCACTTTATTTCAACACTTAAACATTATCCATCCAGACTGGGGTAACGTGCTACAACAACAACAACATCTTAGGAAGCCAAACTGCTCTGAAGACTGGGGAAGCTGATTCCGCGCTCACCTCTCCCAGCACACTCTGGTGGGGAGGCGGGGTCTGACCAGTGTCTGGGAGAATATGACAACACCCAAGACACTGCAGCAGAAACACACTTTTGCTGTGTGCTCTCAGCAATTTTAAAAACACAACAGCATCTACTGGTTCAGGACCATATTTTCTGAGTAAAAGTGGGGTTGCTATGATTCTATATTTCTCTCTGATGTGTAGAACTCCTCCTACTTTCTTTCACACGCTGGTTTTACTCTGAGGGCTTGCACAGGTCTGGAGGCTCGTGGGATTGGTAGCAGTCCCTATGGTAGTGATTCTCAACCTGTTGGTCCTGACCCCTTCTGGGGGTAGGATGACCCTTTCATAGGGGTCACCTAAGACCAATGGAAAACACAGAGATATATACAACGATTCATCACAATGACAAAATTATAGTAATGAAGCAGCAACAAAAACAATTTTATGGTTGGGAGTCATCACAACATGAGGATCAAAAGGTTGAAGCATTAGGAAGGTTGAGGACCACCTTCAGACTCTACAAACTGGTCTGTGGCTGGCCTCAACACAGGGAGGGACTCTGCCAAGAAGTACCTTCAGTTCAACACAAGAAATGTTTCTGCAGCACCAGATTGAATTCTGAACAGAAGTATTTCTCTTTCTTCAGAATGAAATGACTCCAGAAACCCAAGCCACTTAAAAAGAGGGGGGCTCAGGGTTGACAATTGGTGTAGCATTAAGCTGACAAAGCACTATTGATTGTAGCAGAAAAATAAACACACAGACGGAATCTTTAGCTCAATTTGTTGCAGCTCTACTTCCGGAACAAGTCTTAATGAAACTGTCTGGGAGACTAATTCACTTTCTCCACCACCACCAGCAGCTCCACACATGTGGAAATGACTTTCAAAGCAAAGAACTTGAAACATTAGGTCACAAATGAGGGTATAATAATGTGGCCCATTGTTGCATGGGAAAGGGTTGTTTTGGGGAGGGGGTACACATTTAAAAATGCTTTGAATGCTCAGTGAGGGGAGAAAAAACCCATCATCTGTGTGTCTGTTGTAGATGTATCTTTCACTCCACCTACGAGTGAATTTCTACCTTCTGGCTGCTTACCAGACCTGGGCCTCAGTAAAATTAGGTGAGCTGAGGTCCTGGGTCTGGCTATCAAAGTCTAAGTGAACTTGGAGGTTAACCCTTAATGGACAATCAGAATTTTACCTCGCATATTAATGAAGTTATTATTCCTTTGTGTTTTTAAGAAATTAAAAGTGGGAGAGACGGGTGAAGTCAGCACACTGTTCTCCATCCTCTTGCTGATGGCATTTCACTTGTGGCCACCTTCTGGAGCTGTGCAACTGTGCTTGGTGATCTATGGCAGTTACTGTGAAACTGCCCAGATCTTTGCAGAGTCAATCCCTCATGTAAAACTTGGTTCTGGGAAGATGGCAAAGGACAACAAACTGCAGACATGCACGATGCTGTTCCTCTAGGTGTCACATCCTAGCAAGTTCCTTGTTGTATCAACTTGCTCAGATATTTAATTCCAACTTCATTGATAAACCTTCAAGACAAGGCTGAACTAAGTTGTCTAGGACTCTCACCCCTGCTCCTCCCAGGTGAGGAAGCATTTGTGGGCCTTCCTCAGATTTATAAGGTACAATTGACAAACCCTATGTGTTGTCAGCCTTTAAGTCACTGTGACATATATTTGATAGGAACAATTCAAAAGAGGAAAAGATACATTTGGAGTCATGGTTTCAGGGGTTTTAGTCTATGGTCAGTTGACTCCATTACTTTTGGGCCCAAGATGAGACAGAATGTCAAGAGCATTGAGTTGGCAAAGATGCTTGCTTCACAGTGGGCCAGGAAGCAGGGAGAGCCCGGAGAAGGGCTATGGACAAGATATATCCCACAAAGAAATAGGTCACGCCCAGTGTCTTACTTCTTTCCCAGCCCCCTCTCAGTTCCCACACCCTCCTAACAATGCCATCAGTGAGCGCATCTATTGATGGGTCAGTATCTTCCGGATCCAATCATCTCTCAGTGTTTGTGTTCACTACCTGGATACCAAGTCTTAATATGGAAACCTTTTGGGTACCTGTTTATATCTATATCATACCAAGTGTATAGTGTGACAATTTGATATAACTGAACTCCTTGAAATGAACTCCATAGTCAATATTTTAATATTTGATATATTTACACCTCTCATAGTCATCTGAATGTGTTTGAGAATATTTGAGATCTACACTCTTCAAAATTCAATTTGTAATGCATATAATCCATAGCAACAATGGTTGTCATACTGTCACTAGGTCCCCAATACTGATTCCACATATAACTGAATGCTTACACACTCTGACTGATGACTTCCATTTTTCCCACCCCCATATCCCTAGTGAACACCATCATCCTCTCTATTACTATAAATTCAACTTTTTTCTAGCTTCACATATGCGTGAGATCATATGACATTTGTTGTTCTGTCTTGCTTATTTCACCAAGTGTGATGCCCTATAGGTTACAAACTTGTTGTACAAGAGCCACTTCCCTTCCTCTAAGATTGAATAATTTTCAATGTACATGTCTGTATGTATCACTCTGTGTGTGGGGGCAAAGCTCTTTCATTTTCTTTTCTATTCATCTGTCTACAGACACCTTAGGGTGCCATGTCTTGGCTATTGCAAGGTGTGTTGCAATGAATTATGGGTGTACATTATCGCCCCTTTATTGCCTCAAGAAACTTACTTTATTTCCCAGGACTGGAAGTGTTAAGATTATATAGTAATTTTATTTTTAATTTTTGTTTTCTGTAACAGATGGCTGTATAAATGTACATCCCAACCAACCATAAAAGGGCTTCCTTTTCTTCAACTACCTTATAACGTTTGTGCTTTGAAATTCTTGGCTTTTTGATAAAGGCAATATGACAGTTGAGGAGTGACACCTCATTGAGGTTTTAATTAGTGTTTCATTTATGGTTGGTGACACTGAATATTTTTTCTCATGCCTGCTGGCCCTTTTACGTTTTCTTTAGGAGGAAGTCTATTCAGGTGCTTAGCACTTATTTTTCTAATGACTTTGATTAATCCCCTGTATGTGTTGCATAACTCATTACTGTGTATACAGCTTTTGAATATTCTCTTTCTTCTGTAGGCTGCTGTCCTGCTTTGTTGATTCCTTTATTACTGCAAAAAGAGTTTCAGTTAAATGTTTTTTGTTCTTGCCCTGCTGCCTATCCTCTTGGTTTGCTAAGAAGTTTGTGTTTTATCGTGAAAAATATCGATGTTTTGTCAAATACACTTTCTGCATCTACCCAAATGGTCATATGGTTTATTTGTCTTTGATTTGGTAAACACGGTATGTTACATCATTTCATTTGTGTGTGTGTGTGTGTGTGTGTGTGTGTGTGTGTGTGTGTGTGGTGAATCTTCCTTCTATCCCAAAGATAAATTTCACTTGATCATGGTGTATAATTTTTTTAATGTTATTGAATTTAGTGTGTGTTATGCTTTGAATGTGAAATATTCCCAATAGGTTCATCTACTATATCAGTTACTCCCAAACTGATGGTTTTATTTGGAAAGGTTACAAAATCTTTAGGAGGTGGGGCTTCACTGGAGAAGGTGGGTCACTGGAGGGTGAGCCTTAAGGCTTTAATAGCCCATCATCATTCCCTGTTAACCCTCTGCTTCCTGAGTAAGGATAAAATATGAACAGTTAGCCCATTCCTGCCACCATGCCTTACATGCCTGCAGCCCCTCCTTGCCAGGATGTACTGTAGCCCTATGGTGGTTTGAATAAGAGTTCCCTTACCTATATGCTCGTAGATTTGAATGCTTGGTCAGTAGGGAGTGGCACTACTTGACAGAGAGGTGTGGCCTTGTTGGAATAGGTGTGGCCTTGTTGGAGGAAGTACGTCACTGGGGGTGGGCTTTGAGGTTTTAAAAGCTCAAGCCAGGCCCCTTGTCTCTCTCTTCCTGCTGCCTGTGGATTTGGGTGTAGAACTCTCAGCTACCTCTCCAGCACTATGTCTGCCTGTGTGCTGCCATGCCTCCCACCATGAGGATAATGGACTAAACCTCGGAAACTGTAAGACTGCCCCAATTAAATGTTTTCCTTTATAGGAGTTGCTGTGGTCATGGTGTCTCTTCACAAAAATAGAACACTGAATGAGACAAGGCCCTGGAAACAATAAGCCAAACCAAATTCTTTCTCCCTTCAATTGCTTATGTTAAGGTATCTTAATCATAGAAGTGAGAAAGTAACTAAGACACAGTTTCATAATGGTAAGTGGGGACTTGACATGTAGTATGCAAGATGAACTTGACTATGTAGTTCTTAGGCCTTTGGGATTGGTTTGTGGGAGGAATTTGGAACACGTTGGAATTCTGAGTTATGAAATACCTTGAGTACTGTAGATAGAGCTTAATAGGACACTCTGGTGGTGGTGGTGGGGTTGAAGACAATGCTGGAAGAAACATATATAGCAGAGGCCTGGTTTATAAGGTTTCAGAGGGGAACACAGACTCTTATTAGGAATTGAGCTAGGGTCAATTTGCATTATATTTTGTCCAAGAATCTGGCTTTTTTTCTGCTGCTTCATGAGAACTTGTATAAAGTTGAACTTAAAGGTAATTTGTTGGCAGAGGAAAGGTATGTGAGCAAGCTTAGAGTTCCAGACAGGGAGAGAGGCAACAAGGCACCTGTAACTAGCTGCCAAACAGATTAGCACTATTCAAGAGATGTAACCAGCTGTCTTGTCTTCTCCACCAAGATGGACTGTGCTTGACCTATGAGCCAGAATAAAGCTTTTCTCCTGCAAGTCACTTTTGTCAGAACATTTGACCACAACAGGAAAAGTAACTAAAGCATTGTGCTAGTATTTTGTTGAAGTGAGGATTACTTTTAAGTTCCTTGTGGATACTGGTACACCCTTGTTTTTTTTTGTTTTTTTTTTGTTTTGTTTTTTTTAAAATATAGTATCTTTATCTGATTTTGATATAGAGGTAACTTCAGCCTTTAAGTAAGTTGGGTAGTACTTTCTCATCTTTAATTTTTTAAGGAGACTTTGAGAAGAACTGGTTCTAGTTAGTCTTTAAATATTTGATAGATGGCTAAGAAACTATCGAGTCCTGGGCGTCCATGTATAGAAGACCACATTTTAAAATTACTGATTCAATCCCCTTGCTCGTTTTACATACCCAGTCTTGGTAGACTATATGATCCTAAGAAAGAGTGCATTTCTTTTAGGCTAGTCAGTTGGCTGGGGCATAGTCATGTTCAGCATTATCTTGCTTTCCTCTGTATTTCTGCAGTATCCATTTTCTTGTTTCCTTTTTGTCCCTCTGCTGTAGCTAAAGGTTTGTCAATTTTATCTTTCCAGAGTATCTGCCACTGATTTATTGTCTATTGTTTGCCTGTTTTTTCCCACTTATTCTGTATTGATCATGGTTAGCCCACCTTCCTGCTAATTTTTTACTTTCTTTGTTTTTTTTTTAATATTTTCATGAGGTTCAATAGCAAGTTGTTTTAAGTTTTCTGTCCTTTTTAAAAAACAGACTCCTGTGTGCTTTAAAAAAAAAATCTGTCTCCTGTGTGCTTTGTATTCTGCTGCTGTTGAGAAAATGTTCTGTGTATGTTGAGTCTTAAAGTATAATTTAAGTGCAATATTTTCTTATTGATTTTTCTATCCAGATGATCTGTCCACTTCTAAAGGTGGGTATTAAAGACTCCTGCTATTATTGTGTTATTTCTTGTTTCTTCTTTCTGTCCTTTTTTTTTTTTTTTAAAGTGACTTTTACCATCACAAATTGCCTTCTTAGAACTGCTTTTTCAACAGTTTAAGTTTGGATGTGTTACATGTCAACTTTCATCTATCTCCAGATGGTCTTTCATCCCCTGTTGGTAATCCTCTGCCCATTGGTTGGTCAGATGAACATTACGTAACTTCCACCTTGTTGTGAATATTCCATCTTTGGCTCTCCTCCTGCTATTATTCTGTAGTTTCATACAGCTGTGGTTGATATGATTTTATTCTTAAAGCTGGCTTTGTGCTCCAATATTATCTATCCTGAATCTGTCTCCTGTGTGCTTTGTATTCTGCTGCTGTTGAGAAAATGTTCTGTATATGTTGAGTCTTAAAGTATAATTTAAGTGCAATATTTTCTTATTGATTTTTCTATCCAGATGATCTGTCCATTTCTAAAGGTGGGTATTAAAGACTCCTGCTATTATTGTGGTATTTCCTGTTTCTTCTTTCAGATCTATATTTGCTTTGTATATTTAGATGCTTTAATGCTATATGCATGTGGTTTCTTTTTAACAGTTGTGTTAGCCTATTGATAAATCTATCCTGACCATTAGATATTGACCCTCTTCCTCTCATTTAATCATTCTGTGAATTTTGATTGTTGAATTTAGTCCATTTACACTTAAAGTAATTATCAATACATCAGGACTTAATATTCATTATTTTAATTATTTTTAATTTTAGAATTTCATTATTTTAAATTATTTACACTTACACTTAAAGTAATTTACTTTAAGTAAATTATTTACACTTACACTTACACTTAAAGTTTATTTACACTTAAAGTAATTATCAATACATCAGGACTTAATATTCATTATTTTAATTATTTAATTATTTAATTTAATAATTTCATTATTTTAAATTATTTTCCAGATCCTGATTTTATTCATTGTTTCCTTTTACTTTCTTTGTGACTTGATAATTTTCTGTAGTAGTGTATTTTTATTGCTTTCCCTTTTATGTACCTACAATAATTTACTTTGGGGTCACTAAGAGGTTTCCATGAAATGTCTTATATTTATGCTGGTCTTTTAAAAACTGACAATTTAACTTCAGTAAAAATTCTGTAACTTCTATCTTCAAGTGTGCATTTTAGATATCACAATTTCCCTGCTTTTATATTCATTCATATATTATCTTAGCTAAACTTGGTCTTAATACTTTTATTCTTAATATATAATTGTAAGTAATTTACCTACCACTACATTAGTATCAGAATACTGTAAATTTGATATGCAGTTATTAGTGCCAATGACTTCCATACATTTTGATATTAAATACCATCATTTTGCTTCAGCTCAAAGGGTAACTTATCATTTCTTATAAGATAGGTCTAGGGATATTAGACTCTCTTTACTTTTTCATCTTGGAAAGTCATCGTTTTCATTTTTGAAGGATGGATTTGCCAGGTAAAGTATTCTTTGTTGGCAGAGTTTTTTTTGTTATTGTTGTTTTTATTATTTTCAATATAGTACATTATTTTCTCCTGGTTGGTAAATTTTTTTTTATATTTTAACTTATTTTGTTTTGTTTTGATCTCTATGTGTTTTGCCTGCATGTATGTCTGTGTACCACATGCATACTTGTATAGAGGCCAGAAGAGGGCATGGGTTACTCTGGAACTGAAATTATATGTGGGAGACATTAAGTCATTATATGAGAATGACTTGCAGCCTTCAGTAGCTGCCTAAGCATTTGAAGAAAGCTCAGTCACCTTTTCTAGACTTTTGGGAATGGCTTCAAAAATGAAATACCTTCACTGTGTGGGTTGAGGAGAGACACCATGGCACCATACTTAGTGTCAAGCATGTGGTTCCAGGTATGAAAGGAAGGACATGATGTCTTGGACCAGAAATTTGGGGTTTACAACATCAGCAATATGTAGCCCTTGGTATTGCAATGGATACTGTGGCAGAGGGACATCTTGGTATCCTTATGATAACTGTGCCAAGCAGCTGACACAACAGATGTTGAGCATCTAACTGGCAGCAGGTATGCACACAATGATATGAGTTGGGGTAAAGCCAACTGGGTATGTGTATGGGTATGGGTATTGTACATGCACACAGCTTCAAGCATAAGGCCAGTAATGTGCACATACCCTATTATAAAGACTGGTTTTGTTTACCCATTTCATTCATGGGAGCCAGTAACAGAGATGAGGCCAGTTGTCTGTATATGAGTACCAGTAAGTCTCAAGCTTACCCAGGCAGATGTAGGAACTAGCTATACATGCAAACATGGCAGTGGTGCAAACAATGAGATAATGCAGCTGGGGCTGCTTGTGTCCATTTGTGTGGCTACAAGGATTGACTATGAACATACTGAGCCAATGGGCAGTAGTAGGGTGGGCGGCTTCATACACACCTATAGTTAGAGGCTTCAGAGCTTACAATGCACATCTGCACATCTATGAGGGCCAGCTGTAGAGTGAATGTGATTGTGGGGGGGGGATTGGTGATGGGAGGTAAGGGCTGGAAGGCATGCACACAGCTACATGTGATAGCTGCAGGTACATGTTCAGTTGAGAGACCTGATAATAGGAGGAGTTGAGGCTAGCTGCTCATGGCTATGGATAAAGGTGAACGATCCTGAATAATTCATGTAAATAATCACAAGCACATATGTTATGCCCAGCCAATGCTGGTACCAGGTACATACATCATTTGCTTATGATACACTGGTTGTACTGGTGTCTGGTTGGGTGCCCCTGGGTGAGGTAGGTTATCTCCTGATGAGAGGCAGAAGAGGCATAGTGGTTTAAACACCCAGAGACTGAAAGAGTGAAAAGCTATAGGCCCTTTAGTAGTAAAAGGGGAGAGGATCTATTTCTACTGCGCTATTGTTGGCTTCCTATGTGGTTGATGGCGCTGATCCACTAGGCTAGACACTGCAGGAGAGCATAATAATGAAAGCTACAGGGGCCGTGCAGTAGTGACCAAGAGGGAGATGGAGGTGCCCAGTGAAGACTTCCGGTGTTCTCTGCAGAGCAGGCCACTGAAGACCACTGTGGTTTCTGCCACATGGCTGACACTGAGAGCTCCTGGCCATTGGATTTTTCTCTAGCTATTGTCTGACATCTTGTCCATGTTGTCCTCTCCAGTGACCAGGGTGGGATAATGCTGAGGTAATTCACCTGGAACTGTTTTGAAAGACTAGGAAAGCTGGTTGTTCAGTGTGCTATACTTATCTCTGTGGGAGGAATATGTGAGTAAAGGAATTTCTTCTCTGTGCTGGGCACCACCAGCCTGTGGGAAGAGATGATATAGGTGAAATGAAACAGATGCTCTTACCCATTTTTTGTGCAGTTATTCTCAATAGGTTTTCATTGTCTTGTAATTTCTTACTTCGATCTCAAGCTGTCTTAGATTGCTGTTTGTATTTATGCATGACTGTGTACTTGTTCTTTGTTGGGGGAACAAACTGCGACCTCCCCCTTTTCTGTCTCCTTGGTGATTTTATTGTACACTGTTTATGAACCTAAACTCCAACCTCTTCCTTTCAATTATCATTGATGAGGTTTGTTGTGGTAAGCCCCAAGTGCCAACAGTATTGGGAAATTCTTCCCACCCAAGGGTTCAGTTTCTCCACATGTCTAATGAAAACAAGGATCCGGGTTCTGTTTATCTAAGAGAGTTGGCTTAGAGCAAGCAGATAGAGCCTGTATACCGCCTAGCCCAGATCTAAAACTTTCCAAGGTGGTAATACAATCCTCACTTTATAGTTATATGCTCATCATCTCAGCCCAGATTGCATGGGGAGTGGCTAAACTCCATGCCTCAGTCACAGGAAGAAATATCTAATGACAATAGATAGTGGCCTCACTTAGCACTGCTTATGTGGTGAGTATTCTGAATACACCCCCATCCATGACTTCAGAACCCCACAATGACTTTGGGTTGATACTTCCAAGGCTCGGCAAGAAAGGTCAAGGGTCTACAGGTGAAAGAGGTTGGGTCTGTAGGTATAGGAAGTCATTCTGGCTCTACCTAATATCTTCCACCCTTCCTGCTTCTGTGTCTCTTTCTTTCTTCCCCAAAGCAAAGAGCCTATGGCCAAGAGAGGTACCTAACATTCAGCCACATTTTCTAGGGTTTGCTTACATGCAAAGAACTTCAAGGAGCTGAGAAGGTCACCACAGACGTGATGGATAAGAGCCTGCTGGGAAGCTCATTAGACTGGGAGCTGCCCAGGTCCTGTCTTCATTATTTGGATAGCTGCTTCTGTAAATGTCTCTACTGGGGACCCACACTCTCTAGGCGAGCCAGCTCTCCTCACCATCTTTACATTGTAAACCAAAGTTGGAGGCAGAGGCCTGGCAAAGGCCCATTACTCACTTTTAATGAGACAGCCAGGGAAATAAATTGGCATATGTTAGCTGAATGGCTCATCAAGGTGAGTAATTATCTTCATGACTGGGGCAGTTTACCTTCAGATGGAAGAATTTGCATCTTATCTTTCCCTGGGAGCTCTTGAGAACAAGGACCAGGAGGCCAAGTGGATCTTGACCACCAATTACAGATGTCTCCACTCAAATGTATTGGTATTTACCATGTACTTGTCATGGTCCAAATTCTCAAGTGTGTGTGTGTGTGTGTGTGTGTGTGTGTGTGTGTGTGTGTAGTGAGTACAGTCCAGCCTGTAGGCTTGGCTTAGTAAAGAAGCTGTGAGGGTCTGGATGGTTCTACAAATAGAACTCATCTTCACTTTGGTATTCCCATCTTCCTTTCCTGTGCACAGATCTCCTGCCCTGTACAGTTAGGAATAATGATGTCCCAACAGGTAACTCTTAGTCCTGAGCCCTTTAACCTTGTGTCTTAACAGTCAGGCAGATCATATGGGAAGCTATTTGAAGGTGGAGGTGAAGGTGTTCCCTTTGTCTAGGGACCTTCCTATTGTACTGAAGATGCAGAAGATTATATCACAGAGGCAGCTTCCTTTTCATCTCAATGCGATGAAGCATTCCTGAAGACTTAGGAGCAAGTGACTAATTTGTTTCCCCTGTAGATGTTGGCTAGAAAGATTCTCAAATCTAATCTTCAGTCTAACTCCAGTTCCCAGCACGTTTTGTACATGGTTTTACTCTTCATTTTCCCTTAATATTCTCCCCCTCCCTCCCTCTCCTCCTCCTTCTCTCTCCCTCCACCTCACTTTCTCCATTGCTGTTTGGTAATCTCCATGAGGGTGAGCTTGTGTCTCTCTTGAGTTCCATTCTAGCTCCTCTCTGAGCCCATTGTTCAAGCTAACACTTGGTTACAGAATGCTTCAGGGCTTGCAACTTTTGCATCCTTCTGTGCTACTCAAATGTTCTCAGAAACAAAGTGGGGATAATATACAGACACCCACACAACTCACTCTAATAGTGAGCGATGTACTTAGCAAATAGTGCTTCTTCATTACAATCAAGTTATAATCCAAGTGGATCCAAGTGGACTGAGTTGATTGGACTCTCTGGCCATGTGTATACTATAAGACTCACATTAATGATGATGAGAAATATCCAAATGGTTTTATGGGACCATTTTCAGTTCAATTCAAACTGGGAGGAAGGCACTGCTACAGTTGAAATTCTCAAAGGGAAGGTTGGCAAGAGTTTTAAAGATTTCTTAACAAAGTTATGGTTGGAAGGTAGCTTAAAATTCTCAGTTCTGTTAGTATCTATTTTCCTGGGAGCAGAAAGCAAGTTGTGGTGGTGACTGGGGGAGGGGGGGCCATGTTATAACTAAGAATATTGAAAGGCATCCAGATGTGCCCAAGGTGATGCGAGGCACACACCTAGATAATAATTAATTATTCCAGGACACCGTCTTTGTTTTGTATTCAAATGTATCAGATTATGAGTTCTCCAGACAATAGTTATTGAAGTTCCTGGGGTTTTCTGAAAGTAGTTTAGAAGTCAAAAGGTTCTAATTATATATGAGCCATCAACTCAAGTAAAGAATTGGGTCATGGTGTCTAGATAGATAAAAGGTCTCTAGGGTGGTACCATTTGGGGCCCTCTTGGTCTTGAGAGCAGGGACAGTAAATTTGTTTCCTTGACAGTGCTGGGATCTTTTCAGGACACTTACCATTTCTGTCAATGGCAAAAGGCACATCCGTTGTGACAATTTCATAGTTGCAAATCTGGCTGTACTGGGGGGAGCAGTCCTCGTCAATGGCTTCTACCTGCAGGATGCTGTCATAGATCTTGCCCTCTGTGACGATGGCCTTGTAAGCTGGCTCTTTGAAGGTGGGTGCAAACTCATTGACATCCTTCACCTGGATGTGGACCACAGCCCTGGAGCACCAATCAGAAAGAAGAATGCATGGTAAAGAAGGAATCACACCATGGTTGTGGGGCATTGATCCAGGCCAAGGCCATGTGAGTGAAGAGGCCTCAAGGTGCTCAGGGCAACTGTTACCCGAGTGCTCTGTCTTCCCTCCCTCTGGGTACCAACAGAAGCAACCTGCTCTTCCCTTGATGCTGAACAAATCTCTCATTCCCTATTGCTCACCTCAGGCAATACATTCCTTCTCTGTCTTCTCCCCTTTCCCTGTTCCCTTCATCTATTCACTCCTTCCTCCATTCAGGAAGAAGTCAACTGTGTTATCCTCTGAGCCAAACTCCGTAAGGGAAAGAACAATGTTGACTCAAGGTGAGAAGTGTGTGAAAAAGAGAATCAAAGAACGTTGGAGAAATGCAGAGAAAAGTTTAGGAGCGAGGTGGGTTAGAGAATGCTTCCTAGAGGAAGTAATGCTTGCACTCCGTTCTAGGGGTGGCCTAAGAGTCTCTTCCAGAGAAGAAAGGCAGGTACAGGATTCCTGGGGGTAGAAATCAGGTTGTGTAGATGCTCTGGGAGCACCCACCATCATCTTGGCCGCATCTGGGTCTTTTTTCAATATGACTAGTTGTAACATGAGTACCCCTCCCCCAAGCACCACCACCATAGCCCACTTCCTGCTCCTAGGCAAGGGGATGCTGATAGAACTGGGAGTTTTAAACCACCTTCCAAGCGTACCACTGGTGCGAGCTGTAGGTGGACACACTTAAAGAACAGTTTGTAAACAGAATGAATGGGAGTGGATGGTCCAGGGCAGAAGTGGGAGACAGGAGGCTCACTTGTGTGACTTCTTCCAGGCTGCTTCCCGAGGCCCCACACCACAGTCATAAGCCTGGATGATGAACGTATACTCCTTCTGCAGCTCACAGTCGATGGGACTCTTGGCACGGAGCCGGCCCTCCCCAGACGTCTTATTGAGCACCACAGCCTCAAAGGGAAGCTCCTGCCCGTGGATCTTGAATGCGCAGATTTCCCCTGCAGAAGGAGAGAACAGTGGGGGTGAAGGCTGGGAGTCTCTGGGGGTGAAGACAGTGCCTCTATAGAGCCAGATCTACAAGCCCAAAACTTCTACATAATTTCCTCTGTACACTCACAATGCTCAACTAGAATGGCCTCTGGAGAGCAGACCTACATCATTTCCTAGAGAGGAAAATGGAAGTGTCTCGTGCATGCAGATATCACCCAGCAGGTGCTTGTGTAGTCTTTATATGGGTGGTGACTTTTACCAGTTTCTTTAGTCTTCCTGGCAGACTTCCTCTTGTCTTTTGCCCAGTCTGGGATTAAGAAACTTGCTAGCAATCCAAAGACAAAGGACTGTTGATGAAAAGACTCAAAAGCCAAAGCTCTGCCTAGTCTATTGTCTTGTGACAATTGCTTTAAAGTCTGTTACATGGGCTGGCCACATTGGCACGACTAGGAGATGGGTAGAATCAGGGACCCAGGTCTGGCCAGACCTGTGCTGGAGCCTTCATTCATCTTAAGCAGGAGCATTGGTTTTGTTTCCATCACCCTGGTTTATAGAGAGCACATTGTTGCAGCCAAATCCCTCGCCTCCCCCAGCCTCCATTATGTCTCTCTATCCATCCCCCACTCACAGTGGGGGCAGGCAATTTTCTCTTTCGAAACAGTGGGAGTGAGTCTCTGCGAGTTCAAGATTCCTCATGGAGCTTGAACAGCTAACTTCTTAAAGAGCAGAACATGTTGTGAAATTAATGCATTTTGCCCCTTCTGCTGGGTTAATGTTTATTATGACTTATTAAAATTATAAGGACAGAAGAATCTTCTTTTTCCCCTCTACTCGTGAATATTTATTTCTTGAACTCTGACTGTAAAGCAAGTCTTATAGTAAATGTTTTGAAATGTGCTGAAAATTTGAGACACATCCTCTCAAATCCTCTGTGGTATTGAGAGCATTTGTAGACTTCAGGCAATGATGCTTAGCTGTCCCGAGGCCACTTACAGTACAGTGGTGTGTGCTAGCACTCTGAGATGGGCAGGGAAGCCGATCTATAGGCTACTAAAGTACAGATCCACGATATCTGGGTTCAAATTTTAGCTATAGACAAGTAATAGGTTTAAATTAGGTGACAGTGTTTTTCTGGGTTTTAGGTGTGTCATCGCTAAGGTGGTCCTGGGAATGTTAGGAAGAAGGACATCTACTCTGAGATGCCTCACCCTTGGTTTGACATTGCTTCAGCTATACTGCCCGGACTGGGGAGAGGTCCGGGACTTCCTAGGAGAATTTGCTCTCAGGGTGACAGAGGCACCGACTTGCTTCTTCTCCCTAGCCTAGACCTTGTCCAGCTGTTGATAGGAGCTGACAATTGGAAGCAAAGGAATAATGGGATTGATTGCATACCCACTTTGGGCAATGGTCTTTGTTTCCAGCCAGACTTACTTGACCTTCATAGCAAATACACAAGGCAGCTGTTCTATACAAGCCTATACAGATCGGTGTTGTTCTTAGTCGTTGAGTGAGACCGGGTCCTACTATTTACAGTTTGGACCTCACAATACTCCGACCTTGGCCTCTTAAATGTTAAGATTATAGGCCTTCATGACTCAGACTTACACAAATTAGAAAGAGGAGGAGGAAGAAGGAGAAGAGGAAGAGGGGGAAGATCATGAACTTATGTGCTCAAAGTCACTGAGGTAAACTTGAGCATTAAACTCAGGTATGGCTGACTTGTAAGCCCCCGTATGTTCTAATCTACCACTTTAACCCCAAAGAGTCCCAAGATGTCTAAAGAGTGACCTCCAGGGATGCCTCTGGGCGTGATTCATATTCACACTCTAATTCAAGTGCAGCTGAGCTGAGGCCCTCACTTTCCATAAAGGAAGCATGCCCCAATCTCTTAAAACAATGTTTTCTGAGATGTTCAATCAATACCAATCTTACCCGTGGGCTTTTGCTTTTCTTATTATTTCTTTTATCTTCAATTCCATTATGAACATTCTACTTTCACTACCTCCCTTCCAGGTTGTTTCTCGAGTATAGATATACTATAGTGAATAAAATGGGTTGTGGGCCAAGTTAGAACAGGAACCTAGGCTCTTGTTTGCTGCCACTGCCCAAGGTTTTTGCTGGGCATCTCAGCATTGCCCATTCTGACAAGGGTAGCTTTGTAGCTTTTGGGTCAGAAGAATAGGTTTTAGCTGATCCTTGAGTTTAATTTCTGCTCTGAAATAGCTAGTGTGCCCTGTGATTTTTATCCCAAGATCAGCACCTTTGTGACAGTGTTACCAGTGCATTCAAACTGGTTCTGGAGGATTCTCTGGAGTGCCCAACCACCACTGTCACTATGATTACGGGGCTAATCAGGCCATTTCATTCTGAAGAGCCAAGTTAAACCTAAAATAGATGAGGGTAATTTTCTGCTGGAAATGTTTGAGCACAACCAAAGTAGTCCACAAGACTCAGCAGTCCTTAAGACTGCAATCGGAGGAGGAGGGAGGACATGGAGGGGCCCCAGGGGGTGGGGGGGAGACAAGAGAAGTAAACTTTTGGATCACATATTTCCATCTTGCCTAGCTCACTGTAATTCAGTGGAACTAGCATTTTAGAGGGCCAGCTATTATGGCTTGAATATGCAGTGATGCCCACCCAGACTGATTCGTTGTAAGTTGGATTCCATATGCAGCCAAGGTCAGAGGTCTGGCCTTGGGAAGTGGTTGAATCATGAAGGCACCACTCTGGTGGTTGGACTGATAATCCATTGATGAATTCCTAACTGAAGGGCTATAAAAAGCCAGAGTCCAGCTGCACAAAGTGGGGCAGTGGAAGCGTACTTGTGAACAGTAGAGCTTGTCCCTGTAGCCATCCCCCCAGCCCCTTTCCCTCTAGTTCTCCTTACTGGCTGCTATGAGGTGGCAGTTTTGTTCTTCCATGTGACCCCCCCCCCATCATTTTCAGCCTCACTTTAGACCCAAAGCAATAGGGACAAAGGGTGCACACTGCCCCACCAAGGGTCTATATATTGAGACCCCTGAAACTGTAAACTGTAACAACCACTTCTCTTTGTAGGCATTTTTTTCAGATGTGTTTTTTTTTTCAGGATTTTTTTTTCCAGAGTGACAGAAAGCTGATGACCACATCAAATAAGCCCTGGAAATTGTACTACACCAGTAGCACAAGGATGGATGACTTGGGTACCTTAAAACATAAGGCTCTGGTGTCATCAGGCATCCCTTAAGTTGTAGAAAAGACTGACTACCAACAGGACCAGCTCCAGGACCACTTAGTGTTCACCAACTCATACAGGAACAGAATTCGGTCCCCTTTGAACACAACATAGAACTCATATCACACTAATTACTGGGCATACAGAATACTTGTGCTCTTGTTGCACAGAAAATTTCTTGTTAGCTAATCCATCCATTCACACAGGAAATATTTATTAGGGACTAAGTGCCGGGCATCAGTGATGAGCACGACCAGCCCCAGCTACAGTCGACACACAATTACTTGCTGTCCAGGTAGATAAATAACCAGAGAGCCGTATCCCTAGAGGAGTAACAGGGAGTGACACATACACATTGAAGAAGAGATACAGAGTTCAGATCTGGAGGGACATGCATTGTGTGCTTGCCTAAGGGTGTGAAGGCTGTGGAGATACTGAAGGAGGAGAAAAAGGAGACACCCAGGTAGGTCGCCAGAATGACATCTTGTTTCAGGAAGAGGGGACAGTGTGTGTGTGTGTGTGTGTGTGTGTGTGTGGTGTGTATCTATATCTGTATTTGTATCTCTATCGTCTGTCTGTCTATCTATCTATCTATCTATCTATCTATCTATCTATCTATCTATCTATCTATACACACACACACACACACACACACACACACACACACACACACACACACCTTGGGGGTGTAGGGTGAGTCCAACACTTCAGGGTCCAGTGTGGTAGGAATAGAAACTGCTAGAGTAGGGGACCAGCTTTTTGGGTGTGTGATGTGAGAGTCACACTGGGCCCTGTGGTCATAAGGGAATGGAGCTACAGTTAAATAGTTTGTGTTTAAAATTGGCATTGCTGGGGCCAGGGAGAAGGCTTCAGGGAGAAGGGCTCTGCTGTCCTAAGAACCTGAGTTTGAGTCCCTGGCACCCATGTAAAGATAGACATGTCTATTCATGGCTATTAGCACAACACTGAGGAATGGAGACGGATTCTGACAGCTTCTGGTTCTCTGCATTACCCTGTCTCCAGGTAAGAAAACAAGGAATTCTATCAGTGCTCTGGCCTCCACAGGCACATGGGGCACACTGGAAGACACACACACACACACACACACACACACACACACACACACACACACACACACACCATGCATGCAAACTGGTGTTACTTAATAGAGAAAGGTTTTATATTTTTCTAACTTTATATATAAAGTTCTAACTTTAAATATAAAGTTAGAACTTCATCAAATAGAAAATATTAACATACCAGGAGCTGAAAGAATGAAATAGGTAACTAAGTGATCTGAGATGGAATTTTGGAATAAAGATGCTTAAATCAGCTCTCAGCCTCAGTACCCGATACACTGGGTCACCTTGGTCTAGAGTTTGTTACTAAAGGTTTTCTGTGGGAGGATGATGCACTTAAAAGAAAAATAAAACCAGACTGGATGGTTTCCAGATGAAAACATCTCCATCAAAATCATGCTTTTTTTTTTTTTTTTTTTGTGAGGGAGCTGGCATGGCAGAAACTGTGTATATGACACACACAGGTTAGTGTGTGCATTGGGTTGGCAGCCACCTGAGTGGAGACCTGAGGTCACTGAGCCTCTAGGTGCCATTCCTTACCACTGTGGCTGGAGGTAGATGAACTCAGCCTCATCACAAATACCTCTGAAGGCCTGAGCAGAAGGAACAGTTACAGTGCCTGGGTGAGACGCTGGCTCTCACCCTTCAGGCTTTTGTCTGGAGCACACAATTACCTTCTCTTCAGCAACAACGCACTCCTCAGACTCAGCAGAAACAGGCATCGCTCTCCCTTAAACTCTTTGAGAAGTTTCTGAAGAAAATGTCTCTAAATTCATTTTTTAAAAGATATTTTATGTGGGACATTTAGGCTGCTTGGATGTGTGCTGGGTGCCCACAGAGGTCAGAAGAGGGCACCTGACCCCCTGAAGCAGGAGTTACAGGTGATTGTGAGCCATCGTGGCGGCACTGGGAACTGAACTTAGTCCTGTACAAGAACAATTGTTCTAAATTGCTGAGCCTCCTCTCTAACCCTTTAAATCAGTTTTCAAATGCTAGGGTTTCAAAGAATATTTCTGAAAGCAAAACTCTTACACTTGAATAATGGATTGCGTTGATTCCATTGTTCAGATGAGGCAACTTAGTCTGGGAGGGGTCAAAGGGCTCATCGGAGGTCACCTTGACAATAAGGAATGAAAGGTAAGCTACCATGAGCACCTATCAGCTCAGGAATGGTGCTCCGCACCCTGTTAAGAGGCTGCAGGATGCTCCAGCCCAGGACACCACAAGGGCATAATGACCATCCTATTAACACTAAGGTGGGATCTGACTCTTCCGTGTGCAGACCTTTGTGCTGCTGGTGTAAAAGCAATGGAAAGTAAAGGTGTGGGAGGCTGAACAGTAGCTACATTTTCACCACAGGATCCTTGGAGTTTAAAAAAATAAACAAATCATTTAATATCATTGGAGAATGACTTTAGTTCCTCAGTAAATGGTATCAATTTTATTAAATTTGGTGGTCTAAACTCCTGGGTTCATATTTTCTCCTAGCTACTGTTGTTTTGAGACAGGGTCTCATTGTATTGCTCAGGCTATGCTTTGTGATTCTCCTGCCTCAGCCTTCTGAGGGTGGGCATAGCAAGCATGTGCCACCACAGCCAGCTGCATTTGTGGCTTTTAGTGTTACGTGTGAAAGAAGGAAGTGCAGTTCATCACCCCGCCAGGGCATGTGTGGTATCTGGGAAAGTGTGAAGACAGGAAGTTGAGAGCTAAGCAGGGAGTTTACAGAGCATCATTTTTTTTCACAGAATGATGGACAGGCATGCTGGGTCCATCCGTGCTTGCATGTGTGCTCCTGAAAACAGCTTCTGAAAACGAGATATGGAAATGTTTGTTGCCAGTATTAAAAAATGAACTTCTGGCTTTTGAGAAGTTGTGTCTGCTGTCATTAAACAGTCTTGAGCAGTGATAATGAATAGGACCTTTTGATACCCATTTATGAAAGGTTTCCGATTTTAAAAGGTCTAGTTTAACAGGATACAAGAGATCTAGTAAATGACCAGTGTAGAGTGCCACATGGCTATATATGATAAAAATTCAAAGTTTAAGACAGATTGATGGTGTTTATTGTAATAGTATACACTGGGCTGAGACAGTGGGTTTCTCTAAATTCTTCTTTAGAAACCAAGCCCTCAAAATGATCACATTAGAAGAGAATGCCTTTGGGAATCAATTGTTCTAGTTGTGTCTTCAGCTCTTGCATAATACTCTGAGAGAAATCTCCTTAAAGGGATCACTGGCTTTACCCTTAGGGCTAGGATTAGTGCCTTATAGCTAAGCTCCAGGGAGATCTCCTGCCTCTTCTGCTGTGGCAATTCACAGTGAGAAGGTGCCACTTAAGAAGAAATAGTCCCTCAGCAGAAGGGAGTCTTCCAACATTCTGATCTTAGACTTCCCAACCTCCATATCAGTGGGAAATAAAATTTCTACCATTTTACAAATTCCAGTCCTTGGTATTTTGTTGTAACACTCTGCAAGGACCAAGACCCATTGTATGATGAGTGTATCAATTTAATGTCACTTTCTGTATTTATCTCTTAAGAAGCAACTAGAGGACTTCAGATGTATACAAGAATGTCTACAATGATCAGAAAAGATTATTAAAGTATTACTCCCTTTTCTTACTGCATAATTCCATTATTATTATTATTATTATTATTATTATTATTATTATTATTATTATAATTATATTTTCTTCACATAGTCTAGCCTACATAGCCTAATAATGCTCATGGAAGGCAAAACCAGATTTAAGGTTCTAGATAGTTCTATTAAACTAGATATTAGAGCGATTGCCGAACTGTTGGCAATGGTCTTTATTATAAATTTGCTTTGGAGAATATATTTGTCAGATTATGTTACTTATGCCAATATGCAACTTTTATTATTGCTATTTTAAATAAATGACTACGCTTTTGAAAGTGTCTCCAACTTTGTTTCTAATTGAATAAATACTGATGGATGACCCACACAATGGAAAGTGCTTGGCGTCCCTTACTAGTGTTGATGACCATAAAGAGGTCATGAGAACAAAATTCTTGGAAACTGCTCCTCTTGCCATTTCCCAGATGTAGCTGTCAAACAGTTCCTGGGGCCATGTCCAGTTCCTGGTGTGCAACTATGACCCCAAGCCCTGCCGAGAACTCACAGACTCAGTTTGCTGAGACTCACAAGTGGATCACTGGCAGAAGTGTCCAAGCAGAACTTTATATCTATGCAGTAGACTGGTATGATGAGGGAACATCATTTCTGCTTCCTGTGGATCTAGGGCCAGACAGGCTAGGATGGAATCTTAGCTCTGTGGCAGACTGCCTTGTGGTCTTGCACGAGTCACTTCCTCTCTGCTTATTCATCACTAATGTGAGGCTCTATTAATGGTGGTTACCTCATAGACTTGTTGGAGGGTTAAGTGTTTGATATATGCAGGGCATATCCTGTCTGGCCTGGGGTGAGTGTCACTGAATTGCTCTCTGTGTCCTCTGTCATTATATTAAACACAGTAACAGTATTTTGGCCAAGTCCCTCTTCCTGCTTGAGAACCAAGGAGAGTGAATGGGCAGATCATTTAGCCATCAGAGATAAGTCCAGTTGATGTCATGCATGTCATCAAACAACCTGGCAAGTTAAAGCATCTTGCTCCAGCTGGCTGCAGTTCATACGTTTCTTCCCCACCCCCACCCCCCAGAATGTCATTGGCCAATGACAGTACCTTAGAATTTACATAATATCAGTACTGTGCCATAAGAGAGCTCAGAGTGGGAGATGGAATGGATGTGTTTAACTAGTTTTACTCCGGAGTGATTAGGAGGGGATTGCTAAAAGCTTTTTGGAATAAAGTTAGGGGCTCTGAATGTTACCATGAGTAGACCACTCCGATGTCTCCAAGAGCCATTTCATCCCAATGGTTTACTATCCACTTGAGAAACTGTACCACACCACAATCATGAAAACAGTCACTTAGAGTGAACATGTATCCAGGTCCATACTTTCAATAGAGAACAAGGTGGGTCTTGGGAACCACTCCTCCAAGCCTGGGAGGCCCCTGTAGAGTCTGACAGCTTGGTGTCAGCTATATGCCCTGTCCCTCCTAGTACCCACACGGCAGTTAGATAGCAATGATCCCATCGTCCGAAGGGTGAGGACAGGCTTTCGAGTGTACAGTACACCTATACATGAAGTCATCTGCAGTCACTGGAAGTATAATACAACAGGAAAGGACAAATGCTAATTACATCCTGGGGTAATCATGCTCAGAATATCAAATTAGAGCTGAACTTAGAAATAAATTTTTACTCAAACAAATTGACTTTAAGCCCTCCTACTTCAGATTAAAAATGTATAATCACTCAGGAGTAGAAAATTAAGGGGAAAGGTGTTAAGGACTGTCACTGTGGGGCCCCCTCCGGGATCTGGGAGCGAGGAGCTATTCAGACAGACCAGGCTCTGAGTCCTTTCTATGCTTTCCCTAGCTGTATGACCTTGGGTATTTCCTAGGTTCCTTTTCACTTCAGACAGGGGAGTACCACCCATGTCTAATCCTGGAAGTACCACGAGGCTATAATGCCATACTCAGTGTGCAACTGGGGAAGTAGGAAGGTCACTCCATTTTTTTTTTTTTTATTATTATGATCACAGTAAATCCTGCCTTCTGGCCTGCAAGCACTTAGAGGGATATTGTCACCTTGCCTCAATTCCCAATAGAACCCAGAGCGGGTGGCTGTCTGTCACTGCCTGTAACTTTTTTTTTCTGCTTAGGACTAAGCAAAGCAAGAACATATTCTTTAATCTGAGAAGCTACTTTCCTAAAGTCTGTGCTGAAACCAACCCCACTCACACCCTCCTCTCTTTTTTTCTCTCTTTGGAAGCCTCACATAGCACAGCTATCCATTTCTGAGAAACTGAAGACAAGGCATTTTTTCCCTCCTTGGCAGTGTCTGTTGAATAAATAAATGATGCAACAGCTTATATGTATGCTGGAGACATGGAAAGGTCCCAGAGCCCCGACAGCCATTATTAGGTCAGGCAAAACCTGAGCAGGGGTTGAGTGGTCATTTGGTCTGCCTCGTGACCAGTGCATCTGCTCTGAAAGGGCTTCCAGCATGAAAAGCATACTGTACACAGTCTTAAGGAAACCATCCCTGGGCAAAAGAGAATGCAGTAAGGCACAAATGAATGGTACGATTTTTAGAGATCATCACTGTTCACATCTATTGGGTGTTTAGTGTGGGTCAGGGGCTTAGGGATGTGGTGGGAGACCTGCCTGGCTGAAGAAGGGAGGCTTGGAAGACATAGAAGCCAGCCCCGTCTCTGCAGACAGATGTAGGTAAGCAAAAGATCCCTGCAGTGCCCACTGCTAAAGCTCTGAATTCTCACATCCCCCCCCTTTGTCTGTCTGTTGCTCTCTCTCTCTCTCTCTCTCTCTCTCTCTCTCTCTCTCTCTCTCTCTCTCTCTCTCAACATAGGTGAAGATGAGTCCATCTCTTTTCAAATACTTCCAGACTTGGTTGCCTTGTGTCATGGCACCATCTCAGAGGGTGCTGTGGCTGCAGGAAAGGAGTTTCAGCCAGCACAGTTTTGGACACAAGATCCTGCCCTATGAACATGGGCATGTCTCTATACTATGCTTTGGGTCTTCTATTCCCAGGCGTTGCTGAGGCAGGTAAGCCTGGACTTGAACTCTGGCTATCCACTTGTCATCTTTAGACCTTACTTACCCTGTTTGTATAATAGAAATAAAATTGCTATCCTCCTGTCCAAAACTACATTATCATTACAACTCTTGTTGGGTTTAAACCGAGAACTGAAGAGTGACAGGATCCTACTCCAGTTGACCATGTGCTCTTTCTATGTCACAGGTGTACTGCTTTATGTGGCTTCCCTGGGATCCTGAAGGTCAACCAGTAGAATCAGGTGCCATGGAGTGCACACAATAGAAGAAACAATCAAATCATGCCAAATGGGATAGTGACGGCATTTGTAATGACTGCATTTTTAATATCTGCCAAAAATTTTTAAAATCCAACAACCTCAAAAATGTGTAGTCTCTGAGCCCAGATATGAAATTGGGAAAAATATTGTTTTCACTGTCATAGCACATGGTCAACAGTTAAGCCAGATGTAAGCAGAGGCTGAGACCCAAAAGTCTGTCTCTTGCAATTTTCACTTGCCATTCTAGAAGCTGTGGAGAGTGGAAAGGTTGCATGCAAATGTAAAAGTTCTTAATTATTTCTGGATTATCTTCATACACTTTTGAGTAGTGTCTTCTTCCCACAGGGAGGCAATTGTAGCCGTTACAGAGGCTCCCAGAAGTCTAGGATTCTGATTTTGCCTTTCAGGGGCTGATAATTGGGTTTTGAAACAGAAGCTAAACATAAAGCCAGATCACTAGAGGTGTTTGGGGATGAGGAATACCAGGGAGACCTCAAGATAGCAGGACTGACAATTACAGAGGAAGACTTAGAGTATAGGCAGAGCCTGTTTAGAATTGTGCTAAGAAGTCAAATCATTAAGAAAGTTTTTTAATTTTTAATTTTCGTTTATGAGTATGGGTATTTTTCCAGCATGTAAAGCTGCACACCATACATGTGCAGTGCCAGAGAAGGCCAGAAGGGGGCATCATCGCCACTGACTTGGAGTTACAGATATTTGTGAGCTGTCATGTGGGTGCTGGGAATTGAACAAAGGTCCTCTGGAAGAAGAGACAATGTTCTTAGCCCCAGACCATCTCTTCAGCCCCAAGCCAGATCTTTAAGATCTGCGGTATCTTGGGATCTCAGAAAGACCCAGGAAGAAATATTCTTCAAAAGATACTCGCTGAACCATCTGTGTCTGGCCTCTTAGGTGTGGTGTTCATTCTTCTCCATACGTGACTCTTGACACTTAACATGTGCCTAGTCTGATTAAGGAACTAGATTTTATATTTTATTCAATTGTTTTTTTTTTTTTTTTAAGTTTTAAAAATGAGAACAGATACTTTACTTGTGGAAAACTTTAAATAAGTGATTAATTCTTTGAAAAACAAATTATACAAATCAAAATGTCAATCAAGAAGTTCTAATTAAAATTTAGAGTCCAGATTGGGGTATTTTATAAGGATAAAGAATTTTAAAAATAAATACTATCCAGGCAGATGTAACATTTCTGTAATTCCAGAACCAAGGAAGCTGAGGCAGGAGGATCACCTGTTGAAGGTTAGCCTGGATACAGAGTGAGATGCTATCTCAGTGAACTTAGGTGAAATAAAATGAAAGGTTGATATAACAACAGCAAAGTTAATGCATTCCATAATGTCTTACTCAAATCAATTCACCTGTGTCTTATCCATTTTTTCTATTACTATAATAAAACACCATGACCAAAATAACATATAAAATAAAATATTAAATATTAAATAGTAACATATTAAATTTGGCTTACCTCACAGTCCTTTCTTTTGAAACCACAAATCTCAGCCCTAGTGACCCACTTTCTCCAATAAGACCACACCTCTTAATCCTTCCCAAAGAGTTCTGCCAACTGAAAACCAAGTATTCAAACATCTGAGCCTATAAGGGTCATTCTCATTCAAACCACCACAATCTACTTTCTATTTTTCTTTTATTTTTCTGTGATGTAGTTACTAGTAAACGTACAATTATATGTGTGACTTGGGTCAAGATTCAGTTGGACAGCTCTATGATATATAATTAATAGCTCATATCATCAAAGGCCTGTTTTTCCATAGAAATTAATTAAACTTAGAGAGAATGCATTCTACAATAACTATAAAATTATTCTTTTATGTTGATTATTAGTTTCCTGGCATTATTCATAGCATTTAGGATAACGCTGCCTCTTAGAATAATGGCCCATTTGACCTTCTTCAGAGGGAAAAACCACACTGAACTACAGTTCCCAAAGTACTCATTGTCAGGCCTTGAATTAGCACTGTCTCTTTATGACTGTTTTCATAGAACTGTTATAGGATAAAATAATATTTTAAAACTATTTAAAAGATTAAAGTAACAGCTTATTAGTTACTTGTAACCATTGGATGTCTATGGTGAGAAATGGCTTTTACTATTCCCAGCTAAGGTGCAAGTGTTGTAGCCAGAGAGCCTAGCTTATAATTCATTACTGGGTCATCAGAACTGAAACTGAAGCTCTTTCTAGATAAGTTATAAAACCAATAAATTTAATGCTATTGTAGTAGAATTGGTTTACTACTAAAATAACTATTTTTGCAGACCCAGTCATACTCTGACAATATTTTGATTGCCCCAATTATAGCTAGAATAACAGGTCCATTATAAACCGTATGTCGTATGTATTGCATTTTTAGCTGATATAAGGCCAGAAGCTAATAAGGGATCTGGAAAGTTTTGTGTGATGTGGATGACTGAACTAGCACATGGACCATTTCTCTATAATATCATAAACCTGCAAGAGTGGTCTAACAGTGGGAAAGGCTGAGCCTTGGACCCAGTATCTGCACTGGTATTTTCTCTCCTGATTGCAATGGGTTTATTTGCCTTGAGTTGAGACTATTTGCATTAATTCCTATAGATTTATCCTTCCTTCTCATTTACATCAAGAGATGTCTATTCAAGTCTTTAAAAGAAGACAACAAAAAATGTGTTTTCTACTCTAAGGTGAAAGCATTAAGTCCCTGTTCTGATTTGACCCTTTGCTGCAAGGCAGCCTTTACCAGGTAACAAGCAGGAAAGCAGTTCTGAGAGGAAACCAGTTGTCTGTCTGGCTTGGCAAATGGGATACCTGGGGTGGGGATCCTAAGGAAAAACCTAGGGAAGGAAGACCCACGAAGACTATGGCTGATGTTGGCACTTGGACATTCAGCAGGTGGGAGGCCGACTCTAGATCCTAAAAAGCGGGTTGAACTGGCTCCATGCCAGGCAGAAGACGGTTGTCAGTGTGAATTTAGCCGAATTAATAGATTGCTTTTGAAAATATCAACAATTCTGAAGAAATGGGATGATCCACAATATATTCCACATCACACTTAAAATACAGAAATATAAAATGTAGAAGCTAGGAAATAGGACCCTTCCTTAAAGAGAGATGACAGAGACCCACCCTGGGTTTCTGAAGGTATTTGAATTCTTAATCCACTATATTAAGCAAATTCTTGTGAGAATGCTCGAAACCATGAAGCGACAGTGGACAATGTTAAAAGGAGAAATAGCCACACACTCATAACTGGAGAACCTTAGCACCATCCCTTCAGTAATTGACAGGACAAATCCAAGCACACCATTAATGCCACTCTTCCTTACGCTGCCCTGCCTAACGTGTAATAACAGAGCCCTACACTCAACTGCGGACGGCACATTCATCTCAACCTCACATGATGGCGACCATATGCTGGGTCATAAAATGAAACCTACAGTTTACAAGGATGAAAATGCATGAAATACATTCTCTGAGAACAACGGAAATAAACCAACCACTGACATTTAACCAATCGGTAATCTAGAAAAACTCCAGATATTTGGAAATTATGCAATATACATCTTAATGCCCAGATCAAGGAAAAAAAATGAAAGAGAAATTAGAAGGTAAATTAATTAATCCAAATGCAATACAAGCACCATATATCAAAACTTGTAATAAAGTATGAACAATCTGGGGGCCTAGAGGGAAAGCTCAAGAGTTTAGAGTCCTTACTGCTCTTACAGAGGACTTGAGTTCAGTTCCCAGCACCTGCATGGCAGCTCACAACCGCTTGTAACTCTAGTTCTCGGGACTCCAGCACCCCTCTTCTGACGTCAGTAGGCTCATGCATGTGCCTGGAGCAGACATATACACTCAGGAACACCCGCATACATAAATAAACCAATAAATATTTTTAAATAAAAATTAAACAATCTAAGATAAAGAACCTAGAAAAAAGAGCAGATTAGACCCAATTAAGTAGATTTAAAATATCATTAAGTATAAGCCACATACAAAAATGCAAATATATATGAAAAGATATATAAAATAAATAAATAATATAAAAATACATATATATATTTTTTCTCCAAGCCTGAGCTAGGCATTGGCTGATATCTCCAGCCCTCTTTTACTTTTTATTTTGAGACAGTTTTGCTAAATTGCTCAAGCTGGTCTTAAAATCATTCTGTATCTCAATATGTAACCTTGAATTTCAGTTTCTCCACCTCAGTCTTAGATATAGCTGGGACAACATGCCTACATTACCGTTTAACTCCCTAGATGGATTCATTGATAAATTCTATCATGTATTCAAAAAGGAAGTAACAGCAATCGTACATAGTTTGTTTTTATAAAACAAACCAGAAAGAATAAGGATTCCCCTCTTCAAATCTCTCTCTCTGTGTCACTCTGTCTCTCTCTGTAACTCTCTCTGTCTCTGTCTCTGTCTCTGTCTCTGTCTCTCTCTCTCTCTCTCTCTCTCTCTCACACACACACACACACACACACACACACACACCAAAATATCAAAGCCTGACACAGGAATCAAAAACCAATTAAATTACAGACTTTATCAGGAGCATAGATACAACACAACATTAACAATATACTAGCAAATTCCATCCAACTCTCTATAAAAGATCATATATAAATAGTATTTATTTCAGGATAGCAAGATTCGGTTAACGTACTTCACTATGTTAATGACACTAAGGAGAGTGATCAACACTGTTTTATTACATGCAGAAAAAGACTCTGCCAAAATCCAACATCCATATGTAGTTAAATCTGCCAGTCAGCTAGCCATAAAATGTGACCTACTCAGATTGGTAATGGGCGCAAAAGACAAACATAGTCTCATTTTAAACAGTGTCTTTAAGTTTTTCCAAGATGGAGACCAAAGCAGTCTGCAGGATGCCCACACTCATAGATTAATGGCTCTTGGGTATTGGAGATGAGGCACTGTGCCAATAGGGCCACAGAACCCTGTGAGTGAGTTCCAAATGTACTTTCTTCATAGAAAACTACAGAAGTTAAGAAATATACCCTGGGGCTGGGTCGTGACATCTCAGTGCTTAAGAGCACTTATGCTCTTGCAGAAGACCAGAGTTCAGTTTCCATCACTTACATGGCAGCTCAGAAAAAGACTGAAACTTCAGCACAAATATACCAGATGCCCTCTTCTGGCCTCTGCAAGCTTCTCTAGACATGTGGTGCAATATTCTCACTTGGGCTCAGCTACACCCACCAAAATAAAAGAGTACATATTTTTAAAGTGTGCCCAATGTTCAATAAACTTTTGAATTTCTGATTCTCTGTCTTTAGAGTCCACAGAGGCCTTCTCAGCCACATGGTAACGATTACTACAGTACTCTAAGGCCAGGAGCAAGCCTCAGTGCTTGGCTTTTTCCTCACACTTTCCCCTCCCACACACCCAGAGGCTTTGGAAAAAACAACTCTGCTGCTATTCACCGGGGAAGAGGCAGACCGGGGCTCAAGGCACTTCAACAGCTGCAGCCAGATTTACACCTCTCTGTCAAAGCAGCCCTGTGCCATCCATCACCAGAAATGTTCAAGTCACAATGGCATTTTGCTACTAAAAGTGAGCCTAATTTGCTCATTTTCATTATTTAGAGGCAGTTAATTAAAAAACCCAGCGGATATTTATTTCCCTACCTCACGTCACTCCTTACCTTCACTGCCTGGCATTCACACTATTGCTGTTTTACGGC
This sequence comes from Arvicanthis niloticus, assembly GCF_011762505.2. Taxonomy (NCBI): domain Eukaryota; kingdom Metazoa; phylum Chordata; class Mammalia; order Rodentia; family Muridae; genus Arvicanthis; species Arvicanthis niloticus. The sequence continues at coordinate 18,056,671 of NC_047678.1, forward strand.
CTGATGGAGCCTGAAGTGGGTTTCTTAAGACTATGTTTCCCATTACTTTAATTTTGAGCAAGGCATTAAAGCCTGTAAGGCTTCAGAGGCTAGGGGAGGGGCACATCAGTGTTGCTGTCATTTTACAGAAGAACAGACTCCCTTGGCAAGGGTTGGATTCTTTCCCTTCCACAGGGAAAGGATCCTCTTCCCTTCTCTGTGTGTGTGTGAACCAGCTTGACCACAACCTTGAAGGAAGTCTGAGTCCTAGACACATGCTGTCACTTCGTTATCTCCCAATACTAATAATGGACCAAGAACTAAGATCTGTGTGAATTTTGCAGTTTATAAAGTATCCCTTAATAGGAAGCATTACAGCTTCAAATAGTAGGGAAAAAATGGTCTGTTTGATGAGAACCTCTCCAGGAAGAAAGAGGCCCTGCTCTGGATTGGTTAGCTGAAGATCAAATGCCACAGAGGCCATTGACAATAAGAGGATAAGATTCTATCTATCTATCTATCTATCTATCTATCTATCTATCTATCTATCTATCTATCATCTATCTATCTATTTTGAGAAAGAGTTTATGTAGCCCTGGCTTCCCTGGAACTTGATATGTAGACCAAGCTGCCCTCAGACTCACAGAGATCCACCTGCTTCTGCCTTCCAAGTGCCTGAATTAAAGGTAGATAGTACTTTGCCAAGTTAAATTGGGTAAGACATGGAAATTAAGAAAGGCAAAACCCACTAACAATCAAGCCAGCTTTGGCATTTTATCAGCAAACAGGAGCCTATAGAAGTCCAAGGCTTGTAAAATTCTAAGAGGTCAAACAGTTGTTAAAGCCTTCAAAAGCCTTTGTTGCCAAAAGGTATGAGCCATCCTACCTGCTCTTGGTCATATAACAGAAAATTCCTTTTATATCTATCTGCACAGCTCCTGTGAAAGACTCAGCCCTCAGTGTAAGAAAGCTCTCCTCCCAAGTGCCTGCTCAGGTTTCTCAAGCTGAGATGCACACTGCTGTAGGAAACTCCTGAAAACCAGAGTTATAAAACAGACTTTTGAACAGCTCAAAATTTCAGAAAGCATCTAACACCCACTCAGACCCTGGAGGTTGCAAAACAGGTGGTCCGACTTAGTCTCCCTCCCTGCAGTTTGGAAAAGCAGTTATATGCAGAAACGTAGCTTCTTGGTCTGGCAAATTCTCTCCTCATCCTTAACTCTCAGCTGTAAAACCTCAGTTCTGGACAGCAACCTTCCTGTGCACTGGGATGTTGTGTTTCCAGGCTCCACCTCTCCCACCAGCAAAAGTCTGTTCTCACTCTCCGAGGTTGAGCAGCCTTCTATTTCCCCTGTCCTTCTGTTTCTTCTATTTAGTTACTTCTTCTAACAGTCACCTCTTTGGCTCTCCCCAGCCCTACCCTTTCTTCTCCGTTCCTACATTGCATATTGTCTTTTCCTAAGATGTCTCCGCAACTAGAGTCTACACTTAACTCATCTCCCCAACTTTCTCACACAGCTTAAGGAGAGACCTAACTTCATCCCAAATGCTCCAGAAATGTTGGATGCCTGTCAAACAAACCACATCTCAATGTACTCAGGGGGAGCTTGGCATCATTGCTAAGAGGGGATCATCTGGTTACGGAATCAGAACGTCTCAGCTCCAGCAAGTCATTGCTAACCATGACTTTGGCCCAAGAAACTCCACTGCAGTCTCCTTCCCCTATAAGATGGAAGAGTACCAGAGTGTGCCATACCGAGCTACTATGAAGGTTAAAAAGGGGAACTACCTAATAAACTTTGCAAAATTCTGGGGAGGAAAATTAGCAGTGTTGGTCATCACTGATGTCAGTGAAAGCAACTTCCCAGGGGCCTTGAAACTGATTTTCTTCTGGATTGACATCTCAAGGAAGGAAGAGCCTCCTAAGGGGTCACCATTCTGTGTCCAAGAATATCCTAGCTACCGAATCCTCACTAGAGCCCCGCCTCCTTGCTCTTCTCTGCCACTTGTCAGTCATCTCTTTTAATCAGCTTCATTTCAAGGCCTGCATGACCATTGCCCGGGCCCTAGTTTGTTCTTAAGAGTTTCATGCAGAGACCAATGTCTCCTGGCTGCCAGATTTTAGAGACTGCTCAAGCATAATGCCATCCCTGAGCTCTGATTGGCTGGCTTGATTCTTGCACACGAGTAATACTGCTCTACACGGCTTCCAAGTCCCTCCCAGACTCATTGCAGGTCATTGTGCTGGCTGTGACCTGACTCCCTCCCTAGCAGCAGCTTGGCAGTTGAGTTAACCTTCAGCCCATTTGACAGATGGGATGGTGAGCTCAAAATATACTGAGCTAATTCCCTTGTCCTGGCTCTGGGGCTTGCAGAGTACTGACTGCATCTTTGTGTGGTGGAGCCCCTGAAATCCATGAACAGCTGTGGGCACAAGAGCCTTCATATTTCTACGTTCTGACAGGTCCCGTGTTCTGTATGTTGAACTGAAGTTCTCAAGTGTTTAGAAGAGGAACCCCAAAGGGGCTGAGGTATATTTAAAATGTTTAATTTAAGTCAAGGCAAGTGCCTGGAAAATCCATATTTTGAGCTGCAAAAGAAAAAGAAATGGCAGTCTGATCAATACTACAGAAGTATATGGACTCTTTTACTGTTCCATCAATGGCTGGAAGTAATAAGTCAGCATCTCAGGGGACAGTCTCAAACTCTAAAACAAAAATGCGGAGGTCTGCTGTCCGTTGGGCATCATTTCTGCTTTCTTCCACCCAGCTGAGTGGAACTTAAGGCTTTCTTCACACAGAGGCCAGGAGACCTCTAGCCCCGTCCAGTCACAGCCAGAATGGCTGGACTGATAACAAGAGCCCAGGTGGCTGGCTAATTCCTCATTTCCCCATCAGCAATCCAGTCTGCATAGCACCCACTGAAGGCATGCAGATTAAAATGTTAAATCAAACTCTGGAGAGAAATTTGGAAATCAATTTCAGATTCCAGCAGAAAAGGCCAGGGAGGATAATGAAGACTGAACGCCTCCCACCTTCAGCTGCTTCATTTTTTAATTTGAGAGCAAAATAAAACTATTGTTTTCCAAAAAAAAACCGTGGCTGTCGCAGGGATAAAATGGCTGAGAGCCGAGTTCCCAGGTTCTGCCAGTTCAAGGGCATGCTGTTTCTCCAAGTCAGCCTAACAGGACACTGACACACTGATCTCTCTCTCCTGGTTCCTTTTCTTGTGCCTTCCAAAAAAAAAAAAAAAAAAAAAAAAAAAAAAAAAAAAAAAAAAAAAAACCCAAAACAAACAAACAAACAAAAAAACCAAAAACAACAACAACAACAAAAAACACCCTGGCAATAGAAAGCCAATACAAACATAAATAGATTGGCTGTGTCCAAGATTCCAAGATTACAGAAAATAACTCAAAAGAGCCATAAATGATGATGTCACCGTGTCTGGGAGCTAATGCCTTCTAAACAAGAACCCACTGCAGTAGAACCAAACTCCTGCTTTGACAGCTTTCTGCACTGAATGTGGATATTTGTATTAGAGGTACCATAATCATACTCTAATTCGCCAATTGTGACCTGTGACACACAAAGACCCGGCAATGAGGATGGGAGGCTTCGTTTCCTAGCTGCACCAAAGCAAGATAAATTAGAGCCTTGTGATTCATCTCGCTGTTGCAAACACTTCTTGGCCACCTCTTATTTTCTATGCATAAGGGTTGCACCCAGTTCACTTTTTAAGCACCTAGAAGTGAGAGCTAGAATTCCTCCTTCCCTAAAGGAAGTCTTTATAGATGATCCAGAGCCCCCAGCAGGTATAGCCCCATGACCATGCCTCCCCTACTGAGATCCAAACTCCCACATAGCCCAGAAAAATAAAACCGAAGGTTGTTTTTGTACTTCTTCTGAAACGCCTGTGACTTTATCGATTGGGAAGCCTACATTGCGTGTTTCTGCACATTTCTATCAGCAGTGGTTTTTGATCCTACTCCTGCTAGGAAAATATATCTGGCTCAACCTTCCCAGGATGAGCCTAGAAATGCAGTCACATATACCATAGCCAGCCATGCCATGTTCAGGATGTTAGGAATAATTACCCAGTGCCTTCGGGTGTACTAAACTCTATAGAGGAGGCAAAAGAATTATGTTTCCACCCCTGCACTCCAAGCTGACACCTCCTTAAGGAAGAAGAGCTGGATTCCCAGATTGCCCCAACTGAGAGGAATAGCTGAACTTTTATTATTTCCTCTGTTTAGGATAAGAATTGCTCCCCACCCCGTCCCGGAGCATATGCAAATATATTTGAATGCTTAGAATCTGCACAAAGATCAGCCTGTGTAGTATTGTTCCCCTTGACCTCACTTCTTCCAGGAAAGAGACTATCTGAGGGTTACTGCTGTGGTCTAAGGGTTTAAATCAAATCCCCAGTTGCTCCTGTTGAAGACAGGACCTACAGGAGATGAGTAGGTTATGAAGACAGAGCTCTCCTAGGAGGAAGTAGAGGAAATTGATTTCCCAGGGAAAAGAGGCTCTGGTGGGGGGAGGCGGGTGGGAAAAGAGGCTCAGGGGGGTTGTTCATCTCTTACACTGTATGAGGACACAGAAAAGACTTTCTCAGGGTACGACCAAGCTAGTACCCGGATCTTAGACTTCCCAAATTATGAACTGGGAGAAAGGTACAGTGCTTGTTCCTTGTAAGCCACCACTATTTATCCATTTTATGTTTTAACACCAACCTTAACAGACACAATTACCTCATTAATGTAAGTCCCCGGAGAAATGAGATAGAGCACAGCCAGAAGACAAAAAGTGGGTGCAGCCCAAAGGAGCACTCATCAACTGCCTGGAAAGGGAACCGACTTCCTGGATAAATCACACTGATTGAAATGCAACTCAATCAGAAGCAAACTGTAGATCATTTCTCTCCCCTGGGTGATTGGCTGCTCCAGCACTAGACGCCCATGCATCTGGGGAAATGGAGAGTTGGTATGCTCTCACGAGCCATCTAGCGTTCTGGGCCCTGCTCTGTTCAGCACTGGCACTAGGTATGGAGGAATCCATGGGGTGTAAGGGCAAACAGACCTACCCTTTAGGAGCTGGCCTAATGGAAAAGAGAAGTGAGTCTGAGATAGAAAGTGTGATTTGAGATTATACTAAGGTTAGGGATATGTGTGTATATACACACGTTGTAGATACATGTATATACATATGTATATATATATATATATATATATATATATATATATATATTCAATGTATATGTATGTGTATGTGATGTGTGTGTGTGTGTGTGTGTGTGTGTGTGTGTGCGTGTGCGTGTAATGATCCTGACTCAAGAACTATGGGATAATCCATTCCCATTATAGCAGGTCACTTAGGCTCCACTATTATTTTTTATGATAGTATTTAGCAGACTCATACAGACTTCAGTCCAGAGAATGCATCCTGCTTTCCAGGTGGTAAAGCCACAGCTATACCTCCCCTTCAGTGTATGTATGTTAGGCTCCTCTGGGTTCCATGGAAGAGACAAAGGGGGAGAAGCCCCTAGTGAAAGGCATGGTTCAGATACATGGTGGCTTCCATGGGACTGTGCAGTTTGGGGTGTGCCTGTTAAGACAGTGGGGAGTATTATTATAGTTCTGAAACATGGCCCAAGTGGCATAGGAGAAGGTGCTTCAGAGCAGGGAGGGACCTGATTTGCTAAAGGTACTTGAATAGGCTTCACAACTTAGACAAGATTTTCTAAACAGGAAATGGAATAAATTTTTGTCTGTGTTTCAAGGAATTTCAGAAAAAAAATTTTTAAAAAAGCAGTATAAAGTTTATTAATACACAGGCTATCAATAAGCCGATTATTATTGTGTTATTGTGGACTGTCTCAAGTGGAGAACTCTGATAGTGATTCAAACCTGACACCCCAGTGTTGATCACATGTGGTTATACTGTTTCCTTTCCTCTGGGAATACCAGGCCCTCTGATCGCCTTCACTGGGGCTCACAACAGGGGCTGATGATGGAGGATCTCCTGACTGCCCCAAGTGCACATTAACAACGGCCTTTACCAACATCACCAGTCGTTCCCAAGCCCACCGCTGTTCAACTGAGGGTGACTCAACAGTTACAAGAATGTGTTTTTATTCTTTTTTATTTTTTTAATTATTTTTTTTCGAATGGGCATATATTCATTGCATATACTGTACCGGTGCATATACAATATACTCTATACAGTAATGGATTTCATAAAGATGGCTTCATATAAATGTATAGTACACTTTAGCCATGTATCCCATCCTTTCTCTCCACCTTGCCCATCAGTCCTCTTGTTACTCTAGATAATTTTGTATCTATTTCCATGTCATGTGTGTGTGTGTTTGTATGTGTTGTGTTATGTGTGTGCTATGTGAATATGTGTGTATGTTGGGTATGTTGTATATGTATATATGTGTGTTTTGTGTGTATATGTGTATTGTGTGTATATGGTATGTGTTATTTGCAGGGTGTGTATATGTGTATGTGTGTGTTGTGGGTGTGTGTTATGTGTATGTGTGTGTTTATGTGTATGTGTGTGTTGTGTGTATATGGTATGTGTTATTTGTGGTGTGTGTATATGTATGTGCTGTAGGTGTGTGTTATGTGCATGTGTGTGTATGTGTGTGTTGTGTGTATATGTGTGTATGTTGTGTGTCTATGTGTATATGTGTTGTGCATGTGTGTGTCATGTATATATGTGTATGAGTGTGTTTTTTGTGTATGTGTATAATGTGTGTATATGTGTATATGTTGTGTGTGTACATATGTATGTAACCTAGGATCCTAAAATAAGAGAAAGTGTGATATTCTGTGTCTGACTTTCTTTGCTTAGGGCTGATGATCTCCAGTTGCATTCATTTGCCTGCTAATGATACAGCTGTGTTCTTCTTTATGGCATAATAGAATTTTTGAAAATATTTTATCAATTCTTTGAGAGTCTTCTGCATTATATTTTGGTAATTATCACCCCTCTTCATTCTTCCTCCTAACTCCTTCTAGATTCAACCCTCAACATTTGCCCCTTCCCAATATCATTAGGTTATTTTGATGTGTTTGTATTTCCACCTGTATGAATGTCTGTCTGACACATGCATGCCTGGTACTTGTGGAGGCCAGCATCGGGTATGGGATCCCTTGAAATTGAAGTTAGAGATAGTTGTGGGACACCAGGTAGGTGCTCAGAGTTGAGCACAGTCCTCTGGCAAAGCAGCCAGTGTTTTTAACCATGCTGCCATCTCTCTAGCTCCTTTATTTACTTTCAACAATCCACTGACTCCCATTTGTGGTGCCCATGTACTCCTAAGCAAGGAGCCATCCACTAGAGTATGGGTGACCTGCCAAGAGCAACATACTTAAAACCGAAGCCGTAACTGCCTATAGCTCTTCAGTTAACGATGGGTCTCACAAATTCCTTTCTCACTCCAGCTAGAGTGGTGACTGGCTTGATCTTGTCTGGATAACCACAGCTGCTATGAATTTATGAGTGTAAATGGTCCCACCATGTCCAGAAGACAGTTTAGTCCAGTCCTCTCTGACTTATGGTTCTTACAATCTTTCTGTCACCTCTTCTGTGATAGTTCCTGAGTCTTGGAACTCAATCATTTTTGCTTGAGCATTCCATTGGCACTTATTCTCTACACTTGGCCAACTAGGAGTTTCTGTGTTAACTACCATCCATTGCACAAGGAAATTTCTCTGATAGGGTCTGATAGCTCTAATAATCTATGGGTATAGAGATATAAATTAAGAAAGATATTTGACACAATATTCATTTAGTGGACTATTAATAGTAGGTTCACCGTGAAGCCTGTGATCTCCCCCAATCAAGGGTCTTAGTCAGATTTATAGAACCAAACATGTTTCCCCCCCCCCCAATGAAGTGGCTTTAAATCCAATTGGAAACCAGCTGGTTATCCCTACAGCAATGATGCCACTACTGCAGCCTTGGGCACATCTTACCATGCCTATCATTATTGCAGACCTATTTCCAGTTAGGCAAAACTTTTGATGACTTCCTTCCCAGAAGCCTGCTAGTACCTTGTAGTACTATGCAAAATAGACAATGGGAAGAAGATTTTTGGTCAATATCAACTTGATCTTTCCATATCAAGTCACCGACGTGTGCCATAGCAAAATATTCAGACATGAAGAAAAACAAAATAAAAAGGTTTTCATGCAAAAAACTCTTACCCTCTTGGTACTTGAAATTCCACCAAGAAAGCCCATTTCGGGGTTGCCTACACTGACTGATATCTCTACTTTTATTTTTGCCTCATTTTCCATTTTTGTCTTTTTGCTCCCTTTATAAGGAGTACAAACAGAAACAAGTCATAACCCTTTGGCGGAGCCAATTGATAGTGACTTCTAGGCACATTTATTCTCAATTTCCTTCAAGTAACCTTTTTTTGTTAAATCTCAGAGAGCATAGCTTATGTTTGCTTCTGTACCTGGATCTGTATTTCACAATGTAAGAGCATTTTCTTATCTTATTTAAGACTTCCTTCTAGCATTATGGTGAAGGATATATAATATCTCATTTGATGGATATGACAGTTGTACATAACCTGTATCCACATGGTTGAAATGTACGCTGTTTCAAACTTTATATAGCTATACATAACACTGAGATATTTTTAAACTATCTGACAAATGGGTGATGAAATTCTAAAAGTGGATATGCTGGGCATGAACACTTTATAGAGTTTGTGATGTGTTTTTGTAAAGACACAGACTCCCATTCCCATGTTCCCAGCAGATGTATTGTCAACCACACCACTATTCCAAGGCAGAGGACAGATACTCAGGACACTAGCAAGAGCATCCAGTTCTGGAGGAAGCCTGCAGCCACAGCAGGGAAGACCCAGTGTTCAGGGTTGTTCAACCCAGAGTAGACCCAAGAAAGCATCAGCCATTAAGCTGCTCTGATGAGTCACCATCCAGGCATCCTTCACAGTGACTGTGGCCTCCACTGAGATCATCTCCTATGTCACTCTGAGATCAGTATGGCTACAATTCATTTCCTTGGTTATGGCTTAGACTTGGTACTAGAAATTCTCAGTAGAAAAACCAGGGCTCATGCTTGCTACCCAGATGTTCTTGGGCCCTGTTGGTAAATGCCAGCAGCAAACACACAAGAAAGCAGCTTTACTTGCCTCTCCATTCCCCAGGATGAGGGGGCGGGGTGTGTTGGAATTTTCAAATAACACCAGACATGAAGATAGGAGTGGATCAGAATGTGTGTCCCCAAAGGGCTGCTAAACCAGTACTAACAGTCAGTATTGGTGGATGACTCTGACCCACAAGTAGAGTTTACAGGAGAGTTGGCAGACATGGAGGTATGACTTAAAGTCACACTGATTACTTGGGGAAAGGAGGAAGGCGGGGGGAGGGAAGGGAGAGTCAAGTATGTTTGAGGGTCTCTTATAGATCAAGCAATTCAACATACTTCAGCACACTTCATCCTGGTGACGCTGTGGAGAGCCAGTTCTCATTAATTTTAGAGAATGAACTGGCACACTGGGAGGCTATGAGACTCACCAAAGGCTTTACAGTCAGGAGTTCTGATTCCTGCAAAGGTTCCTTCTGGGTTCTAGTCTCTAAAGAAGCCCTTCCTATCAGATCCCCACTGCTCACCAGCACTTTCCTCTTGGCTAATTTCAGATGCATAATTCTAGTGTCTATGAGAAAAGTCATGGGTCTCTGGAAAATGGGTATGATACTTCAACAGTAAAGAATCACAGGCTACTGTAGCTTGGTTCCTCCCTTCCCTACACTAGCAGCAGGGAGTTTCTGTCTTTAGGAGGGCTGCATTAATTCAGGAAGGTTGTGGACCCTGGTCTCATACAAACCACATCGATAAAGTACCAGGAACATAGTTGACATGTGTAGCCTTGCTTCCCTTTCTCCAGCAGGATCAGATCAGACAGCTTTGCAGCTTACTGAGCATCTACTATATGCCTTCCAGGGAAGGTATGATATTTGAAAGATAATCTAGAAATTCCCTTTCTTTCTCTCTCTCTGAGAGAGAGAGAGAGAGAGAGAGAGAGAGAGAGAGAGAGAGAGAGAGAGAGAATGTGCTTTTGCTTTGCTTCCTGGTATTTGTAACTTGCTAAGAGTCACAAATGAGTGAGGTAGATAATAGAAGACTCTGGACTGAAAGGAGACCTGCAAAGGAGTTTAGTTTTCAAGTGAAGCCTTAGCAGAGTACCCTGGGCTTTCTGGAGGGACACACTGAGGTACCAGCAGAGAGAAGGTCAGGCTGACAAGCAGAGGGACATGGTATTTTGGATAAAAAAATTTCCCTTTCTAATGACACCATTTTCATACTTGTGAATGTCCCTTCCAGAAACCATCAGTGTATGGTTTTGGTCTGGGTGACTTCCTTATTGCCAGTGAAAATACTGCTGAAATCCTGGCTAAGCCCCACAGCTAGCTTCATTGCCACAGACTTTCTGTTTGGTAATTAAACTGAATAAGACACAGTAAAATAACAGTGTGCCCTCGGTAAAGAGATGAATCAGGCAAAAGTCATTTAAAACAGCATAAAAGGCAAATAACAAATCCAAAATCAAAACTGGTGAGATAAAAATAAAGCTCCAAATAACCACTGAACACAGTAGAGAGGTGGATAAAGTATGACCCAGGCATAACGGTCGAAGTGAGACCAAGGAGGCTTGGAAAGCCATAAGTCAGCAGAGCACAATTAAAAACCAGGAAACAGAGGGGGCAGAATGATCACTAGAGGAACACAGTCTACAAACTCTAAAGCTAGCAGAGACAGGCAATGAAACAAAACAGAAAATGCCATGGAGCTCATGTGGCCACGAGGCAAATGCTTGAGGCTGTGTTCCAGAAGCACACTGCACAGCCTTGCCAGCCAAGTCGGTCATCGCCGGTACACAGACCTCCAGTTCCATCTTCCCAAGGCAAGAGATCCCAAGAATGTGGGGCAATCCCCAAGGGTCAGACAGCAGGGCATGTATGCTTCGCCTTTGGGCTCTCTCCTTTAACAGGTGCCTCTCCCCATCCTAGCTCTGTTAGTGTAAAAATCTGCCTCACGTTTCAGGTGGAAACTGAGCCAGACCATCTGGTCTCTTTCAGATCCTTAGCTACACTTCGTGAGCAATAAGGAAAAGTGCCGGGCCATGTGCATGTAGTCTGCACGAGTCCAAGAATTAAGATTCAAAGCTGTCATCCTAGATGAGGAGGCGAGAGGAAAGGCTGAGGATCCTGTCTGTCTGGGAGTCTGCAGGATGCATGGAGACTTTGAAGTTGGCCTGCATGGTTACAGGAAGTGTCCAAGTAAGAGAAGCACCCATCTTCCTTGTCTCCGTCCTTACCAAGGTGGCAAAGAAGGCCTAGTGACTACCAGGTGACAAGGAGATGCATATTTATGTATAAAACTCCCATCATGCTCAGAAAGAGCAGACACACACCCATGGAAAACTGTTCATTTCACGTATACAAGAGAATTATTTAGGCTTTCTACTTCTTATGTCAATTTCGACACATTTAACTTATGGAAAATTTCTCCTGTCACCGGGGTCTTCAAATTTATTGTCATAAGTTATTTGCACCACATCTTATTATCACATAACATCTGATAGCCACCTTCCTCACTCTTGCCATGCAGAATATAAAGATTGGGTTAGGTTAAATGGTTCACCACCTTTGTACTTTTTAAAGCATAGGTTTAATAAAAGCCCAGAGAATAAAAATTAATAAAATAGCAAAGAAGCATATAATAGAAACCCATTAGGGCAGAAATTTTTTTTGTTGTTTTTTTTTTCTTATTTTATTTACATTTAAGATGCCATCCACTTTCCCCATTTCCCCTCCCTAGAAAACCCCTGTCCCATGCCCCCCCTTTCCTTTTTGCTTTTATACAATTTTTTAAAAAAAATGTTAATCAAAGGATTTATAAGTTTGGTAATGCTCAATCAGAAGCGTAACCCAATACCCAACCTAGATATAAAAACTATCTTTGACTGGTGGAGACCTGTGAACATCTGCCTCCATGTAGGGCAGAAAAATTAAAATGCCCATGCATGCTAGCTAGCAACTGGAGAGGACAGCAATGCCTTGCATGACCTGTTAGCAGTCAGTACTGTCTGGGTTTTCTGTGGAGAGCCATTGGCAGTATAGGGAATTTGGGAGGAGGTGAGTACGGATGATTTAAGCCAAGTCACTAGACACTGGGGCTTATTGCCTTGTTGTCTGCCATCAGATTGAAGGCCAGAGGTCAAGGGTAAGAAAGGGCCAGAGAATCAAGGGCTATTATATGAAATCTGAAGGACACATTCCAAAGCAGGTGGAATTTCTGGTGGCTCTGGGGATGCTGTCTTGTAGGCAGATCTTTCTGCTGGGGAGCAGGGAGAGAGATGGCTAGGACACGGAGAGGCACAAAGTGCTAGAAGCATTCTGGGTTCAGGGACAAATGATGCAGTAAAGTTGAAGAGAAGGGACTAGAGCCCAACTGAAGGGACATGGTTCCCTAGTCCGTCAGGAATGGCTGTGGAGAATTCTAGAAGGTACGAATGGCTCATTTAGTACTTCTGTGCTGGCAGAAGGGCCCTTTCTCCTTGCACTGATCCCTTTCCCTCCTGTGGACTGGGAAGATGAGCTTCATCTGCTCTTCCAAGAAGCTGCTGTACCTTCCTGATTTACAGCCGACAGGATCTCATACAAAACGTGTATGTAGGTCTGTGTGATTGCTTCTTGAGCCAGCAGGACTGACTGTCAGTGTCCCTTATATTTAGAGGACTATTTCCCTCCAGGGCTGTGTTTTGGATGGGTAGCCCCACATCTGGAAGCAAGGAACCATAGCAGGGGAGATTTGTGCTGGATTTTGGTCTCTACTTCTGTTCAATGTGACATGCAGAACACGAGAAGGGGGGAGGGAAAGGGAGGGAGGGAGAGAGAAATGGAGAGACGGGGAGAGAGGAGAGAGATAGAGAGATTGACTCAGAATGGTTCTGTCTTGGGCATGTAATGACGCAGGAATCTGATCAGTTTTTGTTTGGAAATGGAGTGGTAAATTCTGAGTGTGTTTCTGCTTCTGGAGATCACTCAGAAATATGCATGGGGAAGCAGTCACCTTTTCCTAATGTCTGAGTACAGATTATCTCAAGAAGAAGGCGCACTAGACCTCAGAGCTCCAATGTGGTCATTTCTTCCTTTCTCTAAGTTAGAATGCCACTATGGCCATGTTTGCAAGGGGTGTGTTGATCTTCAGAGTGGGCATTAAGTAAACTCGCTGCCCTTTTAATTACTGCATCCATTTGGGAAATGCTGAGTTAAAATCAGTTTTCTTAATGGCAAGACTTTAACATGCTAAGTGGTATTGTACATTTCCAAGAGAGCCCATGCTCCCAAACATTCTGTGAGCCACCTCCCTAGAGCATCACTGTGAGGCAGAAGGTGGCCAAAGAGTCATCTCTCCTAAACATTGACAAAAGGCTTGAGTTCTGAGGGTCACATGCAACTCAGACCCCACTTCCCTCTAGATCAGAGCGTCACTCTACAGTGTATAGTGCAATTGTAATGTGTCACCATTAGTTATGCTAAATCTCCTGAAGACATGAAGGCAGTAAAATGTTCGGTCAAGTCTCTACTATCTTCTCCATATACTTCTTCCTTCTTTTTGCCCAAAAGTTTCTTCTTACACATTTTTAACAAGCACAAATCATTTTTACTAAGATGTAATGGCTATAGAATACTTGCTGAGCTGCCTATGCTTAGAGGCATGTCTTTTAATCAATAGGTTTTTTTTTCCTTTAAAAAAATATGCAATGCTGATGTAGTAGGCACAGGGGATGGAGGCAAACGTCAGAAGCCAAGCCTGTCTATAAGGTCGAGAGGCACCAGGAAGCCTCTCTTCTGGGCACTCTACCATGAAAGCAAATGTACCAAGCACTTTGGAGATAGACATAGGAGAAGATAAGAGGAGTCTATATAAGATGACATCTCACCGAGAAGCTGAGCCAGAATGCTCCAGAAACACACTGACAGTGTGAACTGAGTCTTAAAGCAAGACAGCATGCTCTGCTGGAGAGAACTTTGAGAGATCAGCAAGGTAAAAGCACAGGATGGCTTTGGAGATAACAGCAGCAGGGAGGGGTAGGCCCCAGGCAGAGGGGTTCTGAGCATCTAGATGAGGACCATGGACTCCACCCTGGAGGCTGGAGGAGCTGTGCACCCGAGGACAAACACAAGTGTGGGCAAGCAGGTAGAGCTCCAGTTATCTAGGACTCTGCTATGCCCTTTAGCTCTGGGATTGGTCAGGGCTGGGGTGAGCCTCCTCCATATTCATCCAGATCTATGAGAGTGGTCTTGCTCTCCCATGACCACTACTTATAACCCCCATTGTTACACAGGAGTTACTTGCTTGGTCCCTCTGGCAGCCAGGTTTACCATGAAACTTTGTACTAAGACAAAACCTCTGTCCAGGGAGAGGAGGCTCTGATCAAATATTTCTGAGCACTGTTAACAATAACTGATTTGTTAGAGATATTCTGGGATTAATGAATGTGTAGCCCTAGGCTAGTTCTATAATCTCCCTGAGTTGTGACTGTTCAACTGACGTTAGGGATTTCATTTAATTTCCCTCTCAGCCTCTCTTCAGAAAGATTGCATGGGGTGATAGGTATTTGAGCCTACACTGATACTCCATGTGTCCAGACACAAGTGGCCACCCAGGAAACTGTGAACTCATTTGCAGAGGGCTCCAGAACCATACATTTACATTCCTAAATGACGCCATTGTGGAGGTGGTTTTTCATTTGTTTGTTTGATTGATTGATTGATTTTTCCAGAGTTGCTATAACCAACTACCACAATCCAAGTGGTTTATACAACAAAATGTATTGTCTCCTGTTTCTGGAGGCTTGAGGAAAGAGGTAAAGATACTGGCAAGGTTTGACTCCTCTTCAGAGCTGTAAAAAAAAAGCATTCTATGCCTTTCTTGAAGCTCCATGCAACCACGTTCCCTATTTTATAAGGGCACACGTCGTGTTGGTTTAGAAGCACAGGAAGTGCTAGGATGACTTTATCTTGACAAATTACACTTGAGATGAGACTGTTACTCCAGACAGAGGCCATTTACAGAGATACTTAAAGTTAGGACTTTGGTACATGGGTTTTAGAAGTCACAGGGGCAAGATGACATCGTTCCTAGGAGACCATGAAACACTCTGTGAAATCAGAACCTTCAGAGGTTTGTAGCCAGTGATAAGGAGAGCTTGGGGGTGGTAGACATGTGGCATATCCTTAATTTCTATTATAGGGGTCCTATTAATATTGAAGATTAACGAGCCCTGGGGAAACTGGTTGGTGTCTAAAAATGCCTGATGAATGGCTAGTTCTTAGCACAGGACTAACTAGTCCTAATAGCTCACTACTGGCTCTTCCCAATCTTGTGGTCCAGCTGAGTAAGTATTCCCTCTGGCCCTTGGCAAGCTTGTTACCCCAGCCTTGGAAATCATGTCAACCAGACCCTTAAACTCAGGATCGTCTACTTGCAGGAACAAATCCCTTGCTTTTGAAGCCCCTCAGATTCCTGCCTCTGAAGATGCCTACCACAACTCCCAAAGGGCACCCTCAGGGCACCTGGAGGGCATCCAACCTCTCACCTGCCCCCTGTTATGCTTTAGCAGTGTCTGTGCCAGGGGAATCGCCTGTGAAATATGTCGCCTCTGAGAAGTGAGAAAATTCCTGCAGAAGGTGTTTGTCATAAAAACAGCAAAAAGGTGTTGTTTTCACTTAGCAGGTGTTTAAATTTTTATGAGACACAAACTTCATGGAAATCACAGGGCTTCAGATGGGTATTGGTAGACAGAGTCACCATACTCTCCCACAACATCTCTGGAGGTGGGTGTAGTTTGTTTTGTTTGGCTAGGCCAGAGCATGTTCTGAGATTCTGATGGAAGAAGTGTATTCCTGGGCCCAGCACGGACCCTGCTAAGAGCCGGCCTACAGAAATAGCTGTTTAGTACCCAGAAGACAATTCAACCTTGAAATGTGTATTTGTTCTTACAGGCAGAATGACTGTCTGTTTTGCAGCTGTGTGTATTTCTCACTTAAGATAAAATCTAGACCACCTGCCTGAAGGCATGGTTGGTAAATAAAGTTCTCTCTGGCCAGTGGAATTACACTAAGGTAATTCCCCACCTCAATCATGACACCATAACCATATCACAGAAGTACCAAAGCAGTGTCAATCAGGTTCTAAGCTTTCCACAGTAATTATCCCTGTTCTTTTCATACGTATTCATGAGTTTCTGCCAGACAGGTATAACACAGAGTTGGGGGAAGGGTATAGACTGAATATAAAGTCATCATGAACCTTTGCCTTGATGATACAGGCAGAGCTCAAGCTTTTCATCTTGGACTACACTCCAAGCCCAGGATTACTGGCCTTCAGAAGACTAAGCTCCCCAGGAATCCTCCCCGTTGGTTGCACATAAGAATCACTGTGAACACGTGATCTCACCACTCCATGAAAGCAATCCTTATTCACTTCCAGAACATATATGTGCTCTCACATTTTGTTACCCATGAAGTTCAGGTATATAACAAAAAGTGAACCTCAGAAATAACTGCCAGGGGACCCACTGCCTGCCCCACATAGGGCTACTCAGAGGGCCATGTGTGTACCTTTGCAAACCTAATGCTCTTCAATCAGTTCCTGGTGGGTGATTCAGGTAGCATTAAGTGAAGTGGTTGAGTGAAAGATGCCAGCTGAGGGGAGAAGGCTATGACCACAGCAACACCAGTGCTGGCTCTAAAACACACACAGGGTACTATTTAGCTTCGAGAGATGTAGCCAAACAGGAAATAGGGGTACATGCTAGCAAATCTTCAGAGCTGTTTTGTTTGTTTATTTGTTTTCTGTTGATGTGAAATCTCCTACATTCTAAATGCTGAAAACCAATAAAAACTTAAGCTATTAAAACAAAGTGAAAGCATATATATATATATATATATATATATATATATATATATATATGCTAAGTGAAAGTCTACAAGTTAGACACGTCAAGTGTTTCATGTTCCACTTGAGATCCCAGAGGACAGTAAGCACATGGCCTAGGAAGGGCTCATTCTACACATCCTGGGATGAGTTACATAATTAATTAGCTGATGCCACTCCCTGATTCCCGGGGAGGTCAGAAAGCTGGTGTGTCTCAGTTACTTGTTATACACGGTAAGAAACAAAGTTCCTCACAACCTACGACATGAAATTCTCTCCCATTCTTGAGTCTTGGTTTAAGATGGCTGTTGATGAATGACACCCACGACAATGAGACGGTCAGGTGTAACAAGTGAATTGCCCAAGATCTAGTTCACAACGTGACAATTTATTCTTCATTGGAACAAAAGGTCCTAGACGTGGCTGGGTCACAGTACATCTATCCTGTAGCCAAAAACATCATTTATTTAAAAACAACTTCTGAACCTCTGCTTGAAGTGCACACTGTGGCACAGAAGAAACAGCAAGCCCTACCATAAGAGTCCACTACCACAGAGAAGAGTAAATAGTAAGTTAAAATGCTGCAATTATACACAGCAAGGGAGACCAGCTAACCAGGACACTGCA
The DNA here is from genome assembly GCF_011762505.2 of Arvicanthis niloticus. Lineage (NCBI taxonomy): Eukaryota > Metazoa > Chordata > Mammalia > Rodentia > Muridae > Arvicanthis > Arvicanthis niloticus. The sequence continues at coordinate 18,074,274 of NC_047678.1, forward strand.
GGGAGCTTCCTTGTTTTGCTGGCTGCTTTTATTTTAGAGCTGACCTGAACACTGCAAGAAAACCGACAATGATAATAGTGTACACATAAAAAAAAAAAAATCTGAAATTTCCACACCAAACGGATTATCAGACTGTGGATGCTCTGAGAGAAAAGGGTTTAGTACAAAAGTATTTCCATTATGTTATCTGCCTACTTCTCCACCCTAAATACCCACAGTCTTGCGATACCAAAGCCTTGCAGGCCCAAGTCCCAACTGGTTTGTTTACGTGGTAGTTCCTCTTAGTATTTGTCTGGCTTCAGGTTGGAGAACTCAGAACATAAGGCAGGTGTAGGAGAGACTTGGATGGAGACAAACTACATGGTATGGGAAGAGTCAGGGGTATAGGGGTTACTGTGGGCCCTAGATGGGGATGAGGAGGTGGTTTAGGATCCCTGAATGGGCATCAGTCCCGGTTTGGCTCTAGTGAGCTATACCAACTGTAATCTGCAGGCAAGGAAACTGCCAAAGTGTCACTGCCGAGGGAGTGTGTGGAGCAGGCAAGAAAAGTGAGGAGGACACTGAGGGGCAGGAAGAGTCCAGGGTACAGCTATTAGTCCTTTAGCATCTGGTCATGCCTCTCATCTGGAGGGCCTCTTTGGGCTACCACCACCACCTAGGTCAATATAATTGCCCTTCCTCTGTTTTTCTAGAACTTAGGGACTGGTTCATGTCCTGTGCTCACTGAAGGTATGCTGAGTACATATATGGATATATAGTTGTATCTGGTTCCAAGGGGTTGGTTCCAGGACTCTCAGAAGGTACCAAAACATACAGGTGCCTAAGTTCTTTATCATATAGAGGGATAATTCGCTGGTTATATTTTTTTTGGTCAATTTGATATAAGTTAGAATCATCTGGAAAAACAGAGCCTCAACTGACAGAGTGCCTCCATCCAACAGGCTTGTGGGCAAGTCTATAGGGGCACTTTCCTGATTCATGATTGATGTGGGAGGGCCCGGCCTACTGTGGGTAGGTGATCCTAGGTGTATAAGAAACCAAGATGAGAAAACCATGAATAGCGAGCCAGCAAGCAGCACTCTGCGATGGCCCCTGCTTCAGTGCCTGCCTCCACATTCCTGCCTTGAGTTCCTTCCCTGACTTCCCTCAATGGTGGTCTGTGATTGGGACAATAACCCTTCTTCCTCAAGTTACTTTTGGTCGTGCTATTTATTACAACAGTAGAAAGCAAACTAGGACAGGCAATGCTTGCATATAATCTGCAAACATCTCTACTTTAAAATCATTTCATAATTGCTTATACTACCTAATACCATGAAAAAAAACTATGAACACTTAAGTCATATTATTTAAGGGATAATAAAAGGAATAAAGAGCGAGTACATATTTGGTATAGGAACATTTCCCTCTAATATTGTCTATGAAATGTTGTTTGTATCCACACATACAGAATCAATTGATACAGAGGCTCGCTTTGTCTTCTTACATTACCAGTGGCTTCTCAAATTTAAATAATGCACTTCATATATTAATTGTATTCTAAGATTCTGGTTTAGTTTTTGTGGCCAGAAGGGCAGGTTTGTTTCCTTCTTCTTCTGTAGTAATATGACTTGTGCCATGCAGCTGCCGCCGCCTCCCAAGTAAAGATGTTGTTGTTACAGGTAGTTTTGCTGGGTTTCACTCTGCTCCAGTCTCTGTGAGAGAACTGAGATAGAACAACGAGGTAGCCACCACCATCTAGCACTGCAAAGGCAGCAGCTGAGGCTTAGAGGGTGCTCAATGCTATAGATAGAGAAAGAGGAAGAATCAAGCCTAAAGTCAGAACTTTAGGCACCTGGTACGTTTAAAAATGCTATCCTTAAGGTTGTTTGATAAGGCTTCAAGTAATGTTATTTTATATTTACCTATAATGATATAAAACACAAACATATATGTATATAAATATCTATAGCTTAAACAAAGTTATGCTACTTGGAAAGACAATGCTTCCTACAAAAGCCAACATAGAAACAAACAAACAATCCCCCCCCCCAAAAAAAAACCTCTACAAACCCAGTACCAGGCATGAGAAACTTCTGTTCAAGTTATTGGTCAGGGTAGTCCAAGTGTCTCCCAAAATAATATAGATGATGGCTGTTGCCCTTGGTTGCCTTGGTTCCTATTCCTGGAGACACGTAGGACACAGGACTCAGATGACTTGAGCTGGATCTAACCCAAAGCCTTCTTCCCATGGTCTGGCTTCCTTAGGACCAGAAAGTACTAGGCAAGCTGCTAGGAGGGGGAGGCGATCACAGTCCCACTCTGTGTGATGGCTGTGAACTACAACAACCAGCATGGTCAGATATCTCTAAAGGAGTAACTGGTACTAATGTCTTGGTGGTAACCAACAGCTGTCTAATAGGACAAAAGATCTGTTCAACAGCGTGGAAACACTGCCTAGTACAAGAAACCTAGCCAACTGCTTGAGGATCGTATGTTCATGGATCTCAGAAGGCAATATACTGTGATTATTTTACTTTCTACCAATATAATTCCTAACTATATCCTAAAATATGTCCTTGAACTCACAAGTAAGTATAGCACTCATCCCTCATCAAAGAAGCTTCCCTTTACAACAAACGAGACCATTATAGAACACCACAACTGGACACAGAGCAACAGATTGTTGGGAGACCTGCTTCAACAGATACATCTTCACTTAAGGCTCAGGGAATATCAAAGGCGAGAGAGTGGAACAACTGTAAGAGCCAGAGGACCAGGGAGTCTGCTGTGAGGCTGTGTTTCCTAGAAATGGCTGCCTAAACAAGTACTGAACAGTGACAGTATGAATAGACATGCTAAAACAGAAGGGGGAAACACTTATAGAGACCTGCCCACAAAGAACTACAGGTAACTAATGAGTGAAAAAAGAAGGAAGATTAGCCTTTCTCAGGGATGAGTCCCCTAACTGGCTATCGAACACAAAGTGGTCGATTCTGAAATCATATTCACACAAATAATGAAAATGGGATCAGTAGGTTGTGTTTATTTGTCTGTAATCTATCTATCTATCTATCTATCTATCTATCTATCTATCTATCTATCTATCAACATTTTGTACTTACTATCTGGTCCCTGAGTCTGACAGAAAACATTCAAATATTAAAAAGAGGCCAAGTATCACCAAGGAACTACCTTGGAATTTTGAGAGGAGAGAGTGTCCACTCCCAGCTAAGGGGCTCTATCTATCTATCTATCTATCTATCCATCCATCCATCTATCTATCTATCTATCTATCTATCTATCTATCTATCTATCTATCATCTATCTATAATCTATCATTCATCATCTATTCATCTATCTATTTATGAAATTGAGATCAGTAGGTTGTGTTTATTTGTCTATCACTTATCTATTTATATACCTATTATATATCTATCTATCATGTATATATTAATGAAAATGGGATCAGTAAGTTGTATGTATATATGTATGTATGAATCTCTATCATCTATCTGTCTGTCTGTCTATCTATCTATCTATCTATCTATCTATCTCTCTATCTATCTATGTATCTATCATCCTTCTAACAATAATAATCAAATAAAAAAGCCATCAACTGGGGTAGGGTACTTGGGAAAGGTTTGAAGGAAGGGGCATAGGAGGGGTTGGAACTGGGAAAGGCGATATGATATAAAATGATATAATTATATTTTACTTTAAAATATATATACATATATGTGTGTATATATATATACACATATATATTAAATTAAAATAAATAGAGCCCATGACCTTTACACTCACACATACAACAAACAACATAAGCACAAAATACACACTTAGGAAGGCAGTGAAAGTAGGGTAGTTTCCAAGTTGTATGATTCTAAAGTTCCAGATACATTTACTGTAGCAGACTTTTTCTCTTTTAGGGTGTCCCACAACTCTGCTGGGATACCAGTGTACCTGTGAAACATCCAGCCCTAGAATGGGTAGATGAAAACGTGGTGTGTGTGTGTGTGTGTGTGTGTGTGTGTGTGTGTGCACGCACGCGCAGGAGGGGAAGTCTCAGCACCCAGTTCTTAGTCACAAGGTCTACAGTAGTATGCTCCAGAGCGTTGCTGGGTCCATCTGCCGAGGCTGCCTGGATTCCACCTGGTGCCAGGTCTACTCTGGCTTGGCTTGTGAGCATCCTTTTCACGTCCAGCACCGAGGGCATCTCATCTCCAATATTTTGTACTTACTGTCTGGTCCCTGAGTCTGACAGAAAACATTCAAATATTAAAAAGAGGCCAGGTATCACCAAGGAACTACCTTGGAATTTTGAGAGGAGAGAGTGTCCACTCCCAGCTAAGGGGCTCTGCTGGTGCTGGTGGAACAGAAGGGTCTGGAGTCATGCAAATGATAGAGAGGGGTTTAGAGACAAGGAGGTTAAGCCCCAGGATAGCAACACCCAGGGGAATGGAGGAGAATGGGGAGGCATGAGTGAGAACTGTCAGTAAACAGGGTCTTCAGCATTTCTGCCTAACACCAGCCCTGTGGAGGGCATAGCCTATTGCTGTGTTTTCTAGGTGTTTGGTTCCAAATTACTTATTTTTCTTTATAAATGTTTAACCACTTCCTTCTAAAGTGTTCTTTTAAGGTAGAATGAATCCTGTCTCCTCTCTTCCTCTGTTGGCTCATGATTGGTTTCAGTAGAGAAAGCAATGAGGCTGATTGATCATTGGAGACGTGGGCTGCAGCCTGCCTGTGAAGAGCCTGTTCTCACACTCTGCTGGTGTCTCCATGTACCAGTGTGGCTCTTTTAGCACAAACGTGAGCTAGCGGTTTCTTGGAAAAGAGAGAAAGACAGGAGATACTGTGACCACTCATCCTGAGAATTAGCATGATGTGGTCTTTCTTGTGTGTGTGTGTGTGTGTGCGCGCACATGTACGTACGTGCATGTTTTTTGTGTGTGCTTATATGTGCCTCTCTCACATTTGGCAGACTTCAGAATAGGTTGTCATAGAAGCGTGGTGAAATAAATTTGCAAAGCCTCCTGTAGGTTCATGGGGGATTTTTGGCACTCGGAGAATGGATGTGCTAAGACAAGGTCTCTCTGTGTAGCCCCCCGGCTGATTAGGATTGTAAACCCCAGGCTGGTCTTAAACTCAGAGACTTGCTTGCCTCTGCCTCCTGAGTGCTGGGGTGAAAGGTGTGTGTCATCACACCCAGCCACAAAGTTCATGTTTTTTAATACTTTATCCTGAGATAATCTGGGGAGGCTGATAAACTTTTAGGCAGTAGAGCCTATTACTCTGGCCCCACCCTATGGCATATTTTCTGGTTCCTGGCTGGCTACCACAATATAACCATTTTTTTTTCATTCTCCCACCACAGGTCTCCCCGGCACAATAGACTGAGATCCCCTAAAACCTTGAGCCAAAACAAATCCTTCCTCCCTTAAATTGCTTCCACCAGATGCATTGTTATAGCAACAAGAAAAGTAGCTAATGTGCAAGGGCACCACCATTTCTCCCTTCTGGGCTACCTTGCCTTTGCCTTGCTAGTGGAAACACAGTTACAGGTGCACGGGAGGCTTCTGGCTCAGGAAGCACAGGCCTCCTCCTGAGAAATCACACTGAGGAAGTGTCCTAAGTCTGGTCCCCGAGCAGGGGGAACACACATTCCTGGGGTTGTCCTTTCTCCAGCCACAGTGTATGGGCTTGCATCATATGTTCTGTCTAAGTTTCCCGGGCTCATGGGAAATCATTATAAATCATAAGCAAAAAGACAGTTTTGTTTTAAATATGAAACTGTCCTCATCTGTCTTGAAAGCACCAGGGTTTAAGCAGAGCTCCCCATGCCGTGGGTTTTCAATGAAGGTGTGTATGGGGGGGTGTGATGGAAAAGGGGCCAGGGTGTGGATCCAGAAGGGCTTTTCTGACACCACCTTTACTGTAGGTTTGATGTGAGCTTTTCACCTTTCACACAGACATGCTGTAAGAAGGATCATGGCAGCCCCACTGCCCTCTTTGGCTGTGGAACTCAGATCACATATACCTTATATACATAAATAACAGATTATGTTTACAAAGGTAAAGAGCTTTGTAAATAGAATTGCGTTCTTGTTGATTAACTTTTATAATTGCCTAAGCCACTTCCCATTTTGTTGGTACTAAGAAGTTTTGGCTTTGTGACCTGGAGAAGGAAGGAATGTATCTTACACTCTAAACTGCTTCTTTCAACACAAGATATGGGGGTGGCTCAAAATGTCCTCTTGGAGACTTAGAATCAGGATTTGAAACAAGTATAGGGAAGTAGGCTACAGAGACACTCGCTGGTGACATACACAGGAAAAACTAGCTGACCACATGCAAGGTATGGGAAATGCTACTCAGGATTGCCTGTAATTTGTCCCTTTTGATGTGCGGATCTGAGGACCAACTGAGCTCAGTTCCAGTAGGCGAAGTGTCAGGGACAGGCTGAAGCCTGGTTAGGGTTTACCCAACTCTCCTCTTGTTTCTAGATTAGCTCTTAGGGTGACACACTTGGTCTGCTGCTCTTCAGCTTTCCTGTCCCCAGTTTCCCCCTTACCAGAGCAGCTCTGCAACACCCAAGGCTGGTTGTTTCACATGGAAGCTTGGATAACTTCCCATCATTCTTAGCAGAAAGTCCCAAACAACTTTGCCCTTCAGGCTGTTTTTGTTCAACATCCCACCTCTGCCCTTCCTGGAGAAAACATGAGGCTTGGAGAAATGCCAGTGAGGGACAGTAAGTGGCTCTCAGGTCCCTCCATTTCCACTCTTAGGTGCTACAGAACCCAAGTCTCTGCTACTCCACTGCTGTAGGCTGAAGAATCAGACATGTTGATTTCTTTATATCCTTTTTAGCAACTTTCCTGGAGAATCATTTTCATACTCCAATATTCATCCATTGCCCACTCTTTTCAGGAAGTTCATAGAGTTGTGCAATTGTCATACTCCAGCCTGAGAGCAATGCCTTCAAGCCAAAAAGCAAAGTCCCCAGGGCACATTTATAGTCGCATCCCACCCCCCCAGGCAACCACAGGCGACAGATCAGCTTTCTGGTTCTGTAGATTTGTTATTTCTAGATATTTCAAATGGATGGATTTTATTCAATTATCTACTCTCTTCTGATGAACTAATTTTATATGGCTTAAAGTTTTTGTGATTCATTCATTTTGGACTGTACATAAGTAACTGATCCTTTTTTAGTGCTAAATAATACGTACTCCATGGCATGCTGCATGCTGCACTATACCTCATTTATCCGCCCACCAGCTGAGCTGTTTTCACGTTTAGGTTATCATATCATCAAAAGTATCATTATAATAATCATGTGTAAGTTGATACGAAGGCATTTGATTCTCAGATCTCATAATTATCCAGGAATGATATTTTAGGCAACTCCTTACTGCTTAAGACTAAGTGAAGGGGCTGGAGAGATGGCTCAGTGGCTAAGAGCACTGACTGCTCTTCCAAAGGTCCTGAGTTCAATTCCCAGCAACCACATGGTGGCTCACAACCATCTATAAGTGGATCTGATGCCCTCTTCTGGTGTGTCTGAAGACAGCTATAGTGTACTCACCTACATAAAATAAATAAAATCTTAAAAAAAAAAAGACTAAGTGAAGTGCCCCCCATTCTATCCCAAACTATGGGATGCACAAATGCTATGACCCCTTCATATCCTTGCTGACACTACTTCCTATCAGCTGCCTTCTACTATTGTATCCATTCTGGGATCCTGAAGTGGTTGGGTGTTGACTGTTGTTCAAGTTTGCATTTCTAATGATTGATGGTGTTGATGATCACGTCAAATTCTCACTGGAAATTGAGAACCTCGATTCTGAAGAATGTCTATTCAAATCTTTGGCCCTTCTTCAACTTGGGTTGTTTATCCTTTTACTATTGAATTATAAAGACTCTTTATGTAATTTGTATTCAAATTCTTCATCACGTGTATGAAAGGAAAATCTGTGGCTTATTTTTCATGTTCTTCATTATCCTCACACTGTTGAAAACAAACATTGCATTTATTCGGCATGTAGACTGAAAAAGAATCACTTTATCACAGCATAGGGGCTTATTTGAAGGCTCATAACTCTGTCTTATTATCTATATTCTCACCTTTGCACTAGAATACCACTGTTCTGATCACTGCAGACTGATGATGAGTTTTGCCATCCTGAAGTCTTCCCCCTTTGCCCTTTCTTTTAAAAAAAAATGGTTTTGGCTACTCTGGCTCTTCCTCATGTTCAAAGTCGTCTTGTCAATTTCTGCAAAAGCACCTGCTGGGATTTTGCTAGGAATTGCACTGACTCTGGAGATGAATTTGTGAAGAGCCATCATTATAATAACATCGAGTCTTCTAATCTATAAACCCTGACTATTTCCCCATTGACTTTGATGCTCCTTCTCTGTTCTAAGCCCCAGTTTCATGGTTTTTGAACGTACAAGTCTTATGCTTCTTTTGCTAAATTTATTCCTAGATATTTAAGTATTTGATGTCATTTGAATGCAATTATTTTCTCAACTCTGCTCTAAGATTGTTCATTGCTAATAAAAAACCACACATAGTTGACTTTTAAGTATTATTTTGATTCTGCAACTTGGCTCAATTTGATGATTAGTTTTGGTAGAGGTGCATTAACTCTGTGGGTTTGTATCATTTGTCAATTTTAGCTTCTGCTCTCAACTTGACACAAACATGGAGGGAAACCTCAATTGAGATTTTTGATTGCCTCTATTACATTGGCCTGTGGCTTTCAGGCATTGTCTTAGGTGTTAATTGATTCAGAAGGGTCCAGCCCATTGTACATAGTACCAGCCTTAGACATGTGGGCCTGGGCTGTAGAGGAAAGGTAACTGAACTTAAGTCCAGGAGTAATTCAGAAAGCAGAGTTCCTTCACAGTCTCTGTCTCAGTCTCTGCTCCAGGTTTTTACCTTGAATTCCTGTAAGGATCTTTCACTGTAAGAGATGGGGGATGACTACAAGCAAATGGTGCTTTCTAGACACAACAGGGCAGTTGTACACATGGACTCAGAGCATTTGTGGTAGTGTGTGCACAAGACTGGATATGCTTAAGTCAGAGAAAAATCCCAGCAAGGGGACAAGGAGGTGGGCACAAAGTCCTACCCTTAGCTGAGGTTCTATTGCTAACTGATAGCTGCCAGGGGAGGAAGAGTTAGCTTTCTTTTCTTTCCAGGTAAGGATATGTGTGTGTGTGTGTGTGTGTGTGTGTGTGTGTGTGTGTGTGTGTGTGTGTATTTATATATAAACAATATATATGTAAATATATAAAAATAATATATATGTATATCTAAACAATAACAACAAAAGATTTGTTATAACTTTCTATAAAAGTTACACACATACACAAAGCTGTTAATGTATTTGTTTTATTATTTACTTATGAATTTGTATGTGAGAAAGAGAAAGAGAGTGCCTATGTATGTTTGTGTATGTGTGAATATGTGTGGGTACTCTTAGAGGCCAGAAGATGGTGTCAGATCCCCAGGACCTGGGTTTACAGAAGGCTGGGTGCTTGAAATGAAGTCCTGTCCTCAGCAAGAGCAGCTCCTGAATCATCTCTCTGGTCCTAGGGATAACTTCTGTATTTCAAGTTCATGACAGACAATGACCCATGACTGAGATCTGGACAGTAGGGCATGAGGAACCATTGGAATCTTATGTGTTGGAGGTTTTTCTGGGGGGGTGTATTTCAAGTTACTAATTTGTTCACTAAAGTCTCTTCAGTTTTTCTATTTCTTTTGAATTATCTGTTCAAAGTATCTGTGTCTTCCTAAAAGTTCTACCTCATCAACACTGTGATTTGTTGGCAGAGAGCTGCTCAGCAATTACTTGGCCTTTTTATGTGTACTTGCTGTCTGTCAGTTTCTAGAGCCACGAGGTGTCTGGTTCAGATGAATTCTTTTGGCCATGTTGTCCTTTTTTAGATGGGGGTGGGAGGGGAGGAGGATGGGATCCGTTGTTGCTCTCTTCTCTTCACTACCGCAGATGGGGATGCCGTTTTCTTCTGCTTTGATAGCACATCGTCTCTTCTTAGAGAAGACTGGGTGCAGGACTCCTTCAGCCAGCCATCTTCTCCCCTTTTGAGAGCTGTTCTTGGCCTGCCTCATGTTCCAATGCCTCTCCTTTCCCCTACGAGTTGTGACATTAGCCAGTATTTATTTTTGTACTGTGCTCCTCACTGAGTAGATTTTTCTGTTTATCTGTTAACTTCCTCATCTGAGCACTGTCTGCTTGCACCCCAGGCTCACATTGACCTGCTCGCACCAGGATGCCATAGCCAGGAAGGCAGAGGCTATCCTCAGTTTGTGGCAGATAGAAAGATGTGGTCCTTACCTACTGGTGAATGAGTAACTGAAGAAATAAGGAAACAAAAGCAGGAAGGAAGGATTGGGAAAGGAGATAAATCCTCACAAGCTTATTTCCAACACATATTTCTAAAATCCCGGACATATTTCCAGGGTAGGCTGACAGGGAGGCAATCAGGAGAAAGAAGGATGTAGAGTCAGTGTCCACAGGAGCTGAGGGCAGCTAGTGTACATTGCCACACCTCCCTTAGAGGTAGATTCTGGCCAAGAAGATATAATTGAAGATGAAACATTGTTCTTCTACTCACATATTTCAACAACATATAAAGATATTGTCCCTCTTTAAAGGCAAGACCAGTGTCTGAAGCTAAGCACTGTAACAGTGCTTGCCCACCTGACCAGAGGTGGAGCCAGCCTTCCTTTCAAACACCTCAACAGATTTGAGATTCTTCTGTGTCTCTGCTGTTCTGGGAAGCTTACATGGGAGTAATTATGCTGTTAGATTATTATAAACAATTAACAGCATAGAAGGCTTATTGTGAATTAGGAAGAGAATCAAAAGCCCCATTTCCTCCTCTTTTTCTTTTCTTAATGTGAATACACATAATGTTTAGCATCAGTGAAGCCTTGGCTAGCTATCAAAATTATTTTTTTTTTGTGCTGACTCAATTAAAATGTAGGGCCGATGAGCCAGTTAGGCATAGAAATGATCTCATTATATGACACACATGGCTGCAGCTTAAGCCTGCGCATAAGCTCTTTCAAGTGTTTTTTCTTCACTCACCCATACAACTTTTATTTTTTTTTCTGTTTTGATTTTGCCAATCTAAATGCAAAGATAAGGAGGCTTAACTGCCATTCTCTATATGCCCAGAGCCTAAAGAGAAAGTTACCACAAATGCCAGCAAATCAAGTACCATCTCTTGCTTCAGACAATAGTTTACCGGGCAGACATGGTGGGTTGGCATGAAGTGACTACAGATTCACAGAGGATACCTTTGGACAGTAGACACTTTGCTCTTGGTGTGGATGTCTGGATATCAGAAGAGGACTGGACACTAAGTCTGCCTAGGAGAGTGCTGAATAATGGTCTCCATCTGTCCCTTTGTCCCCCATACCTTGGTGTGTACCATACAGTAATCCTGCTGTTCTCAGGTCTCTACTGTATCCTCATCTACAAAGCAACCAGCTGAACCAAATCAGCCTTTTCCTCCCAGGACACGCATCAGTAGCAGCATTAATGAAAAACCACCCTGGCTATTATCCCACCCTAGATGACCAAGATCCAACTATGGGAGTCTGGGTTTGGAATGGTGGTGGAGACAACAGAGAAGAGACTTCTGTAGACGCTCCCTGGTGATGATAAGGAACTGCCAAGGTTGAGAACAAGAGTAATATGAAATCTAGAAAAATCTCCTGGGTCCCTTCTAGCTCTGTACAGAGATTCAAAGAAGCAAGACATGACCCGCAAAGAAAGGGTCATGGTTGCACATCACACTCCCATGGCTGAAAGACATCTGGTGAATTTTGCTTTGATAATGCCTTGTGATTTTTCATATTCATCAAGGGGCTGATCTTTAAATACTAAGACCAGAGTGAGGCAGATATTTGAGGCAATTTTTTTTCATGAAAAATTTTCTAAATGAGTAATTCTAAAAAGAACACCTCATAGTTTTTTTCTCAAGATTACTAGCTACCTAGACACATTCAGGACTCTAACTGCTCCCTAAATCCATGCAGCTTCCAGAAAGTTCTCCAAAGAGAGATATAGGAAGTTGATTACACCCCCTCAGATATTCAGACAGACCCCAGAGCCAGGTTTCACAAATTCCAGGCAGAGAAGACCCATCAGTTGGCCACCTCTGACACAGAGAGCAGGCAAAGTCCCAGCCTGCCCAGCAGGCACACTCCGCCAGCTGTCAACTCTGAAGGGGGATCAAAGACAGCTTAACCCGGATGTGACAGCTACAGCCTCCCTCAGCTTCAGCCTGGCACACGCCATAACAAGGGGAGACACTCTTGCCAGGGCACTTCACACTTAACCCCTTGCTGTTGGTTAATGGGCTGTCAGAATTCATACAGGACTGCCTTTCTGCCATGTAATCTGAAAAAACATCCTTTCCTCCTAAGTATTAAGTTGTTGAGGCTGCTCTGCTCAGCTCAGCTCTGGGTTTACCAGCTTAAATGGAGAAGTCTAAGCCTCCGGAGTAACCCTGGTAACCCTTGGCTATGCTAAAAAATGACAGAATCCAGTTATGTTCAAATCTCAGTCCTCTGTGCTCTGCATGAGACAGCCAGGGTCTCAAATATCCTAGTTCCTAACTCCCATTGTCTAGGTACCATGCTGAGGAAGTGTGGTAGAGTCAGCCAGGGTCTCACACCTGCAAACAGCACCCAGCCCCAGCATGGTATTCCTCTCTGCTTTGCCCTAGCACAAAGACCATGTTGATTTAATGAGTCAAGTGTTGTTGTTGTTGCTGCTGCTGCTGTTGTTTGTTTGTTTTCACTATATAATACTGGCTGTCCTTGAACTCACTACATAGACCAGGTTGGCTTTGAACTCAGAGATCCACTTGCCTCTGCCTCCTTGGATCAAAAGTGTGCGCCACTACTCCTGACTTATTGAGTCAAGTGTTAAAGTAGCAACTATTATCTAAGTATCACTATTGAGTTGACATATTCCTGGGACACTCAGCACAGCAGAGGAGACTGCCTGGAGGAGGGGTCTGAGCAGATGTATGGGAGAGGTATACAGAAGGCACTCTGTGAGCCAAGGCAGGGGAGGGCAGGGTGACTTAGCTATGCAATAGCCCTGAAGCCGAGGCTTCTTCCTGTTCCATGTGGTGCCTCAAACTTTCATTTTATTTTTGGGAAACACAGATAAAGTGGTATCATCCAACCTGGCAGCCAGACTCTGGGGCAGGGTGACCTGGAATTCTCTAGTTTGCTGGAGGTAGGGTAGTGGAGTGACTTTGTGCATGCTGTCCTCTGGATCTTCCAAGCCCCGTTCGAAGACATGGCCCCAGCACTCTGTGTAGTCACCAGATCTTACTGTCCTTCAGGCCCTTCGGAGTTTTATTAAGATTGTGCTACTCATGTGTGCCAGATGCCACATTCATATTCACTGTGTGAGCAGCCAGCCACTATGCCTGCACCTCAGCTGGTTACCCTGGGAGGTTGACACACCTATCCAACATCTCTAAAGAGCCAGTTCGGCTTTCCACAAGAGGCTAGACTTTTGGGAAATTGTCCTGAGGAGACAGGAAGAAAGACTGGAATATTTCAGACTGTGGTAACTTCCCCCAAGAGACCGCTATGCTTCTGTTATGGAGGAAGAACACATATGGAACATCTTTCTTCCAGAAAAAAAAAAAAAAAGCTTTCTGAGAAATGCAAACCTCTTATTTACATACAACTGAATGTAAATGCAATGCTTCCTTTCTGTGAAACATCTTGACTCACACAGTGGTTTATCTGGGCTTCTGATAACTCAGTGAAAGGCAGATAGTTCCTCCCCAGACATCCAATTCTAGACTTTATCTGTGGAGCAAGGCATCTTGCTCTTTCTGACCCTGATCACAACGATCAGACCACAGGAATGGAAGACACTGGAGGCTTCCCTCATCTTTCAAGGTGTCTGACAAATAGCAAGAGGCCAGATGAGGCCAGATAGATATGCTACAAGGAAGACTTCTTAGATATAGAGCCTTGGAAAGACACCTGTTCACCCGGAGGCCACAGTGACAGTGATGTTAATGTAGGAAAGGGGCAAAGTGAAATCTCTCTTCAGTTCTCCCTCACGTTGCAATTAGAATGGGACTGTATACTTTATTACCACCAAACACAGGTCAAGCCCACTCCTGGCTCTCTCCTTCTGTCCTGAATCCTTAGACATGCCTGCAGCCATCCCAAAGGCAGGGCCTCTTGAAGGTTCTTGGGCGATATCTCAGGAAGGGGTCAGAGAAGACAGTGGGCCAGAAGAGGCTCACTCGCAGAAGGAGCTGCCCGGAGTTCTAGAGAACTTATCAAGGTGTGCCCAAAGCTAATATGAGTGTAAACATGGTGGCGTGACGTGGAAATTCACATGGGCGTCACAAGGGTACAGAAATGACCAGTGCTACTGACTTATATGTCATGGATATAAAATTTATTACAACTTATCATAAAGACTTGATAACAAGCCGGGCAGTGGTGGTGCAAGCCTTTAATCTCAGCACTTGGGAGGCAGAGGCAGGTGGATTTCTGAGTTCGAGGCCAGCCTGGTCTACAGAGTGAGTTCCAGCACAGCCAGGGCTACACAGAGAAACCCTGTCTCGAAGAACAAACAAACAAACAAAAGACTTGATACCAGTTTAAGGAGATGGATATGCTAATTATTCCAAGTTGACCACATGTACACATGAATTACATATCATATTACACCTCATAAATATGCAAAAACATTACATCACTGAATAGCAGCTGAATATATTCATGGGTTCTGAGAATTTGGATGAGGTAGGGTAGAATTATTCTTCCTAGTACAAGTAATTCACTTATCAGGTTCTTTTGATTATCTGAAATAAATTTTTTATATCAAAGCTTAAAAATAAGTGTCTAAGACATCTTTAAATACAAAAGATACAGAACCTTACAAAGCTAGATACATAAAAAGAAGGCCGAGTCCCAGTACTGTGGCTCCTGGTCCATGTAACTGTGGATGACAAGATCACACTGAGACAGATACTGTCAAGGTAAGAAGTTCTGGGGATCATATACAGGGCTGCCTGGCCTGACCTCTGACAAGAGTTCCCAGAAACAATTACACCTTCAACTGAACCTTCACTGATTAGAACCGTGGGGAGGTTGGGAGGTTGTAAGTCCAGAGTCCAATTACAATTTAACTTGAGCTGTCTTTAGCCCCATAAATAGCTATTCCTTGCCTTCCTCTGTGTCAACCCTATGTCAGCCTTAACATCCTATGAAAAAGCACACAAAAACCTTTTGGAATATATTAACAAATATATTAACAAATCCCCAGTTTCCACTGAACAAAAGGCTAAAACTGTCATCAGATATCAACTGAAGCCTATAGCTGAGTTTCTCTGCTTTGCTCTGCCCATCTAATGTTTCCACTGATGTATTTGAAAAGTACCTTAATTATAACTTTCTTTGTTCTGTTATAAAACGAACAAGTTTACCAAACTGTTAACCTGTTAGAACATGGAATTTGGGGTAACCTGTTTTCTCAGGGCCCAGTCACTCATATTTAGCTCCAGAGAAAATCCTTCCTTATCCCCACTGATGTGACAATTGTGATTATGCATCAATATCCCCATCCCTTCCCTCTTTGGAAGACCAAAGCGTTGTGCCCAGATACTTTCCAAATGCCAGGAGGCATTGCAAAATAAGTCAACAGGTTCCTGAGTGCATCATATATGATACATGAATGGGAAGCCAACTTCTTAGACTAAACATTTTACACTTGGCTCAGCCTTCAGATCTGCCCTAACTCCACTCTTATTCAGCATCTCTACAGGCTGACATGTCCTCAGCACAGTGATGCTGTTTATCATTCAGGATCACAAAACACTGGTTCTTGACTGATTCTGGGCAGAGACAGAGAGCAGCCCATGGTGTTTGCATCATTATCCTCTGGGTATTATGTCTGGAAACAACAGAGGGATACATAATTGGCCTAGAGTAAATATTAACATTGTGTATTATTGTCTTATTGGGCAGTGTGCGTCATCTTTAGAGCTGCTGGGATGGGGAGAGGCAGGAATATTCCAGGTTATAGTGACCTTTCCCTGCCTCTTCTGCAAACAGAGTTCAGACAGAGACTGCTTCTCGGAGGAACTAGGGAGCTTGGTTGATGTTGCTGGGAGTTGGGTAGAAAGATGGATTCCCTTGCTCTGAAGGAGATAACTTGTTCCAATTAGGAGAAAAGTCCAAGAATAGATAGCATCTTAGATAGTTGCTCTGAGTGAGCACTGGGCAATGCTGACCTGGGCACCAGTGAACAGAACTGCAATGTTTCTCAGAGAATCTTAGCACTTTAATGAATAGGTAGGGGTCCTTGTTAATTAGCACAGCCATTGTTGAAATGCAGATGAGGCTGCTCACTCTAGCAGCCTCCCCTAAGTACACTCCCTGTGTCCTACTTTACAAGGCAGTTGTCCCCAGAACTCTTCCTGTTTATTAATTGCTATACTACAGCAAGGGTGAGGAGACTCTTAGTAGGAACGTCAGGAAACTAAATCCACCTGGATATGGAAGAAAAGACTGAGGTGTTTCAGAACAAAGCTTCAAGGGCCACAGACCTCAGCTGGGAAGGGGTTGATCAGGACTACCCAGCATGCTTCTGGGTCTCATCACAGGCCTTTTCCAATCCGATGATGTGGATTTGTCTGGAACCCTGGGACCTCAGTTTGGCTTTGATTGATTATACACGGTAAGGGTTATTTTGTAGTTAAAAGCCATCATTTGATGAGAACTAGGAAATGGATTGTCTCCTTCAACTGTCTCGGCACTGCTCCTGCAGGTGGAAACACTCTCCTTACTCCTGGAGCAGAACAACTAAGCTGGAGGAAGACTAACTCAGTCCTCTCAGCCTACCCGGCCAGTTAGAACCAGATCTGCCTCACCGTCCTGCCCAGGCATACCAGGCAGATACACTTAGATGGTAGATCTCTTCCAACTCATCTCCCCTCTCCAATGGCTAATCCACCAAGACTGGTAATTCAGGATTTTTTTCTTGCTTCTAACTCCTAGAACACAATGTCTCAGCTCACACTCCCGCATCTTTGCATTTGCTGTTTGCTTCTTTATGCCCATTATGCAAATACATTGAAGGATGATTCCATGCCCCTGAGAAGTCATGATACATCAGGACTCTATAGTCTTGAGGTCAAATCTAGACAACAACTTGAGTTTTCATAAAGTTTTATTTAAACACAGACAATCTGTTTAATGGTGTCTACTGTTGTACTTGTGCTATAGCAGCTTACCTAAATAGTTATGGTAGAGACCCTGTGCCTACAATGTTTAAAGTGTTTATTATTGTGGGTGGGCTTAGGAGACTGTTCGCTTACCCCTCCTTAAGGGGAATCTGACTCTGATTTATTATTTACTATTGATTGGGGCCTAGGTATTTTCTACTCTGTTTAAGTTAATGGTGAGCTTGCAGTCTGACAAAGAGATGCTGTTGGGTAAGAATCTTAAAGCTACAGTTTTATCACCCTGGAATATCACCCAGCTCTGTATCAACCTTAGCTATCTGCTCTCGGTGTCCCTTTTATTTTAGACTATTCAACATCACCGCACTCATATTCCCTCTAGAATGTTTTTGCCATCCTAGTGGCTGTCTCATTAAAATGTTAAATACAATGGTGATATATGTAAATTTTATCATATATTCTCTCATACATATGTTCTCTCTCTCTCTCACACACACACACACAGAGAGAGAGAGAGAGAGAGAGAGAGAGAGAGAGAGAGAAAGAGAGAGAGAGAGAATTTGAGAATTTTATTTTGACAAGCTCCTCCTACTATATTTAATTATTCTTCAATACTTGACTCCTTTGTTCCCTTCTCTGGTGCCCCTTCCCCTCCCCCATAACCCCATGGCAGACCTTCATCACGTCCTGCTTCCCTGCTTCCTGGCCTCAGTCTGTTCCGGAGCATTCTGAGAACCCTTCCCCAGCACTTGAACTGAGTCTTTGAGTCAGATCCCAGGTCTAAGATGTGCGGTGAAGGCTGAGAGGGTGTATCTGTGTTCTTAAACTGGTTTTGCCTCCGTGACAATCTTGTAGCTGTTATTATCTTCAGAAATTAGTATGGATTTCAGGTCGGCGCATTCTTGGCATCATTAAAGAGACTTGGCTTTGTGGAATGAGCTCCTTCAGCCTGTCAGAGTTATTATCTTTCTTCCTGCTCACATCCACTCTCACCTGCCAGCAGGGAAAGAAACAGACTCCCATTTGCTGTCACAGACAGCTTATTGTCCTTGGGGACTGCAGGGTGTCTTGTATATTCAAAAGAGGTCATTAGCTCTCAGCCTCTACCTGACTCCAGGCTCCTCTCGATGGACTTCAGACAAAGTATGGGAGACTGTCATCCAAGTGATGCCTTTAGTCTATGTGAGATAGCAACAATATGAGACACAGGAAAGTCAGAGGTCTTGATGAGAAATGTCATGATGTCAGACAATGCTTGTCTTGTTTAGAAGTCAACTGTGAAGACAAACCGAGAGAAAAACAGGTATATGCTTGCTTCCCCTACCTATATGTACTTTCCAGATCCCTGTTAGAGAAGAAAAAACGTAGGAGAACTGAGCTGCACCTAGTTTGGGTACTGTCTTGAATTTGATACACACACCTGCAAGTTCACATGTCAGAGCGCCTGCTTCCACGATGAGTTAAGACTTCTGATCTAGGTATTCCTGGTTTGGCTTTGGGAAGGAAAGAGGACTGTGCATGTGAGTGGCGTGTTCACGAAAGGACAGGTCAGCACAGGTCAAAAACTAAAATAAATGAAAACCAAATAAACAACAATAAAGGACCAGCCCAGACAAGCTGGCCTCACATGGAGCAGATCCCCATGTTGCACGTGTGGCATGAGTTAGAATATAATAGAAAGGTTTTGCATTGCATCTTCCTGTAACAAGGGGAAACCATCCAATTCTAAGAATAATTTTAAGCCAATCCTTTGAGTGAAGACAAAAAGCATGAACAAAGCTCATGCTGAGATTCCCAGCACTAACACCACAACCATTCTGGAGGGCAGACTGGTGCTGATGCAGGGGAAGGCACAAGTCCCCTGCCTTGGGCACAGACAAAGGAAGGAGAAAGCAAGCAACTGAAGGAAATCTTTGCTAACTGATCCTGGATTAGAGCAAGAGAAAGCCCCTTTAGGATGTTTAGAAATCTGGGTTGGAGTCCTAATACATGAAAGAAAGGAAAGCATGACATCTGGCTCATCTCTACTCCCACTAGACCAAGCCACCTGCTTTCTATCTTCAGTGTTTTAAGTCAAGACAGTAGAGTTGCACCTCCATCTTGAAAACACAACCATTTTGAGAGTGGGAGAAGAATATCTCTAAGGGTTAGAGCTCTGTAAGTTGACAAGAGTTGGTCATTTTCTGAAGTCCAGGAGACATGCTTCATTCTTCCTTTAGTTTGATGTGACAGACCATGTTAATTCATCAGTGCATCCTTCCAACAAAGGGTACAGGAAGCTGCAGAATTTCTTAGTTTTCCAGGCTAATAGGATTAATTGCTCAAACTTGGTTCTTGGGTTTGAAATACATGTCTTTTTCTTGGACAAGAATACAGACCAGCTTCCACACACGACACACTTGAGAGGTTCTTCTCCTTGCCTTTTCTGGATGAAAGGAATACATCCACATGTATTGTATTTGGTGAAAATTCATGAGAAAGAAATGATGGGAAAGACAGCCCATTAGCAACCACCCTTAAGAATGTGACGGAAGAATGAATTACGAGGAGATCAAGGGAGTGTGTTTGCTCCTAGAAGGGAAAAGATCCACCAAGGTGTTTGCTACACAAAGCTCCAGCCATGCTTAGCAAAGAGGAAATGGTGCAGGCTGTACTTTAATGATAAATCAGATGTTTGCTTCTCAAAACCCATCAGAGTCACGGGGAGTTAATATGTCCATAGCAGGTGGCTCATCATCACTGGTTCTCCGGCTCAGGCTTCCAGAAAAATGACTGGAGCACCCCACGATGCAGTTTGAAGCATCACTTTCTAAATGGCTATGACACAAAACCACAGTGGCCTCAAGTTCCAGCATTCCAGCATCCCTGAAAAACCTGCTCAGGGACTTCAACTCTCTTAGTGTCCAGGTTACTAGGAGTGACTTAATCTCTGTTGTTTAAGATTGAAACATTCAAAAGCTATGCACCTTTTGTTACTGTTGATGGTGATCCAGTAGGAGATACTGCTCTCGGTTTCAGTCACTGGTATTTTGTTAAAGAACCATGAAGAAAAAAATAATTCTTTTAGAAATGTGTACTATTCTTAGGAGAGAAGAGAATCCAAGTTCTTACTCTGAAAATAAAATAAAAACTTCAGTTGAGCTTTGAAACCCCTCCTGGGAGGAAAAAGCTGTGGAAAATAAAAGAAAGATAGTCTTCTAGTATTCAGTATCTGCCTATTAGAAGAAAAAGAAAGCATGGTGCACTCCAGTGTCGGCTGAGAGATGTTAACACCACGAGGTTAGGGTTGTGAGTTCCTCGGTGGGGTCTCAATATTAAACACTCTTCTAGAGCCTGTAACACTACCCAGTATAGCATAGTGCACATTTCACTCCAGATTCATACCCTAACTTTCACAGCCAACGTCAAAGCCAGTATCACTTCACTCTTTGTTGGCAAATATCCCGAGGTACTCAGAGGTAAAGCCACTGGCTGAGAGATACTCAAAAGAAGCTTTTGAATCTAAGTTGGGATAAACAAGGGCTGATTACATCTCTTTTCAGAGCGCCTGCATATTAGAGTCTTCTGTCTAAACCTGCTTCCTTAGTTATGCCAATTCAACCCCACACCTTGACCCCTCCTGTTCTTGTTATGTATGCTGAGAAGAGGCACAGCCCCAAAGATCAGAATGAATGAAACTAGGACTCTGGGCCACTAGAGGATAGGACAGTAGTATAGATACATGGAGGGGGATGCTGGAGAGCAGAAACTGGACTGAAGATCACTGAGGCTCTAAAAACATGGGTGACCAGATGTACACTGTACTTAACACTGAGCTATATGCTGTAGTCCCGTGTAGTCATTTCCTTTAATATTATATTGTATTTACTAATCATGTGTATGGTTTTTTGTGGTGGGGAGGAATGGTACATGAGTTGGTTCTCTTCTTCAAAAATGAAATACAGGGTCTGAACTCAGGCTTGGCAGCAAGTCCCTTTGCTCACTGTATCATCTCGGTCATCTTAAGTACATACTGGAGTCCTCTGTAGTCTACCCCCCCTGCTGCCCCTTAAATGAAATGATACCCAAACAATTAGTTTGGGCCATTTTATATGAGATGACTGTATGAATTTGGCTAATTTGAAATTCTGCATTTGAGTCAATGGTATGATAGTTGATCTTTATAATTTTACAGCCATTTCACCTGGCCTGGAATAGATGTCTCTGAAGTGCTGCAAGTCATCTGAAGGCTTGCATGCTTGGGGAATTAGAGATGGCATGAGAAGAGATAGCAGGGATTGGGACTCGGCCACATCTGCCATCTCTCATATTCTGTGTATTGATTTGCAAAAAAAGACTTCTGAGTCTCTCTCTCCCTTCTTTGGATAAAGGCTGGCAGAGGAAGCCATGCATGGTTTCAGAAAACTGAGGTGATGGGCTATTATATCTAAGAGCACCATATTGAACCGGCAAACACGGATAATTGAGTTACCTTCAGAATGATGGCTCACACTGAAAGCGCTTGGGTTTCTCTAAATGAGGAACAGCTGCGACTTTACGGTACCACCCTGCAAACATATACATTCTCATTTCCAGGCCCATTTTGAAGAAACCGAAATTTGGAACAGGTTGAAAGCAGTCAACAAGTCTGTCCTTTTCGTTCTCACTTTTGTCTCTGGAAAACTCTGAAGAGGTGTGAGTGGCAGCCACACCTGCTGCATCCTTGAACAGATGCGGAGCCTGGTGCTCCACAGGCCGAAACCACAAATGCACACAGGGGCCGCCAGGGACACGGCTTGTAAAAAGGGCCTGTTATCCACTGATTGCAGAGTCTTTCTTTTCATGGATCACCACGTAACTTGTGGGGAGTAAACCAGTAACAGAGCAGACCTTCCCCGTAGGCAAGACAAACGGCAAAAAAACAAAGGCAAAAAGGTAAATGAAGATCTGATGCCATCCAGAACAGAGTCTGCCACATGGTCGGAACTGATTTCTCAGTCTTCACTTGTCCCCAAAGCAGATGGCACAGTCAGATGCACCCAGACGGCTCGTATGGTTCATTCCAGATAGCCTGCCTACTTGGAAATGGCCAAGTTCCCTAGAGATGCCAGTATGGAAGGGCCCAACCGCTCACCCAACCCCACAAATACGGCATGTGTTCACTCTTCCAATCCTCTGAGCTCTGGGCTGTTTCAGGAATAAGAGTTAAAATACAGCTAAATATTCATGGAATGACCAGGTAGGTAAAAACAGAAGCCTTGGCTCTGTTAAGTAACACGGAGTCTCCAGGGGAGGAGGCGCAAGGCAAGGAACACAGTTAAGTGTGTTAGTCGAGATCTCCCAGAGAAGGTAGATCTCCTGTTGTAGCTGCTAAAGGTGAGTTAGTCAGAGATCAGGGTTATTTGGCTGCCAAGAGAATGCCATTCCAGGAGAGAGAGCCTCATATCAAAGGCTCAGAGACACTTGTAGGAAAAATACTGGGTGTGGTTGGTAGATGATATTACTGTTGAGGAAATATCCATGTGTTCTCCCTCTGCTCCTCCAGAAATCTCTTGGAATGAAACTTGACTTTGGACTGGGATGGTAACTTGCTCGGGCCATTTCTATGTGGGTAGACGTGATGTCAGCAGACTTCAATATGTGCTTGTGTGTTTAGTCTTCACCTCCCCACATCACTGAGGACAGCATGTCTCGGAAATCTCTGTTTGCATCTGATAGGAAAGAGATGTGTCCAGATTAGACACAGCTGAGCTCAGCCCAAATCTTCAAAAGTCAAAAGCTAACAGACCCGTATTCTTGTAGTTACAGATCAACGACCTGCGGCCTGGTTCTGCTATGCAGTTGTAGTGGAAACCCAGGCAAATAAGAAGGAGAAAGGAGGCTGGAGGAAGAAGAAACTGCTCGAGTGAAACAGCTACAGCAAAAAAACCAATGGAAGAAGAGACTCTGAGTGATGAGGTCCAAGCTTCCCTTTGATGACCACTTGGCCACTCCTGCCTAGAACCTGGCACTGGTTTTAACACACAGCAACTGCTTGGCAGACAGACAAAGGAGAAATCTGAGGGGATAGGTGTGCAAACAACAAAGACTATCTGAATCCCTGGGTTGAGTAGACAACACAGCCAAAATTTCAGCTAGGACTCCAGCCTAGAAACGTGTTCAAGTTTATAGCATAGTCTTTCAAATATACCCAGTTTCATCAATACTTGCATGAATGTGGGTGATAAGTCAGGATTCATATGTGAAGTATATTTAGTCTGAAATGCACAGACTCAAGAAAAATGGAATAAGCCCCCACTAGCTAATAATGTACATAATGAAAGGTATGGGGTAAACCCTTATTTAGCACTCCATGTTTAATACATTTGCAGATCTTCAATTTACAATGATCTTTTAGAAGTAAGGAGATATATGCAATTGTATTTTAGGCATATTGTCACCATAATCCACTATGAGGCCAACCTCATAATAGGCAATCCTGTGGCTTTGCCTTGAGATGAACTTTCCTAGGGTGAGACAGACTGAGCTATGGGACTCTAGATTTGCATATTGGAAAGGTTCTCAATGCCACTGAGGATACTTGGAGGGAATATGCAAAACAAAACAGCAGCAGAAGTGTCTGCTGGCAAAGTTGGAGGTAATTTGCATCCTAATCTCTCTAGGTTCTATGGAGGAGCCTTTGTGGAGAATGAAGCCAAAGAGAGACTCTGAGAAAAGACAGCCAGGGTTAGTAGGGCTGGGGGTGGGGGTGGGGGAGCAGGAGGATGGTGGTATGGGGATGAGCACATACATTACAGAAAGAAGATACCATAAGTAAAACTGTGAGGGATGCCACAGTGATGAATGCTTCTGTAGAGTGAAAAATTATAAAGGCCATTTTATGAAATATGTGTAGATTTCTTTGCCCTTAGACCTGGGCAGAAAAGTGCAGATTCCAGAACGAGGAACTGAAAATAAGATTTCAGGCCTTCACTTTCCCCGGGGCACATTCTGGGTGGAGGACATTATTCCCTGAACCAAAGCTCAGGCAGTAGGCCTGCCTATGGGTGGGAGAGGCCCAAGGCAGAAGACACATTCCTGACTACAGATAAAGATGCTGCCACCTAGGTGGGGCTATAGCTGGAAGATAGTTAATCTGAAATAGTTGGTAATGGCAGGATAGGACACAATGACATGATAAAAACCACATTTTTGAGAAGAATGCAGGGTGATTTCCACATGACACTAACCATTCAGGGTGGGTTTCTCTGGAATGTTTCACTATTCTTATGTTATGTATCCTTGGCAACCCCTCACCCCCTCCCCACTCCCCTGGTTTGTGGTTTTTCCCTTTAAAACCCTCCACGGACTGGATGGTGGGGTCAAACCCCACTCCAGTGCGAGCGAGTGCATGGTGAGACCCCTGGCTGCCAGGTTTCTTCCCTAATAAACCTCTGCTGATTGCATCCAGGTATGGTTTCTTGTGATCTTTGGGTGGTCGTGATTTCCTGAGACTTGAGGAAGGGTCTCCCGAGTATGGGGGTCTTCACTTCCATGTGTACTCTTTGAAAAAGGTGACTTTTACCTTCCTGTCATCTCCAGGGCTGCAGACGATAGCCAAAGCAACCCCACGTAAGTCACAAGTCCTCCTCATAAAAGAAGATATAGTTTCATATAGTTTCTATGAGGTTCTCTTGTGATACCATTGGTATAAACTATGAGAGACAGCTGAATGACCTGCCTGTAATGTTGTGCGGAATCCCAGATCACGCAAAGGGCTCACAAGCACATGTTTGGATCCCAGTTCTAGCATAGCCACAGATGACAGGCAGTATCAATTGCTAGACGTACAACAGAAAACAGCTCTGGGTGACTTCAGGTTGCAGGACCAGTATCTTTTGCCTTTGCCTATTACTGGTAAGAAACCCTGTTCTCATTTGCTTTCTGCTGCTGTGATAAACATGTCCAAAAGTCAAGGATTTCTGTTTACAATCTGATGAAGGAAAATCAGGGCAGGAACCTGGAGGCAGGAACTAATACAGAGCCCGTGAAGTAAGGCTGCTTACTGATCCCCATAGCTTGCTAAACCTGCTTTCTTGTACAACCCAGGACCACCTGTCCAGGAGTGGTACCACCCAGGATGCTGGGCCTCCTGCATCACTAATCAAGAAATGCCTCACAGACATGCCTACAGGCCAAGATGATGAAGGCATTTTCTCAGTTGAAGTTCCCTCTTCTTGTAAGACTCTAGCTTGTGTCAAGTTGACAAACAAAAACAAAAACCCAAACAACCAAACAAACAACCAAACAAACAAACACAAAAGACAACTAACTGGTGCAGACTCTGGCAATTAGAATGGGGCCACTTACCCCTGTTGTACCCCTGCTAATACCCACTGAATCTATAAACAGTAGCTGCGGTACCTCACTAGGTTTAGGGCAAGTTCTTACACAGCAAAAGACAACCGGAGAAAGAACACGGTCTGGACAGCATGTCAAGTATTTTCTTGCACCCTAGGGAGTGAATAGATAATAACTCCTCTGTTCTACACAAGGGAGATGTGTTGCTACCTTCCAGTCCTCAGGCAGAAAGAAAAGCAATTTTTGTTGTACAGGACCTAGAATGGTGCTCAACCATTTAGAACAGCAGTTCTCAGCTGAGAACGATTTTGTCCCCCAAGGAAAATTTGACAATGTCTGAAGATATCTAGAGCATCACAAGCTGGGGAGGCTGTGCTTCTGTTGTGTAGTGGGTAACAGTCAAGGATGCTGACCTGCACAGGGCTGCCAGTAACAGAGAACTGTCCAGTTCACAATGTCAGTCATAGTGAGGTTGAAAATTTCTGCTTAAGAAGACAACAACTACTGCCTGCCAGCTACTTTGCTAAGAATGTCCCATATCACAAGGGAGCCTTACCTGGCCAAGAAGGCAAAACCATGACAGGGTATGATTGAGGACTTTTGCTGGACTTTCAGGTAATAACAAAGTAGTATCCGCAGGCTGTCTAGCTCTGAGTGCCCAGCCCCCACACCACCCTTTCTGAACCTGCCTTCTCCAGCAGGCTCCCTTTAAAGTGGCATCATTAGCCACCTGTTCCTAGACTGGCTCTGGAGAACTGCTTCTTTTGTAAAACATATATATTCATTAAAGATAGTGAATGTTAGGATTGTGTGTCACTTGCAGGTGTCCAGGAAACTCACTGTAGTAAAAACATCTAATTTCTGCATATCACTCCCTTGCCTCTTTGTCAAAGAGCTAACAGAGGTGGGGAGAAGGAGGGTGCTGTGACAGTTGACTCCTTTATTCCAGAACCTACCAAACAGGATGCACCTGGTTCTGTGCTGGGTACTGGCAGTTGGAGTCGGAGGAGACATTGTCCTCCAAACTGCTAGGGTGTTTTCGGACTGAATGAGAATCTCCTTCAGCGAGATTTACACCCTGTTTACCTTCCAGCAGTGAGGAGAAAGAGCCTGAAAGTCCCCTTCACTTTACAGGGAGGGCAGAGATTTCCAGCCTGATTTATGGGCTTATTCATGCGACACCATAAGAAGTTATTTTGCATGATACACCCTCTGTGAGGCAGGCAGCATGGGCAGAGGTGCACAGCTGGAACTGAGGATAGAGCAGCTACACACATTCCCAGCAGACTTCTGGAGGAAGGGTGTCCCACAGTGTTGAAAATTATGACAGAACAAGACAGAAGAAGATGACACAGATGGCTAAGAATGCCAACATTTCTCCAAAGTGAACATGGCTTATCATCAGGTAGCACAGAACAAAAAGGGACATGAAATACAACATGGAAGAGGCAGCAGAGAAACCTAAAGTGCTCCAGCAGTGGGTCAAGGTCAATACCCACAGGGATCCTGCAGACAGGTGCCCTGAGAGGATGTGGGAAGATCACTCCATTTTTAAGGGTTCCACCCCCCCATAATCCAGTCCTTTTCGAAAACATAATTTTGTATGGAATCTTTGGAAATTTCATATCATGCAGCCCAGTCCCACACATTTCTCAGTTCTTCCATATCCACCCTCTGCCCTTGTAACCTCCCCAAAAGGAAATGAAAAATAAAAAAGAAAAGAAAAAGAAAGCAATACAAAGGAAAAAAAGAAAGAAAAACCGAACCAAGCAAAAATCAACCAAACAACCAATTAAACAAACAAAAAGTCATCTCACCGACCCCTTAGATGACGTCACCACCTGCTCCCCAATCAACCACAGCCTTCTGTGCATGCACCGTTTCACTCTTCGGTCTTTCCTGCCTCTCCATCATGGACTTGTTTGTTGTAATGGCCTCGGAAGCTGTGGTATGGCACACAGTATACCCTTTTGCACAAACAACTCTACTTATTCATTGCAATGAGTCATTGGTCTGGTTGAGGTCTCTGGCTTTTGCTATATCACTCATACAGGACCCTTACCAAGTCTCCTCTTGGATATCTTGCGGTAGCCCAGAGACATGGATTCTGTAGCCTTGGTTCTACAGGGCCTATCCCTTCGTGTGCTCCAATAACTCCAATAGATGGAGTCGTTGTTAGGGTGGACCATTCAAAGCTCTGGAACTGGGCCTGGGAAGTATTGAGTTGGTCAGCTTGGGAAGTATTGAGTTGGTCAGCTTGGGCCTCCGCCTTTTGTACCGGCAGGGGAGAGGCAGGGCCAGGTCTCCTGAGCAGGAATCTGGGTGCAACCCGCTTAGTGCAGTCCTCAGACACCAACATGGCTTCAGGCTACAGTACAGACCACAGACATCTCATTGGCAACATGGGGCACAGACATCAACACAAACCCCTGCTGCAGTAGGACCAAGGATCCAGACATGGCCCTTGATGGCAACACAGGCCTCTCACATCAGGCGTTCCTCATCGCTGGCATGTTCCCAGTTCTATCTCTTTTCATAGCACACAGTCCGCTCCACTCCTCCTCTCCCATTTCTCCATCACAAACGTGGTCATTTCTGCAGTGCCCTCCCAGCGTCTCCCATATGCCTGTCTCCATCATGAGAAAGCTCTGAGGCAAATGGCCATGGAGAGCCTTGCCCCAGTTCCTCAAAACACTCAACTATTACTTCAGAATTCTCAGTCATCAAAATCAAGGAAACTTTAACAAACTGTCACAGCCAAGAGGAGCTCGAGGAGAGACCGTGGTGACATAGAATGTAAGGTCCAGCATGAGTTTCAGAATCAAGAGAAGGATCTTAACTGGCAATTAGGGAAATCTGAGTGAATATCAACATTAGTTAATAATAACATAAATACTGGTTCACTGGTTAAAACAAATATTTCCTAGAGATATTGGGTGTATTTGACAAGATGAATAGAGTTTTTTTTTTTTTTTTTTTTTTTTTTTTTTTTTTTTTTTTTTTTTTTGTAAATCCTATAAATCCAACCTTACATTATTTAAAAAATAATAAAGTTTTTTAATCAACAAAGGGAAATAAAACTGTCCACTGTGTTATTTTCTTCACGGATGGTTTCCAGCCAACTCTGAATTTATGAGAATTCACATTTTTTTTTTTTTTTTGAGACAGGGTTTCTCTATAGCCTTGACTGTCCTAGAACTCACTCTATAGACCAGGCTGACCTTGAACTAAGAGATATACCTGTCCCTGCCTCCCAATTGCTAGGATTAAAGGCATGCATCACTACTGCCTGGCAAATTCATGTATTTTCAACCAAATATGCTAAACACAGAGCTATGCTCTACCAAGAGGTGTTTTCTTTTTCCATTCCTCTTAAAAGAGGCTCTCTGGCCCCACTTTGCAAGCCTGGGCACTGTACATTTCCACCATGTTTTATATCCAAGAGAGAGCAAAATACATGTAAGACGTATGTTAAAACTTCTGAAAGAAAATCGCACTTCACACACTAGCCTCAGCTGAGAAAAATAAGAGGAGAATGTTTCAGGAGACATCTGCTGAGCAAGAGCAAGGTTAAACAAGAACCTTATAGAAGAAGCAGGAGTGGACCCCAAAATCTTCCCTGTGATCCCTGACACTGATTTCACAAGGAGCTCTTTGGACTCTCACAGAAATTCTGAAGTCTGTTAGGTCCCCATCACCAGGATAAGAAATTGGGGTTCAGAGGGATATTTGCTCCTCCCCTAATTCATAACTTCTTAATACATGGTGGAATAGTGTCTAAACCCAAGTCAAATCTCTAAGCCTAGGCTCCTGCACAATGTAGCACTGATGCTTGGGCCAAGTTGGAGTTTTAGACATGAAGAAGGCAGGAAAAAAATGGATATCTGAGGCACTGCAGCTTTGCCACTGGCGTGGCTTTCGTTAACCATGAGATGTGCACTGTTTTTACAGAGTCTGAATATCTGAGTGAGACATGCAGCTCTGTGTGCTTCCTGGGGAGCCACAGGGAAGATGCTATGAAGCTAAGAACTATAACCTCTAAGCTCCTGTTTCAAGGTCCCCTGGCTCTGAGAAAGCACAGTGCCTGATGGGATGCTGAGAGCCCATGGTTAAAGCCTCAGGGTCTCATTCAGTACATCTAGTTTATGGGCTGGAAGTTGGTTTCACAATTCTCGGGTGAAATCAGATTTGGAAATTACTAAGATGGTCAGTCCCTTTTCACTTTAAATTTCTAAGAACAACTAATTAGCAAATTAAATCCCTGTAATTACTGTTCACAAATCTCACTGTAATTTCAATGGGCCTCTTCTGGCCTTTTTACTACCCTTCCTTGAAGAAAGAGGATGAATGTATGTGTGTTTGTGTGTATGTGTGTGAATGTGTATGTTTTTGTGTATGTATGTGTGTGTGTGTGTGTGTGTGTGTGTGTGCGCGCGCGTGTCCATGCACCCTAGCCTGAGCACTTCTTGTGATTTCAGAAAAGCACAAGCAGTCCAAATGAGAGAAGCATCTCTGTGATTCATCACATTTGTACCTTGTGGTACAAATGAGGTCCAACATCCGTGCTGAAACCTGGACTCTCCACCTTAAAGGCAAAAGAGCAGATGGTGTGGCTGTTGGTCACACCTGCTGATGAGGGCTTGTGCGTGTTAGGGGGGGGGATGTTGCTCTGTTGAGATGAGACACTGTATCATACAACGCATCCTTATTTTCCCCTAATAGAATAGCATCTGTGGGTTTGTGTCTGCTGGTCAGAGCCTTTATCTCTGCCCACTACCTAATTAGAGAAAAGCATACACTACTACTGTATGTCTGGAGGATCAAATAAATTCTCCACACATTGAATTTAGATTAAGGAAGCAACTGGCTGGCCCATAGAGGAACAGAGAGGGGGCTGCATGTATATGCTAAGTACTTTGTGTCCTGAAGGAAGGCTGGTTGGCATGTCTCCTTCATGTGTGCCCCAAGTGTCATGCAGCAGCGGTACTTAGCCCGAAGCACCAAAGTGGCTAGCCCTGGCACAGTTATCCAACATGGGGTCCTACAAATGAGATTCCTGTGAGTACCTAGAGATTCTGAGAAGGTACCACTTACTAGGTGGAGACACATGGGATCCTATTACTTAATTGTTCAAATAAGAGAGAGTGAGTGCTCAGAGAAGCGAGAGGCAAGCTAGGATGCTCCTGTCCCCAGAGGCCTGAAGTCAATGACCTTTAGCACTGGCTGAGCATATAAGCAATACATAGTTCCCTTGAAATTCAGACTCTTGGGCTTCATCTCAGATCTGCTGAATTCAAGGCTCTGGAGGAAAAGCCCAGATCCAGATAGCTGCATTTTCAAGAATCTGGAGTCACGAGCTCAGGCTTTGAAGTCAGGCTGCCCCATGGCCTGGCTGAGCAAAAGATCTCCTGTGTCTACAGTGTGTGCATCGTGCTGCTGTCCACCTAGATTAGCTAGCCTTGCGCTTCTATGATAAAATAACCCAGAAAGGAGACCTTCAATATAATTCACTTATAAGAGAAAAAAGAACAGAAGCTCATAATTCTGAAAGCTCTAGTCTAAGATCACTAGGACTCATTACTTTGGGCCTCTGCTGGGAGGTGCCAGGTGGCAACAGCTATGGGTGCATGGTACAGCAAACTGCTTACCTCATGGCCAGAAAGCCAATAATTAAATATAAATTTAAAAAGGACCACCTACTAAGATCCCACAGTACCCTCAAGTACAAACCTCTATGGCCTAAAGACCTTAGACAAGGGTCCCCCAACCCAGGCCTGCAAAAATTCCCATTATACCTATGGTTTCACCCTGAGAACAAATACAATGAAACACTGGTCTTTGAGGGACACTCATTCAAACTACAGCATCACTCCGTACAGAAGTTATCCTGTGCAGAATGTTAAGCCCGTTTTTATAAACAAACCCCCAAACCTGCTCTAGGCCCAGTTATTATCAGATCTTCTAAAAATGACAATGTTAATCAAATGGCTACTCCTATAGCTTTAGGCTTCCTGACATCTGGTAGAGGTGCTTATCCATGGGTCCATCTCAAGGCTCAGGGAATCAGAACAACACCAACCACTATGTTCTCTATCTTGGGAAGGCCAGTTCTCACCTGAACCTGGGTGTATATCTATGAACTGTGATGACGCCCAATAGCTTTCCCTTATGAAGATGCTGAATCTTTCTGTCCTAGGGTTGAATTCTGTCACCCTGCCTGAAACTCTAATCCTTTAGTACCTGCAAGTGTGACGGTGATTGGATATACAGACTTTGCAGTTTATCCAACAGAGATGAGTACCCCTAATCTAGTATAAGGGGTCTCATTATGAAATGGGTAAATTTGAACACAAAGAAGGATTTGTTCAACTGGGCCCAGTGGCACATGTCTGTCATGCTAACATCTGGTAGTAGAAGCAGGAGAACCAGAAATTCAAGATCATCTTTTGTTTTATACCAAATCGGAGGCATCCTGGGTTACATAAACCTCAGTCTAACAAAACCCAACCAACCAACTAACTAAACAAGAGCAATCACAACAAAACCTCAAAGCCATGTTCAAAGAGAAGCCACTATAAAAACACAGGAGAAAAGGCATCTACAATCCAAGGAAATCATGGAAGCTCCTAGACCCTTTCCCCTCAGTCCTCAGAAGGAGCCAGCTCTGATGAACTCGATGTTGGACTTCTAGATTTCAGAACAGCAAGACAATACATTTCTCTTACTTAAGTCACGTAGGTTTGTTTGTTTGTTTGTTTCAGCAGCCCTGGGAAATGAAAGTATGCAATGATCTACAGCCGCCTACCAGCTCCTGGAGCTGTGAAAAAGTCTAGAATTTCCAATTTCCAACTTTCGAATGTTCTAAAATCTGTGTCCAGGGCATGGCCTGCTGTACCCTAGCAGGGACAGTGGCCCTCCTGGAGCAGCAATAGTGTTACTTAGGGGAGGAGGAAGCAGCACACTTTCCCCCTGGCCTTTCATCCTCCCAAGAGAAAGGGGATAAGGGGAAAACAGCGAATCCCTTCCTGTGTTTGTGCCTGCTGTGCTAATGGCTTAGGATGGCTCTGGGGCACTCAGCAGACCCAGACCTTGATGCTTACCAAGTACAGAAAAATCAAAGCCCTCAGTGGTCATTTCTCTGCAGCCTGATTCACATAAAGAGCAACAGCAAATGGTTCTGTGAATAAAAGACAGAAGCATTCCCTGTCTAGGGTTTCAGCTTTAACACAATAAAGCCTTGGCAAGTCTATGCTGCCCTGACAGGCTGGTGGGAGTTAGGCTGCTGTGTGCTTGGCAGAGAGTCAGTTCCAAGCCCCACTCCCATCGGTGTGGGGGAGGCTGTGGCAGTCATGGCTGCAGGATCTTTGTGCTTAGCAGTAGGGTAATCTGCCATGCCACGCCTCAGGGAGTGGGTACTAGAGACCAGGAACTGGCTGAAATGGACAACTAGAACAGGGAGTTCTAAGGCCCTCAGATGATTCTCAGGCCTCCTCACAATTCCTCAGACCTCTCTCTTAATACTCCCTACTTGGGCTTCCACAATTCAGAACAATTGGTTCATTCTATTGGTTCATTTCATCCCAATTCAAATCCTGTGGCTATCACATACCTACTTGGTGACTTTCATTTCCACATGTGGATAATGCAAGGATAAACTCTTTGAGACCATTGAAGGGACTATGTACAATAAACCTCAAGTGTTTCAAGTTGTCCAATACTGCTCAACTACGGCATTCAGTGGTGACTTTGATCAACCATTAACAATTCGCCCATAAATAACCCGATTTACCAGTATTTAGTCCAAAATAACTGCTAATTGACAACAGAGTTAGCAATCATCAAGAGGGCAAAAATTGGCTCTCTCAATTTAGTTCCCCAATTTCAAAATCTGGGTCACCACATTGTTAAAGATTAAATAACAGTTTCCTGGGTTCTAGTTTAAACTAGTCTGGGATGCTGGTTCTGTGATGAGAGAATTTCCAGCAGCTATAGAGTTCAAAGAAGTCTGTGGGGGATGCCCACCCCTCCTCAACCACACAGACATAGTCCTGTTCAGGTTTTCTGTCAGTACATCCCCTTCCTCCTTTTTATGGAAACATTGAATGTCTTAAGCTTCTGGTCCCCAAATTATAAGAGTGTAAGTCAATTTATATCAATACTGTGAGAACAGCAGCCATCTGAAGAGATGTTTGAAGTAATTTCCTTCTTCCTTCCCTCTTATTAAAAGAAAGGCAAATGAATGAGCAATGTAGCATCAGCATCAGGGGCTCTGGATTGGTGTCCTCCTGCCTTTAACTATCTCTGAAACTCTGGCTGGTTCATTGCAGATGAGGCTTCCATACAGCATCTCATGGTGGGTTCAGGGTATGGAGGATTCAGGAATGGTGTGGTGTGGTGTGTGTGTGTGTGTGTGTGTGTGTGTGTGTGTGTGTGTGTGTGTCTGTCTGTCTGTCTGTCCAACTTCCCTGTGACTCAAGTAAAAAAAAAAAAAAGGCTTTTCAGGTTACCCATGTCTTCTGAGCAGGCGCACATGGGTAACCTTCTCAGCAATCTTCTCCCCTACCCAGAACCTGTAGTAACAGAATATAAAGTAACTGAGCCAAAGCTTGTATCTCTCCACCTTCTGCCATCCTAATATCCCATAATCATCAAATAATAAGCAGCTATGTCCCCTTTCTCCATTTCCTAAGCTCAAATGGGAGCTCACAGGTGGCCAGAGGCAAAGTGGGTTTCCTGTTCTATGCTTGAATAGTCATCAAGACAAGAAGGAACCTACAATGGTATTTTTTTCAAGGGAAGACCTCTGACCTCTGAAGCCCCATCAGGACTTTTTTTTAATTACTATTACTAATTTTGAGACAAGATTTCACTGTACAGCCCAGGCTAACCTTGAACTCATGATCCCTGTGCCTTTGCTTTCTAAGTACTGGGATTACAGGCATGTGCCAGGTACTTGGCATTTTTTTATATGAAATACATTGCTTCAGGAGGGGACAGCCTCCCATGTGTGAGGACACTGCCACTTTGCAGATGACTAAACTAAAGACTGAGAATAAGCTGTTGCACTGAAGGTTCAAAGAGAGTCAAGATAAAGTCAAAAGGTTTCTTCTGTCATCTTGTGTGGCTCTTTCTTCCCACACAGCTCTGTCTGCATGTTGTTGATTGAAGTGGCATATCATCCAGACAGAAAAATCCACATGTATTTTTCATATTTCTAGGCTTTCTTCCAATCAGCTTAGGACAGCCTCATCATCAGGCTGGATGTAGAGCTCCCAGTATCTCTCTTAGGCCATGTCTTAGCCCTAACCACTGTCTTCAGCCTGGCCTAATTAACTCACCCACCATAACTATGGTTATAAAACAGGGCTCATTTTGTCTTCAATGCAATAGCCATCACAATGAAATTTCAAAATAACCCATTAGAACATCATTAGAACATCTCTTTAAGCCATACTGTGGATTGTTGTGATGGGACTGATGGTGACTGAGGATGATGATCTTGTGTGGTGAGGGTCCCATGTGGCCACACAACAGTCCTCCAGGACAAGAATGCAAGGGATGGGGGAGCAAGTGAGAAGAACCAGAAGGGTGCTGAGAGTAAGACTGTAGACAGTCCACGGCACTGAGTCCCCAGAAGATCTCCCATGGGAGCCTGGCAGCATGCTAAAATATTTGAACTTTATTTTCTAGACAGCAGGAGCCATAAAAACACAGTTTATATGTTCAATCTGGAAGAAGTCTCAAGGATAATATTTCACTCATCCATCTTAAAGATTGACATACTGCGGCCCAGAGACACAAAGGGTCCTGCTAAAAGTCACATGAGTACCAAATGAGAGTTCTACTAATACAGACAGTCTAAGAGTGGAAATGGATTTGTCCACAGCATCATGTGCCAAGTGGAGGATGCTGACAAGTTAGGCATAGAGTCTATGTGCTTACAGAAAACAAGGCAGAGACATCTGAGAAGAGACTCCCACAGAAGAGGCAGGTGGAAAAGAATGGTCCAGCACCTCCCACTTTATCTGTATCCCACTCAGAATCAGGTCTTGCTTCAGGCTGCATGGGCATCTTTAGTTATGTTAGCAATCCAGTGAGAAAAGGAGCATGAACACTGTTGAGGTGGAGATTCAAGTTTTAGAGGAGTCTGCTAACCTCCCTAAGTGCACATGAGCTGGATGTTGAATGGGGTTCAGTGAGAACCCCAAACCCAACCTCTTTGTGCTCAACTGAATGCCTTCGAGTTTAAAGTGTTGCTAAAGTCAAGAATGAAAGCCAAGTGGATGTCTTTCACCTGTGCATAGCTAGTTTTTTCTCCTGCCTGTCTGTACCTGTCTCTGGAGGAAGGGCAAAGTGACCTCTCTATAGATTTTTCTCACCATAAAAGGCAATTAAGTTCCTCTGAGAGCTGTTTAGATCAGAAATTCCAGCTTGTACTCTGGGAAAGGCATGCAGGTCAACAGAGGTAATGGTGGCATCTGAACTCCTTCACTGACTCTGCAGCATCCATGACCACCACACTTCTTGTTCACTTGTCACAGACAGCTGTTCATCTAAGCACAAATACAGGCTTTCCATGTGGAAACATGCAGATTTTGAACATGATATTTCTCCTAACTGTAAAACAGAGTCATGTAGAAACCTTACTGAATACATGCACATCTTCCTGTTCCATGCATGGTTGGGTTTCAGGTTGTTAATGAGCTTGTCCTCCACGACAGGGATTTACATCCTTTGCCCCCATCCTTCTCCTTGTTTTTGCACTGACTCTGGTTTCTTCTGCAGCAGTACCACACAGCACAGCATCCCTGGGTGTTTTCCACATCTCTACTCTACCTTCTGCTGATGGTCCTCCACAGAGCCCACTCACCTACTTGACTCAGTGTTCAGACATCTCAGGTGATAATCTGCCAGTGCTTCTGCCAGACGAGGGATCCTGTCCCTGCTTTCAAGGCCCTGCATGGTTCTATCTACTTCTCTTTGTTGCTCTGCTGTCTTTTACTCTCTGTTTATTTTGCTTCCTCACTGGGGCAGAAATAGGACTGATTCATGTCTACATCCCTAGAGCATATTAGACAACATTGAATGTACTCCTGAACAATAAATAGACAAAGAAAACAACAAGTTGGTGGATTCCAGCGAGCACAGTAGTGGTTTAGAGGGAAGAAACACTGAGATTTGGCCTTGCATGCTTACCAACTCAGCTGAGAAGTGGAACATAAGGACAAAGCACCATTTTTGGAAGGAGACTGAAGGAGTGGGTTGACATTAACCATAGACAGAAACAGAAGCAAAATGTCATATGGGTCATGGTGGAAACATCAGTTAATGTGGCTACACTGTTAGGTTATGGGATGGCTTAACCCTAACATAGACATAGGGCAGAGCCCAAATGACTGAGTACTGTGACCATTCTATATGATGTCACTGTATAGACTGGGGAAAGGTTCTCCTTTCTGTGGATGTCAACTTAAAGCCCTGTGTCTGAGAAAATGGTCAGTGGTTTTTGTGTCAAGAAAAAGGAATCTTTCTTTCAATAGACGCAGCAAATATTGATGTCCTTTGGGGAGCAGAACTAGTGACAGATGTTACATCTGAGGGTTAGGGTGAGGAAGTGTTTTATACAACACCCAACATGAATAGCTGTGTGAAGATGCCCAACCTTGAGAGGCTAGGCCAGAAGTCAGAAGGCCAGACAGACAGAACCAAATTCTTTGAATAGAACCTGGATTTTCAGAGCTGCGTGATTTTTCAAATTAAATGAGTTAATTATTTATTTGTTTGTGAAAGGCAAACTTGGGCCTTTGATACTAGATAAACACTTGACTAATGAGTGACACTCTCAGTCCTACTGGCTTTTGTCTCTGACACCAAACCCGAAAATCTGTATTGCCCTGCAGAAGTATTCATATTGGGAAAACAGTCTTGGTGTGGCCCTGCAAACAGAGCCCAAGACAAGAAGTTGGGCCAGGTGATTTACTTGAGGGCTGTTTTAAGGAAAAGGACAGAAAGAAGAGCAAGGACAAAAAAGAAGATAAAACCACCCAGCGATACACCATTGGCTGCTTCTTCTTGTGGCTAAGCTGAAGTTTAATCCTGTTAAAGCATGCTTTGGAAAAGCACACAAATTGCACATTGAAAATGTCTGTCTAAAATACCAGACTCTTGATTGTTAACCACTTGCATTTTCCCATCCTGGGTTAGCTAAGATTGGTCAGTAGGAGCAGTCCTTCCCAGGTCATGTGGAAATATATGAGTGTGAGGGGAGAGAACTTATGGCAGTGAGCTTGCTGTTGGGAGAACTAGCCTGTCATCAGGTGGACTGAGTGGTCACCATGACTACTGAAAACATCTAGCTTAGCTTAACTGTGAGCCATGGGCAGCACTGGGACCTTTTTTCTTATTGGATGTATCCCATAAGAGAGGTAATCCCTCTGGGCTTCTCCCTCCCAGAAGCTGAAAGTGCTTCTCTGTCATCTGTCCCTCCTATAGTAGCCACTGATCTGAGAAAGGCACTTTCAGCTTGATAAGGGTACTGGCTTTGCATCCTGCTGGTGCTCAGGGGCCATAATGGCTTTTCAGGGCTACTCATGCTCAAGCAGGGGAAGTAGGGATAGACTCTAGATTGGCTTTGGCTCTTTGGTGACCTTAAATTACTCACTCGGTGGTTTATGGCAGCCATTGCTGTGTAAGCAGCATTCGTCAGTATCCATTAGAAATGAGGAACATTTGCATTTTAGTGGCATCCAGCCACAGGTTTCCCATGACTGTTTTTCTGAGGTTGATCCACGAATACAGGAAGTGAAAGGAGTCCATCAATCAGAGTGTGAATCTCAACTCCATAAATGTGATCTACAGTGCTCATACAAAATCAGAGGATATATTGAAGTTGAGCTGAATTTCCTTTCTTCGGTCACTAAGGGCTGGACAATGCTCTGTGAACACCTAGAGCAGCAGTTCCCAACCTGTGAATAACAACCTCTTTGAGGGTCAAATGACCCTTTCATAGAAGTCACCTAAGACCATCAGAAAACACAGATATTTACATTATGATTTACAATAGTAGAAAATGACACTTAAAAAAGTATAAATGAAAATAATTTTATGGTGGGAGTCACTGCAACATGAGGAACAGTGTTAAAGGCTCACTGTTAGAACAGGAAGGCTGGGAACCACTGTCCTAGAGTCCAACCAGAAGCAGATACTGTGAGGATGTTCTAACCAAGGGCAGGCATCATATCCCAGAATCAAGCAGGGTACCATGAAGTATAAGGATGTGCGTTAAGGACAAGAGAGGAAGCCATAACGACCCACTGATAATGCATATGGGAAACCGAGACCCTCAGAAGTGATGCATGAAACCAATGGTAGATCTACAGCTAAAACGTAGGTCTAGATTCAGTCAGTGAGCTTGAAAATTCTGTATTACCTTCCCTGGGAAACAGAATATCAGTGAATTTATTGAGCACATTCTATATATGAGGCATCGTTTGAAGACTTGTTGACACTGTAACTCATTACATACTCCTGTGAGAAAGGACTTCTCTCATTTGCATTTTATATCTGAGGAAGCTGAAGACATGAGAGGTTAGGTAATGATCATAAGGTCATTCAGCAGCAGAGGCAGATTCAACTCTGGATTGGTTCAAGTCCACTAGCTTACACCTTGTGTTAATATGCTTCTCATAATAACCCTGTCTCCTGTGTTTCCAGGAAGACTCCAACTGCAGATAGTATTAAGAATTGTCCTGCAGGGAAATGTTTTTCATCCCATCCACATTTAGCTCTCCTAGGGTTTCTAGCTTCAGCAGAACTGAAGAAAAGGAGGAATGAGAACCATTGGAAAGTAATGAGTTCATGATTCCCAAAGACTCCCAGCAATCCTAACAACCCAGTGGGGAGAGGACTGGAGGAGAAAATCTATGAACAGAGAGGCTTCTGCAACATGTGCAGAGGCTGAGTGTGAGGAGTGAGTAGGACCTGGCTGAAAGGGAATGGTCTGAGTGCTGCTGTTGGATGCCTGCCTGAGAGCTGTGGGTAGGATCCATAGACAGATGTATTCACTTACTTTCCAGAAGCCAGGGCATATTCATCTGCTACGGTTGGTCTGGGAACTTACTAGTCCAGCCTCATGAAGATAACTTGTTGCTTTCTGATGAAGTTATAGCAAGAGCAAGGTCATGGTCACTGAAGGAAGGCAGAAGAGATATCCATAGCAGCTCCCAAGGCACCCTTTCATTCCCTTGAGTCTGAGATGGCTTCAGAGTGTGTGGTTAAAGGACAACTGGCCTGGAATGTGGGATTTCAAGGCTTCCTTCTGACAGTTTAGCCTTCAATGGGTATAACTGTTAGGTTTCTAAGTGTAGCTTTGTTAATCAATGTGCTAGTGGCTAAGGAAAAGTGAAACATAGTTAGAAACAATCATCTTAGACCAAATTTGTCTGACCCCAGTGCTCCAAGAATGAGCAGCAAAGGAAACAAGACTGTTGGGTGAGTGGCACTCCTGGCAATTAGTTCCCATCAAGTGCTAGGGGTCAGGATTTCCTGCTGCACTCACTTCAGAGATTAGGAAACTGAGTTATGGAGATAAAGTGGCTTGCCCATGATCACAAAGCTGTTAGTAGAGCCGGGATTTGAACACACATTGTCTGATACATTGACTCCAAAGCCCACACTCTCTGGAGTATACCAAGTAGTGAATCAGAGTTGTTCAATGACTACCTTTTTTTGAGGTTTGAACAAAAGTATGAAGACTAGCTAGAAAGCATCGGGCGACCTACATTCTCAAATTGAGTCTAGTAGGACATCAATTCTATCTAGGTACAAGAAGGCTTGGGGTCCCTAAAAGGCATGAGGATGTTTCATGAACTGCATGTTGTTGCTGAGGCAACAGGAAAGTCTGTGAATGCAGAATGATGTCAATGATGTGGAGAGCCATATGTGGATCTGTTACTATAGTGTGAGGCTGAGTATAAGATACTGATTGAACACAGTAAGCTTGGCTTTAACACTAATGTTTGTGTTTTCTCCATAGGAATTAACTCTGGCTCATCGCCCCTCTTCCTATCCCCATCCCTCAGTCTGTATATGTATGGTTAGCTCACTCTCATTGTCCTTCTTCTCCACAGTTTCTAGCATTTCCTTAACAACACCAATCTGTTTGCAAGAGCTACAGACATGATCACTTTAAAAGGCTGTGTTTTTTTTTTTCTTGTGCTGTGGGTAATCTGATTTAATCACATTTGAAAAAGTTATTCTTCAGGGCAAATGGTTTTTTATTAATCTTAGCAATGATGGATAAAAGGTCAGGTATAAAATATTTCATATCTAGGAAATTGACCTTTAACTTTTAAAAGAGATGTCTAGTGCAGGCATGGTTATAGGGGTCAGTTTGAGAAAATGTCACACCAAATTGCACAGGTCATGGAGAGCTTTCCC
Source organism: Arvicanthis niloticus (assembly GCF_011762505.2). Classification (NCBI taxonomy): domain Eukaryota; kingdom Metazoa; phylum Chordata; class Mammalia; order Rodentia; family Muridae; genus Arvicanthis; species Arvicanthis niloticus. The sequence goes on from NC_047678.1 coordinate 18,115,293, forward strand.
TGAAAGCACAGGAACAGGAAGAAAGCTGCAGGCCCTAGACAGCTTTGAGCTTTTCCTCTTGGGTTCCACATCATCTGCGGACTGTCATGACATTCAGGACCATGGCTAGCACCATGTCAACTCCTTCATGAAGAGGACAGCTGAGGGGAAAAGATGGTTACCTAGGAAAGCAAGAGGAGTCCCTGGGTAAGGACACCTCCAGGTAAGAATGATTAGTTGCGTTTTGATCCTGGAACCCACATAGTGAAGGGAGAGAACCCACTCTTTCAAGTTGTACTCTGACATCCACATATTAGTATACAAGTATACACACATTAATATATTAATATTAATTATAATTATATTAATATATATTAATTGCAGTGATTCTCCCTCCCTGGAAAAGCCTATCTCTCAAGTTCTTGAGTCTTTGGAAGGACTCCACCATAACCCAAAATTTCATATCCACTATGTCTTAGAATGCCAGTATCCATATTCTTTAACTAATTTGAGCCCAGGAAGAGCTACAGCAATGAAAAGATATGCATGGGAAATTCCCAGTACTGTCATGGTTACCTTTTCCTTGGTTTCATGGATGCATAAGATAATACAGAGCCTTGGAGGACTGTAATAATCGAGTAGAGCTTCAGTCTTAGAGAGCTTCAGATCGGCATGCATGAACTCTGAAAAATCTCACCTTCCTATCTTGCCAAGGCTCTTCCCCAGGTCCACCCTGCAGAAGCCATTTATAGGTGATAAGTTACTAGTTCATGAAATGATTCAGACAGTTGCAGAAATTATCCTGCCATATAAAAGTCCTGTTTGGGGAGCCTTGGGAAGCTAGGAAGTATTTGGGGCTCAAAAGAATAAAAGTGACTCTGAAAGTATAGCATGTGGAATATGAGGACTGTTTGAATATGATGTTTGGGGGATGAGGTCTGACACAGTCAGTGTTGGTCACACTGCTCTGAGATGGCACTTCTGTACTACTCCATTGTATGGGAGAGGAGCAAAGAGGAGGTGTATTTTGTGCTCCTGAGAATCTCTGATGTGGATAAAATATTTGGAGAAGGGGGTGCCCATAAGTAACCTAGTGTTGTGAGTGTGAGACATCTCCCAAAGTCAATGGCCTTGCTTTGCAGCCTCTATGTGGTGACTTTCTAGGGCAGTGGGTCACTTGTGGGAGGGCCTTGAGATTTAATAGTCTCTCCCTCCTTCTTATTAAGGACAAATGCAATGTGATTAGCTGCCGTGAGTACTTGCTGCTAGGTCTTTCTCATTATGACAAGCAGTCATTCTTCTTCACCTGTGAGCCAAAATCAAATCTTCCTCCCTTCAGTTGCTTCTATTTGGTCACAGCTGTGAGAAAACTAGCTAACTAGCTTGTAATGAGATAATTTTGTTCCTGACTTACACACTACATTGGCCTCTGACAATTCTACTCAATGCCCCTGACCGATTTCAATAAGTTTCTTGTTTGGCAACCATTCTCAGTTCCTTAAGCTCTCATAACCAAAGTAAGTCTTCTGTAATAATGATACACACCAATTCTTTTTAATTTTTCCCAGGTATTAGCAGTGGCTTCCTCAGTCATAAGCATTTTTTGACGTGTTTGCACTCTCAGAATAGTCTCTAAGCCTATATCCCTATGGTTCCCTCCAGTAGTTTCACTTGTAGTTGATATGTTGTGTTCTCCGGGCAGATAGGTCCTCTACCTCTTCCCTTACTTGTTACAATAAATCTGTTCAAAATTCATGAGATGAGGAGTCCACACAAAGTCTAGACTGCCTCTTCACATTGATTTGGAAATAATAGAAATATATAAATATACATGTATGTCCAGGCCAAGCAGGTATTCTCTGTGACCAAGCTAAATACCATTATTTTACAAAAACTTGGTTTTCTTCCTGTGAAGGGAACAAGGATGTAAATTACAGAAAAGAGAAACCGGGTGATCAACCTTCCACAAGCCTACGAAGTTCACCGGCTGTGTCTGTCTACTTCTGGTGCCATATTCTTCTACTGCATATAATTTTCTGTCTATTTTTGCTTCCCTGAGTGGAAACATTGTGGGATGTATGCATCATTGTATTATCCACTCAACAGTGTGTAATAACATGTCTACATGTTCAGCAAAATTATTTTCATTATTATAGGTGTAGGAGAATATGATATTGGTTATTCTAGTGTTCAGATAACTGGATAAATTTTTTCTTTTTATAAAGAACTTATACTATTGTGGCCATGTTTCTATTGAAGTATGGATATTGATAAACATGTTGCCTCTTGAAGAACTGAGTTCCATCTAACTATTTTTAATACATAGCAAATTTTTCCTATAGATCTAATGTGTGCAGCAATCCTTTCCAAGTTGGTATGGAAGACTTGGAAGTACTGAGTCTTAGCCCTACCGGGACACTGCATTTGAAGAGCTATGACAGACACCTTTATCCAGGTACCTGCCGTAGTCTACTCTTCAGTTTTCTTTTGAGGGACAACATCTAAGCTATTGATATCAGGAGAGATCTGTTTATGTGCACTGCCTCTGAGCATCATATGAAGAGGGTGTGAGTTGGAAACCAGAGTGACCATTTTGGGAAGAAAAAGCTTGGTTTTGTCTAAGAACAGGAACCAGCAAGAAAACATAGATCCTTGGTTGATACTAATGACATATTAATTCAACTCATCCTTAGCTCTCCTACTGTCAAAGCTCATATTAAATAAGAGAACATTCTCTGCTTATTGTTTCTAGATGGCCTTGACTTTTCCTTATTGGCTACTGAAAGTATCTTTTTAAAACATTGTAATACTATATATCATGGTCATATTCTTTCCACTTCTTCAAGTCCTCCAAGGAGCATAAACCTCCTTAAACACACACACACACACACACACACACACACACACACACACACACACAGCAACAACTGTGGGGAGCCGACCTAAGGTGGCTATCTTGAGCCATCTTCTTGAGCCATGCTATTCTTGCAGCCATCTTGAGCCATATACCCTGGCAAGAGACTTGATTACATCAGCCTGCAACAGCTGAGCACACTCTGATAACATCTTGCTTTAGATACCCAGAATTTTCCCTTGGGTGTGTGAGACTTAAAGGTGTGTGACTTAAGGGCATGACTTAGAGATAAGGCCTAAGGGCATGATTTAAGGGCGTGACTTAGAGGCGTGGCTTAGAAGTGAGACATATAAAAGGCAAGAGGCAGACAGAAGAAGAAAACAGATTATTAGGCACAGTACAACTTGGAACTAGGAATTAGGTTAGAGAGTACAACTTGGAGTTAGTTATTAGACATTAGGCACTTAGCACTTGGAAGAAGTAACTTGGAGGCACTAGGGACTAGGAACTAGGGACTAGGAACTCAAGACTTGGGATTTGGACTAGGAAGAGAGACTGAAGAATAAACGGGATTGAATCACACTCTGCCTGGTCTCCATTCTTCGAATCCATTCTCACTCTCTCTTGCTGAACCCTGACCTACAGACCGGAGCAGCTTGGGGCAGTGCAGGCTCTAACAACTTAGTCCCCAAGGCTTTTGGCAGTGCAGGTCCAAACATTGACAGAACGGTCTGAGACATTTTGGACCCCAAACGTGGGGTAGAGCAGTTCTCAACATTTTTGGCCCTCAAACGTGCGGCAGCTCGGGCCGCAACAAACAACAACAATAACAATAACTCAAAACAAAATCAAGAATCCATTTTGTGTTGGCCATCTATTCCCAAGCATGCTGCGTGCTTTGGGGTGTTGTTGATATACCCAGTGACACTCTGTTGAACAATCTGATTTTTCCTCTCCCAGAAGCTACCAATTGCAAATAGCTTCTTGGTTGGGGAGGTGGAACTTTGTGCTTAAATCCCCTTCTCTGTGCTGGGATTTTTTTTTTCTGGTTTGAACTAGTGCAGGGAGACTGTAAGAGCCAGAGCTGATGGATGACTCCAAGGAAACTGCATCTTCCAGACACAGAGCCTATGCACATATGAAGTCATGGCGACTTGACAGCATGAATAAGATCTGTGCTGGAAAAGTATCAGCAAGAACCCAGAAAGCCACTGCTGGTAAAGTCTGCTCAAGTAATAGACCCCTCCCATGCTGGATTTTTCTCTTTAGTGCCCAGTAGTCAATGTTCTTATTTTCTCAAGCACAGCATCCACCCTGTGGTGCTGTTAACAAATGTAATACATAAGAAAAAGAATTACAAATATTTATGGCTGTAATAACTTCCCACCCTCCAAAAGGGGGCATGGACCACATCATTAGAGAAAATCAACCCAGCATGTGGCATGCTTTTTATTTCTCCTTTAGATTTTAATTCAGATAATGTACATGTCTTTCTGGGGGTGAGACTCTTCTGCTTCAGGAAACAAGATTTTGTGTCAGGGATGCTGGATTACAGACAGGGAATTCTTTTTTTCTCTTTTCTTTTTCTCCTTGTAATTGATACATTTTGTAACTCATAAATCCCATGGAGGCTTTACAACTGGTACTCGGGGATTCCAGGAGTGACAGTGTTCTGATGGATGTGTGCATCTGAGATACACAGGGCTTCCCTATGCACACTCTGTCTGTTTTACAACCTGCATTTAGGGAAATCTTTTTGTTCATGTACTCTTAAGGTTCAACAACAAATGATAACAAAAGTGCACTTTCTGAAAGATGCACACAGTTTGATGCCATCTGTCCTAGGAATTTCCCTGAATCCCACTTTCCCTGGGTTGGTTTGAGGTTCTCCCTCTGTACCAGAATCCCATGAGATATTCTTCACTTGGCAACTGTCACATTTGGCTGTGTTCTTGTCTGTCTTTTCCAATGAACCCTGAGGTCCTTTAGACAGACACAACCTATCTGTTTATATTCCCTGGCCTCTGTGGGGAGCTTTCCATAGAGATAGTTAAATATTTGTTCAGTAACCCTAGATGGTAGACACGAAAGTAACTTCTCAGCTCAGTGTTCAGATCTAGAAGTTGCCTCTGGGTTATGTCTACTTCTGAGTAAGAGTGTCTAACTTCCACCAGCATCTTGTGTGTCTCTAGGAAAGTTCCTTCCTCTCCCCAACATTGTGACTCTGGTTCTTTCCCCTAAACTGGAGCCAAGTTAGGACTAATGCTTTTCCCCCTCAGAATGCTCTAAGGGTTTCCCTTCTCCTCTAGGGAACATAGAGACGAAGCCATAGAGGAAGAGAGGAAGGAATATAGAATTTAGGGAATATTTCCCTTCATATCCACATTGAATGTTGATAGCCATAGTTAATCTTGCTGAGGGAAAAATGGGATATTTCAGAGGTGACTGAGACAAGGGTGGTGCTCTCCTGTGGATTAAGACCATTGTTGGAAGACTTCCAGCCTCTGGAACTTTGAGTCACATTAGCCTCTGCTGTTTGTATCCTTCCCTGTCTCTAGCTGTGATGGTTTGTGTATGTTCCGACTAGGGAGTGGCACTATTAAAGGTGTAGCCCTGTTGGAGTAGGTATGGCCTTGTTGGAGTAGGTGTGTCACTGTGGGCATGGGCTTTCTGACCCTCATCCTAGCTGCCTGGAAGCCAGTCTTCCACTAGCAGCCTTCAGATGAAGATGTAGAACTCTCAGCTCTGTGTGCACCATGCCTGCTTAGATGCTTCCATGCTCCTACTTTGATGATAATGGACTGAACCTCTGAACCTGTAAGCCAACCCCAAATATATGTTGTCCTTTATAAGACTTGCCTTGGTCATGGTGTCTGTTCACAGCAGTAAAACCCTAACTAAGACACTAGCATTCCGCTGTAGTAGCAAGAAGTAGACTAGGACCAGGCTAGATTCTGTACCTGAACTAGAGAATCTGAGCCTTGTAGCCTTCTATCTCTTAGAATCCAGAAAAGCCAGGTACAATGAAGACACTTTGAGCATCAATCTATATTGGTCATTAAAATAGAAATTTGAGGAAAATGTATGTGTCACAATTCTTCCCAGAGAGAACAATCCTAACCCCCTGACAGATTCTGTTGCATTGGGTATCTGAGGATCTCGGGTTCTCAGTGTGGTGTTCTGCTCCTTAGCTCCTTGCATCCCTGTCCAAATCATCACTGATAACATGTACAGCAAACATGTACAGAGTGTTGGTGTGATGGTTTGAATTAAAATGGCCCCCATAGGCTCATAGAGAGTGGGACTATTAGGAGGCGTGGCTTTGTTGGAGGAAGTATGTCACTAGGGGGTGGGCTTTGATGTCTCAGAAGCTCAAGCCAGGTCTAGTGGCTCATAGTCTCTTCCTGTTGCCTGTGGATCCAGATGCAACTCTGTGAATTCTCAGCTATCTCTCCAGCACCATGTCTGCCTGCATACCACCATGCTTCCCACCATGATGATAATGGGCAAACAGCTGAAACTATAAACCAGCTTCAATTAAGTGTTTTCCTTTATAAGAGTTGCCATGGTCATGGTGTCTCTTCACAGCAGTAAAAACGTGAAGACAGTCGGCTCGAAGGCAGTGAATATGATCCTCTTCCAGAGTCTTCACTGAGCTCCCTCAAGCTGGCTGAAGGAGAAGGCAATGGCCTGGGTAGGGACCATCTACTAAGGTATAAGAAGCAGATGAGGGAAGAGACAGTGCAGGGAGTAGACAAGGTTGGCCAAGATGAGAAGGAACAGAGAAGTTTGGGGCTGAGAGAGAAGAGTAGCCAGGTAGGAGTCACATAGGAGGCAGACAGAACGGCTTAGATATTAACCTAGATTTATTATCAAGGTAAGACAGTTCTAGGACTGAGCCCAATTCCAGAAACAAGCTGTGCTCCATCCTCATGAACCTGCATGCAACCCACCTTTTTTCCATAGCAACTCACCAGTGGTCACCTAAAAACACTCCTGACATTTGCCCTCTGTAAGCAAACCCATTGATATCAGTTCCACACCTCTGAAAGACCGAGTGCTCACCAATGCCCCTACTATAGCCTTTGCATGCTAGTATTGGGCTGAGTGTTATGCCCTGCTGCTCCATAGAACTATTTAGGTCCTATTTCCTTTCACACCAGCAACAGCATCGGCTTTTAAGGATCCTGTCTCCCTGTCTTTGCTTTGCCTATTTCTGCCTCCTCCCCTTCCATTCCCGAAGGTGTTTGTGGCTGGCTGTACTTGTATCATCCTCTAGAATGCTCATTCCTCACTTTTAACATGGCTTAGGCCTCTGGCCATTAATGCATTTGGATTGGAATTCTGCATGACCAAGAGGATACATAAATGCTCCCCCTATCACACGCACACTGCTTTCATTACAAACCAAAAGGAAGACAGGCATTACCTAGTGAGGTCTGCTCAGTGGCATCAGCTCTCAGTGGTGACACTAGCTGAAAGCTGTGTATTCAATGCCACTAGGGGCAAATTGTACCCTGGAGCATGTGACACCTGTAACTGGTAGTCACCAAGTCAATTATATACCTTGTCACTCTATCATGTGCTTTATCAACCCCACCACTTTCAAGTAAAGGTGACTGGCTGTTACTGTCATGTTTGTGCCCAGTATGGTGGCTTCTTTGGGTTTCCTGTCTACCAACTGTAACTATAGTAACTATAAATGGGGATAAACCCTTACTTCTCTGAAGCCCAGAGTCAGGCATCTCCAGGTAGACAGTTGTCCTGACAACATGGTTCCTCTGGGTGCAGTTGTCAGAGTTGTGTGTTGGTGTGCAACATGCAGGATTACTAGAAGGCTCTTGAGCACAGGAGCTGTCAGAGTCACTGAGATGAAGGAAGGAGCCACGCATCAGTGCCCGCAGCCAGACTCGAGCATACTTCAGGCTCTACAATGACACTTTCAGATGTGAATGCATCTCACAGTGGGACAAGGACATTTGTTTAGGACACTAGAACACAATGTTCAAAGAGTGCTGGGACAACACTCACAATAAATAGAAAAGCCACAAAGCGACAAGGAAGGGTTTGTAGTGTATGTCTTTTCTCAGAGGTGACTGGGATGCCACTTTTCCAAGGCATCAGTAGAATGCTTGCCCAGGGCAAGCTTCAAAAGAGCGAGCCAATCATTATTTGAAACAGACAGACAGAAACTCCTAGAAGGGTTTGTACCTTTGCTTATGATTAGAGTGATCTATGACCATACTAAGGCAGGAGCCCTGAACCTCCCACGTCTTAGGGTTTTATTCCCCAAACAAAACTTTATTGTGGTACTTATAGTAGATACTGGTGCTGGCTCCCCACCATTCATTTTCCCCTCCCTTCCCAGTGCTGCAGCAAGCTCAGCTCTAACTGGAGCAGACTGACTACTTAGGATCAGGCTACTGTTTGGCATTCTCCTGGCCACTGCCATGTAGACAAACTAAAGATATAAACACATGCCAGGCGACATCAGAGGCACATAAGCTAAAGTAGTACTAGTAATCTCATGGCACCCACGCTCCTGTCTCAGGGCTCCAAGCCTTGAGTGAGAGAACTCAGGGGAAAGGAGAGAAGGGCCTCGGATGCCACTGCAGAGCTGCTCACCAGCCTCCAGGCATCTTGCAGTAGTAATTCTTAATTCAGAGTAGATTGGAAAATACTTTTAAACTTGTAAAAACCCTAATTGATCTAACACTATTATCATCCTTATTTCACTGATGAAGAAACAGGTTTGAATTCAAATGAACTCATCCAACATAATAAAGTTAGTAAACACTACAGAATCCAAGAATAAATTGATCCAAAGTGCAAATCCTTCATTGCTCTGATATATTTATAGGATTTTGGAATAATATTTAGAATTCTCACAGTTTACCTTCATGGAAGGAAAGAAAGCTATATCAAGGTAAACCTGTCCTCTGCCAACATAGAAAATAGATTACTTTGCAGGGTGGATTGTGTTTAAACATTAATTTTGTATCTTTCACTTTTCATTCAGCTCCCTCCCGAGTGCTACATGTAAGCCTATGTGCAGAGTAGGCACGATGCCTGCACTTACTAAATAATACACTTACAGTTCCCCAGAGGGCATGGGAAAAAAAACCCTACAGGACTCTGGATTGCTTCCTGTACCTGGAAATGCTAGCACATGGAGATATTCATGTCAGCCATTCTAATATGTACCTACAGTATCATTGTTTTCAGAATTGATGACTAATGGTTAGATCAGGTCTTGTGGCCTGAAAAGTTTCTGATGACCTCTCAGGACTAAACATGCCATTCAGGTTCTTCAAAACTGTCTGCTGGGCACCATGAGCTAACTTCTGCATGAAGCAGTGGCTAATACCACTTCTTTTTGAAGTTCCTGGGCATATGCTGCCACTGCTGAGCCTGACCTTGGTCCTGTCTCTCCACAGCCCAGAAATCCATCTCATTTTTTCTTCTCTCATGCTTCTCTTTGCCCCTTCCTCACTAGGTTGCATGACCCCTTGGCTACTCTAGATCATGTGATTGCCTCTAGCCAAGACATCCTGGGATTGCCTTGGAGTTGACTGATCACAGGTAGATCAGAGCATCCGGAGTCAGGATGCAGGGCTCTTTCACTTTTGTGCAGTTTACTTTGGACAGGTCAGTGAATGCTCTGTACCTCACTGCTCTTACCAAAGACGGGGAGAGTCAGTTCCTCCAGCATGTAGGTTCTATATGGTTCACCAGTGTCACAGTGAATAGCCGCTCACCTCTGAACACCATGATTGATAACCACACGGCCTTGCATATCAGCACAGGAGATGCTGACTTTCATGGAGTAAGCAATTAATTCAAGAACTTATCATGGAAAAAAAAAAGTTGTGGTCTCTTAAAGTTTCCATTTCAAGTTTCAGAAGTAGAAGGCACCATGCATCTTCCCATGCAGCTGGAAAACCTTTGATAATTATAAAGGAGGGCACAGTTGGATTTTTAATACAATTCCCAACACTGGTTCCTTTCTTAAACCATAAACCCTCGAGTCAGTGAGAACAACATCAAGCTTTACAGGATTTAAAGGAGAGGAGTTCCCAAGATTTGTTATGCACATGCTTATCTATTTGAGTCCCATTGGTCTTGAGCAAGTCAGGCAGATAGATTTTTCTGTTTTGCATATAAAAAGCACCAAGGCCAGCTAGGCTGCTGGTGGCCTCTACCTTAGTTGGTCACTGGCAGGCCTAATTCAGGAATTAGTAACCAGAGACCACCAGGCTAGAGTGACTTTTGTCAGATGGCAGGCTCACTGTGTAGACTGGATCATTTGGAAGGAGCTGCCAGCCCAAATCTCTGGCCTCAAATGCTGTCGTGATGTCTTGTCTTTGTACCTAAGGTTACATTATGAAACTAAGGCTTGCAGCCACTTGACGTGACTTATTAAAAGGGTCCTTCCTCCCAGAAGATGCCCTAAATATGTATCACCAGTGGTTCCTTTTGGGGGGATTAATTTCTTTTTTTTATTCTCTAAGAGTTTTATATATGTATATAATGAATTCTAATCTCTCTCTCCCCCTCTTTCCTCATCTCATTCCCTGCCTTCTCCTACTGAATGACATATACTTTCAATAAACAGTGCAAGAAAAGAGAGCTACTTAGACTTGTGCGATCCAGGACACGTAGCATTTCTTTCCCATAATTCATAGAGATTTTTGTGGTTTGTATATGTGTTTGTTTTGAGGGCTAGTTTTAGTATAAGGCGCCCTTGTTTATAAAGAGGTGCAATAATTAGGGAAATCACTGAAACATTCAAAAGGAGAAGAACACTGCAGTATGAGTCTGCCTAACAGGGAAAATTTACTCTTGAATTTCTGAAGGTCTTCAGAGTGAGACAATTCCCCCATCAGCACCCCAACTGACTGTCTCCCCAGCATTGTTTTGTGGCAGGTATTCCACAATCACGGGGAGTTTAAAATGTAAAGTCTGATGACAAGGATATGAGGTGTCTCTTTAAAAGCTGAGTGGGATAACGATTTAGCAACGCCTCCGCTGAGTGAAATAAAATATTAACTTCACAGACATAATGACAGATTAGACTATCATCCATCTTTAAGGCGATTACAGCATCTGATCACACATCAGTGCCACCCCTGGAAAATGTGTGACACCCCTCCTCCACTGATAGTCACCCCACACTTAGGTATTTGTGGAGTAGTTGTTGGCATCCCTCTTCAGCTCTGAAAGATCTGAGATACAGCCCAGCAAAATGAGCACTCCATTAAAATGACATGCAATTGAGAGGCAGCGTGGTGACAAGGACACCAATAGACAGCAAACAAAGAAGACAGTGGGGCCCAAAGAAAGGGCTTCGTGGAAAAGTAGACTATTTTTCAAAAGAGTAGGGATTGTTTAGCAAGAGCTTATCTGTGTTTGTACCACGGTAGGTCTCTGTCTGGCATATGCTATCAGAGTTGGACTTGATTCCAATTTTACACTGAGGCTCACTGAAGTTCAAGTAGCTACCGTTGATAGAACAGACATCTCAGTTTTCCTCTAGGATTTGATGATCTCAGGTAGATGTAAAATTCCTTTTTCTGCCCTGACTTCATGTGTGGGATTTGCTTCCTTTAGGCCACTGCTCACACCCCAAATGCAATCATATGTTCACTTGCCCGTCTGCCTGCTGGGTGTAATGAACAAAGTAGGCTTCCTTTATCACTATATTCTGCATCCCAGCACGGAGCCAGCCGAGCTGGCACTCAGTAAGTATCCAATCTATTGAACAAAGGAATAGAATATGTATAAAATCTTCAGCTTCCTTCAGAATCAGAGCCAGGTGAAGGCATCCACCTTGAAAATCTGTCTTGAAACTGCTCATAACAGCTGGGATGTGATTGCTGAACTATACCAGCCCTAGCTTGGGATATTTATTCCAAAGTAGTATCTGGAAGACCCATGAAAGGGAACTTGCTACAAGGTTTCCCATTCTCAGGAAATGACCACTAAGTGGATCTGCCACAGGACCTTTGAACCTTCTAATCTCCCTTTAGTAATTAGAAATCCGTTTCCTAAGAGAAGGGCCAGAGCCAGGGAACAATGGAAGGGTTTGCATTTGACACACGTGGGAAGACAAAACAAGCCGCATTGCTGAGAAGATAATAGCACCTACATGAACAAATAAACATTTTCATAATTTGTCTACTAATTAAAATAGCAAATACAATCAAATTCAATTAACAAGGATTGGTCTGTGGGGCTTTAAATCAGAGGAGCCTGGTTGATTGCTCGGGAGTCATTAATTAGGCCAGACGTGATTTCTCCCAAGCAAACCCTCTTGGCATTCACCTTGCTCAATTACAGGCTTCATGACTGGCTGGGAGAGCACAGGTGTGTGGAGAGCTGGACTTTCAGACTCGGGTGTAAAGACTTCCCAGGATTCTGCAGGTGCTTCGTTTCATTCACTTAGATCACAGATGGCTTCTGAGCCTCCTCCTGAAATCTGTGTGATTGTAAGAAGGCTCCAAGGTGGCTTGAGAAGACTGCCTTCACTGACAGCCACCTCTTCTCTCCTCAGAAGTGACTCACTTGCTTGTCCTATGCACCTTGGCCCTGCCCGGTAGTGTCTACATCCTTTGGGCCACTCTGATTTCCTTGGCATAGGCTCAAAAGGGGTCTGGCTTTCATCTAACTGTGGTCACGGAAGTTGACTTCAACCACGGGCTCTCTCACAGATATTGTTCTGTGCTTCATTCATTCCATAGATTGCCAGGCTTATCTTGGAGGATTCGTTCTGGTCTCCTTCAGGGAGACAGACATTTATAATGCCCTGCGGCTCAGCAGGCACAGTGCCAACAAATGAACCCGCTCTACGAACAGAGAGGTCTGGAAACCATGGCCAATGGAAGAGTGCCATGATGGCCATAACCCACTGAGTTCTGTGAAAGGTCAAAGGGTAGATATTTAGATCCAAGAGCAAAAGACTGAGGTTGTGGTCTTACTTTATGTTTTCAGATTGAATTATTTAAGGAAAAATAAGAACACCAATTGGGTGATGTTGCAGGCTATCCCTGCTCCTGCCCACACGGTTCTGTGTGCCTGAGAGGGACCGCATGGTAAGAACTACACGATAAGCTGCTCTCTTTCTGACTTAGAAGGGTTTGTCAGATGACAGAAGGCTTAATAATCAATAAACACAATGTTTGGATTCTGAGGATAACCTGGCATCTCCCCTACGCCATTGGCCTTGAATTCAAACCACGATTCCAGGAGTAACTACATCCTAAAAAGGGAACTGCAGTTGAGGAGGTTAAGTGTGTGTGTGTATGTGTGTGTGTGTGTGTGTGTATGGGCAGTGGGTCTCATGGATGCTGAAGAGTGTGCGGTTTTGAATTAAACTCCAGAAATTTCATGTCTACACATTTTCTTAGGAGCTTGGCTTTGTCTGCATTGAGTTCTTTTCTCAAACAGAAGATGAAGTAAGAACAAGACACCTCATGGGATTATTGCAATGGTTTTGTGAGATGGTGTGGGAGAATATCCAGAGCCTGTTCTCGGATGGCATGTGCCCTTTGAGTGGCAGCATTTATTGTCCCAGCAGCTCAAAGCACTCTTTAGATGTACCTTAAACCTCGCTGCACTAGGCACTCCATTCACTTGGCCCTGTGGCCACCTGACAATTGGGACTGTAATGGGCAAAAGGGTAAGGGGCGACCTCTTGCCATCCATTCCACATCGATCTGCCAGCGATATTCTCAGACTGAAAGAGGTCACCCTTTGAAAGGCGACGTGACCAATGGCAGGGAGAGTTGCCAGTGCCCGCCTGTGATTTGGAGATCAGAGTTCTGTGCTGTGAGTTGCAAAGCCATTATGTTGTCTAGACTTTTTACCAATGACACACTTCACATTGTGAGTGTTGAAATAGATTCTGAGTGCCCGGGACAGATGCACTTGAAAGCTGTAAAAGCTGCGCTGTCAGTCTTCCAGTGTGTCACTCCTGCAATCATGACTCCCCTTTGCTACAACTGTATAATCCATTTGTGCCTCTTCCAAAGCACTGACCGACTGACTACACTGCCACCTCTTCAGGCGTCCTTGCCTTTCCTCTGCTCTCAGCCTCTCAGTTGTAATTTGTCATATAATCCCAAATGACACTGCTTGCTCCATTGACCTGCCATCTCATCTGGGGAAACTTTTAGAAGGCTCCTCCCTGAGAAAGAAAGGAGTCTTTATCTTTTGGCCTCTTGGGCACTGAGCTGTGTGGGGAGTAGAAAGACAAATGGGGTAGGCTTTGAGGTTAGAAAACATAGCACCCAGCCAGCTGTGGTGATGGATGGTTATAATCCCAGCACTTGGGAAGCAGAGGCAGGACATTGAGTTCTAGAGTTACCTGGATTACATAGCAAGATCCTGTCTGTAAAGCCATCAAGCCAAACCACAACAAAACAAAAACAAAACCCGTATATATTCACCACCCCTTGCCATGTTACCCAGGTCTTCTCAGTATTTCTGAGCCTCAGTTTCCTTATTTGTAGAAGGAACTAGCACCCCATCCCCACTTGCAGGGTCAGCTAAGGAGATCAAGCAATATATTGTCTAACACGCACAGCAGTTTGAGGAAGGATTCTAAAATCATCTGTTGCCCTTGTTCCCTGGCTCTTTGGTTGGGGCTCAAGTTCTGGGCATCTGATTCATGTACCACCTAAAACCACAAAGGCCCAGAATTTCCTCCCCAAGAATCATGTCACTGCTTTTTTAAGGTCTCTTTTTTATGTTAAAAAAATAAACTAGCAAATACCCCACTAACACAAGCTAGAAATTGCCCAAGATTAGGGTGGAGACCTTTAGAATCGAGCTATCTAATAATCTAATTGCCGAAAATGTCAACTCCTAAAAGGTTTCGCTCTTGATTTTCAAAACAAATGCAAATTGCCATGCCTCTTTTTCCTGTGTAGTCCCTGCCAGGCTCTAAAAGCAAGGCAAACCAAACCATGTTTCTCCTCAACCCCCAGTTTTTTCTCTGGCCCCAATTAATTGCCATGTCATCATGCTTTTAAGAGTTCACTCTGCCACTGATAGCAGCACACCAGTGTCTCCCACCTCCTGATAAACTAGCAAATACCCCACTAACACAAACTAGAAATTGCCCAAGATTAGGGTGGAAACCTTTAGAATCGAGCTAACAAGATGGAAAGAGAGACGCTGAGGTGGTCAGCTTGCATATTTTTTTGTTATTATTTTTTAAAGGGCTTAAATTATTCTCGCATGCTCTCAATGTAGAGTGATTGCTTCAAAGGAGCTCACAGTTGAACACAACAGAAAGTTATAAACAGAAGGTGATTGCCAGGCTGTCAACATCTCTAGCTCCAGCCCCCAGGGGCAGAGGTGGGGGTGAGAACACTATTGAAAGAAAAATCAAGAGAAGAAAAGGTTCAACTTCACACATTCCATAGTGATGGGAAGGGGTCAAAGGTTGCAGCTGACAAGTGAATTGCTAAGTGGCTGCTGCTCAAGCCAGTATCATCAAGAAAGTCACAGGGAAGTGCTTCTATTGTATAGCAGGGCTCTGCTTTGCAAAGCCATGTCCACTTGGTGATCTGAAACCAATTATTTGTTAGCAAAAAGCACGGGGCAAACAGCTACCAAGAGGAGACTCCAGCTTTACATCCTAATGAAATTCTTGGCTCTCTCATCCACCCCCCCCCAAAAAAAAAAAAAAGAGAAAAAGAAAGGGGAAAAAAAAAATCAATGTCTATACGGTTTCTGTTTCCAGGCATCTGGAGAAGACATCCATCTACTTTCTGGGAAAAGTGGGAAGCTCTAGGAGTCTGGATGAACCTAGGACTGCACAGCCAGGCTTGATTGGATTACCTTTAATTGGGTGATTCTAATGAGAATTAACAACACTGAGAACACACACAGTGGAGGAACTGGAGCAGTCTTCATAACTGGAGACATGACTGAAGATAAGACACTCTGCTCCTGGCTACATCCAAAACAATGTTGGCTCCTGGGTCCTGGGCACAGGGCATCGGTGGGAGGCTTGGCTACACTCACTAGCTCCGTGCTGGGTTGAGTCAATTCCCTGCCCATTACTGACTTCCTCAACAAGATTAAAGTTGCTAAAATACAGCAAATCCCATTGGGTTACAAGAAGTATTCCATGAATTATTCACACATGGACCCTTGAGAATAGTGCCTTGAACATTGTAAGTATTGGTCATTTTACCTGTAGTCTTTGTTGCTATTAATTTACACATCCTCCCATCATATAGTCATGCAAAGAACATTGACAAGGTAGGACTTATGTTCCCAATTTGAGGCTGGGCAAATTTGGTTGTATTAGCCTGGGCTCAACAGCTTCTTGCTGCTTTAATTTTTTACAATTTTTTTTTGGTGGGTTGGGGGAGGGGTGATATTCAGGCATGCACATGCTATGGCGTGCACGTAGAGGACACCCTCAGGTATCAGTCATATCTTGCCTTCTACTTTGTGTGACATAGAATCTCTTGTTCTCCATTGTCTACACCAGGTTACCTGGCTTACAAGCTTTCTGCTGCTCTCCTGTCTCTGTCTCTCATTTCATCTTAAAATGGCTATGGTCACAGGTATTTTACCCGCCTGGGCTTTATACATGGGTTCTGGGGCTCAAATGCAGGTCCTCATGCCTACATGACATGTGCTTTGTTTTTTACCCACTGAACTCTCTCTCCAAATTCTTCTTAGTGTTTTAAAACAGAGAGTCCACTGGCCCCTGGCCATGCCTGCTTGCCTGGTTTCTCCCTCTGAATTGGCAACACTAGGCTTCCTCTCACCTCTGGCTGGCCATGCTTTGCTTCCTGTCCTTCATAGGACCTCTTTACAGGCTACTCCTTTGGCCTGGGTTGCTCTGGGAGGGTGTAATCAATATCTGATCTTGTTTATTCTTGAGTCCAGCATGGGTTTATAGTAGGCACACAATTAATATTCATTGAACTCATTGAAATAGATGAGTTAAGGTTTAAGAATATCATTATAAATAATGAAACTGTGAGCTAATTTTATTTGGTGCTAGCCGTGGATCAACCAGCCATGTTTTTAAAATACTTTTCTTAACATCATCTCGTACTTATTCCGCACATTAAGCTAGGAAAGGC
Source organism: Arvicanthis niloticus (assembly GCF_011762505.2). Taxonomy (NCBI): domain Eukaryota; kingdom Metazoa; phylum Chordata; class Mammalia; order Rodentia; family Muridae; genus Arvicanthis; species Arvicanthis niloticus. Next base: position 18,132,237 of record NC_047678.1, read on the forward strand.
AAGGCCAGCTGGTTCTAGCATAGGTCTGAGGGGTGGAGCAAGGAGGGGGAGGACAAACAGGAGGAAGAAGAGGAGGAAAGAGACTTGCTAGCAGATGACAGAAGTCACAACATGAAGTGCTTGATAGAGAAGATCAGAGGAGACCCCAGCACAGCATTCCGAGCGTATCTGCAGACACTGGCAGTGGCCTCATGGAGGAGCCCAGCATGAGGGCTGAAGGACCAGCAGGATTCATCTGCAGGAAATGTATGGAACATTTCAGAAAAGGGAAGCAACAGAGCTAGAATGTGGGACAGGAGAACAAAGAAAAGGAGGGAGAAGGGAGCTAGGGCTGGGGGTGGTGGTGGTGGGAAGGGCATGGGTCTCAGAGAGGACAGCTAGGTACATGGTTCCTATGTGCATCTCCCATATATTACTGAGTCTTTATAAGATGGAGTCAGGTAGAGGGCAGAAAAAATATGTAGGAAGTTGCTCTTGTTCCAACAGGGGGAATGGATGCTCAACTCTGAGCTCCAAAAGCAGGGTAGCAAAGGGAGGAAGAAGGCTGGAACCCCTGGAGCACACTTGTCCTGGTGCAACAGGAGGAAGACAGAGCAGACAAGAACCCTGCAAGATGATCAGGCATCAGCAGTGGCTATGATAAGTGTCAGTCTGATGAACTCGTGCCTTTTGCCTTTGTATGAGCAGGTGGTATCAAAGGAAATAGAAGAATCCAACGACAAGTAGTATGGACATCAGAACCTATGGTATACTTACCAGAAAGGGCTAAGGAAAAACTTCATCATTGGTCTGGTAGGACATTGAGGGGCATGTGCATGGTCCTTTTAGTAAATTAAAGACTGAAACAATTTCCCTGAGCACTGACGGGCCCTAGTATGTCCAAGTTCTGATGAATTCTCCCATCCCATGTCCTGGGACACCACCTGTGACTTGTTTCATCAGCATCGGCCTTCCATGATATCGTGTGCCATTAGTAAGACTATCATCCATGGCTCTGCCTAGTGCCTCCCTGGGACACCTGATTCCTTTTGATACTCATACACCAATATTAAGACTCTTTCTTGTCTTCTCTAACTTCAGAAAGGCCCTGAGACAATGCTCCAGCAGGATCCCAGTCCTGCCACACTCAAGCAACTTGGTCTTGCCTTGCCTTGAGGCAGGCTGAGCATAGGGGATATAGCTAAGCAACCTTGGATTTTGCTTACTTTGACCTATGCACTTGTCCTTCTGTCTAGCTTGCAGATACTATGGGCACACAACCCTTCCAAACAATGCAAAGTGTTAACAATCTAGGAACCCCACCTGCTTTGAGCTGCATGCATACCCTACTGTGAATACTGGCATAAGTTTCTTTTCCCCTTAATGACATCAAACATAGATTCTACTCAGTCAAACTCTGCTTATGTCTGGGTATGAAAGTAGGGAGGCTGTCTGGCCTGTTTTGGGGTGCACACATAATAAGGTAACACTGTGTTTTCAAGTGGACTTTGGGAAAGAATCCTCTATTATCTGATTACCTTGCATAATAAGATATGTATGCATGTCTGGGCATGGCTGGGCCTTCAGAGAGATGCCTTACCTAGAAGGCCAGCTAAGCCATGACTCCCTGTAGCATGCTCCCATTATCATGAATTTCTCCTTATCAAGACTAATTCAAGTGATTGGTTATTTGATAATGTACTTAATGTCTGATTCTCCTGCCTGAATAATTCTGAGAGAATAGGAATCTAATGAAATGCAGCCAAGCACATGCATTATGCTCAGTAAACACCTGCTGAATAAATGAATGAACAAATGAATGATGGATGCGACTATGGCCCAAAGATCACACAGCTAGAAAAACGCTGAATCAGCGCATCAGCGTTCCAATCATCTTCTCTGTAGAGGCTTCCGGGCAGACACATCAGGAAACAATTCTTACAGGGAAATGGACATGTCCTGAGATCTACAGCAGAGCTGCTCTCAGGAGGCAGGGGGGTGGGAAAGGCCATGAAGGTATTAGTAAGGGGGACAGGGAAAGCCAGAAAGGTATTATAATATGTCAATGAATGTGGGTTTGTTGGCGATATTGGGAGGCTTAGCATAGGACAGCAATGCCAAGCATGCTTCTAAAATGTTAAATATTGTTTAATAATTTTGTCTTGTAGGATGAGTGGTTTCTGTCAGCATGGTACATACAGCCTTCCAGCTGGCTGAGAAAGGAGCAGGGCTGGTTTAAAAAAAAAATCACCAGCTCTCTTGGGCAAGCTAACTAATCTGATTTGAATGCCTACCACAATGCTTTGGAATTGGGTTTATTCACTTCAAATGTGCCTGCTAGAATTGGCTAGGTAGTCTCTCCCATAGGACACACATCGTTCACAAGCATGACATGCAGATTTCTCAGGAGGGAAAATGAAGCCCAAGCTCAGGAGGCATTGCAGAGGATGTGGACTGGCCAAAATCAATTGGGGACAGCCTACCTACTATGTGCTGAAAGCACTGGATCTTTCTTGTTTTGAATGGTACTTTCTGAACTTGTGTCTTTCACTATGATTCCCACCTGCACTGTGACTTATCCCCCTTGCCCCAGTTCCAATGTCTTACATGGACTAGACCTGGCCTGGCCACCTAAGACTCTCTGGCCCTAAGTCTACACTATTGTGTCTGCCTCCTGAACTGACATCAGTTGGGGGGCATTGATTTCATCTTTTCCTTTCAAAAAGAGCTCATGCCAAGACTCTCTTTGGCTCTTATTTTGAAGGCTCCATCTGCAGACTGCTGGAGGTTTGTTCATCAAATTGTAGACGATGGCTTTGTCATGTGTGTGTTAGCTAGCTTCTCATTACTATGACAAATACCCAAGGGAAATAATTCTTAAGTAGGAAAGATTTGTTTTGACTCATGGTCTCAATAGTTTCTGTCCAAGGTTTCTCAAGTATCAAAAGATAGCTTTTGTCTAAGGCCAGGCAGAACACATGATGACATGTGTGTATCGCAGAGTTGCTCATCTTTGGTGGCCAGGATGTAGTCAATGACCAACTTGTTAAAGCCACACTCCACTTATGAAAAGTTTACCTTACTACCACTAATGACATAAAATTATGAATCGGTCAGTGATCAATCCATTGATTAGGTCAAAGCCCTCAGAATTAAATAACTTCAGTATTCATCAGCTGAGTACCGAGTCTTTAGGGCATGGGACTTTATCAAATCCACATTGCATGTAAACATTAATGTACACATAATAGTTGTGAATCAATCTACTATTGCTTTATTTTTTAATATACTAGAAGCCACCAAATAGAAATATCTTTAGATCACATGAATGATAAAAGAAACAATATTAATAAACTAGGGTCTGGATATACTAGGAAAGTTAATTTCAACAAAGAAATGGATGAATACTGAGAAGTATTAAAGCAAAGGAAGCCATCAGCCAATTAGAGGCATTGGATAGGTTCTCACTGCAGAAAACTTTTTCAATGTGGAAGCCATAGCCCCAGGAACATGCTTAAACATGCTGTCTCTAACGTCTATCAGACTTTCGAATATTATTATGTGCCATGCACCTTATGTCAAATTCTGGAAAGAATACTTAGACTAGAGATTAAGAGATGGGCTTGTTTGCTCTGTGGAGAACAGAGAGGTAAGATACTTCAGTAGAAATAGTCACTTTCTATACTCCTCTACAAGGAGACAGAACACAGAGTTGTGAGACATCAGAAGGAAAAACCAGAAAGGCAGAAGTGGGGTGGGGTAGCTCTAGATCTGTAGGGTTTGCAGCAGGGAGCTAGTTAGCTAGGATCTGGGAAGAGTCCTAGGGGCCAAGGGCTATGAGTTACTCAGAGTTGTTCCCATAGAAACAACAGACATGAACAACAAAAAAAGAAGACATAAAAATTAAAAAAGAAAACCCATATATGTCCCAGATCACCAGATAGCTGATGGGGATGAAACAGAATGCCTTGAATAACATTTTAGTGAGTGAGATGTGAACTGATTGGAGCTGCTACAGTGTGAGGTGCTGAGACCAGCACCTCTGAGCAGTGGTGGTCTGTGTCTGAAACATACAGAGTGCCTCTGGCCAAACAAGCTCTGTATAAAACAGCAGGACAAAGAGGCAGGGACAGAAGCTGGTTCAGGGCTCCCAGGTGGCAGACCCTATTCTGTCCACACTCATTTTCTCCATTTCTCAGATCCTGTGAATAGGCTTCACAGTTACATTCATTTACAGCAGGAGAAGCCATGACTCAAGTTCAGAACGTGCCCACATGCACAAAGCAAAACCAGGGTTGTGTCGCCATAGAATTCTTTTCCTGTGGACATGTTTCTGTCCTTCTAGGATCATGCCACAGGGTGGAAGAAGAGCTACATTCTCCCGTGTGAGGGGATAGTGAGGCTGTGTTATAAAGGGCAGCAGGTAGGGGAGCCACGCTTCATGGTATTTGATTAATAGGTTTGAAAGCTGCTGCTGAGAGCTGCGTGAGTTACAGAGACACCCAGAACCATCTTATACATTACCAGCATCCTAGAAGCCCGGTTCACAGAGTGAGAGCTGTGATTACATGGGGCAAGGGCAATTTGAAGGACATTAGACCTTAAGGGATGTGTCAGGTCTGGAGATGTATGGACAGAAAGAGAACTCTATATGGGCTTGAAGCTCTATGTTTGAGCCATGGCTGATGGAATGACTAGGATACATGGTCTGTCCCTACTCAGAGAAAAGAGAGATGAACAACTCAAACACCATTCCTTTTCCCATTATAAGAGTAGCACATGATGACTGCAAAAAAATTCTTAAAGATGAAGAAGCCTTTGACAAAATGAAAATGGTATCTATTTCTTGGGTCTATTTTTCCAGACTTTGTTTTATGTAGCTTTTTTTTTTTTTTTAAATAAAGCACACTGTGATTGGATTGTATACACAATCTCAAGCCTTGACTTGTTTTACTGAATAAAGTATTTGTTTTTTTTTTTTTTTTTGTGGCATATTTCACAAGAATCTGGGTTTCCATGGCTGCCTAGTACTCTCTGAAGGGCTCTCAAGTTCTTCTTTGACCCTGTGAACATGCCAAGCTAGGCTGAAAAATGTGGACCATGGCTTTCTGGGAAAAAGAGGTGAATTCCCTAAAGTCTCCTTGGGTTCCTTTTGGTTCCCAAGAGTTGCCATAGCCTAGACTTTGTTAGCTGAGCAGGCTTTCTTTCCCCCTCCAGTCTGAATGCCTTCCTAGAGGTGATGCTGAACAGATCACAGGCAGCATATAGATTCTTCTAGAAGGGACATGAAATACCCACCCTTGACACACTGTAAATACAGCAAACAAAGAATTACAGAAAGCACAAGAGGCAACAGAGTTCAAAGGTGCCTACTTTAGGCTTCTGGAAATAAGAAATGCAGTTTCTATGTTTAAAATTACATTTATTTATTTGTATTTTGTTACACCACTGGTCTAAGGACCCAGGTTTTCAGAGCTCCATCATCATCAAAAGGCTCCATTTGGAACTAAAACTAACATTTAGATTATCCATGAAAAGAAAGAAACTCGAAGGCTTTCAGGTTAGTCCCAGTTATCAAACACTGCAAAACAATCAAGTTCCTTATAGTTTACAAGGTTTCATCTTCCCACCGTGATGGTCTTAGCCGAGTGCCTCACTCACACACAACTATTTCTGAGCACGACAAGATAGTTTCACTTAATCTATCTGACTACTCTAGGGAGGCGGTTTTCTGGTTGCCATTTCAGAGAAAATGGGAAGGAGGTTCAGAAAAAGAAGTAGCACCATGCTTAAAGTCACAGAGAAAAAGTGTCAATGCTGCAGACTTCTCTAGTCTCTAGACTCCATATTTGTAAAGTGTCCCAGCCACAGGCCTCATCCTATGAACAAAATGGCTCCACTGAAGTCCTGAGTAAGAGACGTAGGCAAGCTTGCTTACCTCATGTGTTTAGTCAGAGTAAATGAAGTCATTCCCAGATATAGAGGCAGTGCCACACATTTAGCCAAGGTTAACTTAAGACTCTTGAGGGTCTCTTAGGGGATCAAGGATTCTGGATATGTTTTATAGACAATTCTACAAACTATCACTGCCTGCTTTGACCCAATGACCTTCAGTTGGTAACACCTTAAATTTTGTTGGCAAAAGAACAACAATAACAACAATAACCAAAAACAAAAACAAAGTGTAAACTGTTAAGACCTCAGCCTTTGGAGGGTGTTTTTGTAATCACACTCAGAAAAGGCTTGGAAGGATTATTTGGGTATTATCCCTCCCTCCTTCAGAACATAAACTGTCCAAAGGTCACCAGATTGGGCAGGGGCAGAGATGAGCCTTCAACTTGACCTTGAGTTGAGTTCCACTCAGTCAAGTCCTAGTGCACCATCTGCTGGGCAATCCACCCTCCTATGAGGCACCTGGAGAGGCAGGAGACACAGATGCCTCAGAGTGAGACTTGCATTTGATTTTCTATGTTCCCCAAGTCTAGAGGTGTGAGTGGTACAAAATAATTAGGTAAAAAAAAACGAGCTGCCTGCTGAGGCTGGAGAGATGGCTCAGTGGTTACCAGCTCTTGTTCTTGCAGAGTGTGGGATTCTATTCTCAGAACCCACACATAGAGCTCACAACTATCTCCAAGTTCAGCTCCGGGGGATCCAACTGTGACAGAGTCAAGGTGTACATGCATACATGCAGGCAGACACTCATATACATAAAATAAAAATAAACAGATTTTAACAAAAGAAATAGCTACGTGAAATGAGTGGTCTGCTGACACGTGCTTGTGTACTTGTTCCCTCTAACAATGGTTAAAGCTTAAACTATGTACCTGAAATCGCAACTCAAGAAAAGGATGCTTCAGGCTTGCATTCTCCCACCGTCCTTTTCCTTCTCCACCTCTACCTATCAGCTACAGTAGAACCATCTTCTCTTTGCTCACTATGCTTGCCTTCCTCCCCAGCTGCAGAGTTGAGAACAGTAAGTACATGTTTTCTGTACCCCCAACCACTCCGACATCAAGATCAATGCTTTGCACCTGGCAAGTATTCAATAAACTTGTGTTAAACACAGCGACCATCTTAGGCAACATGTTTGACTTGTTTTCAGCCAAGGTTTACTGGCCTTTGAGAGTAAATGCTTTGAAGACCATATTTTTCAAAGAGCGCCTATGCGAACCCAGAATTAATAAGCATCTAAATTACAAATCTCACCATGTAGAACAAATTGGATTTCTTTTCATTAATAGCAAGGAAGCAGAAAACAAGCCCAATCCCAAGGGAGGCAAGGGAACACAGTTATTCACCATTTTCTCTTATTCTTTTTTTATTCCATCTATAAGCCCATTTTTATTCAATTACGTAGCTCATAAATATGGCCCCTGCATGTCAGCACAGGAAACGAGCAGTCTCCAACTCCACAGCCCCTCTCACAACATACCCAGCTTTGCAATGAGAGAATCACAGTCCTGGCTCTTAGACTGTTTTTAAAGGAAAAAAAAATAAATAAATAAAACAATGAAAACTAGCAAAAGCCAGCCAAGCTTTAAATGATCACAACAGTCCAGATACAAAGGTTCAGGGACACTGGCTTTTTAATCAGGCAAATGTTAACATTGTTTTCCATAATAGCATAGAAAGTGCATTATTGATGGCAAAGTCCAACATATGCACAGAATGCTTTTATATTTGCCTTCTTAAAAGCATATTTAGTTTACATAAAGGCTTGAAAAAAAATTTTTTTTTACAAACCCAAGTACCATAATAACAATGATTCCTTCTCGTAAATACTTAGTATTTGAAGAAATCTCATCTTTGCCTTAAAGGTTTTCTTATGCATTCCCATTTTCTGACAGCCGGCTGGGCAGGGGAGGGATGGAGATTGCTACTGCACACACTTCCAACCTTCAGGGTAAGCCCTTGTTTCCCTGCCTGTAGAGGAGAAGCATATAGCCTGGCAAGCTGTCTGTCTGTAAATCCATAAGCCTCTTGTATCTATTGCAGAACCTCTCAGTGTGGTCCAGGAACCCCTGGGCTTTGTTACCCTTCGTGGGGAAAAGATTCATGGAGTCAAAACCATTTTTATAATTCCATGAAGATGTTATTCTTCTTTGTCTTCAGAATGCACAGCGATGTTCTCCAAACCTCACACGAGGAACACTACTATAATAGAGCAAATGAAAGCGCAGAAGTAAGAATCCTGTTGTCTTCTATTAAGCTAGGCATTAAAGAGATGTGCAGCCATGTAAACCAGTGCAATTATTCCCATAGGACTTGCCTCGTTTTACAAAATATAGTTATTTTTCATGTCATTTATGTTAAATGTAAAGAGTTTGCCATTGATTTTTAAAAACACAAATTGTGCAAACAGTTTGGGACAGTCAGCCTTAATCTCTAAAAGGGTTGAGTGTTGATAGTTGTGGAGCCATAATGGTTAATTCTTTGTGTCAACTGGGGGAGAAAATGGGACCCCAGATTTCTCTGTGTGTCTAGGAAGTTGTTTCTGGTTGAGGTGAGCGTTTGAAGCAGCATATTCAATAGAGTAGATAGAATTCTCTTCATGAGAGTGGACACCATCCACTCAGTAGATGCTAAAGAAGATGGACAGGCAGGCAGAGGAGAGAGGCAACTGTGCTTTTGCATTTTGCCTGCCTGCTTGAGCTAGGACATCAGCCTTCTCTTGTCCATGAATTGAGAACTGAACCATCAGCAGCACTGGGGCTTCGGCCTACAGATTTGGGTTGATGTAAAGATGGCAGCAGGGCTTTGGGACTTACATAACACATTACGCATACATATATATCACATACATATACACATACACACATACATGTACACATGTACATATGTTTTATTGGCTCTTATCTCTGAAGAAAATTTTTGAGTTCAAACCTATCATAAATAGACTATTTGGGGTCATTGATGATAATTTTAAGAGTCTAAAAAGGACCAAAAAATCTAAAAGCATGAGAATTTCTCATAAAATTGGGAGAATTGAGCTCTGTGAAGTCTTTGTTGAAGAGTGTTAATGAATATCAAAGATCTGGCACAGTTTAGATACCAATTGATTAAATCCTAATCTTTTTGCAATCAAGTCTTGGGTTCCTACAAACTGTGGATGGATAACTTGGGTTATTTATTAAATGGAAGATGTGCCCACCCTGTCCCTAGTAGTAACTTAATTACCAAACTCTATATGGATGGGGGTTAGAGTGGAGAAAGAACCTGCATTCTAGCAACAGCTTTAACTGAGAAGACAAGAGATATAGATAGTGTTGTCAACAAAAAGAAGCCATTACAGACTTTGTATGATTTGGAAGTAAGTTTGTTTGTTTTTTTTTTTTTCTTCAAAGCTCCTAAACTAGCCTAACACTACTTGTGGCATTCCCTCAGGTACTCAATAAAAACATTACTATTATAAGAGAAGAGAAAGAAACTCAGAGACCCAGCATGCAAGCTGACAAAGGCCACACCAAATATGAGAACTATCCATGCATCCCGAATTGGAGGAAGACTAGCTAGTGTGCTAGGGACCACATTATTGTTAGTCTACAGCAATGACTGTCAGAAGGGCTGAACTGTCTCTGCAAACCAGCTTCCTATCCTTTTCCAGCAGAATAATTGAGTATGCTGAGCAGAGTAGGGTGTAGGTCAGTTGGTAAATAAGCAAAGATCGAAGACCAGAAGAAAAACACAGCAAGAGAAGATAACCACGAAGGGAATCAGGAGGGGGAAACGCTCGTGCCTAATATTAGCTGAGCCTTCATTATCCTTGGTCAGCAAAGATTACTATTCATGAAAACCCAACATTACAGATGGATTTAAACATGAATTCTCGCTGAATATGTATGTAGACACACACTTACATGCATGTTATGAAGGATGGTGGCCCAGTAAATTGAAGAGAATGCATTATACAATGTAGGTTCAATCCTAAGCTAATCTTTAAAACATTTTCTGAGTAAGGACTCCTGCAGGGTTGGTAAAGAAAGATGGATAAATGAAGGGTGCCTATGCAGTGACTCAAGTAGGAATGTGGTGAGCAAGGGTTGTGTAATCCCTTCCTGCCAAGACAGGACTACTTGCAATTCAGACAGTCCACACACAGGACAATTATTGAAAATTGTGCCATGGAACAATTTGGAAGGGCTTCCTGCTGGAGGGAGCTCTTGACAGTGTTGTGAAGAAACATTAGCACTTTGCTGAGAGATGAAGGGAAAAGAGATCACCTCAGTCTATGGAGAAACAAAGTGGCGTTGAGGCACTGAAATCACGGTGCAGGGCAGCAGTGATAAGTGTCCACTCTGTCCTAGGAACTCAGTGTGCATCCTGCAGGCTTACTGGTCAGACCACCAAGCATTTCCTGGTCTTTCAGTAGCTGAAGACGCTTCTGTTTAACCCATTCCCAGCCCTCCGATTTCCAGCAGAGATTCGGATGTGAGCTGAGCAGCCTCCCTTGCCCTCAAATCCTTCTTATTCTTTTCTGCAGCTCCATGATGCTTCTCCATTCTGTCCTGGTGAATTTCTGCCCTTCTCCCTCTTCACTCTGGCCCCAGACACCACCATCCATTCTGGTTTCTCGGATGGTCACCACTCCCAGCTGATTTCCATCTGCTGCAGCACCGAGCATGGGATTACTCGGGAAGTGCTTTACCCTCTGTGGGCCAAATAAGGATTTTTGTGAATGAACAAACAACTGAATGGATCTCTCCATGTGATCCTGGGCAAGTTCTCTCCCCTTCCCTGGGTGTCAGCTTCTAGGTCTCCGAAATCTGGCCACGCCATGTCCTTCCACAGTGAGGTAGGAACACTAGAGCCAGACCTTTTGGTGCCTCCTACTGAGCACAGCCTGTTCCTGGCACAAACCCTCATTATCCTGCCAGACACATTGTGAGCAGCTTTTCCCTGCTGACATTTGCAGCTCCCGTGTGCCCCGGGTGTTTGTTGTCATAGAGTTTACTGCGCCCTGTACACCCATGCTATCTCCTCCTCCCCACTGTAAGCCTCTTGTATGTTCACAAGTCAATGTAAATGATGGCCATTTTTATCATTCATCGTTCTTTCCTTCCCTCCAAAGGACATTTCATTCCAGACATGTTTTAAAAACTATATATACCTCTAAATACATACAACAGTTCAGTCATGCTCTTCTATGTTATTTTCATTTGGACTATGCTCCACCCATTTTACAGATGAGGGAACTGAGGCTGAGAAATATAAGGAGACATAACTAAGGGTAGATAGCATGTATGCAGTAAGGACAGGCATTGTATGAAGCCCTGCCTAAATCAGAACCAGACTGGCTTTTTTCCCCCTCGATTGTTTGTTTATATTATCCTACTTATGAGAATCAGGCCTAGCACTCAGTAAAAACTTCAGCAAATGTGAAGAAATATAATGAATGAATGAATGGATGAATGTCAGTTGGTCTCACTATGTTGCAAGTCAGAAACCCTGTAGTCTGCTCTATGAGCTCAGTAATGTAATCCATTAAAGAGTGTCACGGCTTCCTTGAGCCCATCTCCCCATCTGCTAACTGGTGACAGTTTGGTGGGAGGAGCAAACCAGGGGATGTAGAAAACAAGGGCCTATTAGCTAAGAATTTCTAATTTTTAAAATGGAAGTTTGGGAAGAAAGTAGAACTTGCTTTTCATGGGAATAGTTCCTTACTTCATTAATTGGACTGTAATGTCTCATTTTCTATCTGGCCTTTTACAATAAGAAAGGGAGGGATGCTTACTGAGCACGCCTGTGTTGATCCCTATGCCAGCTCACTTGGGTAGTCAAGCACAATTTGCTGGCAGATACCTCTTGGAAGAGAGGTGTAACCAACATGTGCCTATCCCGACAGTTATTAATACTGCCTAGAGTTTTGAATCAGAAGTGGCCATCTTTCCCAAAGTCCTTTGAACCTGTTTCCAGGCACTGACTTTGGCTTCTGCCACCTCCAGTGTCTGTGGGTTGTCTGTAGAGGATCAGTCTTTGGGGCTGCAAGAACACCTGAAGGCCACAGGCTGGTTGAGTAACCACCACCACCCTGGACTAAAACACTTGGCCAAGGAACAAACCGAACTGTGTCCAAATGCTTCTTAATTAGTGGAAAATTCCTAAGGTAACTATTGTAAGTAATACCCAGGGAACTCTCAGGAAGGCATGATGGAGGGTCCAGATTTTACCTGTAAGATATGAGCACATGCAGGAGAGGCTTCTGATGGACAGTGCTTACCTGGCTGCCAGCTAGCTGCCTGTCCATCTGTCCAACTGTCCATCTTGCAGTGCTCAGCAGGGCTGTCTGAGTGTACATCTGTCTATCCCCTCTCTGACTCAACCCCAGTCTGCCTTGGTTGCCTGCCTGAGCCTGGGTTGTAAATCTGTAAATAAACTTGTTAGACCTTTTCTGTCTCCCTAACTGGGAGGCTACAAGGAACAAATAGAAAGGCAGATATGACATGTAGCCTTTTGCTAGGATTAGAAGTAATTTAAAAAATGTTCTCCTGGGAGAGAAGGTCAGAGCTGGAAACCATAAAGAAAAGTTGGTGGTTTTCCTTTATTAAAGGTCATGCACAATATAAAGAATCAAGATTTCTATAGGAAACAAATGAAAAGGCAAATGCATTAAAAGTATTTGCATTGTCGTGGCTGACCTAAGGACTGGTATAATTTATATACAAAATTGCTTATGAATAAGGAAAAAAATTACAGTAGAAAAGAAGGTGAATTGGGAATCTATGAAAAGCTTATGAAGGGGCTGCACATCTTTGAAAGGATGCTCAGTCTTGGCATATTCGAAGACATGAGCATTGAATGACAGTAGCATATTGTTTTCCACATGGGCAAGGTGATAGAAGCGTGAAGGAATCATGAAACCATCACTGAGTTCAAGTTCTTGGAGGGCAACTTAGCAACATCTGTTGGTGTTTTAAGTCTGTATGTCCTGTCTCTATAAGCTTTGCAATAGGATAATTTTTATTTAAAGGAGTCAACAGAGTAGGTTTTTAAGATTTTCATCACAGATAAGTAGCGATTTCAGACATCTTCACAATAGAGAGCATGTCTCACATCTGAAGATAACTAAAGGAATTGCAGATTGATGATGGTGGGAAAAGGCGGGAGAAGAGCATCCAGAATCCACATAGTCAAGCCTGAAGCCCTCTCAGTGGCTGGCTGTGAGGTGGGATGCAGAGGACTGTTTGGCAACTAAGAGTTGGGGCAGCTGTGGACTTCTCTGGAAAAAAAAAGAATAAATCTGTATCTTTATATCACCCTTTAAACCAAAATAAATTTCAGACAGACCAAAGATTTATGAGTAAATAACACTAGCACATAAATATTGAACAAGAATGAGTGAATATTTTAAAAATAATTTTTTTGAGGTAAGAACTGCAGGAGCCATTTTGTTAAAGGAAAATCTATGCTATGCACACTGAAAGATAAATTTTAAAACTCAGAGAAATAACTTACGTCATGGATAGAAGGCTCAAATCCCCATATGCAAACTGATTTCAAAGCTATATGAAAAACTCCATATCTCAATCAAAAGGTTGACAGAGAGACACATAACTTCCTGAAGAAGTAGAAATTGCTAATAAAGATGAAGCTGTGACAGCATTTTCACCCTGGAGTATAATAAAATGAGGGGAAAAATACAGACATCACCTTTTCCAAGAAAGTTGGGAAACTGATGTAGGAAAGCAGGTGCTGCTACAGAAATTAGAGATGGGTAAGGGAATTATGGAGTGTTGATGTTTCTATCTCCCCTAAATTCATATGCTGTTGGCCTAAATTCAATGTGATGCTAGCCATTTAGGGCATGTGTTTGGGGAAGGTAAGAGGCCACAAGGACAGAGAACTTGTGAATGCAGTTTGTACTTGTATAGAGGACACCTTAGGGAGCTCTTCTAACTTCTACCAATCCTCGGTAGAACCTGGTTGGCCCTGCACTCTGGTTATGGCCTATCTAGGCTTCATGACTAGGGAGCTACTCCTTAGTCATGAGCTACTTCATGTTGGTGCTTATCATAGATATCATAGGGGACAAAGACAGAAGGAGTCAAGGGAAGAGAGAAAATGCCACTGCTACCAGAGGCACCAAAGGGGTTGGCATGTTTAGTCAGTGATGGCGTAGAAGAGGAAAACCAAGACCTCATGCTCATGGAGTTCTTATATGCCTGCATAGCTAAAAAGAAGGATGCCAATTAGCTACTTGCACCACAAGACATGAGATGGAATAATAGAAAGTACTTTGTATAAGCGAGGAAATGTAGCTGTTCTGGTGCTGAGTGGGGGCTGATATGTGAACCTCGGTTAGGCTCCTAAGGGGTAGTTGTTATTGCTGTTGACAGTTCCCATCCTAAACCTCCCCGCCTCCATTCCACAAATAGGTCTCAACTGAAGCCTCCATATCTTTGCATCTGCTGTTTGTTCTCCCTCTTGGGTCAATTACTGCAGTGACCTTCTCTACTGCCCACTCAGTTTTCTGCTCCAGTATCATCTCAGAAAGGCCCTCTTCCTGAAGGATTAGCTGTTATCTATGTCCCACCCTGCTCTTACTCCATGGGTTGTATGAGAAGACAAGACTCCTGAATGAGCTCACAGTGACTCTGAGAAATCTTCCTGACACACTCCCGGACAGCTAACACCCTATTGAGCAATGTTCATAAAGATGAAGACCTGTTTCCAAGACTTCTCATGTTCATTCTCATAAAAATATACTTCTTCAAGTAAGGAATCCAAGGGCAGAGAGGCCTTGTAACTTGTACCTATCTGGTTAGTGATGGAGTTGGAAGAAACCCCACAGGTTTGAGAAATAGAATCATGCGACACTCTTCATCTATAGCCAGTGAGTTGGGTGTGTGATAAGACGAACCAGTGTGCCCATGTCATCATGTCCACAGCTACTGCAAAGCCACTAGAGTGACTCATAAAAACATTTGTCATTCTCTCTGTCAGAGGATGAGACACCGCACATTTGTCTACTCCTTTCCAGGGATGACATGTATCTTGCTTTGGGCCAATGGAAGGAGAACAGAGGCGACTTGCCATTTCTGGGCAGAAGCCTTAAGTTCTTGGGAGCAGTATGTCCTTTTCACATGATTTTCATAATGTTGCAGCACATGGTGATGGTAGTATGAGGCTCTGAATGAAGAAAAGTCGGAGGAATAATTAGTGTTGGCATATAATGCAACAGAAGCATGCCTTCATTACTTAAATCTTTCAAGATCATTAACTTAGCCAACTATGACTCCCAATTTTTACTTAGACTACACATTTACACTATTAAGTTAAATATCTCCCTGCATCACCGAGGGTCAGAGTTGATAGGTTACTTCATAGTCACAGAAAATAAACAACAAGAACTCCTTGTAAAGATCATGTATCATTTTCCCTCCACACACACTTTGACCAAGAAGCAACTTTGGACTTGAGACAATTAGAAAGTTGTCTCCAATGAGTATCAAATAGTCATGACATTAAGGGTAGTAGAACATTGAATCTGTGACACAGTTGAATCTGGCCAGCCACCAAGAGGCTCAGTCCCATGGTTAGATGACTAAACAATCAAGCATGTGCCCAAAATTTATAGCAGTGATTTCTCCAGCAACTACTATTTGGAAAGTTCCTTGCATGAAAAGCATCTCGCTGCATTCTCCAGCCACCCTATGTGAGAGGTGGGGTGACAGTGGGTGATATCTTTCTTCCCACCCTCATTTGGTCAATGAAGTCTAAGGTGAGAGCTCATAGGAAACTTGTTAAATGTCACTTGTCTGATAAACGTTGGAACGAGGATTTACAACTGACTGATTCTATGTCCTGCATGATTCTTTTCTCTGTGTGGTAATTACAACCAGTATTGGAGATGCTGGAGTAGCCAGAGATGGATCTGTAGGTTTGGGAGGTCAGCATCATCAGTTTGTTCATTTGCAGAGGAGCTGGTAAATGACCAGCAGTTTATAAACTGAGCCTCTTGGTGGTGTGGGGAGTGGTTGAAGCCTTGCTTATGTGTTCTTTGATATGGGTCTGTATCAAGGACCCTAGACTCAGACCCCATCAAAAGATGGCAAAGCCTCCTGGGCACGTGGTAAGGCTCAGTGAGTTAATAAAGCTTTCCTTGGAAAACCGAATGTGAATTGAGAGTGTGTACAGAAAATTTCCATTGTAGCCTTATTCCCTGAGGATATTTACAGTCTGAAGACTGCTCCCCTATAGAGACTGCTCCTACCAAGATTTGATAAACCTGTCTGACAAACTCAGCAATACACCATAAACCCTGTCCCCTTGTTCAGGTGTATATAACAACCCGCTTCTCTGATCAACTATATGTAATAAACATTCTGAGTTTCTGGAGTGCTTTCATTTCTCCATCAGTGAGCCAAGTCCACCTAATTCCAATGCTTCCTGTATCTATGTATGGGTGTGCATGCCTTTTTTTCCATTTTCTTGGTGCCCCAGTTGGGTTCATTAGCGGAGCCATGCTAGATACAGCACAAGGTATTCAAGGCAGATAGTATTCCTCTACTTAAATTTTGTTTCAGTGGGGCAGACACAAGAAACACCAAGAAAGCCTAATTGTAGTAGAGATGTGTGGGCAGAAGAAGGCAACAGGACTCAGGACCACATACAGTGGTCCAATGGGGAGCAACGGAGAAAGACCAGAGATTTGAGTGTCGTGAGCAAGGAAATCAATGTCCTGGCAGAAACTTTGAGAAACAGATCCCAAAGAGGCCATAGGGGAGTCTAGCAAGCTGTGAAGAGGATTGTTTCTAACCCTGAAGACATGGGATGTTCGTTGAAAGATGATCTACATCTTTATAAATAGGCTTTATAAAGATCCTCAGGTATATATAGGTATTTATAGGCTTTATAAAGATCAGAGGTAGTAAGGTAGTTAAGAGTACTTGCTACTCTTCCAGAGAACCTGCATTCAATTTCCAGCACCCATGCTGGGCAGCTCACAACCACTTGTAACTTCAGCTTTAAGGGGTCTGATACCCTCTGACTTCTATAGGCATACACACACACACACACACACACACACACTTAAAAAAAGATCTTAAAATGAAAGATCCTCCATCTTTGAATGGGAAACACCCCAAGGAGGGGCAAAGTTGGGACAGGGACACACTAGGACACACTAAGAAGACTCATAACATTTGCAAATAGAGCTCAGTGGTGCAGTGTTTGCCTAGCATGCATAAGGCCCTGTGTTTTATCCTGAGCACTGCCTAAACAAACAAAAAATATGAAAACAAACAAACAAACAAAACAAAACAAAACAGGAGGACCATGCTGTGAAGATGGAGAGGGGGACTCAATTTGAATTGTAATCTGAAGTTGCAGTTGGTAAAATCTGAACTGTGGTGTGGATGGGGTGAGTGAATCGGATTTGCTTCTGAGATGGGGTGGTCGGCACTTCGTATATTAGACACGAAAGACAGAGAGATATCCATTTGAGAGGAAAGAAGGAACCCCTGGGCTTGTGAGGCAGTGCTACAGAGGTGACAAATAGGCAAGGAAATTCAGAGGAGATCATGGGAGTCTTGGCCTGGAGACGATGAAAAGCACTCATTATCTACATAGCCAGAGAATAAATTTAAAAGCAATGTGAAACCAATGGACAAAAATCTTTCCCGTATGTATCTTTCTCTCTGGTAGAAGAGGTAAAAGGTAACAGAGAAAGGAGCTCCAAGTATCCTATAGCACCAAGGTACCCGAGAGAGAGAAACCATTTCAAAGGAAATGGCAGAGCATGGCTGAATGCCTTGAGAGATCCAGCAGAAAGTGGACAAGGTAAATATTTACATGATTTATCCTCATTTCATTTAGTAGTGACCTTGACAAAAGTAATTTCAGCTACACCGCCAGGGAGGAAGGACAAACAGAATGTAGTGAGATGCTCTGAAGGGAGGAGATGAGACCAAGAGTAAAGGAGACACATTGAAGATTATTAATAGGTTCTACATCAGAAAGGCCCAGTGCAGGCTGGGTCCTTTCTATGTGAGTCCACACTTCTCAGCAGCTATATGAGGTTTTTACTGATATTGTTAATACTAGCTTCCTTTTGAAGACAACAAAACTAAGAGATACATTTTGATGCTGAAGCTTTGTAGAGACTCTGGATGTAGCTGAAGATGCAGTGAAAGTGTGTATTGGTTATATATATATATATATATATATATATATATATATATATATATATATTAATATTAGGTAGTGACTCTCTTTCCTAGTGGTTGGGAATCATGTTGTGGAGAAGAGCCTAAAATTGAGGGTATCCTTGCAAATCAGGTGAAGCAATGTCTGTGAGGGCTCAAATGTTCCTTCCAGGGAAAGGATAGAAGGTAAGAACAGTGTCGCTACAGAGCTTCTGCTGCATAAAGTATGGAATGAGGTTGCCAGGGGTCAAAGGTAAGGTCTGAGGACAGAGGAGGAAGTTTGGGTGTTTGTTACACATTGGGTAATGGGTTCCACATTTCAGTGTAACTTCTTAAATGCCAATTTACTTGTAAATTGTGTTATAAAAGCATTAGGAAACTAATACAGACATGTTAAATTGGAAAGACCTATTAGTTATTCAAGTAAATCTGCTAGAACTCAGATGAGAGGGCAGGAAGGGAGAAATAGGAATGAAAGATGTTTGAGTTACATACCGTCTTCTCCACATTGCAGACGCCACACTTAAAAAAAGAATTTGCACAGTCACGTGCCTTTCTTAAAATTTCGAAGTATTTCTGAACTCCTGTAACTACAGGACCCCACAAAGCAACACAGAGCAGCCTGCTCTAAAGTCACAATTACTGCTTTCTTACAGAGAAGGTCAAGGAACATTTAACCAACCAACCAACCAAACAAACAAACAAACAAACAAACGAACAACCAACCAACCAAACAAATAAATCCTTTTTCTGAATTCTAATTGTTGAGAGAAAATCAAAGCATCACAGAAATGCCTGACCTAAAGGTTCTAACCATCTGTGGCACTCCAGCACTGCCACCTGTCACCCACTGAACTAGCAGATTTTTCCCAAGGAAGAGCACATGAATTGGTTATCCAATATCACATGGTCATTGTATGTATTTAGGAATATATGTATATGTGTATATACATATACATATGAGAGACAGCAAGGAGAAATATATGGGAGGGTTTGAAAGGAAGGAAATATAGCATGATTTCAGAAAAAAGAAATAAAAAATTATTTAAAAAAATTAAAGAGCAAGATTAATTTTAAAAGGATGAACTGTGTTTGTCATGACATTTAAAAAGGAGTCATGGCAGATTGGCCAAGTCCGTAAGTTGGTTCAATTTAACTTTTTTTCATATAAAAAAAAGATGACTTTATTTTCTTTTATGCGTTTGAGCCAATTCTCTAGCCCATGTTCCATATTTCACCATGAAGGGAAAACAGAACTCTGGAGGATCCAAATTAGGGAAAGCCCTTGCTTCTCGGTCATCTGTTGGCTGCACCAACAAGCATTTTCTTTACTCTCTCTTCTCTGTCTCTGAATGAGGTTTTTTCCCCCCTCCCCATTATCTTTCACTTCTTCCCCAATCCACACAAAGGTCATCTTTTTAAGTAGCCTGACCCGATCTTCCACATTAAGGGATCCCTTGGCAGCTATCTGAAGGCCCCCTTTCCAGAGCTGTCCTCAGCATATGGGAAGCATCTTGAAAACAGCTCTTCTCTGTTTATCATCCTTAGAGTGCTCTGTTTCCCTGACCACCGCATCCCTCCTCCAGAGCTGAGTATGGTGCATGATACATGGGAGCTGTTTCTGAACTGACAGCAAAACTCCATTGTATTTGAAACTAGCCTCAAATGCTTCATGAAAATAGGCATTCCAGGGCAATTTCAGAATCTATCATTTAAAAAATTCAAAGAGATAATGAAGACCTTGGCTGGTGCCTACTAGCAAAATTAGAGCACTAAAGAGACTTTCAATCGTGATTTCTTCACCTTCTATATTAAGTCTATTTTAAAAGCCTTAAAAATAGCTGTTTAGCATTCACTAGCCTGGTCAAAGAGACTTCTGAGACTGTTTTACATGCCTTACAAGCCCCATTTCTAATCGAGAAACACATTTTCTCCTGACTCAAAATGAAAAATTGTCACCATTTTACATGTTTGATGATCTTGATACAATCTTGTTTGGAGTTTTTAAGCCCTGTCTGAGAGTTAAGAAACATGTCTATGAAATTGTTGACAGGGTTCTATTTTCTAACCTGTATTTTACTTCATTGTCGAGCCGGCAGGGATATAATTTTAGAAAGCCAGAAAGTGGCTTAGCTCTGTGCCCTCTTGCATGTGTATCGCTGAGTGTGGGCAAGCATTTAATTCTTCATTCCTTCATTCAGCGAATGTTAGCTCATCCAGGGTATAGCAGCCACTGCCTCTTACAGAGAAAAGGGTGTAAAGCTTTGTTAAAGCGACCTGGAAGGCAAGGAGGAGCCATAGATGGTTTTGAAGCAAAGGAGGAAGCCACTAGCACTGTGCTACAGAGGGAATTATAAAATTCTGTATGACCATGGCTATGCCATTTCAACAACCTCAGTTTCTTCTCAGTTGCTAATGGATATGATACAGGTACGTGACAAACTTCATTTCTAAACATACATCTGGATGCAAGACCAATAAACAAACAAACAAACAAACAAATACAAAACAATCTACAAACTATAAAAGGCGGCTCTGAGCCAGGTTGGCTGGGTTTGAATCCTAGAACTCTTCAGATGTGTGGCCTTAGACAATGCACTGCCTGCCTATTTCCTCATCTATATAATGGGACCAATCGCACAGCATAGCCAATGAGGCTCTGGAGCATGAAGAATTAGTGAAGGTGGCTGAGAGATGGATCAATCTGTAAAGTGCTTTCTGCATATGCATGAGGACCTGAGTTTTATCCCTAGCACCCACAGAAAAAAGCTTATGCCTGTACCCAATGCTGGGGAGATAGAGACATAAGAATCCCTAGGACTTTCTGGACAGCTAGCCTAGCCTAACAAGGTAGACAGTTCCTAAAACCTAATATTGGAAGTTGACCTCTGCTATCCACATGTATGTGTGCGTACAATTATATACCATCCATACTGAACACACACACACACACACACACACACACACACACACACACGCCACATCTGCAGTGTAGAAAGTATTTGGAACTATGTATGATCATCACTTCGGTCAAGCTAGCTCAATGAAGCTACTGAATTCTGTGGAGGTCTTAGAAATACAAGGGGAACCCCCAGTTTTCTGTCCTCAGGCAGCAGACAGTGGCAACCCCAAAGGGTTTTATTACTGTGAGCCAGGCGGCAGAAAAGCAGCAGCTGGCCCAGGTGGTGAGGACCAAGAGGTACCATAACGACTGGATATAAAGAGTTAGCTCACTAGGGAGGCTTGTGGCCAGATCTATGGGCTGCTCTGAACCAGTTGGATTTTCCACAGTTACAGATTAATTCATTAACATCCAAGCCTGCTTCACAGTTATTTTTTTATATAAATCCCTTGGAAGGTGTTAATGGGACCGTCTACAGCAAAGATCATAGCATCATAAGAGATAATTAGTCTGTGGTGTTGGTGGGAGGCAGGGGATACTAACTGGGGCATGGTGAGCAGAGGAATCAAAACAACTGATCTGCATTTTCTCAAGCCGATGGACTGAAATCCAGGCTTGGCTCTCATGCCTGAAGTCTCTTAAGATACCTGGGGAGTCAGAGATGTTGGCCGGGCTTGCACATTGTCAGAACTGTGTGGGAGGCTCTACAAGAAGCACGACACATTGTTCATGCTTGCAATGGGGAATCTATGACTACAGAGGAGCTCCTGGGGCACTGGTGACATCAATTGTCACCCCTTACTATAGAGGGTCTCTGGGGAATACAGTGGCATCTGAGAAGGTAGCTGCCGGCACACCAATTTATGTTAGCATGTGCCCAAGAGTAGATGCTTTTCCTTCTCTATCTTTTCTTTCTCTTTCCCTTCAGTCTTCCTTCCTTCTACTTTTCCCCACCCTCTTCAACTTTTCTAATTATAAATATGTTTGCATGACACATACTATTAAACACTGGAAGATGATCCAGAGATTCAGCCATAAGGCAAGCCACTCCTACCCACTTCTCACCTCCTCAGCCCTACTCCATCATGGCTGCTTTTATTTTGCATTTTTATTATTCACTCTCTACAACATTTACGCTAAGGCATCGCTTAAAGAATAGTACATCTTCCCAAACTGGATGCCCACAGATGTTCATCCCAAGAAACCCTCATTCATTATTTCCTTCTGCTCTAACCCTTGGGAGCCCGTAGATCTTCATTCCCAGAAACCCTCATTCATTATTTTCTTCTGCTCTAACCCTTCCTCAGCTGGCCTCTGTGGATTGAGTTGATCTCTTTCTGTCTCTTGTCCAGCCTGATTCCTTATGCAAGACGGTCATTTATCTATGCCCATCTCGATGTCTCCAGCCCTGGCTACTCCTGTCCCTGCTCCTATGCAGCAGCTGACACCTTAAGTCTTATGATGCTTGTCTCCTGCTCAAACCAGAGCCCAACTACCTTCTCAGGACCTAGTTGCTCCCGTAGGTCCCTGTATCTGGTCCACTTCCCAGCATCTCTCTCATGTAAACATGCACAGGCTCTTTTCTCTAGTGAGTAACCTCTGCAGAAGCACTGATCATGCCGCAGCCTCAGCTGTGCCTCCTAAACTGCTTTCCTGCTTCTCTGACAGTTCACTTCTTAGGAAGTATCTGTAGCCATCCAAGCTGCTTGTAAGTATGATAGCCTAACACCCCAGGAGCAACAGAAGTATAGGTGAACAGATGCTGATGCCCCATCCTTCCCAGCAGACAGCTTGAAAGCCCATCTCCACATGTACATGCACGATTAACTAAAGATTAAGACAGAAATAAATCAAGGAGCTACATTTCAAACAATCACAAGCCAAATGTGGCCTGCGGTTAAAATACTGGATGGTACAGAGAACGTTCTCGACCTCAGAGAAAGCATTATTCAACAGATTTGTTCTACACAGCTCCTTAGATGTTCCCAGGAAAGCTGGCTCCACTTGCCCACAGAAGCAGCCAACTGGAGAGCACATCGTAGCATAGGCTTATCCAGTCTCCTCTGTTTGATCCTCATTGCAGTCTTCTGCAATAAACCCATACACAAGCCTTTTCTCAGGCTAGCATCCTTGGGACCAGGGGAACACTGACAGTGTGGTGGGGTACTGAACAGCAGCCACCACCTAGCTGAGTTCATGCAGTCAAGTCTCTCCAGTGGTCAAGAGCAGGCTGTTGGCCCAGCAAACACAGGCTGTTGGCCCAGAAGGCTTTCTAAGGAGAAGTGAAACCTGAAGATTATGGAAAACAAAGCCCTGGGAATCATAGAGGTTCCCATTGACTTTGAGAGAGGGATTAGTGGTCCTGGAGCTTTTCTCACCACCAGAAATAGGCATGGAAGTAGGGCTGATGGAGAGGCCCTTAAGCTGGGAAATCCAGAAAGACAACACAGTCCACACTTGAGAATTCCAGCCCTGCAGGCCCTGCAGCTTGTGGATAGCTTTTCTTACATTTCATTTAGAATTCCATCAGTATTGCATGTGTGGGACTGCTCTACAAATAGGTTTATATTACCTGAAAGATTAGTTAGGGGTGATGGTGTTTTGATGTCTTTTCAATTGAGTCCCATCTGACAAGTAATTATGGGGGACAGGAACCTAATGCTGTGCTCTTTAGTCCAGCGACAAATTAGAAGCCCAATTTAATCTTTCATTAAAAAAATAACATCCACTGAGTTTTAGCATGTCATCGCTGCATCTTTATCTTTGGAGTAAAGGTTTACTTCCAATAATAAGTACCATGATGCTTTCTTTTAAAAACAAAACCACCCTCCCCCCACCTCTACACCACCCCACACACAAGCTGCTCTTTTGGATGACAGTTTTATTTGATCAATAATTGTACCGGTTCCTGGCAAAAGCACACAGTAGCTGTTCAAGGTGAAGTTTAGCAGCTTCCAATTTTTAATTAGCCAGTATCTCCCTTACAGTTGGCTCTTCTAGCGAGAATTAGAGCAAAGGAACTCACAGAAGAAAAGGCAACTCATGCAGAAAATGTCAATATCAATTTCCTAAACAAGTCATAGCTAAAATGCCACCCATCCAATCCTCAGCCCTAAGCTTTAGAGCGAGAGGTGATCCAAGGAATGGATTGGGCGGGGAGTGTTATCAATTCATGGGAAAACCTACAGGGAAACGGGGTGGAGGGAGACATTCAATAAGTCGGAAATGAATTTACACCAAAGCTTAATACTTTCAGGCTCAGGAGGAAGAGGCATCTCTTTGGGGAACTCACGTTGCTTTGCCCAGAATTGAATAACCCGTCTTAGCATACAGGAGTCACTGCTAGAAGCTGGCCAAGAAGTTCATTTGAGAACCAGTGGAAGGAAGGCCAGACTGTGAGGCTGCCTCTGCCCTCATCTGCATGGCCTCATCCCTGTCAGCCTCTCCAGAAAACCACAGTGGTCCTCCAGAAGGTACTGCGATGTAATCAACCCAGACTCCTCTCAGGACTCCTTCAGAGGTCGAGCCATGTCCAAGGCTGAGCATAAAGCACCTGTTCTGTGTGCATATAATTAAATACTAATATGATTGCATACATGTCCCTAAGTGTGCATAGATGTGCACAACCTAAAAGAAAACACAGAGGCTGGGTCATAGAAATATCAAGGTGCATGCAAATTACCAAAATTCCACTTGGTGCCTGTCTGAAAGACACGCTTAGAAGAGCATGTATGTTCCATCTGAATTCTGGATATGATTTTACTCTGAGTAGCACGAAAGCGGTGCTTGCTAAGTACTTCTTAGAACCTTCCACATTACGAAATACTTTCCTTTCTTTTTAGAAAGAAGCCAAAATGGTAAGACTGTGCTTGCAGAAGAGAAGAGCTTTTCAGGCTGTTCATAGGCTGCTCAACTGAGCAGTTCCGGCAGGCTTCCACTAGAAGCAAGGACATCCTGATTACAGCAGAGAAAGCCATTGGTGTGTGTTGGGGGGTGGGGGGCAGTGACTGCCATTTTCTCTCTATAAATGGAAACTTGAAGGCTATTTTGCAGTGTTTGATGACCATCATCAGTTTGGCCAGTGGGGTGAACATAAAAAAGCCCTTAGAAACAAGAAGTTTCTTTTCTTTGGGATTAGAATACTAATTGCCCAACTTCTGTAAGCAATGCCCCAGTCCTAATAAGTTGGTCCTCTTAGTTAGTATGTCAGCTTGTGCCCAGGGGGTTGCTTTTGAGAGAAGCTGGAAACAACCCTAAGCCTGGGCTTTCGTGGGCTTTCTGCCCATTTGTGCAGGCACCTCTTACCATCCTCTGCAGCTTCCTTTCTATCAGTGATCAGAAAGCTTCCTCTATGACTCTGCTCTTGGCACTCCTGTCACAAAACGTGCTTATTCTAATCAGCTGTGAGCAGAGGGTCCACAATCAAGCTTTTAAAATAATAGATCTTAAAATATAGGTCCCTTTTCAGTGTGCCACAGACATTCTTGAGGACGATGGCCTTTGCTATGTTCTAGCCCATGATAGCTTGGAACACATCTCCCAGATTTAAGTGAAGAGATCGCTGGGCATGTTTTGAACTTCTGGATTAAGAGATACAAGCAAAACAACAGTACCCAAACAGCTTTGTTCCCTTCTCCCCTACAAGTCCGGGAGTCGCCAGCTACTCAGCATCAAACACTCTGAGGCTGTCACATGATCAGGGTGAGCATAGTGAGTGTTTCTCTCTGATTTTGCTTATTTTCATTTCTGAATGTTCCTCAAAACCTCCAAGCTCACTGAAATTGGGAAGCAGATACCCCCCTCCCCGCCCCCCCAATGTACTTGCTTACACTTGTGACACTAAGGAAATTCTTGTGAGGATGAAAAGAATCTTAGCACATTGTAGTCCTGGAGTGAGATTAAAGACACCATGCCACCTTTCCTGAGGCTTTCTGCCACACTCACAGACACAAATGTCACCTAGATGTGGAGTCTTGAATGAACCAAAGAAAGAACCTCCACCCTGGCTATTGTGCTGCCCTAACACCCAGGACAGACATTGCCAAGTATGTCCACCACCTCAGTCTTTCTTATAGATCCTGGATCCTTCTTCATACTATACCCTGGACATCACAATTAGTAAGCATTGACTTTTGGCTGCATATTATTTACTAACCCAAATCAAGGTCAGTTTAATAAAGCTCTCATTCTCTGTGGCTCACAGTACCCTCAGACAGAAGTGTCTCCTGGCACAAATTCTTGAAATTCCCTTAAATTGTCCTGCCTCTCCTACCTGAGTGCCATGGTCTCTGTACTCTATGCAGACCAGTCTGTCCCCACCATGTCATATCACAGCACACTGGAGGAAGTTCCAGTTCCAAACTTCAAACCACTAAGCAGGAACCCAGTGTCCACTGGGCTCGCTCAGAACCTGTCCAACAGGGATTCACTCATAACGCTCACAGAGCCCGAATACCCTCTTACTTCCCGGTTACTTTTTCCTCTTGTCTAACTCTTAAAAATTCTCTTCCAACCAGCACTCACCTCATCTAGCCTTCCAGTCTCCTGTAATTTCTGGA
Organism: Arvicanthis niloticus; assembly: GCF_011762505.2. NCBI lineage: Eukaryota > Metazoa > Chordata > Mammalia > Rodentia > Muridae > Arvicanthis > Arvicanthis niloticus. The sequence goes on from NC_047678.1 coordinate 18,158,819, forward strand.
TAGCCCCAACTCCCCCCTCTCAGTAATTGTGTGCCTTTTTTCATGCAAATAGATCCGGCAAGACTCTCTTCCTCTCTGGTTTCCTACTTCCTCATTACCATGATTCGGTAGAAAAAGACCCAGGATCCAAAGTGACAGAGTCAGCACCCTGCCTGTGGGGGGGCAGGGGACTGGGAGAGAACATGGGTATTGAAATGGTAATATTTATTTCTTTTTGCATGCACATCTTTATGTAGGATCTAGGGATTTCTGGATGTAACCTACTTTGAACACTTATCGTCCTTGCCTAAAACACCCTATTATTTAAGAGGACATGAATATTTCAGTTTGAACTGCTGTTATCTGGCCTGGCCCCTGGGCTGGCTGTAGGCACAAAGTAAACAAAGGAAGGTGTGGGGGGTTGTCCTGGCTCAGGAGTAAAGGGACCAAAGAGTAGAGCTAGTCAGTCATGGCATGGCTTCCAGGTTGTAGTCTACCATGCTTCTGAGGAGCCATTTTCTTCTCTAAGACAGACCAAGAGGGTACTGATGTGTATAAATCTCTAGGTGGGCATGAGGAGGAAGCCACCACTGTCATCTCATCTACTACCACAAGGGTGTTTTGAAGAAGCAAAGGGTGGAACTCCTGACTCTGTTAGGGCTTCCTTTTTTTTTTCCCCCTTTTAATTTGGCAGTAACTTTACTGAGTATGTTACTGCAGCAAGGGTCTGACAAATGCCAGGAGCACAGAAGCATGTAAGGCAGGCCACTGCCTTTGAGAAACTTGCTCCATGCAATGTAGCAGATGTCACCTGCTTTCTTGCTTTCTTCCTGTGGGGGTGCATAGACATGCACCTCAGTTATTGCAGTGTTCCGAAAGTCGGTCCTCCTGGCGTGAAGATATGGAGGAGCATGTTATTGATGACTGCAGCACAACCACCTGCCCATCCCACTGCAGATGGCTCTATGCTGATGTTCATCTTCTGGCTTATGTCCAAACTCCTAGGAAATCAACTTAGTGTATTTTCCCTTAGTGAGCCAAAGCCTGTGGCATCTCTAGCCCATGCCAGGTTTCCATCATGGCCCTGGGTACTTGGCATGGACCTAACCACTGTCCAGATCTCACGGCCCTGCTGCTGAGGTATAGTGCACTCTACATCATCTACTGTGGGCAGTGAGACCATTGCCCACAGCTTTGGGTTATCCAAGGACTTTCTCCACAGGAACGTGAATGGAGGGATGAGGAAATCCCTTAGAAGAACATCCCTGAGCCCTACCAGGATGAGGCTTATGCACAAGGCCAGGGGAAATGAACCCAGAACAAACGGTGCCTGCTATGTGATGCTATTTATATGCAGGTTTATAGCAAAGTTCATTCGAGGTGAGAAACATCAGAAGAATGGCCTGCTGGGGTTCTGGGGCTAGGCAGCATAGACTGTTAAGGAGGAAGGGTCTTGGAGGGGATGGGCGTGTTTTATAATTTCATATAGTAACCATAATCTTGTGTGCCTATGCAAAGACATCTCCTATGATACCTGTACATTTTGTGTGCTTACTGTGTATACATGACACATGAGTTAACAACATTGACAACTAAATTCACATTCAGGACTCTGGCAAAGATGTCGCTATGCATGCACATAGAGAAATCACTTCATTCTAGTCTGTTCGGTTCACTCCAGGTAACAGACAGCTCCAGAACAGTCCAAATGCCCTTCTTGCTGCCTGAGGATGGAAATGAAGAAGTACAGTGGCTCTCTGCACAGTACATGGTCTGGTATGGATGCAGCACTTATGCTGAACTGTGAGAAGAGGCAGGCTGTGGGAGGCCTGGAGACAAGCATGCTGAGTCCTGAATACTAACAGCCACTGGGCTAGGATGTAAGTGAGCAAGGGCTTTTTAAGGCAAATGAGCAGAGAGAGGGGAGTAGTGGGGAGTAGCTCAGAGCAGCTGACACTCTGCTGAACACAGGTAGAGCAGTACCTGCTGCAATAGGTGGGCAGAGCAGAGGCAGGCAATAGATGGAGAAGATGGAGAACTCCTCATAATACCATGAACATCAGCCCGGACTGCCTGGCATCTCTCATTATTCAGGCACCAATTGTCCAGGGATCCATGATTTACCCTAATCCAATTTAATGCCATTAGCTTTGAATACCAAGTAATGAGAGCGCTTAGGAATGGGTCCTCTCAGACCGCTCTGCTACTGCTCGCAGCCTTTATCCTCAGCCTGAAGAGCTTGCAGTGAGCCCTGCCTTAGACTTTTGTCTGGTCTTTATGTCAAATGTCTCCCAGCAGTGAGGGTCCGGGCTTCCTGGCTAAGATGTAGGTTAATCACAGTTGTCATGACCAACAAAGAATTATTACTTGTCTACATGGATTGTTTATTTCCTCTTTCAATAAAGCCTCATGGAACATGGATATTTTTTCATTTCCATTCCTATTAATTGCAATGTCTTTGAGGTTGAATAATAAGACTGTGCAATCAATAGTAATGATGGAACTACCCAGAGCAAACAATATCTCCTCCCCTGTCTCTCCCAAGGCATCTATCTGCTTTATTAAGCGGCAAAGTGTGTGTGTGTGTGTGTATATATATATATATATATATATATATATATATATATATATATATATATATATATTTCTAGAAGTGCACCGGCAGGGGAAACAAATCTACAAATAATTATTTTAAAAAATTAATCGGTAGTATAATTCAATTATGCAGCATGCAATGCAGAAAAGTTCTCTTAATTACAGCAGAATCGAGTAGAACATTCTTCAGCCTTAACCTTGTTATTTTTCAAGGTGAGCTATTACTATCTAAGTCTAGGATGGTTCTCAGTAGCCTCCCTTTGTAGTAGTTGTCTGCAGACCCATTCACAAGGGATGTGTCCAGAGCTGAAGGCAACTGGAGATCACTGAAGGATGCACAGGTAAGGAGGACAGTGTGTGAAAAGCAGAGTATGGGCCAGACATGCCTCCCCACAGAAACAAAGCCAGTAGCCCTGGGGTGGGGGAGCAAGTTCCCTCTTTGAGCAACAAGCTGCCCCCATTACCCCTACAGATCAGGGCTCTGGGAAGGTACTCACAGGTGTCCATGATGACATTACCATGTCCTCTTGGCTCAAGTCCAGTTTTACCTAAAGCTACAGAGATCCTTGCTGTGTTATGTTGATGACTTCTTCCCCCCAAAGCTTAGAGATCTCTGCTTCTCTGAGCTCTCCTTCCAGTATCCTGAGAGCTTGGGAGAAGCATCTCAGAAGTGCTCACCCTCAGAGGTCACATGAAACCAAGGAGGAACATGTCAATACCCTGCCTTGTTCATATCCTTTGGTATCAACCTCAGCAGTTTGGGAGAGACTGAGAAGGTTGCTAGCTTATGGAAACTTGCGCACAAGCCTGTGCTTGACTGGCTTCTCTCCCCTTCCTTGATCATGTGTTCCACCCTGCCTGGGATAGTCCTGGGGTCCTCTCTCAGATAAGCTAGCAACTCACCCAAGGGTAGCAGACCTAGACAGTGTTTTGCTACATGGGCTTCCCTTTTCTTCTCCTTTGAACCTCACATTCTAAGCAGGGCTGTGAAGGATGTTGTTCATAAGGTAAGCAAGGAGGGTATTGAAATAAAATTAGCAACAGGAGTAATTAAACTTGAGTCCTTGATATTGGACAGGCCAAGAGAACACATGTATATCTTCATTTACCTAAACTGGTATGCTGGTTCTTCAGCACAATAATCCTACTTACATGATATACATAAGTTATTGCCAGGAAGAGTCAATTGTTCTGAGTGTATCCTTGTTTCTGGCTTAAGTTCTGACACATTGTCTGGGTCCACTTTGCCCTCTGCTTATGTGTTGCCTGAAGTTGCTCTGATTCTGATTCTGAGGTATTTTTGGCTTCAAAAGTATTCCTTCCCTGATTTGTATCTGCCAGGACTACTGTTTCTCAGACCCAGAGACCCCATGTACAACTTATGGTGCTTCTGGGACTCCTACTATCCCATGTCCCATGCCAGAACCTGGGAAGCCATATGTTTGATGCATTTTCCTTGTCTCCCAAAGCTGTGGACATGGGTCTTCAAAATAACCGTTTGCTGCCATGTTCTGCTCCTAGCATCTGAAGGCACTGGCTAATACTTGGCATGAAGTATTATGGATTAAATTGCCACAAAGAGGCTGGGCAGTGGTGGCGCACGCCTTTAATCCCAGCACTTCGGAGGCAGAGGCAGGTGGATTTCTGAGTTTGAGGCCAGCCTGGTCTACAGAGTGAGTTCCAGGACAGCCAGGACTACACAGAGAAACCCTGTCTCGAAAAACAAAACAAACAAACAAACAAACAAAAAACAACAAAAAAAATCAATTGCCACAAAGAATTATGGAAAATATTAGCTGAATGAAAAAGGAGTGGGTAGTTTCAGTCAGGTCCTGGGGACCTGTCCCAGTCTTCCCCATGGCAAAGGGCTCCAGTATCTATGCTGTTCTCAGAGTTCTCCCTAAGCTCTCAGGAGAGGCATTGTCGGGCTTCTTTTGCTCTGAAGACTCCTACAGAGTGGAGAGAGCATCATGATGACTTCCACAGCTTTTTTTTTTCCGTGAGCATATTGTTCATTCAAACCCTCTAATGAGGGCCTGTAGGTGGGGCCAGCAGGCCTTGATCCCTGTGTACCCATGCCAAGTACTTCCCAACAGACATATTCCGGGCTACAAGGTGAGTTGGACTCATGTCTTGGAGCTGGAAAAAGGCAAGCTACAACCTTTGCTCAGCATGTGTCCCTTGAGGGTGCTGATGATGAGGTCAACTGTCAAACACTCTCTGAGGTTTGTGAACTCAAGTCCCTTGGGAGATAAACTAAATGCTCAGAGTCATGTGTTAACAGTGTAGACTGATGAACTAAAGAATGCCTTGTGGTGCTAATCTCGGTGATTCAGTGTGTTGACAGCTTTCCAGTGCTCTCACCCTCATTACCAGGAGTTGACAGAGTAGTTGAGTTACCGGAGGAAGTAAGTGTCTATGTGGTTGGTTGAAGATGCTCTCACTGGCATTCAGGAGGGGACGATTAGATCCCACTACCCATTAAGCACCCATCTTACACCAAGCCCTGAGCTCTGATTTGGCAGTTCATTTAATCACATGGGACATGTATAGGTGTCACCTTTCCTTATTATCCCTATTCATATGTGGTACAAAACATTACGAGTTCCTTTTAAGTCACAAATATGGGAAGCTTTGGCCTCCTCAGCGATAACACTGTTGTGAGAATTAATTGAGTTTAACATGAAAAAGTATCCTGAGGCATGATGGATGATTGATATAATCAAAAAAATGAAAATGAGAATATTTCCCAGGCCACAGAAATTGTCAGATGGTGGGTCTGATTGCAAAGGTAAAGTTATTTTTCAGGAAGGTCCCTCCAGCACATGAATATGCTTTCCTCATCTTGGGTGCCTCTTTATCTTTGTCAGAGTTCATCATAAGTGTCCACGGAATGAGTGGAGGAGGGTGTGGGATGATTTTGCAATTGAAACACACAAGATAAGCAAGGTTTTCAAAATGGAGCAAAAACTAAAATGAAGACCATCAGTCCCAGCCTTCCTCAAACACCTCATTCTATTTCCATTCTTTGGTCAACACAATGAAATACAAAATGCTGACTGCTAAAATTGTAAGCAGTCATTTGAATCAAAACTTTACTCATTAACGATTGCATCCCACACATATCCTTTTTGTATGAGATGGAGTTCGTCCTGCCCCACAAGGTTATTAATGGTGGGCCCTCTATATGGCAGGCACAGATTAAGGATGCTATTACTCCATATTTTGTAGCAGGAAGAAGCCAATAGTTCAGGAGAAGGAAGCTTGCTCAAAGTTACTCAGCTAATCCTGAGGAGCTGGGATTTGAATCTAGATTTAGCTTTTTTCAAAACCGTTTATATTTTCCTTCAAATGATGCCCCACAGCCCTTTAGAAATCTGCAAATGAGCCATAAAAGTAGTAAAGATTGTCCTTTCTCTAGCTTAAGCTTCTCTACCTGCATCCTGCCCATCTGGTAGATTGTAGAATTGCAGGAAGTTGATGGCATTCCTGGGGTGAAGTAGCCCTGGTAGCTGCTCTAAATACTTCTACTATCCTGACTAAGAAAAAGAAGGAGGAATTTAAAGAATATAGAATGGCGTCTCTTTGTACTTCTGTACTGGGAGCTGTGCTAGTTGATTTAAGTAAACATGTTTTGTTCTCAGCTGAGAGCCTATGTGCATTTGAATTGTCTATATTACATAGACACAGCTTGAAGTTCATAGCTTTTCCTTTTTTTAAAAGGACTAAGGCCTCTGCAGGTAGCTTCATGTGTTAAGGATTGCTTAAAATCCTCCAAAATCAGTATGTAGAATCTAAATTACAAAGGTGATAGTATGAAAAGCAAGACCTTAGAGAGATAAAGAGGTCATGAGGGTAGAGCCCTCATAAACTGGGTAAGTGCTCTCATCCAAGCAGACCGGCGGGTACTCTTAGTTCATTTTTCTCTTCTACCCTATGAGGACACAGAGCAATCCCCAACTGTGAGGCAGCCCCAACTATCAGGAAAAACCTTCACCAGAGACCAAATTGATTTTCTTTTAATCTTGGACTCCCCAAGGCCCTAAGCTATGAGATATAAATTCCTGTGGTTTATAAATTACTCGTTCTGTAATTTTTTTGTTTGACAGTCCAAATAGATCTTTCAGTAACATAAGAACATGATGATGGGGAAAGGTGGACTATCAGACAAATTGTTGCTTGTTATTTTTCTATTTGGGAACCACCTGACACTCAGGCTAGTACATTTGGGACCTTCGTGAGTAGAGGTGACCTCTGAGAGATGCAGGGAGATGACCATGGAATGTGTGTCCCTCTAAATGGATGTGTTTGGGGGCAATGATGCACTACATCATCAGCTGTTTGGTGAGCCAGTGCAAAATGATTCTGGTCCCCAGGTAGAAAATCCCCAGAGATGTTGCAAAGAATTGTCCAGCTTGACCATATGAGGAAGTGATTCCTCTTGAACTATTATTACTTTCTTGCCAGAGTATCCAATGGTGATGAATTCTCTTTTGGCAAGGATGAAAGGTCAAAGCATAAACACTTCCAGTCTGTTGAGAGGAATGATGCTGGGGACAAACCATGAAGTCACAACCATCTCTGGGTGTATGGATCACAGGATCCACAACTCTGTTCTCAGTAACCAGGGTGACAACTTATATCCTTTTGAACGAAGAGGGAAGCTCAGGTTGTCCTGTGGACTGTCATAATAGTACTCAGAAATGATGAATATCCCTTGTAATTGCTATATCCTGGATTAGAAATTCCAGGTGTTGATCCAGAGATGCACCTTGTGGACCTATTTGTCTCCATCTTTGTACCTCCTTTCCACACACTTGTGTGCACACAAAGTTAGCCTCAATGGGAAGAAGTGTATGTGCTTTCTATTGGTCTAATATATGAATCATTTCTGTGCAGAGAATGGGGCTCGGCAGTGGGTCCTATGTGGTTTTTGTAGTTTGTTTCCAGCTCATGTGCTCTGTCCTCACAGACACAATTCAGGCCCCTTTCCAACAGGGATTTGCCTGCATTCTGTTACAAAGGTCTAGATCACAACCAGTTTTCATTTAGATGTATCCTTCCCAGGGCAACTGGGTCCAGGGCATCTTATAGAAGGAGCCCAGGAACTGGTGTACTGGAGCTCCGATGTGTCCTTTGATCCCTATGTGTCTATCCCCTCACATGTGTTCACAGCTTCTGTGTAAGGAAAGCAAACAAATAAGTTCTTCAAGGAAAAGCCCTTTGGTAATGGTGACCATCAAAGCTTTATTCACCTGGGTTCTTGTGAGCACTAGTCTGTATCTTTTTCTAATTCACTTGGTATGTTCATCCATGAAAGTGGGCTTGATGACACATGTTGACCAAGAACCTTATATGTGTTCCTGGCAGCAGTGAATCAAGTAACCTTCCTATAGGTCCTCTCTGTTTTCTTTCTTTCCAGCTTGATTGCTTAAGAACTCCATAGATCTGCCTAAAACTCTAGGTATATGCAGTTATAACCACCACTGTACAGAGAAGGATGCTGAGAATCCTAGAGGGGATGGAGCTTTGAGAGGAGCACATGTCTAGTGAATGCTGGAGCTGGGGTTTGAATCCAGGAGCAAGTGTTTTCCCTTAACAATAAATATTACAAGCTCTGAAGAGAGAAGCCCTGGCCTGGGAAGTGCTTGCCACACAAACACGAAGACTTGTGTTAGGAATCCCAGAACCCACATAATGGTGGGTACAGTAGCATCTTCCCCACAATCCTAGTACCTCTACAGCAGGTAGAAAAGCAGTGGAGAAATCTCTGGGAGCTATCCTCCTCTATGCAGCTGTAAACAAGATATTCTGTCTCAACCAAGGTGGACAGTGAAGAACACTCAAGGTTGTCATCTGAACTCAACACCACATCCCCACATGCCTGTGCCTGCAGTCACATGCATGCAACACACACACTCACAATTAAAAAACAAACTAAGAGACTACAGTCCCAACTTCTAATAATGCTTGGGGTGATTCTCCATTGGTTCAAGAATTGGGTTCATGTGCTCAGAGTTTGAGTCAGCAATAATGAAATCTTTTTTTTTTTTTTTCCAGAAAAGGCCACTGCTTAACTTCCTGCTGGTCTGTCACTACACCACAGGCTTCAGCCAATCTGCCCTGAATCAGTGTTGACCATTATATCTCCGTTAATTAATACCAAGTTTAATCTTCTTTGATTACAATCATTGATCGTCGAAGATCCCTTGACCATCTCTGCCAGCGGGTGTGTATCTGAGTCCCAAAACACTCAGGCACCATAGTGCCAAGAGAAAGGTGAAATGAAACATTAAGCCGGTTTATGGTCAATTTAATTAATGCAAATGTTCAGCTTGGTTCATTTGGCCCAATAATGCTTTCCAATAAAGTGATTGGGGACAAACACTTCCTGACTGTTTACTTTCTATGTCCTCTTAAAACATCCATTTCTGTGGAAACTAAGCAAGGAACTGCCAAAAGGACATGAGTAAGTTCCAAGCTATCTCCATGAGTATCCTATCCTACCTCTTGACTGAAAACCTGAGTTTTCAGTGAGAAGTCTCAAGGCAGAAGAGCAAACGTGAGTTGACAGGACTAATGGAGGAGGTGTGTGTGTGTGTGTGTGTGTGTGTGTGTGTGTGTGTGTGTGTATAAAAGACAAGAAGAGAGGAGGAGAGAAAGAGAGAGGGAAAGAGAAAGAGAATATAGAGAAACAGACACACAAGAGACAAAACAATTGAGGCAGAATGAGAGAGACATAGACAGATTAACAGACACAGAAAGTCAGACAGATAAGAGTTAGACAGAGTAACAGACATAGAGGGGACAGGCAGAAGAGAAGAAGCACCATGGAGCATTTAATAAGATTTCTCTGATCACCTAGCCAATGACCAAATAATTATTAAAGAGCAACATTTGAGCTCCACATGCACAGCCAGGGTCAGAATGACTCTGGACATGCGATCTTGTTCTGTCTCTGCCCACAGCATCTAAGGTAGATGCACACCATGACTCCTAGTCTGCACCTGTAGGAGAACAAGACTCTGAGAGTCAAGTGGGATGCCTAATACCACACATCTCACACCCAGGACATCATATGCTTCTAAGCTCACTACCACCACGTGCAGTTATGCTGGCTGCAACCTGTACCAGGGCACCTGTACCCATTCATACCATGTCTGGATTATGAGATATTTCGCCTAGTCATCACAACACCTTTATTTTCAGAGTCATATGCCTATGGGTAGAGTCTTCCCAAAAGCACAGCATCCTCTAATGTATCCTAAAGTACCACACAAGGTTTTTAGCACAAAGTCCTGCCTGCTAATCTGGCATGTCATGACACTCACAACACTGTAAAATGCTTATCTCTTTATGTCTCGACAATTTCCTGATTCAGTACTGACTTTCACCCTGTGTTCCCAGTACACACCATTAGGTAGGCACCTCTAAATGACTGACAGATAAAAGGGATCTAGGTCCACATACTGAGATCTTTACCTACATGTTTTTGGGTCAGTTCTTGGTTAGAAAAGCCTCCCTCAGAATCATCTCCATACTTAGGAAACTATTTTTTCTAGAGAGTAAGCCACTGGGTCATAACCAATGGATGTTCTCACCACAACACTAAGAGCTGGGCATTAAATGTCATTTCCTTTGCTTTGATCTGCATCCATTTCATTCTGCATCAATGTTCTCATGACAAATAAAGCTTTGTGACAGGGTATAATAGATGTCAGTGTGGGAACAATTCCATTTCACACTCATAGTCAGGGTCCAGGCTGGCAACACCTCCTCCCTATGCAGACTTTGAGGAATCCCTGAAGCTGTTCTCCACACTGTCCTGTCTTGGAACCTCAGAGTCACAGATCAAGTATCACACCTCCAGATCTCAGCATCAATGAGATGCTAAGGGACCAGAAAGGCGTGAAGCCCTTCAGAAGTTTCCTGGCCTGAGGCACAGTAAAGCCACAAACCCTAGCATTCATTAATCTAGTGTTGTTACTCATCCTTATACTTTTGTTAATAGAATATAATCTCACAGGTCAAGATTTTCCTACCTTGTATATTAGTAAAACCCAAATACTTTGAATAGGGCTTTGGGTATTGAGATTTTATATATATAGAATAGAGGCAGATGGGGTTTCTCTGTATGCCAGTCTGTCTTGGGCAAGCTATGAGTTATATCAAACAACAAGACAAAACAAACAACGAACAAAACAAAGCCTCTAAAAAAAAACCCCATCCCAAAACTGCAGTTTTAGGCAGCATTCCCATAGCAGGTAGATAGATTCTGTCTGATGAAGGATGTAGTTATCTGCCTTCATCTTCTTTCCTTCTTGTTTTAGCTTGAGTCGCTCTCAGCTCTACGAGGTTCCACTTTACTTCCTTTCCATTGTTCCTTCAGTTCCACAGACTCTCATGTTGACCCCAAACCCAGATGTACATCAGACTAAAGAATGTAATGTGTGGACAAAGATTTGGAGATTGGGACAGAAGTGTTCCACACCAGACACACTGTACAGGGTGGTGTCAGATAGCTGGGCAGGCCACACAGCTGCTTGTATCTGCACTTGATTCTTTTGCTGCATTTTCTTTATTTTCCTTAAGTAAGATCTGAGGCTACAAGTAGAAGATGGGTGACTGGCACACAGGTATCAGCAGGATGAAAAGAGGGACATTCAAACCTGAGAGCATTGGAGAGCCATGGTTCATTTTCCATCTTGAATTCCCAGGTACAATCATCTTCTGACCTTGCATCTCTAATAAAAAGATTACGAACTTCAACCTTAGTTGTCCTGGCCTCTCTGCTTGCACTCAGAGCAGACATTAGTAATGGGTCATGATTTTGTTTTCCATGGAGTTCATTTCAGAACTAGCACTCTTTCTACAGTGTTACAGAAAAAAACAAAACAAAACAACAACAACAAAAACAACCCAAAAAACTAACAGCCAGAGTAGAACCATGAAATGCTATAGAATGCTTTATGCTTGCCATACAGATCAAGACAAACCGTCCATGGCCAGGCAAAAAGACCAGTCGATCTCTGAATTGGCTCTTGATTTAAGCTTGCTGTAAAGGATAATAACTGGTTAGACAAATATGATTCTATCTTCTAACTATTAGTCTGTCTTTAATTTGTCTGAGCCTTAACACCTGGCATAAAGAAAATGAGTGGAACCAAACACACCAGTGGAAATCCAAGCACAACCTACTTAAAACCAAGGAGGAAATGTAGAAAGAGCTATATTAACAGGATCCCAAGCAAGCAACTCCGAATTGCTCTCTGATTCCTAGATTTAGAATTGTCCTTCAGGCATTCACACATGTGACAGTTAAACAAGACATTCTTTATAATTAACATTGGAAGAGCCTAGCTTCATTATATAATAATGTCAAAATCACTCTCTTCTAAGATTGAGTCCAACCTTCTGTCAAGTTTCTTATTGTTGTTTTGTGTCTCATGCCTGCTGTGGGGTTTGCAATGCCTTACTTCGTTTTCTTCTCTGCTGTTAGGCTCCTTGTTGCTTTCATTCATGTGATTAAGTACTTACATGCTTCCACTCAAGGGACAGCATCTTCTCCACATCCACTTTCTCAAACAAACTGATTACTGGACTAAGTGGTCCCAGGATACCAGCATGGAGAAAAGCAGACAATGGATAAACCACTCTCTTCCTCCCAGCATCTGCTTCTGGGGTTGAGCTTTTTGGAGTAGCAGGTCTAATACCAGGACATTTTAGAGGCACATCCTCATGTATCACCACAAATCTATCAATGGCTGGCTGAAGTAGGCACTGCAGTATTGAGCTCTTTATTACCTATGACTGCCTAGCAAATGGCCTAGAGCCTGTGAGTCTCCGTTTCCCAGTGCACAATACTTTCAGAATTTATCACAGGCTTGAATCACAGGAAGGATAGTCAAGACTGTTGAAAATACCTCTACTTGCCTAATTTTCCAGACTCCATCCCTGAATGTCCCTTTGATGTGTACTGTTCATGCTGAGTTACAAACTTCCTTCTCAGTAGTTCTAGTGTGAGTGGGAAGAATGATAAAAACCACACTTACCTACAAAAACTGAAAGCCCTGATGCTTCTATTTTTCTTCCAGACAGAACTGGCTTTTATGCCATAGCAGCAGCAAAAGAAGATTATTTTTTTTAAGAGTCCATACCAATGAAAAATACATTCAACTGCACTTAATCACACTCAATGGGGATGAGGCACCAGAGTGGTTACTTCATTTTTTTATGGATAAAGGCATGTTTTGTTGAAGACCAGCCCCATTAGGTTCTGATGGTCCCTATACAGCAGGGGTTTAGAATTCTAATCACAGGGCACCTACAGAGTTCCCACCCTCCACCTTTCTCTTCTTCGCTAAGGTTTGTTCTTATATTTTCTCTCCTCCTATTGGTGCCAAAGCCTAGCAATGAACCTGGCCCCAGGACTCCTCTCTGGCCTCTCTCAGCCCTGCATGCACTGCCAGAAGAGAGCCTTCACAATTGGCACCTGGGTTTTGTTTCCATAGCAAACTTGCCAGCCTTAAGGGCACTGTACCATGTGCCTGAGCACCTGGGTGCTTCTAGCTGGACCATGTGGGCCAATCACTGGTTCAGCCCCATGCACAATGAATCCAAAACACGTGCTCTAATCTCTACAATTTTCTCTAAATCATGTCATGGTAATAGTACCTCTTCGTAGGGTTATCATGCAGGTTGAATAAACTGAGGTATACAGCACACCCAGTGCTGCTTGCATGCTGGGGTTGAGAGGAAGGTATTGATATAAGACTGTAAGCTCCCATAGCAGGAGCCAATAGAAACATCTGCAAGCACAGCATTGAGTGACCACACAATGAGCGAGCCTGTGCTCTGGATTCTACTAGCCTACCACCTCTCAATTATAATAATTTGGTAAGAGTCATCATTTTTCAGCTGTTCCTCTAACCAAATGTTCAGAGAGGGTATCTCTGCCTCAAGACTCTTCTCTCTGCCCCAGACTCCAGGATGATCTTTTTCAGAGTGAGATAGTTAAGAATAAGTATAGCTTGGCAACCTGGCACATTGCATGGCTTGAGTTATACACAACTCTTTTTCACAGCAATCCATTTCACACCCTGGATCCTTGCCTGCATCAAGTAGCGTACACACTTCCTCCAAACAAAGCAATTGAATCATTCTGGCATACAGCTCCCCAGCAACCCTTAGTAACTCCCATTTCATGGTCAAACTCATCCTCCAACATATCTGGGAGACAGGGACAGTAGACCAATCCAACCTAGACTTATTTGGGGTATATGCACAATAAGGTAACCGGTGTCCCCAAAATAAACTTTTAGGAAAAATCCCCTATTTACCATCCTATAATAATGCATCATTGGATATACATATGATTAAAGTCAGATTCATCATGGGGAAAGAATATGAACACCAAACTAAGGCTTATATAACCCAAGCCTGTTAATAAAAGTAAATGTTAACTATACCCTGACCCCAATAACCAACTCCTTCTCCTCCTGAACCTACAAAAGGAAGCCCTGGGCAGCAACCAGGAGATTTTGAGAAAATTTCACTTAGAGCCTACAACCTTCTTGCAATATATCTGAACTGTACACTTGGTTGGCTTCTGAACAAACACTTTTTTTCTGCATTGCTGTCTGTGTGCACTTCTTTGATGCTTACAACAAGATGTCAAGGACTTGGGAAGTACCACAGACAGAGACCACCAGTAACAGTGAATTATGGGTGCCTCTCCCTGATAGGCACTGGGAGGCAATGGGAGCCACCAGCAGCCTCAGCCAGATGTTGCTTTTGGTACCAGTCACACTTTTTGATGCCACTGCAGAGGCTGAGTCAGAAAAAAAAATTGTAGAATCATTGATCCTGGGGGAAATACAGGGTTAAGTATCTTGAGGGCCCCAGTTAACATTTTTGGCAACTGATCATTACATACCTTGTTTTATGTCGCTGTATGTATTTATGATGTGCGCCTCCATTTGAAGATGTCACTTCAATAACACTGAGCTTGCAGTAAACACCACTATGTGACTCATAACTGAATGAAGTTAATCTGACACGTATTTTGTCCATCAGGCAAATCACAGTCATTTTGTGCCTAGAAATAATGGGCAGCATTCCGGCACTATGCTCGTGGGAAGCCACACACATTTTAAACAGCAAAATCACTAATAAAAAACACAAAAGTGCAAAATTGTGGCACCAATTCAGCAGCAACAAAGATGTCTGTTTACAGCAGAACTCCTGCAAGGCAGAGGAGCATCTTCTTTGATTGCAACTGGGTGACTGCTCTGCACGTGGCCATGGTTACATGTGAAAGAATCCCAAGTCTTAATACAGGATGCAAAGTTTTAGCAAGCATCAAACCTAAAGAACAAAGTCCACAGGGAACGTCACTGGCCCTGATTTTGCAATATGGCCAGAACACAGTAGGACACTCATAACGAACATCTACATGGCAACAGCTTCAAATATTGGTTGCCTGTCAGAATTAGATACAGGCTTTCTCTCAGGGATGTGATTGTCTGCATGGAGTTATCCACATGCTGTTAACATTAATGTCTTGTTGTTTTAATAAGGAGCTGTACTTCCAGAGTGGAATCCTTAGATTGAGCTGGTGCTAACTCACTGAGGAAAGGTAACTTTAGTTTCCTTGAGGTCAAGGAAGGGATGAGGAAGATCACATGCAATGCTTCATTTGTTTGGCTAGGTATCTACGCTTTGGCACAAGCAGCAACTGGCACTGTACCATCTACCTGTCTTATTAAATCTGGTTAGCTGTGGATAACTACCAGATGAAACTGCATCAACTCTTACTCCCAAGTCCTAGAGTTCTACCTTGGACTCTGCAAGCTGACTGTGTATGCAACCACTGAAACGTATGCAAATGGCTCAGGAACCCTCCACTCCAGCTGGCTGCCTAGGACCCACAAGGGCCAATGCTATCAGTCAGCTCACTCATTCTATTCATCCACAGCCTCTCACATCTGCTCCGATAGTCCACAGCAGCCATCATATATAGTCACCATGTGTTTCCTACCTTGAGCCAACTTGCTGTTTAATCAAATGTGCCCACTGTTCCCTCTTAAACAGGACTCACACTTGCTCTTCTCACTGGGAGGTATTTGTAGGTCTTAATAGATGGCTCAGTTGATAAAGAGCTGATTGTGCAGGCATGAAGACCTAAGCCTGGGTGCCTGTCACTCATGTAAAAAGCCAAGCATGCTAGTGCATGCTGGTAATTCTGGCACTGGGGACAGGGGGAGAAACAGGAGAATCCCTGAAGCTTGTCAGACAGCTACTTTTGCCAAATTGCCAAGCTCCAAGCTTCAGACTCAATGAAATATGCCATCTAAAATGAAGAAAAAAAAAGGTCAGATTGGTTGAGGAAGAAAGATACCTAACTTGATCTCTGGCCTCTCACACATATGTGTGCACATATATGTGTGCACATTTTCATACATATACACATGCATAAACATGAAAATATATAGACACACAGATAAAACACACAAGAGGCTGCTTGTTTGTTTTGGGTAAGAAATATTTTTTGTCCCCTTTTCACAGGCGTTCATGCCATTGGATTTTGACCCATCATCCTCTTTGTGGCTACAATCTACCAACACCCCAGGAATAACTTTCATTCCCTAAGTTTTTAGTATCCATTCTTGATGATGCCAAGATGCTATCTTACATCCTGGCCTCCTTAACTATGTCTGTCCCCATACCTTCAATCTCATCCAGTCCCAGCTATTTATTCTCCTGGTCAGGCCAACGCTCCTGTCTCCCCCGATAACTGCACTGCAATCACAACATGGAAATGCAGTCTTATTTCTCCACAGCGTCTCCCACAATTTCACGTAATTTTCTTTAGTAACAAACTCTCGTCACCCCGTGGAAAAGTCCAGTTGAATCTTGCCACTTTCTTATTCTTCATCAATATCATTCTTTCATGTCTACTTTTCATTAATTAATTTCTTAATTAAATAGTAAAATAACTTCATTTCCACTACAGTTAACTCTCCTATACCCTCCCCTCCCTTTCATGCTTACCAGGCCAAACATCACCCATAGTTTAATGTTTTCTGCTTCATACCTGTAGTTGAGTAGGTGACTTTATTGTCAAATACACACTGCCATGCTGAATGGTCTTATACAATTCAGACAGATGCACCTTTATTCTTCTTAAAGGTAAACAAGGCACCTTTACTCCAGTAATCAGTCCCTCTTGCTTCCACTTTGGCTCACTTTCATGAGCAAAAATGTATATACATATGATCTCTCTCTGTCTCTCTCTCTCTCACACACAAACACCACACTCATCTATCTATCTATGTATCTATCTATCTATCTATCTATCTATCTATCTATCTATCTATCTATCCATCTATCTACCAAACTATCTCCACAAATATAAAACCTCACACAGTCTTTACTGTTATGTCCATTAACTAAATGGAAAACCTGAGCCTCAGGAACGTGGAGACAATGAAGTCACATATCTCATTGACTTCAAAAGCTATGTTTTTGCTAGTATTATTACCCTTCTAAGCTTGGAAAAATGACCAGTGTTGGTGAAACAGCGCATCAATGATAATTGGTAGACCAAGTTCTAAGATCATTTTGGTATAAATGATAAGTTACAATAGTACATGGAAGTTGAAGTAAAATTATAAAACAACTGAGCCCAAGCGTGTAAATAAATACAGCCCCATGGTATAGAAATCCCATCTGAGATAGTATCCATTTAGCGAGAAGGGTAGGTCCATGTTTGGCTCAAGGTCTTCTCTGAATAAAGAGTCATGATGTTATATGCATACTAGTAACAGAATAGATGCTGCAAGCAGGTTTTTGAAAATAAAGATAATTATGTAGAAGACCCTTCCTAATTACTTCTTGTCATCAGAGAGTTTCACAGTTTCTGGGAATCATATGGCAAGTGTCAGGATGATGGAAATTTCCAACATATCGTTAAAACCCAAAGGAGTCTAGTTTCAAAGAGATTCAGATAGACGTTTCCACAAAAGACATTAAAAGAAGGCGAGGGTGAAATAATGAAAGAGGAAGAAATAATGGAATTTAATCGAAAGTAGAAAATCCATCCTCATTTCAGCTTCAAGCAGAATGCACATCTCAACGACCAATGGGAAAAGACAAACCTGTTGGAAACATGACTTCTCATCCTCATGGTGACACATTTACAGCCTTCCCAGGATTTGACTAAAGAGAGCTTGAAGAAGAAAAAAGAAGAGACAAATGACTTGAAAATGACCTCATCTGTAATCTGCAGCCACATAGAGGAGATAATGTCTTTCCAAAGCTGCAGCATGGATTAGCTGTCAAATGAAAAACCTATGTCTAAATATTTGACCTACACACAATGTATTAAAGTAATTTCAGCTACATATGTCTATGGGAAAGTCAATTGCCCATCTGGAATTAGCAAACTGGTAAGATGAAAGTTTCCTCAAAGGGCCTTTTCTTAATCGTCAGTTCTGGTTAAATAACCAGGAGGCCAAGGAACTAGAAGGAATGTATGCAAGAGAAAATTAAAAGCATTATAAGCATCAGGGGGAGAGCACAGTCACAATAAGCAATGACTAACAGAGATGAGAGAAATTTGCATCCAGAAAAAGAAGTGGAGACATTGACTACTGGCAAGACTTTGTCAAAGGTATGCATGTACATTGTTAGTGAGCATGTAAAACGATAAAGAGAAAGGAATGTGAAGGGCCTTGAAAATGCTCCTGTCTCTGGCCCCGATGGCCCGGGCTGCCCTCCTAAAGCACATTCTGAATTCTGGCTCAGAAGTCATCATTGGCCAGGAGCAATCCTTGTGCCCAAAGAAAAATCATCATAGCACCTCAAATATCTTGACATCCATCGCTACTATTAATTTTGATTCACAAATCATGAATATACACATCTGTGAGATAGAATGTTGTTATTTTTAATCAGTTTTTATTTATTATCAATTAGTGTATATGTGTGTGTAAGGACATTCTGGGAAGTCAGTTTTCTTCTTGCCCAGTTGGATCCAGAAATTTGAACTCAGGTCATCAAGTGTTATAAGAAAGTCTTTTTATTCACTGAGCCATTTCACCCTCACCAACCTAATAATGTGATATTCTGAAATAGTTTTGTAATATAGCATGGCTAAATCAGGCTAATTAATACATATCATACCACAAGTATTATATATTATAGTCACCCTGCTGTGCAACAGAGCTGAAAGCCTACTCATCACATTTATTTGAATTTCTGCATTCTTTGATCAAACGCTGCACTTTGCTCCTTCTGTCCCACCCTTCAATGTGTGATGATAATTGTTTTCCACTTCTTTGAATTCATCTTGACAAACTTCCACATGTAAGTGAGATCATTTGCTATTTTTCTGGCTTATTTCTCTTAGCCAGAATGATCTCTAGATTTATCTACTTTGTCACAAATGATAGGTTTTCCTTATTTTAAAGTGGCAGAACAATGTTCTACTCTTGCTATGTTTCCATATCTATTCCTCCATTGATACACACTTAGATTATTTCCATTTCTTGGTCATGGTAAGAAATGATAGAAGGAGATAGATAAAAAATCCACACACTGAAAACATATATACATATATATATATATATATATATATATATATATATATACATATATACATATATATGTGTATATATACACATATACATATATATGTGTGTGTATATATATATATATATATATATATATATATATATATATACATATCCTGCAAATAAATAGAAAAGTACTCCACATTCATGAACTAGAATAACATCCAAATTGATCTACATATCCAGTTCATTATCTGTCAAAATTCCATTGTTAAATTTTGAAGAAATGGAAGAAAGCAATCCATAAATTCAGAGACACTGATCAGGCAAAACAATCCTGAGCAAAAGAATAAGGCTAGAGGCATCACATTCTATTTCCAAAGTATCCAATCATAGAACAATTCTGACCAAAGCAACATGATGCTGGCCTAAAAACAAACACAGCAACTGGTGGAAGAAGACAGAAAACCTAGGAGTAACACCCAGTCATTTCCCATCAATTGGTTTTTTGACCAGTTGAGCCAAGAATAAACCATGCAGGAAGGAAAATCATTAATAAGTGATACTGAGAAAAACCAAATAGTCTATCATATAGTAGAAGTAACTCACATGAATTTAACATTAAATATAAGATGTGAAGGTACAAAACAGCTAGAAGAACTGACAGGAGAATCATCTTCCTACAGGATCAGTCTGGGTAATTTTTTTTTTTTTTTTTTTTTTTTTTTTTTTTTTTTTTTTAAATTCAACCCTGAATAAATAGGCAGCAGAAGCAAAGATAAGCAAAGGAGGTTATATCAAACTAAAAGCTACCTGCATAGCAACTGTAGCAGTCACCAAAGAGAAAAGACAATATATAGAATGGGAGAAAATGTTTGCAACCATTTGTAAAAGTAAGGAATTAGTAGTCAAAATAAATAACTAAATAGCAGGATAAAAATCTGAATCAATGAATCTGAACAAACATATGGTAAAATGTCTCAAAAATGGTCAATGGGAACATAAAAAATTTCTCAGTATCACTGGGCACTGGGAAGTGCACACTAAAACTGCAGTTTACTGTTCTTCCACAACAATTAGAAATCTCTGAGCAAAAGAATGAATGATGAGTGTGGGAGGGGACGTAAAGGGAGGTCATCTGTCTCCTCCCTGCTCTTTTCCTCTCCTCTCCATCTTTCTGTGATATGTGTCTTATGTGTGTGTGAATATTAGTTAGCACAATCATTTTGAGAACCATTATGAAGGCACCTCAAAAACTGGAAAATACAGCTATCCCATTTTCCAGCTGTCCCACTTCTGGGTGTTTATCCAGAGGAAATGACAGCAGGATGTCAAAAGGATACGTGGACTCTCATGTTCATCGTGGCATTTTTAATATTTATGTCTATATCAGCAAAGGTTTAGAAATAGCCTCCATGCCCAGCAGCAAGAGAACTGTTAATTAAATTATGACAGATCAGTATGTCAGAACAGTTTGCAGCCACTTAAAAACACATTTTAAGACATCTTAATCACATGAGAATTCTTTAATATTGCAAAAAATTCTGAATACAAAATGTGATCCCTTAGCGCGCGCACACACACACACACACACACACACACAAAGAGAGATAGAGAGAGAGAGGGGGTAGCAGAATAGTAACTGTACTCATTGCCATATGGCAGTGAGATTGTCAGTGGTTTCTTCTCTATAAACAGCTGAGCAAACATAAATTTCCAATACAAGAAGATACAATCACAGTACCAATAATCTCCACTACATTCTGTCCGCCATCACCGCCAGCAAGCTTACCTGTAAACACAAGACCCTGCTCTGAGGCAGTTGACTGCTGCTGTTGGCTATGATTGGACAACAATCTTCCATTTCTCACATAAACTCTTTCCTTATTAAATAATTTTAGTCTTTGAACTTTTCCATGTACAGCATTGTCTAAGGGCTCCTTACAGAGGAAACAACTACGTAAGGTCTTTCATTAGAAGGTAGCACATTTACTTTAAAAGATTGAACCTGATCCTCTCTACTCTTTTAAAGTGTTAATTGTTATTTATTATTACTTTATATGTATGTGTGTAAGGGGATGGTGGTCACTCACTTGTGTGTAGTGTCCATGGAAGCCTAAAGGTGCAGTTATAGGTGCTTGTGACCTTCCTGATCCGTGTTCTGGGAACAGAACTCAGGTCCTCTGTAAAGACAGTATATGCTTTTAACCACTCAGCTCTCCCTCCCTCCCTCCCTCCCTCCCTCTCTCCCTCCCTCCCTCCCTCCCATCCCCCTTCTCTCTTTTCCCCCTTCAACTGTTCTGTGAACACTAAACTTAGTTTTATGAATAAATCATTTATTCATGAATAAATTAGCTTGTTGCTAAAATATTGGTCTCATGTTCACTATCCATCGTTCTGAAGTACAGTCATTGCACTAAAAGCTTCCTGTTCACTAAGTGTGTCTCCTCCACTAGATTTGGGAGTGTACAGTTCATCAAGCAACACACAGCATGCATTCAGGCACAGAGCAAATACATGCCCAGGATGCCTTGGCTTAGAAAGGCACTCACTTCTCAAATCCAAACACAAACCAAACAACACAAACTCAGTGCATTATAAAGCTCAGCAGTGGCCCTGATGGTATTTTAGTTAATGATATTTATATGGTTGTCTTTGTATTTGATTGAATCAAATAGAAGTCTCAGTCAAAAACACAGAAACCAGCCCAGTTCAAAAGAGAAACATGCTAGATGCTTTGAGAACGACTCCCCCCCTCCCCCATACTTTATGCTCTGGGATATAAAGAGGGAATGACAGAGAATGTAAATGACAACCAGAAGTCAGTTTCAGAGACTGTGAAGGTAAAAACGACCAAGGTCTACTTTGTGCCAGGCAAAATGAAAAGTTTCTTATTTTATCTCATTAAATCTGCACAAACAACCCAGGGAGGCTGATGTGAGAAGGAAGTGAGGTATCACATGCACATTCACCCGCTATACCATATACAATCAAGACTGAGGTGGCACACACACATCCACCATAATATGTACAAAAACACTGAGGTGTCACACACACACATTCATATGCTACAACAATGTACAGTCAACAGTGAGGTACAATACACACATTCACATGGTATAACAGTGTACAGTCAACAAAAACACATTTTGAAAATTGGGTTGACCACCTTTTTGGGAAATAGCATTCAGTGACATGGATTTTGGAAGCAATGTGGATGAAAATGCAGGTCAGAACCCTTCTTCACAAAAGGGGAGGAGTTTTGACAGGAGCATCCCCAGTCTACAGCAAAGAAGTGAGGAAAGAGACAAGGCTGTTGTGATTTGAAAGACAGGGCTCTCTCATCTTCAGATGCCTTACCGAGGACCCCTTGGACCTGGAAATAGCTTTGTTTCTTTAAATTAGGAATATATAATGTGATAAAAAGAAAGTGGGGAATGGAATAATTGTGTTGGTAGAGACACAGTTTATACAAAAAGAAACCAGTTTTCCAGAAATAAGATTTAAAAACATAAACATTTTTAAATGTCCAAAATGTCCTGGGTTATAGAGATAAAACAGTTTCTTTTCTTAAAGCTCATATTAAGTGTTTTAAAAGTAGCAATTTGAACCTTGCTTATGGGGCCAGGGATGTAGCTTAGCTAATTGGAAGAGTGCTTGCCCAGAATTCAGTCTCTAGCATAGGTGGGGCCATGCTGGTGCATGCCAGCAATCACAGTACTCTGGAGGTGAAAGCAGGAGAACATGGAGTTCAAGACCACGTTGCTTTGTACTGAGCTCATGGCCACTCTGGGATACATGAGCTCAGACTTAAAAATTGCATGTGACTAGTTTTTAAGGCTCAGTGACATGATCAACAGGGTCTAAATAAGTCTGTACCTAAAGGGGTAATGTGTTATGTTTTGCCCCATTCAAACAGAGGACATGAGGGCCATGTGAAATACATCTAAGGGTCTTCACATGCATGGAACCGATCTGTGAGTTCTCCAGATATTTTGAATTATAGACTTGAAATGGTATGAATGACATAGTTCTTTTCATCAAATGTACAAAGTCACATGAACAAAAATTATCTACCAAATCTCCTCACATTTATTGGAGACAAGCCTTTTTCTTCTTGCAGGAAATGAACAATATTAATTTGATTATTTATTATGGTTTTTCTAAGAACTGCCTCACTCTCCAGAGTTTTCATGTATTTGCAAGGAAAGGTGAGACTTTGGAAAGTTAACAGCTATTTTGTAAAGCTGCTTCCATGGTTATGTATAATGTCTAGAAAAGGACAGGGAGAAATATGCTCTAAGAAGCTTGCATAGGATCCACAATCGTTTCCCCAAGGAAAGATCCAAAAGACAGAACTCAGTTCTCTGTTCCTTGTGCAGCTACCCAGCTGCCCACAGCAAAAGCTTTGCACTCAGAGTTTTGAGCAGAGCCATGAAAATCCACACCATCCCCAAAGGTGTTATCCAATTAAAGAATAATACATTGATTGGTCTGAGGACAGAAACAGCAACACTCAAATTTGAAGCAGTCAAATTTGAAAGGTACTTTATTTCTGTGTGAGATAAAACAACTACAACCTGACCCTTTTGGTGGGTCCTTACGTCCTGGTATCTTGAACTTTCATGTTGCTGTGATTAGAAGAAATAAAGTTGAGTCTCTTCAAGACTTAGTTCAGTTGAAGTTAAGGAGTCATGCCAGTGATGCAGGGTTTCTTTCTGGCTATGTTCTCAACTCAACATATTCTTTTCCTGTGGCCAGGGCAAGGCCTGGGATATGTAGACATCAGGGAGTTTCTGCACATAATCTCCTGCTACATTGAACTGTTAATAAGTTTTTTTTTAAAGTGAGTTATGAAAGAGCAATTATACAAATTTGATTATGTAACATTGTAAACAAATATAGATGCTGACAACAAAAATTAGGAAACATTCCATCGCTCTGGCACCAAGTTCACAATTCAGACCTTGGGGCCAACAACCAGGCACACAGGGATGAAGACAGCTGCCATAGTTCACCCTGTGGGCCACAGAAGCACCAGCAGTGACCAGCCATGACTCACCAACTGACCTTGACCACACCATCCTACTTAAGCCTAGCTCACTCTCTCTTTGTGGCTAAAACTTTGAAATCTAGAAATATCTCCTGCACTCTGATCCGTTGCCTTGGCCATGGTTGGGACTCTTACTGTCTTGTGCTAACTTATTGGCTCTATTTCCTTGGTTTCTACAGAGGTGCATAGCCATATAGATGGTGCCACCACCAGCTTTTATAAAATGATGTGCACCAAGATTCAGTTGCCCTATGAACCCTCCAGTCTCTGAACTTTTGTCCTCAAAGAACAGAATTAAAACCATTATATGGATCTGTGTTCACCTATTCACTTGTCTTGGAACAACTCTAACTTCCTTCCTTGTCCTTTGGTTTTCACATCTTTCTTTTTTTTTAAGATTTATTTATTTAATTTATGTATGAGTGCTCTATCTGCATGTACACCTGCACACCTGTAGACGGCATCAGATCACATTATAGATGGCTATGAGCCACCATGTGGGTGCTGGGAATTGAACTCAGGACCTCTGGAAGAGCAACCAGTGCTCTTACCTGTTGAGACATCTCTCCAGCCCTCCCCACACATTTCTTGATTACACAAATAATTTGTGAATATATGAGGCTCTATATTTCTTTTGTTTGTTTGTTTGTTTGTTTGTTTTGGGCAATGGCCTGCATAGTGAACTCAGCATGTAGGTAAGTCTAACCTAAAACTGCTCATTCTCCTAATACTACCACCTAACTAGAGGCTCAAGGAGAAGCTCACGCTGCTGGCTTAAGAAGCACATTTTAAGTAGGGACAGACTCAGTATTAGTTTGGGACCTCAACAAAGGTAGAGTTGTAAAAATCATCACAGAATTTGAATTTTTGTCTCAGGTTCCCCTGTACAATGTGTTCCCCTCTCACACACCTGATCAGTCAGTCCTGGGGTTTCCAGCTCTTTCTCACTGGTCTCCTGCTATGTGGTTATGGAGTCTCATTCTTTCCATCATGGCCGCTCTAAGTTTTGTGTTCTTTTCTTTATAAATAAACCCCATGTGCTGTTATTAAACATTCTCCAGTGTTCCTCCGTAAGTCTTAGAAAGACTTGTTAAAACATTACAGATCTCTATGATCTAGCCTGTCTCCCAGTGTGATGCCTGTCTCTCCTCTTCTGTCTTCTCCTACACTGCTGCAAACCCACTCTGTATCCCTCAGCTATGTTGTGGCTGCTATGTCCAGGCTTGACACATGTTGTTCATGTGTCAACCTTCCAGCAACTCACCTCTCTAAAGCAGTTCCTTTTTCTGCTTTTCAACTTGGCTCAGACTATACTCCCTTAATGCTCTGCCTAGTTGGTTCCTGCCTGTTTCCCTGCTTGCGTCCTTCATTGACAGAATCCTATGTAGCAAAATCATGCCTGTCCTGTTGCATACCTAATGTCCCACTGACAAAGAGAGCAAGCAGATTCCCCAAAGAGGGTGCCTAGTATGTATAGGAAGATGAAAAGAAGGAAGAAGGAAGTGGAGGAAGGAAGGAAGGAAGGAAGGAAGGAAGGAAGGAAGGAAGGAAGGAAAAAAGGCAAGCAGGTGGACTCCCTATACATTTTCCCTCCTCTACTCACACAAAAAAACAAATGTCAGCAACTAGATTAAAGACACTGTCTCCAATCTTCATGAAACATTTTCAGTTTTCTCTGTCAAAGACTGAAGGAAAGTAAATCAGTTCTTCAGATTCTTAGTTAGAACATATACTCCCAGTGCTGAGGCAGATACCAAAGGAGGGAAGCAGATGCTGAATAAATCATACAGACCAAAGCAATTCTTTAATGGAGAGGGACACTTATGATTATTCAAAAATATTTTTTTTTCTTACAAATAACAAACTCAATGATCACCTCGCTCTAGAAGAGATGCCAGGTTTCATCCTGAGAAAAATGGGATCCCTTTCTGGATTACTTCTTGCTACTTCTTGTCTGCCACAGCATCAAATGTGTAGACTTGGGGAACATGAACCACAAGACGTGACTGTGGCCCTCACAGAAGGGATCACAGATTCTCAAGTCTCTACATGTTCCCAGCCAGCATATGCTTGGCACAAATGTTACAACCTGACACGTGAGACATAGAGACCCAGTGGCAGAGGGTTGGGAGGGGCCTGTCTTAGAGTTCATTCAAGTAGGAAAGTCTTTCTAATTCCATACCATCATTCTGGATTTCTTAAAGGTCACACAAAAAGCAATATTCTTTTCCACACATACCTAAAAAGCTCTGAATTAAGGTCTGCCTGAAACTACATTTCACATTCATGAAGACTATATTATTAAAATAGATTTTAATTTTCTCGTTTGCCTCTGAAGTTTGAGGAAAGAATGACTAATTAAAGAGAATGCTCGCCTTTCTCATCTCCCCTTGAGTGGGTTTTCACATTTGGCCTAATTAGCCTTGGCCAACGGCCCATCCAGTTGAGGCTGCATGCAGCTCCATGCTCTCAGTGTGGACGTCTGGCTGTTCCTCCAGGGCCAAGACACTTGCAGGGATGGTGTCTCTGGCACTCTGGGGAAGCCCATCATGAATAGCATTACATTCAATGATTATGTAAATTTGACTTCTACAAAGTAATTGAAATAGATTGTTCTCATTTTTCCCTATGAAAACTTCATGAAACATTAGTCTCAAACCCCAAAGGAGACGTAGCCAAACAGTTGTGACACGCAGCTGTAACTGACATGAAAATATTCTCTAACTTACTCTGAAATAGTACAGATACTTTTCACCAGGATGGCAGGGGCAGATTCTCTGGGAATATCTGCAGGAGTATGAAATCCTGGCAGGCAGGACCAGATCTGATTTCCCTGCCCCAGGAACCATCTCAGGATGGAGTGGGTACAGGTTGAAATTGTGCTGAGTGAATGCATAATCCCCAAAGACACACTTGTGGGTAAAAGGCATCCAGAGGCCGAATGATTTTTGCCTTCCCAGTACGTTGTTAGTTTGGCTTGGCACCAATTGTTTTCACATTTCCAATAAAAAAAATGAAGCAAGTTCTTGTGGGGCACTTTCTATTTCTTAAAGTGGTTTCATTCTTACCTAGAATCCAAGCTTCAACTGATTGTCTTTGGGGATCCTTCTTATCAGCCACAGGCCACAAACCATGATATAAACCTTCCCTGTTCTTCATGTTGCCCCAAGCTGATGCTGTGCTCAAAGAACATCCTTCTTCACTGACCTACACTCAGGGGTTTGCAGAACCCTCCCTGACATCTTCCCCTCCCAACACTACCTTGTTCTTTTTTCTGGGACCCATGGGTTATAGCAGTTTTTCACAAATGGTAAGACATGCATATGTAGGGGTTGGCATGCAATCAAGGAAAGGAAATAGCTTTTCTTCTCTGACAGCCTCTCACTATCAGGGTTCCCTAAGCCTCAGTTTTCTCATCAGTAGAATGGAGGCAATAATGCACTAATGTGGAAAGGATTAAGTTAGCAGAAATGTATAAAGTAACTTCATTGTGCCTAGAGCATTATCTGAGGTCCAAATGGAAGCAATTTTCTGTGAAATGCCCTGGCTCCAGTCATGTCTGCTTATTAGACTACAAAACATAGTTCGTTTTCCTCTAGTGAGCTGAAGCCCCCAAACAACATGATGCCAGGTGAGTCTTCAGCAGTGCATGGGCTCAGATCATGCTTTGTTAGACTCCTTATTGTCACAGCTGTGCATACTCAGTCACCATTCCCGTGTGAGTTCGGGACAATTGTTCCAGTCAGAACATCTGTCAGTGTTCATTTATCTTCATCTGGGCTCAGATTTTCAACTGGATTGGTCTGAACAGGGACAGCATCTTCATCCTACGTGTTAGCGTCATGGCCTATGGAATTAAGGAGTCATTTGCACCAAGATCTATCTAGAGGTATCTTAGAAAAGGTGAGGGGCAATGGGAAAGATGCTGCTGTGTCTCTTTCTTGGGAATTAGATCATTGAATCTGACACCACATAGAACAAAGGGGCAGAAGTTAAGCCAGAGGCATCATTTGATAGTGAGAAACAAGACTCACTGCTCACCCTATGAGAAAGAGTCATTCATCAAATATTATAAGGCAACTTCTGATTCCTTGCTGCACATGGCTAGGTCTGCAGGGAGAGTGCCAGGAACAGCTTGGGGCTGCTGACGAGGAGGCTTGAGATTATCCTAAGATGCCTGTGGACAGCAGATATCAACAGGTGTCCAGGACTTATTCAGTAGACTGGCTGGTGGGAAACTCACTTTGAGTCCTTCAGGTGATAGGCACCTGAGGAAGACATCTACCTGCATCCCGGAGAGGGAGACTGAAATCACACAGCCAATATCATAGGTCCTAGGACGGGAATGTAGGGATCTAGAACTGTTGGCAATACCTGGACATAGTACCATGGCCACACACTTACCTGTGAATTCTTCTCTCAGAGGCTTGTCAGTGACAATGTTTAGCAGCACTACCTGGAGCCTCATTCCTTATTCCTGGCCCTTCATAGGTCAGGTGACTCTGCAGGTATTGCCTCGGGTCTCCTTTGAACAGCTATGGAGGATATGTCACCAGGTTCCCTGAGGGGCCATCTACTGAAACCAGTGGGACACAGAAACCCTTGCAGGGTACCAGAGATCTTTTTTGTCTTTATTTTTTGCTACCCTGAGATGAAGGCTTTCTCTGGGGAAGCTGTGGCATGTGAAGGTGTCCAATGGAATGGCAGAAAGTACGTTGACAATGACGACCCTTTCACTCACCACAGCCTTCCTCTTTGGGGGGTAAACAGCACCTCTTAAATCATTTTGGGGTTGGGCACAAAATCACAGCAAAGGGAATTAATTATCATGTTTTGTTTGAAGTTTTAGATTTAGGTGTCCTGTGTTCCTGTGCTTGTGCCTGCCTTCCTTCCTCTTCCTCCTCCTCCTCCTCCTCCTCCTCCTCCTCCTCCTCCTCCTCCTCCTCCTCTCTCTCTCTCTCTCTCTCTCTCTCTCTCTCTCTCTCTCTCTCTCTCTTTCTCTCTCTCTTTCTTTCTTGATGGGAAATTATGTAACTCAGGGTAGCCTGGAACTCACTATGTAGCTAAGGATGACGTTAAACTCCTGACTTCCAAGTACTGGGATTACAGGCAGGTATGCCACACCTGGCTATGCTTGTTTTTAGAATGAAAAAAAAAAAGAGTCTATCTTAAATATGCCAGTTTAAAGCCCCCCTTTTGAGCTTCAAATAAAGGTTTCTTAATGCAAATATAGTCCTGTTTACTATAAGGAAGCCAAAGGCTTCTGAAGGTCACTCTGTTGTTGTGGTGCAGGTGAGATCAACTGTCATACTGGCCTGGGGCATGCCACATGCATAGATATCCACAATGTAAGATTTTTCAGTCCTACCACTAGGAAAGTCTCAAGGAAACCTGGGCAAACTGACAATCCCATCAAGAACCACAACCTAATTGCTCCTAGTGGTTGTCTGGGTTTTCAACAAGACCACACAGAGATTGTAGGGAAATGAATTGGAGCTTCTTAGGACCAGCATTACTGACTGCCATTTAAGTCAAAACCTAAAGGTCCATGACAAGGTCCTTCACTGAAAACCAGCAGCCATATCTCAGTGTAACATCCCAAATAGGAAGCTTCCAAAGGCTATCAGGCTAAATGTGTTCACTCTGTTTTTTAGAGGCATCCACAAATTGTGGGCATCCAGAATCTTAACAAAGCTTTCAGACATGATTCAGAATCCCTACAGTAGCTGACAATGGTGGTTACTCTCTTTTAGTAACTTTGACAGTACATGCTAAGTCCATCTTAGCTCACAGCCCATATCCTTTTGATTGGTTCCATCATCACCAAGAAGCAGGCAAGGAGGCTGCAGTGTACAAGTGACCCCAAGGAGCAGCTAAGGAACTCAATGCTCCCTTCTAAAATTTCTCCAGACTCATCTCTTGTCTCTTACCTACTCAGACATGCCCCTTCAACCCTCTTATAATCTCTTGGGTTGTTTTGTTTGTAATTTTCCACTTTTGGTGAGAGTAATAAAATCACCATAGCCATGATAAGGGTAGCACTGCCCACATACTAGGTACTTCTTTGGGCACTGTACAGCCCTGTTTCCTGAACTCTTTGCCTGAGGGGTTGGTATCATGCATACTGTATGGATAGAAAACTTCTGCTTAAAAAGACAAATCGCCAAAGCTAGCAGACAGCTAGCTACCCACTGATCCTACCCAACATCAAATCTTCCTGCTTCTAACTTTTTCACCTGCCTCCAAGACACAGGGAACAAGAAAAATCTCTAAATGTGTCAATCTGTAAATGTAAATGTTTCACTATGAAACCTCCCCCAGTGGCACTGTCCACTAAGAACCACCATTATTTATCAGGAATGTATTCTGTGACTGAAGGGGCAGGAGATGCATTCAATTAACATTTCACGTAGAGTCAAACTTCATGACTCTCTTGGGGAAAATAATCAAACGTCACCTTAATCATAATTAAAAAATGATCCTCAGCTTCCATTTGATACTCATCTAAATCTTTTTTAGTGTTATTATTGTGGAAGAAGATTCTCCATCAGTGTCCTCCTTGGCTCATAAATAAGTTAAAGTAAAAGCAAAATAAATTTTAAGTTGGAAGTATCAACGTAAATGCATTTTTACAAGTTGTCTTATTTACAGTCACAGATTCACAGTTTATTGAGTGTAAGCTTTAAAAAAAAAATGCCACATGTATTTGTACTGCATAATAAGCAGACTTTAAAGATGTAAGAAAATCAGTAACATGTGTGCCTTAACCTCATACCTGGCCACTTGTATTAGAGAGGCAGCTATTCAAAGCTATGTCTTTAGGTCCCAGAAGAACAGTACACAGAGGCTGAGCCCCTGGCCAGTGTCACCAGAAATTAAGGAAGTCAGGAAAAGCAACATTTTCCCTAAGGAGAAGAGGACACTATCATGGTGGCCTGCCCTATCTCCAGGAAGGAGAAGATGGTCTCACTAAGACTGCATACTCTCAAATCACATACCTGCATTATGCTTTTCTTTGTGGCCCTGGGTCTCTGGACCATGGTAATGGATTTGCAGTCCATACCCCTGACCACTTATCTTTTCTCCTAGTTATTCCAGTAAACTCACTGTTACCATCCCATAAATCTATTTTGCTCATTTCTAGGTTAAGAACCCAAGCACTTCTTTCTCCACCCCACCCCACCAAACTTTAAGCTTTGTATATCCATCATTTGTCCTACTTATTCAGATTTGGGCAGCTTTTTTCTTTAAACGATGGTATCTCCTTATCCTTCATCGGCATCGGGCTTAGTTTCCTTTGAGCCTATATTCATCATGGCTATCATAGTACTGGGCACTGAGGCAGCTGGCTAAACATCTCCACTATTGTGATTTAGAACTGAATTAAATTTGTTTTACCCTGGATCTTAGGCTCTTTGACTTTTTAAAATATAGACTTTAATCTCATTATTCTTTCAGCAAGCATTCACCAGATACATACCAAGCCTTCTGCCATGAAGAATAAAGCTCAAGTGGAGGGTTGTTGGATTGGCTCAGTAGGTAAAAGTGCCTGCCACTGAGCCTAACGGTCTGTGTTTCCTCTTCCCAGTTAACTCTAGTTTATGTCAAGTTTATCCATGGAACCCACAGGGTAGAAGGAGAGAACAGATTCTCTCAAATTGTTCTTTGAATGCACCCTTGCATGTACACACACACACACACACACACACACACACACACACACGAAAACGGTTCTGACTGGGTTTTTGTCAACTTGACATAAACTAGGGTTAACCGGGAAGAGAAAACA
This sequence comes from Arvicanthis niloticus, assembly GCF_011762505.2. Classification (NCBI taxonomy): domain Eukaryota; kingdom Metazoa; phylum Chordata; class Mammalia; order Rodentia; family Muridae; genus Arvicanthis; species Arvicanthis niloticus. The sequence goes on from NC_047678.1 coordinate 18,190,809, forward strand.
CAGACCAGGAATTACTTTCATTAAAGTAAGTCTAGCCAGTAAGCCGAATTCTCTGTGGACTTCGCTTCTGTTCCTGCCTCCAGTTTCCTGCACTGAGTTCCTGCCTTGTCTTTTCTTCATTCCATAGACGAAGAACTGCAACCTCTAAGCTGAAATAAATCCTTTCCTTCTCTAAGTTGATTTTGGTCAGTGTTTTATCTTAGCAATAGAGAAGCCAAGTAGAGAAAACAACGACAACAAAAGCAACTGTAGCCGAGTGTAGGTAGATGACTGCCAGCTCCTGACTACCATGTATGGTGTTGTTGTGTGCACATGTAACAATGTACAGAAGAGAACAACCCGACAAAGGCTTTCAGAGTATCTTCTGAGATTCTGGAGAAGAAGACACGGGCTGGGTATGAGGGGAGCTTGGGCTTTTATACACCTGGCTTTCTACAGAGGCACCTGTGTATCAGCAGAGCTGAAGACTGAGAAATCCACAACAAGAGACTCTGGCATTTTCAAATTATGACATTCCAAAATTTACTCGACCATAGAACTTTGAAAATATGAGTTAAAGTTAACATTCTGTAGGAACGAGTATCTCAGAGAACAAATTGCAATAAACATCAAACTAGAATTCCCTACCTAATAAAATATAAACGTAAGCACAGGAAGACACCTGGTTGGGAAGGGGTGATATGGAACACAGGTATGAGGGAAGATTTGGGGCACTCTCTTATTTTTAAATTTGTATCAATAGATTTTTTACTAGGGGGCTACTGGGTGCCAAAAGATGATCTCAGCACTGGACTAAGCATAGAGTCTGAGTCTATTCTGTATGTGTGTGTATAGGAATGGGGAAGAGAAGAATGAAAAAGAAGGTGGGGAGGAATGGATATGACATGGATCTCTCCCTCTCTTACACACACACACACACACACACACACACACACACACACAATAGCATGCATGCAAGCTGCCTAAGGCAGGATTTTTCACCCATAAATATCACAGTCAGTTAGGTGTAGAGTACAGAGAAAAGTGGGGGACTGATAATAGCATCTCGGAAGGGAGTGTGGCAGGTCCCTCCCAACATGATGCCTCAGTAAGTCTAGCTGTATGTTAATATAATCCTTTTCTTATTAACTACATCATAAAACCATCCCCTCTCCAAGTTGCCCTCTCTCCTACTCACTGAGTCCTCTGCCATATCAGTTGGGCATATAGACCCACACTGACACATCTTACGGCATTAACAAGACCACTAGCTTGTTGCTATATAATCCTGGCTGACTGTTCCCCTTTTAGCCACAGTGAGCATCGGTGCAAGTTCACAGACACCTTCCCCTCACCTAGTACTTTCACACTTATTAGATTTATCTCTTGACAGGACAAGAGCCATGAACTAGGTAAAGGAAATTTGGACCTTGGTGGAAGAGGGAAGGCCAGATACATAAATCTTTTGCTGGACTTTGCAATGGTCCTAACACGGGCATGGCCTCTCTGTAAACTTGTTTTCTATCTCATGAACTGCAAGGAGATAAACTTGAGTCATGTATATCTCAAGCATGAATATGCTTCTGAATTACAATGGGACTATTAGGTGTAAAGTCTGACATAGTAGCTCTGAACCAGAGATCTTGCTCTGTAGCTAACTCCAGTTGGTGCTGAACCTGCTAGTTCATGGACCATACTTGGAAAAATATCTCAGGTTTTTGTTGTTGTTGTTGTTGTTGTTATGCCTGAGTCTGCAGTATACCGTCTTAACTACTCCTTGTAGAGGTGCCTGCAAATGTACATAGAAATAAATACCTGTAAGACTCAGTATTCAAAACTGAATGTGAGATTTTTGCTATATGCTGTCAGTCCAGGCCAATGAGGTATCTACTTAACATACATATTTGAAGTTAAACATACATATGTAAGCGTGCCAGATGCCCTTCCTCTTCTCCATACTGTAACCCATAAATAACAGTTTCATCAATTGACCATGGACAAAAGGGACCACTATTCAGACATCCCAGGCTACCAAGACCTCTTCATGACCCATTTGTGAGGAAGTACCTCACCAGCTTGTCATTTAGTCATCAGTAGCTTTATGGTTTAGATTGAAATACTGAGTCTCAAACGAGTCCTTGGAAATAAGAGGTCAGACCTTAACTTGGGAAGAGAAGATATATAAAAATGTCGATCCCTGTCCATAACCGAGAAGCTTTAATATATATACTCCCTGTGCTATAGACTACGCATTCCACTCTACTATGATTTGAAGAGGTGCAGATGAGGCTCTGGGTCTCCATTTTCCCCAGAGTATGGCTGGAAAAACTGGACTGTAACTATCACACACTTGTGGGCTTCAGGGATCAAACATGCAGGGAGCAGCTGCAGTTTTGCAAGAATGATAGATAAACTATGAATAAAGCAGAAGAGACAAGAGTGGGTACTGATAAAAAGAAAGCCATGAAATGTGCAGTAAGCATGACAGTGTATGCAGGTTCGGATGTGAGATTCAAATGAGGGGTAGCATGAGTTGGTTCAGGCCCTTTACCCAGGGCGTAGGTGCAACACTGCAATGATCCTGGGGGAAAAGAGGTAAAGAATGAACATTCTCCCTCCTCAGGCTGTGGAACAGTGAGGACTCTGTCAGGCCCCATCGCTTCTGTGAATGCCAGACATAAGCAGCCTGGGGAGTGGGAGCCATGTCCTCTCATAAAGTTCAGAGTCCCATGAGTTCCTGCTGCCTGTTAACAGCACCTGAGGGATGGTGATGGCTGAATGTCGAAATCTTCAAGGTCCATAAAAATGCCATTGTTCCCAACCAAGTGGAGTCAGCTGGGGTGGGAGCTGTATATCTATTTTATGGTAGAAAAAGTTAACTTCCATGGGCTTTAGGAGGGGAAACACAGGATGGACACTCAGGATGAAACAGGCCAGGTGGCACGTGGAAAGGGTAGGGATACAATTTCTAATACTAGATTTCAAATGTGCTTTACGTTTCCACTTATGTAATTCATAGATTTGGTGGAAAGTATTAAAAAGGTACTTAAAAATGAGAAGCATTAGCCGGGCAGTGGTGGCACATGCCTTTAATCCCAGCACTTCGGAGGCAGAGGCAGGAGGATTTCTGAGTTCGAGGCCAGCCTGTTCTACAGAGTGAGTTCCAGGACAGCCAGAGCTATACAGAGAAACCCTGCCTTGGAAAAAAACCAAAAAACCAAAAAAAAAAACCCCAAAAAAAACACAAAAAATGAGAAACTCAGAGGGAGAACACTGCTTAACAAGCACCATTCTCTGGGATTGAGGTCCAGAGTGACATGCATGCGCGCGTGCACACACACACACATATACACACACACACACACACCTGAATATGTCTATTGTTTGTACATCTCCCCTTTGTTTCATAGGGAAATCTCAGTAACACCTAGATTAAATGAGGCTCTAGTTCTCTCATTATACGTATTCACAACACATTGTCCAGGTTCTCTGTAGCACATAGAATGACTCTTAAAAACACAAGTGTTTACTTCTTCCCAACAAAGACTCTGGTGGCTCCATTTGTTGGGTTCACTGATACATCCCAGTTTCTATCACATCCTTTTTACATACAAGAGCCCAAACAAAATCTGTTAAGTTAGTGACTAAATGATTGAATGACTGAACGCTTTAATCATTTACACCAAACCAGTCCTGGGAAGTGGGATCTGGGTAAGAAACCTTGAAACAGCTCTAGGACATAAGATTGGAGCTAGGCATAGGATCAGTTTCTGTCTTAGTGAGCTCATATTATGCCTTCTTCATAGCAGGAAGACAAGGGTAAAGTCCATTCTCCTTTCTGTGTCCCATGTCCTCTATCAGAACACTCTCCCACAATACTTTACCACTGAACATGGAGACATCTTTAGAATATTCAGGACCAAAGCATTTACAGTACTTACTGACAATTGACCAAAGACTTGGAAATCACAGACTGAAGGTTTGAAAATGATTCATCATCCTGACTGTATGTGCTGGGTATAAGCAGTTACAGTTAGAAAAAAATGGATAAGCACATCAAGAGAGGACACACTTAATATCGCTTCTTGGCTTCTTTTCCTTATTTTCCTTCTGACTCTTTTCCTTTAAAATAATTATTAACTTATTTTGAAGATTTAGATGAGAATACATAGAGCCATAACCACAAGTCATAATTTCTAAATAGACTTAACCCATTGTTTTTCATATCATATTATTTTGTCAACAATTATAACGTCTAGTCTTCTAAAAACAATCAGTACATTAAAACCTCGTAAAACCTGACATATGCCATTTCTCACACTCCCAGCCTCTAAGATGGTTAATGTTATCTGGGAGGAGGAAGGTTCTTTCATGGAAAGTACACAGCCATTTAAACCTTTGGTTTCCTCTTTACTGGATTGACAAAAGGCCCCTTACTTTCTACTTTAATCTCTCAAAGCTCCATTCTCCTTTCCTTCCAGGCTTCCTGCTGTCAAAGAGCAAAGTCAATTGTCACCTCATATTTGCAAAGTTCCTGACTCTTGGCTTGCAGAAAGCAAGTCATCTCACTGGTAGTCTGAGTGTGTGTATAAGTAAAAATGTTATCCAACCTCTGAGAAAGTGCCTTTGTGTAATTATCGCATTCTAGGCATCTTAATTGGAAAAACTGAGTCTCATGGAGAGTAGGCATCTTCATCAAGTGGTAAATAACACAGGTGGGCATTCAAATCTTCTCCCTCTGTTTCCGAGCTTTCTTGTCTCACCATAATACCATGTAGCCCCTCATGTATATTTTCTTTATTGGTGAAAATTTGTTCAATAAGTACTATCACTGTCAAAGGGACCACTGCTGGGGCTGGGGCTTAGAAAATGCCAAGGCCAGAGGTGAGTAGGTAAATGAACACATATAACATCTGTGCCACATAGAAAGTGCATCCTACCATCCTATCCTCCAGGACAAGATCTCACAAATCTGATGAGACATAATATTCCCCCTTCAACATATATCTCACAAATCTGATAAGATGGAATATTCCCCTTCAACATATATACAGATAACAACAACAACAACAACCACACACACACACACACACACACACACACACACACACACACACACACGTTTCATGCCATCCAGCACCATGTCCCCTCCTCACAGCCAACCTTCATGAAGTGTGTCAGCAAAATCTCAGATTACTGAGGCCTTTGTGCGAACCAGAAGTGGCAGCATTTGCTAGGATGGAGGAGAGGTATGGAGTACAATGGAGAAAAGTTTAGAAATGTCTGCCCTGTGCCACTTCTTCATTTACCCCTCAAATAATGCCTCCAATTCACTTGTACAATCTAACTTGTTTTTTTTTTCCTGGATTCAAACCCATTGTATTTTATACCATGAATATTGAATTAAAACTCTGGGATTCAAATCCTTTCTTGCCTTAATCGGTCTACTATTTCAATGCATCGCAAATGGCTTTGTAGCTAAACTGAAGGCTCTGAGGCATCCTTGAAATTCTCCTTTGAAAGCTGACTTTTTTTTTATTTTTCAAATCACTCTCTAAACTCAAATTAAAATGGTTTTGACATGACGTTTGAGATGGTTCTCTGCTTAACAGCAAACACTCCTTATGTATTGAGCGGGCTTAGTCAGTCTAATTCGGAAAAGATGTCACAATGAGCGTGCCACAATAGATGTTTTAAGATTTGGGCTAAATTTCCATCTAACATTTTTCTTTTGATGTCTTGAGGCACAAATGACAAGTCCCATTTATAAGATGAGAAACTGCTGATCATCAGCCACAAAACAAGGTAAAAGAAAAACGGGCGAGCTTGGACTTATTTCTTTTTCCATGTACAATGTATTAAGCATAGACCTGTTCGGGCAGTATGGATATTTCTCTGTTCTGCTCAGGAAACATTCCTAAAATAGAACGCAGAGAACTTTACCTAGCTGAAAACCATGCATAATTCAGCATAGAGAGCGAACTGCAATCCCTTTCCACTGTTTGTGTAAATGGCCTGGGCTCAGAAAACAGAAAATTTCCAGAGAGTGCTGAAAAGTCAGATTATATTTCTATTCCATACCAGGACCTGTCACAACTGGAGGCTCTGGAAATCTATCCTGTGGCCCCAAAGGGTCAGAAGTAACATCTTCAGTCCTCATCTCTGAGACAGGGTGCAAGGAAGACACTGAATTTCCTTCTTAAGAAACCATGTTCAACTCTGAGCACACACAGGAGCAGAGGGAGCCTGTCCTTTCGAGTTCTGCATACCTCATGCAAACAGGTGCTCTTTCTCTTCCTCTGTGATTTGGAAATATCAACTTATCTTATGTGAATATCTGATTAAAGTTACAGAAATGGTTTTGAGAAGTCAGAGCTTGCAGTTGAAGGTCATAACTTCAAATCTCAGGAGAGCATAACTGCCCAAGCTTGAGAGGATTGTTCAGTCTCTTCGTACCTTGGTTTGTATAAGAAAAAAAAGTACAAAAATAGTTTTTCATAAAACTTCTTTTCATGCTGTGATAGAACAATAGAACCCTCCTGCATTAAAACAAACAACAACAACAAAACCATTGGGCAAATATGTAAAACAACGGTCTTCAGCAAGCAAGCAACAACCATGACAGAGAACTGAGGATGGCTTGCTGCCTAGTTAGTACTTCCAGGTTTCAGCTTAATCAAAGAGGAGAGAGGAGTACTAGGAGGATGAAGTAGTTGGGAGATTTCCAGAATGTTTTTCTCAAGTCTGAGTCTTCATCATAAAAATGCACATAACATTCATTGCTACCAACACTGGAGGGAAAAATTCCCACTAAAAATGAGCACGCAGAAAAACTCCTGAAGTATGCACAGTAGAAGCACTCCACCAGCCAGCAAGAGAAACTCTATGATAGATGAGGTAGGGAGTGTTGTCTTGGAAGTAAGGAGAAGTGATACTTAAGAAGTGCTCATTGGGTCTCATATATACCAATCTTAAAAAGCAAGATTGGTGTCATATAACTTCAAGAAATTCCAGAAAAAAATGCCTGCAAATATTTAAGGGAATAACGATATAGAACCAACAGAGTAGCAGCTGAAACAATATGAAATCCATAATGTCCAGAATCCAATAAAAGAATTACCTGGTGTTTCAAGGATGCAGGAAAACTCAATATACATCCAGAAGAAAAACAGCCACCAGAGACAGACTCTATCGTATTGTCAGAAGTGATGAGCAGATAGAAATAGGGGAGACATGATTATTAAAGCAGTCTTATAAGCAGATTCCACATGTTGGACAGGGAAGCAAAAGGAAGCATAAGAAGATCAGGCTAAGCATAGAAAGTCACCTCCCAATACACACACACACACACACACACACACACACACACACACACACACTCACTCTTCCTATAGTTGACCAAATACAAGGTCTGAGATGAAGACTCTACCAGATAAGGCACTATAAGAGAAAGAGGAATAAAACAGCAATAGAAAATGTCCCAAATAAAATACAGAGTAGAAAAAAAAACAATGAAAATGTAATAAATGGAACATTCATGGTTCAAGAAAACACTGTGCAGTCTAACATGCAAGCAATTGAAGAACCAGAAAATGGAAATAGGAAAATATTGAAAGTAAAAATAGCTGAAATTTAACAAATTCAACAAATCCATAAGCCTGGAAGATGCTCAGCTCTGCCAGCTAAACAGCACCGGTGCTGCGTAGCACAGACTAGGCTGACAATGAAGATTCTCACCACAGGAGAGAGTAAAGGTAAGCCAGATGTAGACCCGTCAATCACAGTGCAAGATGAGTTAGTGCTGCCTCAGACTCACAAGTAGGTCCCCAGAGTCTCACAGCACTGAGCACAACATAGACTCTCACTTATCAGTTAACACTGTTACCTCTAAGCATGCAATTTCATTTCTCCCCAGACAGATCAATCTGGTTCCATACACAAGAGCATTCGAGCCATTGGCTCATAACCTTTCCAATGCTGTGACCCTCTGCATCTTGTGCTGACCCCCATCCATAAAATTATTTTTGCTGCGACTTTATAAGTGTAATTTTGCTAGTTGTAAATAATAATGCAATTATCTGTGTTTTCTTATGGTCTTCTTTGAGGGAATCCCGACCTACAGGTTGAGAACCACTGATCTAACCTGTATTGTACCACAGACCTACCTCTGATTGGAGAGCTCAGGACTGACCTCAAAGTCTCCATGAAAAGGGAGGGTAACAAAGGCTTGGTTCAGGACCTGTTGATGGATTCTATCTGCCCCTCAGAGCCTACTCATTGGCAAGTCTGCTGTTTGGCCCACATTAACCAAACCATGACACCCAACTGTAAAAATCAAGTATGTACTAAAACCATGAAGGATGCAATGAACAATGAACATATTTTAAACCTACTTTGTGCAAGAAGCCTTTCTATCATAGCTACCCCTCATAACCATCTTGAAGGCTAAATATCATTGTTCTTATTTTGCACTTGTAGAAACTGAAGCTTAGGGAGGTTGAGTGACAGCTAGATCATAACTGAGTAGAAAGGTCACACTGATGACAGCTTCCTCTTCTGGGGCAGGGTCAAATGAGCTCTAGAAATGATGAAGGCTCTGTGGGTGGTGGCCAGACCTGGGTGGCTTCATACAGGAAGTGCAGCAGCTGCTGGGTGACAGACAAGCAGAGAGGAGGAATGAGACAACGTGCCCAAGAAGAAAGAAGATCCCTCCCCAAACAAAACAAATCAAAACAAGACACAAAGGGTACTATAAAGAGTGTGAGAACACTCACATGTGGGGACTGGAGGTGGAGTGACCCCAGCATGGATAACATGAAGTTCAGCATTGATGCTACTAGGTCCTGAGATGCATAGAGAACCTCATGTCACTTTGCAATCTCTAGAATAAGCCAAACAAAACTCTGATAGCTGACATTAATGAGAGATTTTTAGATCACCCAAACACCATGACAACAGAGCCATCTGCATGAGCCATCCAGTTTCTACTATGACTTGTCTGTTGGGTGTTATTAGTAATTCCACTGACATATTCTGGAGAAGGAAACTTAGGCTCTGAGAAATTGAGTGCTATAACTTGCTCACGTTTACATGGCTGATAATAGGTAATTTGGGTTTAGATGCAGACTGAATGTCCCTGGTAGCCTCTTAGCTTGAGTCTGCCCAATGGTCCAGCAGCTGCTACCTCACCATGTGCAATCACACTTCACTGGGAATAGCTTTCCCTTAGTGACTGTGAAAGCATTTAGGGAGACATCAAGCATTATCAAAGAGAAATATTAGAAATGGCTTTTAGCCAAGGAAATTGGATTTGAGACTGTGACCCTTTCTTGGCCTGTGCCTCTCATAGGCGTGAGCCTCAGTATATAGCTAGAAGAACTCACATGCTCTAGGTCCTGGAGAAGATGCCTGCCACCCTTTATGTTATGGTCAGAGAGGAAAATCCTTAGGTTTTTTGCAGCCCATGTGATCTCTATCATGACTACAATGTTTCCCCATGTGGTGTCTAAGTAACCCTAAGAAACATGTTAACTGAATGATTGGGGTTGTGTTCCAAGTGGGGTTCATTAACCAACCAACCTGGTTTTTATTGTCAGACAACAGCTGTTCTTTCTCTATTCTTGTATACTAACTCTTTCCATTCTAGAAAAGGATCTGTCTGTGGAAAGAGAACACACATTTCTAACTAAATGGAAATGTTCAGCCAGCAGCCAGCCAGATGTGGACCATGCAAGCAGAGAGCTACAGAGCTACATTCCTGATGTCTGAGATGAATATCATGGCTTATAAAGAAAGCAGAAAAGCACCAGACTGTTTAAGACAGTTTGTCCACATGAATCTCTTATTAGATGCATTTTTTTTAGAGTAGAAGAAAATGCCATCTAATGTCACATATTTTTATTCTTTCATCTTTACTGCACGAATGACCATGACTTGACAGACAGGATAAATATAGGTAAATTAGGAAGTGTCTCTGTCCTCAATGAACCCATAGTGCATAGAGAGGTAAGATAGAAAGAGACAGCCACTCTGGTTCAGTGTTTTGGAATGGAGACAGCCATGGAGCACAATGTGGGCCTCAAGGAGAGAACCTTTCACAGACTAGAGGCAAGAGCTTGATAGTAGCTTTTACTGAGACCTGAAGGTTTGGGGCATGCAGAGAAAACTGAGGAAGGTTAATGTGTAAAGACTGAAGAGAGGAAGAAGACCATTCAAATAATTAGCAATGCTAATAAGGAACCAGAGACTTGAGCCTGAGAGGAGACTGTAGGATGCTTTGGGAGGATGGTCTTGTACAATATTACCACAGGTATACACACGTTGAGAGAGTTTGGTTAGATCTTTACTAACAGAATGCACCAAAACATTTTAAACCATGGAGAATTACAACTGGGTTTCTGCCAGAAACATAGAAGAACGTTTTTCTAACTATTTATATGAAAGAATGGATAGGTGGTTGGGGACAGAGAGTGAGGCAATGCCATCTCCAGCAAAGAGCTGCTGGGTCTGAGGGTGCTGTTGTTGTATGAACACTTACAGGGGTTGTGCCGATGTTGTCAAAGGGTATCAGTGATGAGGGGAGTTTAAAGAAGACCTGAGTGACTGGGTCAATGGCTGGCTAGAACTGGCACCATTCAGTGGAGGATTCAATGCAAGAGGTCACATGTGAAAGAGAGGCAAGGGACCTGTTGATTCTGATGGTAGTTGCCCCCTAAGTGGGTAGGTACATGGGGCTAAGTACAGGAAATTTCACAGTGGGGGAAGGGGTTGGAACTTTAGACTGTGGGAAGTACAATCAAAGCCCATTGCAGGGATGAGATCGCATGAGTCTAGAGGGCAAGAAAACCGAAGACCCAGAGGAGTCCTAGGGAGACATGAACAGAGTGGGAAAGTTATAAGGGTAAAGGAGGAAGATCTTGAGGTGGGAAGGAAAGACACAGACATACTGTCACAACAGTCTTTGTCAAGGGTGGCCCACAGATTATTCTGGTATGTTTCCAATAACCCCATAGCTAGATCTGATTATTCTAATTTCACAGGAAAGAGAATTGGGATAATTGGGGTCAAGTAACCATCATTTTCTTCCCAGAGCAATATTACAGTTTTCAATAAAATTAATACCTAACACATATTTAGTATGTATTGTGCTCTAGGCACTGTTCTAAACATTTTCAATATATTCATTCCATTAATGCTAAAAGTAATCCAATAGTATTCAGTGCCAATAATCCAGCGCCACTACTCTCATCTCTCAAATGAGGAAATCAAGGTAGAAAATAATCTGGTGAAGGTCACACGAACAGAAAGCAGCAGAGATGGAATTCTCACGTTCAATGCCTGCCTTCCAAACATGGATTGTGAACCATTATACAAAAAGATGATTTTTTTTTTTCCTGAAGACTTGCCCTCAGCCAAGATTAATCCAAAGCCTATTGTATAGAGTGTATTATGTTAGATGTTACATCCCCAAAGTGAGCTAATACATCATAGTTCCTACATCAATGGATCTCAGTGCGGTAGGGTTGCAATGGACAAAGATGAACAATGAAGAGACAATGGGGGTAAATAGCAGATAACAGAGGGGAGTGGTTCTGGGTACTAGTCTAGAGAAAAACCTTTATTGAGGTCCCCTGTGCAGAGTCCTTTTCCAGACCTGAGATGAGCTATAATGGGTGAACTAGTTCAATGGTCCAATCACTGAATATTTTAGATTTGCCTTGACCTGGATTTAACTCTTCTCATGTGTTTTCCAGGGAAAGGTATTCTTGATGGTTAAATTGCTGTTCATAAGACAGTATGTGCTTTTAGAAGTAGCTCAAAGCCCCCTTTCAATCTCCTCTCTGTGGTGAGGACAAATTTAGGCATTTGAAGCTCAAAGGCTATGCTGGTTAGACTTTTGTCAACTTGAAACTGACTAGGGTCAGGGAAAAGGAAACGTAACTCAGCGATTGCCTCCATTCGATTGTAAGCAAGTCTGTGAAACATCATCTTCTTCTAATGACTACTACAGGAGGGACCAGACCACTGTGGGCACTGCCATTCCTGGCCAGGTGGTCCTGAATTGTATAAGAAACCAAGTGGATTGAACCTAGGTTAAGATCCCTGCTTCCAGTCCTGCTTCCTAGTTCTGGCCTTGAGTTCCTGGCCCTGCTTCTCTTCATGATGGACTGAAAGCTATAAGATGAAATAACCCCTTTCCACCCCAAGTTGTTCTGGATGTTAATCATAGCAACAAAAGTGACCTAGGGAAGACTGTTGTGATGGGTGGAGCTGTGGAATTCCTCCAGCGATAATGGAAAGATATTGAAAACTCTGGATCCAGGAAGCTGAAAAACTCCGTGTCTTTTATGTAAAGGGGCATGAGATATGAGTATCCATCCTCCAAAATATAAGACATCCACAGATTCTTAATAATAGCCCCCTCAACCTCCAGGCAATAACTATCCCAAGGCCTCAACCTTGATTGTTATGATGGTTCAAAAGGTCTAAATTAAGAATGGGGAGATCTACAAATAGTTCTCTGTAGAGAAAGAGTTGACTTAATTTTTAATGGGAAAATTACTGCCTTCCTTTACAAGCAAGTTAAGGACATCTCATTACCTAGCAGAACTGCCAGGACGAGTTTCTTCCAACTGCTAATGAAGTCTTCGAAGAACCCAGCAGTATTTTGCCCCTGTAGGGATACAAGACCCTAGGGAGGCCATAACTAATGTGCATAGTTCAGCAAGTTCTCCCTCTACAGATCTAGGTTAGGAGTTCTATGACATCCAAAGGTGACCTTTGAAGAAGCTGTGCCTATCTGCACTGTAATAAAAAAAAAATACCAATTGCTCAGAAGCTTACAAACAGAAGAAATTTATTTCTCACAAGGAGAAAGGTGAGGAAACCTAATATCGAAGTGCTGATAGAGTTGGGGGATGCTGACTTCTTGCGGTGTCCTCATGTGGTAGGAGGGGACAAAGGTCTCCTTGGTGTCTTCTAGAAATAAGAATACAAATGCTATCCATTACTTAGTTACCTCCCAAAGACTCTACCTTCCATACCATCACATAGGAGATTTGATTTCTATATAAGAATAGGGGTAGGGAACATTCAGATCATCACAAGCTGTATTTTGGCTGACTTCAAGCACTGGGATGGATGGCTCTATTCATTATTGAGGTATCAATTACCTACCTTGTTGATTTATCTCTTTGCTATTATACTCATGGACCTGACTACATTGCCATGTAAAAATCTCCCATTAAATACATCAGCCTCATGTACCAAAGTCAATATGTAATGCTCCTTATATCAGAAACTAATGCCCAAATCACCTTTGTCCTATTCTTGGAGTCCTCTGTCCCATTAGTACCCAATTTATGCATCCACGAATCTATCCACACACCCACCTACCTATCCCAGTCATCCACTGACGGAGCATGTATTTTATCACAGCTCACCATAGGAGCAGGGGATAAATAAGACAAGCTTCTCACAGACTGCTAGAGAAGATACCCAGAAAAGCAGTGATTTCAACAGAGCATTATAGATTCTATAATGGCTGTATATCAAAGCTAGAAAATAGATTCGGCTCCTGCCTCACATTCTGCTCAGAGCGACATTTATGACATACTGTGTGGGTGAGGAGAATTAGCTAGCTGAAGGGTCTGTCTGTTCTCCACAGGGCAGGAAAGAACACTTCCTTGTTAGCACTTTACATCTCCGAGAGCAGGAGTGTTATTTCCCTGGTTGAGGAATAACTCGACAGGGAAGAGCCTGGGAAACTGAGTTGGCAGCCCTAGGGAATTTGTGGAGAAGCTGATCATGGGTGCTGTGCTCCAGGCAATCCCCTCTTCCCTAGCTCTGCATCTTTGGCCTGGGTTATTTTCTTTCTTTGCCTCAGTGGCTTTTGTAACCTCAAAGAACAAAGTATCTGCCTTGGCTTTGTTTTGTCAAGTGAAAGGTAACAGAAATGTAGCCCATAAGCCTATGAGAAGAAGAGTAAAAAGGATGAGAGAATGAGAGAAAGATTGGAGCGACAGCATCTTAGACACTCCAGAAGCCCCAGCTTCAGAGGTATGGGATTGGAGTAGAGACACCTGGAAGTTGACACCATTACGCATTGCAACTGCTTTGATGGCAGAGCCTGGGCATGGATGGACACTGGTGGTTAACAGCTGGAAGTGGGAATGGCTGCTGCTGCTGCTGTATTTATTTATGTGGATAGAAATCATGAGCTTCACACTGTTCATTAACCATTCTCAGCTCTTGGAAAAAAAAAAGAGATGGAAAGATGGCTTTTACCTGAGGCTCTCTAAACTTCCGTGATACAGAACATGGAGCAATGCTCATGCCTCTGCTTTGCCCGATTCATGAACTATGTAGTAGCTTGGAATCCTCCCTTTGACTTCTGGGAGGACCAGTGAGAAGCCTGCATTTGTTCCCCCATGCACATTTTCAATTTAATTTCCCAACATTATATGATGATTTTTCTATAGCTATATTAAATATGTGATAATGAATATCCACACATCAATCTCTATCACACATCTACTTATCTAACTACTGATCTACCTTACTTTCAATTAAGCCTATTTTATAACTATGCACACAGTCACATGGAATTGTAAGAAACAGCACAGAAACATTTTATGTACCTTTTGCTCAGTTTACCCCCAACAATAATAGCTTACAAAGCTATAGAGTACAATATCACAGCCAGGAAGCTTGTGCCAAAATAATCATCGTACAGAGTGTCTTCATCGCCGGAGAACCACTGGCCTTCCTCCTCATCGTACAGAGTGTCTTCATCGCCGGAGAACCACTGGCCTTCCTCCAGTCCCCTTTCTCTTTAACCCATAGCAATCAGTAAAGCGCTTCTCTATTTCTGGAACTTTTGTACTTTAAGACAATTATATAAATGGAACCTTGTAGCCTCTTGGGACTGTCCTTTTTCATTCCTCATGATTCTGTGGCCATCCATCCAAGTAGCTGTACATTTCTCACAGTTCATTCTTAATATGTTAGCACCATCCAAAAACAAACAAATAAACAAAAAAAACTCAAGCAATTTTAGTGGAAAGAAATATACTATTTAGACTCTTTTCTTTCTTTCTTTTTTCTTTTTTTTTTTTTTTTCCAAAAAGTCAACTCATGGAGGTTTTAACCCTTAGCCATTACTGGCCAAGAACATTTTGAAATCTTTCCAGTGGGAGGGTTTTTTTTTTTATTTTATTTTTTTTTATGTATGAATGAATTTGGAATGAGAATAAAAATGTCAGTGGCCATATTCATCTTGCATGAAATATCTGAACTTTATGCTGCACTAAAACAATAAATTGTCTCTGTAATCAGACATGGGCAATTAAACAAGCAAGAGAAACAAATCTTGGAGCTTGAGTTGAATGGAAGCATTGCGACAGCAGTAATGTAATCACCGCCTGGGAGTCAGAGGAGGAATGTGTGCCCAGGAGAGGTATCTGGGTGATGTTTCTTTATATAATGGAGAAGAGAAGTGTAATTTAATTTGCAAGCAGCAATCTTTAGATATCAATTAGAAGTTTATTCCAAAGAGGGCAAACACTAACCAGAGATTTATGGAATTCTCCACAAGAGGATGGAAATTGAGTATTACTAGTGTTCAAACCCTGTACTCCATCTCCTCAGGAAGGATGCCTGTTTGCCTGGTGGAAATGATGGGGGATGATGGCTATCTGGGCATTGCCTGGAAAAGCCAATCAGCCATACAAAAAGAGCCTTTCTCTGTATGGGTGACAAGGGTCCCTCAATAAAGGACCAGTAAATGATAGTTAGAGAAGGCTGGGACTCTTTGTTTTTGGTGCAAGCCTTGATTTTATGGCAAGAGAGAGCAAATTGGGAACATGCACAAAGTAGCCATGTGTGAACATTGACTGGTACTGTCACCTAACAGAACAGGAAGCATCCCTCAAGGGTAGGACAAGCCCCTTCTATAGCTGTTCCTTCCTTGAGGTCAGGCACAGACCACCTGGCATTCCATACTGTAGGCATAATGTTACATAATGCTCTGTGTAAAGGTCATCCTTGTATTTTTCAAATGGTGATTTCTCTGTCCCCATATCTGGTTGCAAAACATTGCTCCCCAGTTACTTCCTGATTGGTAAATAAAGAAGCTGATCAGCCAATGACTGAGCAGGGGAGAGCCTAGGGCTGGACTTGCTCCCAGCCAGGAGAGGTGGGGGAATGTGGGGTTGGAGGTGGGAGTGAGAATTCACTATGAGGAGAGTCCAGGAGACAGCAGGAGAAAACACCTGGAGCCCACAGAGCTAGATCAGCACTGAAATGCGGGTATCACTGAGGTTTTGATTGGGAGGCAGCCAGATTAGCTTAGAGAATTAAAACAGAGTGATGCTGCTCAGTTGTGCCTTAAAGCTTGTAAAATAAATATAGTAGTCTACTCTTAATTATTGGGAACTAGCTGGGTAAAGAAGAAAACTGCGAACACTCTATGGACTTGCTTTTGTAGTGATCTGCACCCCTTCTAGGTCCACATTGGCTTTCATACATTTCTCAGAACACAACAAACCTATGAAGTCTTTCAGGAAATTAAAATGTGGCAATCTGTGGGCCTATAAATTTAAGAAATGCTGATTTAATTAAAATTACTGCTGGACTGCTTGGATCCTGAAAGTGAAACTATCTGAGGTGCATCTTTAAGATCTCAAGAATATTACAAGCAAGTATGTGTGGTTATAATCAATGCTTAAAGCTATGTAACAAGAAATTTTATAACTAATTTGAACAGAGGCACCATTTTCACTTAAAGTCCTGGCTCAAGTTTTTCAGTTGTGTGTCTATGAAACCCACTGTGTACATGAGCAGAAGAATAAAAGTCCGATGCTGGTAGGGTTTCTGATTATATTTCATGGTGATCCTCCACTGCCTGGACTGCCCCAAACAATGCCTACAGTGTAATATAAACCCAACAACCATTGACTAAATTACCAAAGAATGTTTCTTGAGTTTCAAGAATGGTGTTACATTTTAATTGTACATTTTCATGTAACTCCTAAAATGCTCCCAAGAATTAGCTTTCAGTCAGACCTCCTTCTACAGATTTAAACAGTAGAAAATTCCAATGGTTGAATAATTTCCCCAAGAGAAAGGGCAGGCTAGACTGTGCCTATTGTAATTATGATCCAAAAGCTCACACTATTAACTGTTTTGCTATATTGCTTCCAGAAAGGGTAAACTAATATACAACCCCAAATTCCATCCAAAGACAAATGATAAGTGTATTTTCTGGTGGTCAGGGAATTACACACATTTCTGGAACCTTCACAGCTCCAGAAGATAAATTGTGGGAATGACAGTAGCCAAAGAACAAGATTGACCTGGAGTTCTGGATCTGCCCTCCATTTAGTTGTGTGATTCTTTCTGAGAAAGTCAACCCTAGATTACTCAGAATGGAGTTAGCTGCCAGCTCAGGGTTGCACAGAGGGAATGGAGAAGATGAAGCCCTTTGAAGCAACCACATAATGACTATGGTTGCCAGTAGAAAATTAGAAGCATTTGTTTTTAACACATTAGCTGGAGGTCTAGGCAGGAAGCTACCACAAGCTCTTCCTGTTCCTAGTGTATCTGTGAGAGGCTTCTCCCCAGCACTGCAGCAGGAGATAGCAAACCACTGAGGAAAGTGAATGTTGAAAATCCAGGAGAATTCAGTCCATCTCTCAAAGGGTGCAGAGCCAGTGCCCAGCACTAAACAGTTTATTTATTTAAAGAGCTTCTTCAGCTTACCCCAAAGGCTGGCAGCAAGCATAGAGGGCTGCAATGGACTGGTCTGGACTCTGTGAAGAGGCTGATTTGCAGGGATTTTTTGTCTACCAAGACTTAGCCAAGCATAGCCCTGCGCTGAAAAGAGTAGTCACCAATGGTGTTAAAACATCTTTGCAGTTGAAATGCATTGAGCAAAGGCTGTTATTAGGGACCAGGCTGTAAGCACATTCTTAGTAGTGGAACTTTCCTTTGGCCAATAGGTTCTCCCCCTGAATTCTATCTGAGCCAACAATGAAGACATTGTTTAGTCTTGGGTGAGATATCAGATTTGATGTAGAGGGAAGTATCATCTGGGTGAATAAAGACATTTTTTTATTCACCTATTTATTTATTTATTTATTTATTTATTTATTTATTTATCTATCTATTGATATCACCTCTACTCAGCCTAGGACCCTGGTTACTGAATTGAGAGCAGAGTTTGATTTTCAGCTCTGCCACTTATACATTCTAAAAATGTCTTCTTGGAGTATATTTTTATTTTTCTGGACTCAAGGTCCCTATCACAATGGGGATAAAATTGAAGCATTCATTTCTTAGGATTAAGGGAAGGATCAAAAGAAGAGTGTCAGGTGTAGTAGTGTTTCCTAGAGGTGGGTGAGAGTTGGGGGTGGGTGGGTTTGTCAACAGTTACCAAGTTACAGTTGTATAAGAGAAATGAATTCCAGCATCCTAACACACAATAGAATGAGCATAGATAAGAACCATGTTCTGTACACTCCAAAATTTAAAACAAAATTTTAAAAAGGATAAGGAAAGATTTTTTAAAAATCTCCTCCCAAATGTGATAAAGGTTTACAGTATGTTAATTATGGTTAAAATATGATATAATTATATATGTACCAAAACATCACACGGTACCCAAGAAATACATGCAACACCTGGTGTTGATTAAAAATGAAGTAATTTTTGAAAAGGTGGAATAGTCGAAAGTGCAAGGCCTGGCATACAAGTGTCAGCTCCCATAATTTTTATTCCTAGTCTGCATTTCTCTGTCCAAAATTATTTCAGCCAGCTGTGCTCCAGAAGTCAGATATTTTTGGAATTTAGAGAGGTGACATGGTGTGTGCAATTTCCATTGAAGAACACCACATACTGAGTTAAGGGCAAAGCCTCATCATCAAAAACGTTATTTGTGTGGCTAAACCTAGGGGATATTTATATTAATCAACATAAATAATCTTCCAACTAAATAAGTCTGGAAATTAAACTTATAAAGTCTATTTATAACCTTCTTGAGTTTAGGCCAGTAGGTTGTTGAACTGTCAGGTACTCTCCTGATAGGCTTCTGTGTCTATACTGGGGAACATGTCCTCCTATTTGGGGTTTGGGGGCTTTGTTTCTAACTAACCTTGGGGACTTGGATGAGCAGCAGAAGGATCTCACCTAGACATTGTCCACAAACCCTCTGGCAATGATGCAGAATTCATAGAAGTATGGGTCTCTGTTCTGTTAGGATTTGACTGCTATACTGAAGTTGGTGTCTAATGTTGAAGGTCCAGTGCTTGCCCAGGTCTACTTGCTAGCTTCTGATTTCTATGGCTACCAGCCATAAGTAGTGATGGATCTTTAACGACTATATCGTCCTCATAAAGTTGAAAATAACCCAGTATGCAAAAGGCAGAGGCAAAAAGATCATAAGTTTGAGGCCAGTCTGGGCTATATAAGTCTGTGCCTTAACACAAATAAGCAAATGCTTTGCGAGTTAGAACCACTGTTTGGCTAAAGCCTTTTCTCAGGAAAATAATGAGTCAACCTGGAGATATAGCACTGACTGAAGAAAACAACAGAGCAGTTTCTAGGAAACATGCTGTTTCTAGGACATGTGCTGTCCTTGTAGATGGTCTATTATGAAGACAGAAATACCAGAATTCAATATGAGTAAAAATATAATCATGTTAAATTATCCAAGTTTATTTATAGTCCTGATCTTAGAAATAAAATAGTCTTGTTATTAAGTGAGGAGAAAACCAACTTTGGGGGCATACCTCTGGTAATGTTGTGCATGACTCACTGGTTTTCTGGACTTCTCATTGGCTGGAGCATGTTTAGGTAGCTCATGACAGACTCACTGGATTGAATTAAGTCTGCAGTACCAGTAAGTTCAAGTTTCTAGACTACAGTGCTGGGACCCCAGATGTGATAAGTCTTCAGAGTCTGCAAGCCAACCAGCTGTCTTGTGTATACCAGCCTCTCACCATAGACCCTAGCCATGTTCAGCACAGGCAGTCTATATACACTGCAGACTGTAGGTATCACTAGAATCCAGAGGGACAGTGACAAGTCCTGTTCAACCTTTGCCTCCCAGGATTTCTTAAGTTTGAAGCACTTCGTCTTTTATCCATGTTTAGTTCTTAACCTCAGATGTACTCTGAGGCGCATCTGATGGGAATAAGGAGGTCTCAAGAATAATGATTCTCACTGTAAGTTTTATGTCTCTTTGAGTATCCTGCTTGTGTGTCCTTAGAAACCCTCAAAATGGTACCACTAACTTATGTTTAAGTAATAGGAGGCATCTTATAGCAATGGTTCTCAACCTTTCTAATGCTGTGAAACCTTAATACAATTTCTCATGTGGTGTTGAGCCCCCAGTCATAAAAGTGTTTGGTTATTACTTCATAACTGTCATTTTGCTACTATTAGGAACCATGATGGAAAAATCTGTTATACATATGATCTTAGGATCATGCGTCTTGAGCTTAGAGCGTTTGAAGACATTTTGACAGAAATGAATGGAAATGCTCTTGAGTAATAGGCTCCAGATATTAAACAAGAGTATGAAGCTAATAATAATACACATGGGAGGGGCACCTGCTCTGCTGCTGTCAAGGCACGGATGGCAGCTTTCTAAACTAAAAGACAGAGATCAGTTTATGTTACAGGGGCAGTGGACTGTAAACTAGCCAAGGTGGGAGGTTCGGGGGGGGGGGGAGATTGACCAAATTTTACTAATGGTTCTCATAACTTCTACAACTCTCTTCTCTTCTGGAACCAGAACCCCTGGCCCCTACTAATTTTAGAGCCACGTGGCTCAACGCAGTATGACACTGAAGTCATAGTAGAGTTCCACGCACTAGAAGACACTTACAGAAAGCTGAGCAACATCTTCCAGGGGCTGGTGTGGCCACAGAATCTTGCAGGCTTTGACAAGTCCAGTCAGTACCTGCTGACACGATGCATTTGTTTTCATCTCGGTGTGATTTTGCTGACCACAGAGAAAGGAGGAGGAGAAGCATTGCAAGTTGTGGCGTCATACCTAGAGTGGGATGCTACGGTTTGAAGCCAGGCTCTTTTAAAACCATTTACCATTTACCAAAAACATAAAACCCTTTACAAGCTCTTTAACCTTTCTGCTTCCATTTCCTCAAGTGTGATATAGAGAAAGAAGCAGTGGCCCCTCACTGTGTAGCTGCAGTGATATGGAATGAGTGTCTCTGACGGAGTTATGCTGTCCATGCTACCTGCTGTTGTACAGCCAGAAGAAGATCAACCAAAAAGCATGGCGAAAGCAGGACTTCCAAGAGCATGCCTGATGGGTGATTTGTCTTCTTAAATTGGCTATTCTGGAGGGCTATTGAGGAACCTATAGCACTGCCTACAAGGCAAGGTGTCATTCCACAGCTGGACCAGGGTGCAGCCTTCCCTCTGAATTTACTCATCTCTAAGACACCAAGGCAGAAGAGCAGCAAAGCATGAAATATTCAAAATTATATCAAGAAAAAGAACTCTAGAAATAAGATCAGTGCCAGATAAAACACCACCATGTTTCCTTAAGAAGCTTTGAATCCTTTGAATTAAGGAAGTGTAGCTGGAAAGGTTACCTGCAGGGAATCTGGAGCTTTTAAAGCCTGGAGCTTTAATTAAAACTCACCCGTGTGCAACTAATGTGTGAGCCCCTAGGTCCCCTGCAAGCTCTGGGGAAAGTAGGGTCAGAAAAGGTCTTTGATGAGAAATTCCCAAGTCCTCAGCTGCAGCTGCGTGTGCAGGATTCTCATCGCCTTTCTCCTCTATTCCTTTGGAAAGTCCACCACTCTCCTCTGCAGATGTGGATGTATTGAGTACTTCTTGGAACTTGTGACCTGTGTTCCTGATGGCCAGAGCATGCTAGAGCTATGTGCTAACTAAATCAAATTGAATTCTTAGTTATTAAAAGCAAAGTCTGGAAAAAAAAATAGTAGTTCTATGAGGCATCTACAATGACCTTGACTGTCACTCCATCATTGTCAGCTGGGGGGTCATACTCATCGTGGAGGTGGGGTTCCCCTCCACCCCCACTCTACTACCTCTGTCCACACTACTGTTTGCTGAGATGGCAGGAAGGACGGTGCCCTTCAATCCTGGCTCTCTGACAGTCTGGGAAGACTACTTCTATTATCTTCCTGCCAGGCACCCCATAGACCTTGCTGTCAGATGCAACCCCAAGTCATCATGTCTCTCAATAGGTGATTGCCCCAGTACTATCTCTTCTCCTAGTTTTATGGTTCATTAGGTAGTTATAAAGGTGTCCCCCACATTGAAAAGCATTTTGCAAGAACATTCCCCCCAAATTAAATTGGTTCACTTTTCTGTGATCTACTCTTGTTTCAATACTTTGCGCTAGGTCTTAATGTGTGAAAATCGAGAGATTTGGGGGTTACCTTGTTTGTGTTATGGGTTGTTTTTTCCATATTAACTCAAAATTATCTTGAAAGGCTAGTACATCTAGCTTTATGGTAGCATTCCAAGAATACCACAACCAATAGGCTTTTGTTTTCAGTGAACGCCTTCCTACAATTCGAACAGCCCTTTTGATTGACACCTTGCTGCCTCACCCTTATTTCCTGCTTGGCCCAGGGATGATCTTTCCAACTCAAGATGGATAAACTTAGAAATGAAAGACTTTTTAGTGCTTAGATTGCAGTGGAAACACCACTCAAAAGAATGGCAACGAAGGGAACAGGTGAGTTGCATCTGCCCTACCCAGACTGAACAGTAACACAGACAGCAAAGGCGCAAACAAGGACTAAAGCTGGAATCACTCAGCTAATAGGGCGTGGCTATTTCCAACAAGAACTGGACAGTTTCTGCTGACGGTGATGCAACTTTAAAATTGCCATGCTTCAGAAGTGACAGCTGTCACATTTCTCAAGGCTTATTTGGTTCTGCTTTTACTTCCCGAACTCCATTTCCTTGATTGCAAAATGGCTGCAGAGCCCCACTCTTGGCCAACCATCTACTGGCCAAGATGTACCGGTCATTTTGTGTCTGCTGAGTCATCAGATGAGAGTTGGGAGAGGATCCTACCCATTCATGTCCATTTGAGTTGCTAATGTGCCTCTCAGCTGAGGAAGATTTGGTTTGACTTCTTCCTTCCTGATGGGGAGAACTTCTCAGATCCAAAGCCATCATATTCAAGCTCCGCTCCACACTTGACATTTCTTAAGTAGTTTCATTTTCTTGCCTAACAAGAATTCTCTGGCTTTCTCAGGCAAACACACCCCTTTCTGCTCTAGAAGCTGCTGACTAGGGGGAAAAAGGGGAGGGTAGGGAGGAATATAAGAAGACATGTGTCAACGGGCTACCCGTCTAGGACTGCAGCCCTCTGTCAAGATGCCAACCCATCTTAATTCCTTCAGTTTTTAAAAATGTTACCAAATCTTTAGAATCACATTGCAAGTCAAGGAGCACTTGGCTCATTGCATTTTCTTATTTTCTGTTTCTGTCACATGTGCATCGTCATTAACAAATGGTTCCTTTTTATAGCAACTGTTGAATTATAACCAGTCCTCCCTGGATCTCGGAAGACTCATGCACCATATAGCAGATACCACTGTGGGTTGAATGAAGATGGAATCTAACAAGGAGATCCAGTTCTTCAGGCAGGTGACAGCTTGAGGACAGCCACCCAGGAGCATGGTTGCTTATTCACCTTGCCCATAGCACATTAGAAGACTGAAGTAGGCACCCATGCTTTTAAAAACAACCTTTGCTTTAAAGAGAAAAGAATTAGACAGGCTGATGTAAAAGGTGCTCAGTGGGATCCAGCTCCAGAGTGAAGTCAGCAGACCCTGGCCCACAACATCCTTCCTTCTCACAAGAGTGAGCCAGTTAAAAAACAAAGTTTGAAAGTCACAGCTCTGGTTTTTCAGTCCTGCCCTAACCATTTATAAGCTTGGGTATATAGTTTCTCTGGAGCATGGTTCCCACACCTATAAAACATTCAGAATGTTTTGTACGAATTCAAAGAGTGGGCCTGTATAAAGCATCTATTATGGAGGCAAGAGTATATAAATCCCTAGATGTGTCACATTCTCTGTGGGACTTCGTTGCACTGCATTCCTACTTGGTTTCCAGCATTTTCCTATCTGCACTTGGTTTCGCTGTCTTCCCATTTCATCTCCATTGCCACCAACACTGAATATCTGCATTGAACTTAAACTCTATAGTATGCATTTGCACCCTCATTTGGCTAGATGAGGAAAGGGAAAGCAGCCTTTCCCTGCCCAACCCCCCATCCTGGGAACGAGATTTTCTGGAATAGAATCACCACCTAACGTGTTATCTGATATATTTACTTTATTTATTGTTTTTCAGACAGGGTTTCACTCTGTCAACCTGGCTGATCTAGAACTCACTATGAAGACCAGGATGGTCTTGAAATCTCAGAGATCTGCCTGCCTCCACTTCCCAAGTTCTGGAATTAAAGGTGTGTACCATGGTTTGGCTTGGTTTTCCAATTTAGAAAAACAAAACAAAGCAAAACAGTGACAGCCATGAGGTATATTGGTTGGGATGTGCCCAGGGGTGCAGCTGCGGCAGAGCTGAGATTGCCCTGTAGTGGAGAAGTGTCTAGATCACCAGCAGAAAGCAGATGGAGCAGATTTACAAGCTGTGTGACATTGGGTACATAGTTTCTATGGAGCATGGTTTCTACACCATAGAATTTGGAATTTGGGCATCCTTCTGAGAGATGCCTGAGAAATGCCTCCTGGTAATTCCTTTATCCCTTCAACTTCCCTGAAGACCACAGAACCTCTATTTCCCTCCAGGAAATCCCTTTCTGTGTTAAATACTAAGTGTTTTCATTTTCCTAATAAAACCCAGTCTGACACACCTGCCTAATGCTAGAAGGCACTATTTAAGCATCTTATACTATTTAACACATTTTGTTCTTGGAAATAGCACAGTATCTCTGACATAGAAGATAACAAAACAGGCACACAGAGGTTTAGTTTCTTGTGTGTGATTGTTACTATGTTCTACTGACAATCTCAGTTTATTGTTTGTGATATGTCTAGCACTGTATACAACGGGCAAGGAGTCTGTCTCAACTTTCCTCCAGATCATCAAAATAGCCACGAGCCAAGGGAAGATTCCTATCTCTGTCAATTCCAGATAAGAGTCACACTTTTTTTCCCCAAACCTTGGTGCTGAGAAACCTAGCATTGAACAAAACAACAATAACAACTACAACAGAGCTAATTTAAAAGGTGCCCGACCAAAGAAAAGTTCAGTGCCCCTCTTCTATCTGCTCTTCACATTTTTCTAAGGTTCATTATTCCGGAAGAACGGGCCTGTTGTGGCGCCCAGGGAATGTGATCCTGTCATAAATGGCAGAGACAGGAGACATGGGAGGAACTGGAGAGAGAAGACGAGAAGACAGGGCTAATGGATGCTAATAAGGAAAGGGACAAGACACAAGAAGAAACAAATGGCCAAAGTCACAGCCTCCTGATCCTCAGACCTGCCAGCCTCGTGAGTGAGACCAGGGAGCACTGAACAACCTTTCCATTTCCACTCTGGCCTCAAGTTCTCTGTGGTCTCCGGGGCTAAGTGCAGCTACTGAAATATTCATCTTCTTTCCCTCGATTTATATCATAATGCACGATACATAAGTATTAGTTATTTTGGTTCCTTGATAAAAATTTGATACATTCTGATTAACATACACATAATAAAGTCTAATTTTATTATGCTGTAGAAAGACTTAAGAAATATATGGGGCCTTGCCTGCGCTTTTCCAAAGTGTAAGAAAAAACAGATAAGACTTCAGACAGTCAAGAAAGATTGCTTTCATTAAATTACAAAGTTATTGGATTTCTCCCCCTGTTCTGCTTCTCTCTGTTCTCAAAGCTGTCTGACATGTGAGTAATCACTTGGGTGGGGATTTTCCCTGGATCTCGGGAAGGGATCCTTGAAGACACTATTTAAATAATTATGAGCTTCTTAACAGAGGTCAGTGAGCAGTGAGGGTGTGTTACCAAGAAGTCAGAGGAGCTGGCTAGTGTCACCAGGAAGCCACCATGCACAAGTAATGCAAGCTCTGGACTAGTCTCTGTAACACCTTGAAGCTGAAGAACACATATTGCTGATCTCTCTCTCCCTGCTAGGCACCTTTAAAAAACTCTTCCAAATGGATGAATGCCTCTTCCTCCTCCTCCTCCTCCTCCTCTGCTTCCTCTTCTTCACTTATCAATGAATAAGGAAACCGAGGCCTGGTAAGAGAGCTAATGTGGATGCCAGGGAATGCCTTACACACATGGCATCTTATTTTAGATTAGAACTATACACAAACTAAACTTTTCAGATCACTGAATCCTGAAGGAATTGGTTGTGACATTGAAACTCAGGGCACATCTTCAACCTCCAGTGAGGCCTGCATGCTGCCTTGGCTCTTACTCCCTTCTGATACATCCTATCGAGCTTCAGTTCGTCCGACTCCCCTGTGGCTTGTAAGAAGACATGCTGACTGGTGTATCCAACAAGGCTAAATTTAAGCCTCTACTCTCATCTTGCTAAAACAAACAGAGACCACACTGACCCCTGGTGAAGAAAAGTAGATCCCACCCTATTCTCAAACACATCCAAGAAGCCTGCATTCTGCATCATGAGGTCAGACCTAGAAGAGGTACAGGAAGGCAGAACCAGGCCACTCCCTTATAGAGCAAAGAATAGAATATCGACCAAGCCATGTTTCCTCATCATGGCACCTCTGACTACATCCTTAAGTGACTCTAGCCCCGACTCTCTGGACAGGCTTGGGTGCAAGAGCTGCTCATTTTATCATAGGAAAAACCTATAGACAGAGCTTCCTAAGTACTGGCTTTTTCTATCAGTGAAACACATAGGTAGAAGGAGTTACAGACTCGGTCTACCTTTTTGTTGGCACTCTTGAGGACCTGTGGAATCTTCCTCTTCCCAATACCTGCCAAGGTCTCTACTCTGGGAAGAGTCCATTACCCATCCATCCCCCAGTTTTATTTGAACGAAGTCCTATTTTCTTATTGTGGGTCCCAGACTTTGTGGGTAGAGTGAGGCGTTATTTGTGGTAATCTAGGTCAGAGGAGGTGATAATCTAACGTCCCCACAGCTGCTCCAGTCACATTTCATTTTGTGTACTGCATTTGATCCTAAGAGTGACACTTTGAGGGAAGATCTTCAGAACTAGGCTACGCTGATGTTAACATGGTCTAGAAAAAAAAAAACAACAAAGGACTTGGCAAAGGATTACGAAAGGTTAGTGGGAGAAATGACAGTCTCTGTCACACAAGGAAGTACAATAAAGAAATTCTAGGAGTTATACTAAGGAAGAAGAATGGGACATAAAAAGAGAGGTTGTTTGTCTAACAGAGACAGATGTCATTGTTAGATCTTCTTTGTATGATAGTAAGGACCCTGTGTCTTTAAGCATCAAATCAGGGGTTGGAAACAAGTGCATTTAGATTTCAGAGAGTTTTTGAGATCACACAGTGCACTTAAATATTGATGGACAACAGGGCAGTAAGTAAATAAGATGTTTCAAACACCCTCTGAAATCCTGACAGCCACTAAAAGAAATGAGTTAAGATTGTGGGCGCTATCACAGGACCAAGTTTACAGCTTGATATAAATCTGAAAAAGCAAGCTACATGTAGATATTTCCATAGAATAGTATATGGAAAATAATACAGATATCCTTTGGATGATATGTGCACATATGAATACAAATGTACAAACATATGCAGGTTACAAAAATAATGCTAAATACAGAGGAGGATCTCAGGCCTAGGAATAGTAGCTAAAGGGGTGTTCTTTTAAATTGTAAGGTTCCTTTTCTTTCCTGTTAAAACAAAGATAAATGTCCATATATTACAACCGAGGTTCAAAATGAAAGGAAAAGTGCTGATAGCTATGAGACTATTTGAGGTTTAATTGCTTGATAATTAGTTCATTTCTTCACCAATATCCATCAAACAGATGCTGCTGCATGGTTGAGAGACATTCGGTGCTTTCCCTCATGGAGTTACAACAGAGAGTTAGTGACCACAGCAGAGTAGTCAGGAAGATGTGTGGTTCCAGAGCTTGAGGACCAATGCCTGGTGGGTCTTCTGGTGATAAAGGAGTATTTCACGGTTAGGATACAAAAGATGTGGCCAGGTCTTCGGGAATAGAAACATGGTTTAATTGATAAAGCCAAGCAAGTTTGCTCTAGCTGATGGGAGGGGTGGAATGGATAACATGAGATGAAGCCATAGGCACGGTCAGAATGCAGACAATGGATGACCTTGTACAGACTTTAACCTAAAGGGTATGAAGAAGTGTAAGTACTTGAGATTTGTTATGTGATCTGAGGCCAGCTAAAGCACTTTCCCAAGCTGAGAGCCTCTGAGTTTCCTCAGAACACAGCTCGGAAACTCCCTACTACCTTATGCACAGGCTTAATTTTAAAGAAGTGCAGCAGAATCAACTTATAATTATCTGTCTCCAGATAAATTGCCTTGTGGATTACCAATGGCAAATGAAGAATGTTAATCCCAAGCATTCTTGCACAGGACACTGATGGCTGTCTCTCTGCCATCAGTCACCACTCCCCTAGGTCTACAAACTCATTTTAACACTGGACTGAGCCAAGGCAAATCTGGGAGGTAATTTTCTACTAAAAATGATTAGCATAATGCATCAGAAAGCCAAGCGCGAATGACTGCTTAGTCAGAGGGATGATTACAGCATGCACCATGAATAGCTGCACTTTTGGGGCAGCACAGCCTCCACAGAGTGTAACTGTGTTTGAAATGTGCCCCTTATCAGATCTGCAATGTTGGCACGTTATTAGTTGCTAGGCACCTGATCCTTCATGCGGCGTCTGATAGGATCGATGCAGGGGACATTGATGCAGGTTTAGCATCAAAAGGCATCAGGCATGGTGGGACTGGAGAATCAAACACTGTCCAAACTACACTTGCAAAAACCCCTCAAATCTTCTTTAAAATATGAGCGCTGGGTCCTCACAAGCGCCATGGCATCCTTTTCCATGCCCGTCTTTTCCACATGATTCAAACTGATTCACTGATGGCTAATGTTTACTTTGAAAAGTTGGAGAAGAAATGATAAGTGGGGTGAAGGGCAGGCCACAGAGATTAGTCAGGGAAATGAAGTGTGCCCCACTGCTTAATGCTATTTTAATATTTTTCAAATACCCCCCAAAGCTTCTTTCTAAATTTTCAGCCTGTAGATGAGCATACAAACCACAAACATTTCTGTACACATGTGCATGTATGAACTATCAAGCACGCCTTAGGTGTTCTGGGGCCTCTCTTTATGTTTCTTGCTCTTGGCTATTTGAAAATTGATAACTTAATCTTGTCAAACATTTAGCCTAGAATGAATTATATATAATACAATGAGGAGGGTTGTTTTTGTTTGTTTTTAAATAATTGTGATGGCTGACCTGGGTTGTCAATATCACTACATCTAGAATCAACTAAAACCCAAGCAACTGGGCAGACTGATTGGGGATTTTCTTGATAGGATAATTTGATGTGGGAAGATGCTAAACTTGGATCATTTGAGGTTTGAATACACATCCTAAACATGGGCCACATCTTCTGGTGGCAGCCCATGTAAAAGGACACGAAAGAAGGAAGTGTTTTGCTTTTTGCTTGCTTGCCCTTTTTCTTTCTGGCAAGTTCATTATCCTGCTGCCAAGGCTCTTCTTTTCTGGTTGTAAAACCTACTTCTTCAGGATTCCAATGTAGACTGAGCACCAGCTGAGACAGCCAGACTTATGAACTGAACAACTACAAAACAGCCAGTATTAGATTAGCTGGACTATAGCTTGTAAGCCACCATATATGTGTGTATGTGTGTATGCATATATGTATATGATATTCATATTCCATGTAATATATGGAATATGTATATATGTACCTATGTATATATGTAAATATGTGCACATGGAATTCATTCTATCATCTCTGTTCTTCCAGAGCAGTGTTTCTCAACCTGTGGAACATGACCCCTTTGGGGTCACCTAACAGATATCCTGCATGTCAGGTATTTACATTATGATTCAGTTATGAAGTAGCAATGAGATAATTTTATGGTTGGATTCCACCCTGTTCAGGATCAGAGCTGGAATCAGCCTGGTTTCCCAATTGTACCTCATTGACTCTCCATAGAAACCTGATTCCATCTATTCAGGGAACAAGATCCCTCCACTTAAAGTCTACAGAACATTAAATAAAAATCAGATTCCCACTAATATAGCAAATGGATTCTCTGGATACTATTGATGTAGTTCTTGGGATAGGGAGAGGGAAAATGCTATTATCAATTAGGATCTCAAGTTGTCCTAGGAAGCTAAGTGGCATTTTAGGTTCTGTTACCACCTAATCCCTGTCCCCAAATCCCACCTTAATAACTGTAAGTAGGTCTCCAGGAAGACCTCCCTCTTTCAAATCCACTGCTTAGATGAAGACCACCAGGATCTCCCAAGGAGAAACCCAGAAAGAAGGATACTTTCCCACCCATGACACAGAGGTTGCATAGGGTTCTAGGATTCTCTACAATGGATTTAGCAACAGAAACAAAATGGCTTGATGCTTCCCAAAACCCCTTGTGGGCTCAGCTCAGGCAAATGTATGATTTTCCTGAAGATTACATGAGAAAAACCAAAAAGTGCTTTCAGATTTCAGGCACCTGCATCTGTACCCTATCAGGGACACGGCTTCCCTCCAGGGTGTGAAGTATATTGATTGGCTGGCTCACTGCTACCAACACCTGCCTAAAACTGTGTAGTGCTTCCAGAGGTGTCTTGGGAACCAGATGTGCAGTGACTAATAATACATCTGTCGCATATTGAATGTAGCGCCTTTGCTTTAGGAGCCAGTGCCTCACAGGCACTCTGACTGCTCATGGGACAGGAGATGTAGTAGAATTAGAAGGCATGTGATAAAGGCCTGCAAAGGGTCAGGCCCTAGCCTCTTACTACCACAGTCAGCAAGCTCTACCTCGGTACTTCATTTGTGAGATGGAAAGAGTGTCAACAACTGCTCTTAGTGCACAGATGTAGTGATGCACGTGAGTGTTAGTGATGTGGCAGGTGTGTAAGAAATAATAGATCTTGGAAGAGATAAGGAAGGTTCTGCCTCATTCACTATTACAACCCAGCACTTAGAGCATGGGGCCAGTGTGCAATGGCAATGAGTAAGGGAATGGATGTGTGAACACCTGTATGGCTTTTGCTTTATAACCCTATCTGTGCTTATAAACGTCCTTAAAATCTATACTGGTAGAATTCAATTAATTAAAGGTCTACCGTAAACATAAAATTAGCACTACTTTCAAAGTTGAATTGCTGACAAGCCTTCTTCTACATCCTGACCTGAGTCCATACCCTTTCATCCCACCAGCCTCCTAACCACTGGCTTACAGAGAGAACAGTGTATACATGGGTACTCATTACCTACGCCAGAGGACACTGTGTCCTGGGTGCCACGATGCAAGTTCCAACATTATTGGACATCTAGCTTCTAACAGAACCAACAGACTCAGCCAGAAACAGATTGTGTAGTCTTACTTGGCACCCATTGAAATTTACAAAAGGCCACAGGAATGACCTCTACTGCCTACAGCACAAAAGTCCAATTCTCAAAGTAACTTACTTCCAGAATTGAGAGGAAAGGGCCATCTCTTACCAAGCCCTGGAAATGAAAATCTACCAGTGGCCGAGGCTTGGAGGAAGCCATCCTGACGACCTGAAAGTGCAAGGGGTTACAGTCTGTTCATTCCTTGTCTTCCTCCAACCCAGAGGTGAAAATTTAATGTCCTCCCAAATGCTTACCATTTTATTTTTTGAGGTAAGTCTGATTTGAACAGCCCAAGTGCTGTTCTCCAGAACCAGATCAATATTGATCCCTCACTCTGGCTGATGACCACAACATGGCTGAACTTTGGTTCTGTAGAGTTGGACCCCCAGCTTTCAAACATTCAAGAACAATGTGGCTATAGAAATAATATGGGAGCAGCAGCTTTTTATGGCATTGACCAGAAGGTCCTATGACAGTGGCAACGAAGCAAAGCACAACCAGGAGCTGTATTCTGTACATGCTGTCCCTTTGCAGAAAGTGACATGACGTGTTGGGGCAGTGCTGTTCACTGTCACAGGTATAGTTTTTTCTGAGTCCTCCCTGAGTTCTTAGCTGTTACAGCATTCTGTGAGCAGTGACTCATTGCATTTTTCCAACTTCTCCCTGAGATGTACTAGGGAACTACACAAGTTACTGTGGGGCCTTGTTTACATAGAATTGTGTTCAAAGTCAGGAAAGAATATAAATACACCAGAAGGTGAAATAGAAAAAGACGAGAGGAGGATTGTGGGGGGGGGCAGTGGGGGGAACACAAATCAGCATCGTACTGAAATCTTATATTGTTAGTACAAATACAAAATGAACACTGGAGAACGGAGGCTATGTGAAGCTTAAGGCAAAAATGTGAAAGCAGCCAGTGCAGTGTTGGAATGCCCATGTGCACAGGGGCCCAAAGCATTATCTCTATTTGTGGGAACAACATCAGTAAACTAGAACAGAGTATCAAAACCTTGCCTAATGCAGAACAAAAAGACCGTGGTAATGGTTAGAGGAGACTCCCTTGCATTATACTGCAAGGAAAGGAAACTGGAAAAGAAACCCTTGCCCAGATACAGAAAGCTTCATTGTGCAGTTTCAGTTAGTGCAAATGATCTCAGAGACAGTGAACTGTATTTATTGAAAAGAAAAGCCAGGGGATCTAGCTCAGTGACAGAGTGCCCATCTACTATGTACAACGCCCTATGCCTGATCTGCTTTCTGAGAGCGAGGGGTGGGGTAGAAAGGCAGGCAAAGAAATTAAATTGGAGCTTCTTCTCCTGTTCTACATCAAAACAGATTTCAGTAAATTAGAGAACTAATTTTTAACATAAGCCTCAGATAAATTACAACAGCATCTGGATTTTTGAAATGAAAAAGGTTTCTTTCACGTAGAGTAAAAATAATAGGGGAAAATAGAAAAAAAAAAAACAAGTCTTGAAAGAAAACATAAATGGATTTAAGCAGTCTAGCTTGAATTTTGTATCCCACACAACCTAATTTAAAAAAATTAAAAGTCCAAGAGCCGGAAAGACGGCTCAGTCAGTCAAGCCGAAAGCCCTGAGTTCAAGCCCAGGACCCCAATGTCGAAAGGAGAGTCCAGCCTCCACATTTACACAGTGGTACACGTGCACAGACACCAACGAATAGGCAATTGTAACAAAAATTAAAAGCACAAAAAAAAAGAATAATTATGTTGTCAAAATATGAAAGGGCAAAACCCGGCAGGGTTATTATTAAAATGAGAAAGTTTGTGATAGAGCGTTTTATATTGTAATGGAGAAGAACAGTCACTTTGATAGTGAACAGAGCAGAGAGGAAGCTTACGGAACAAGAAATGCACAACCATTTTTGGTTATGTTCACACTCCCCCATAACCAACAAGACAGGAATTAAAATGCGGTTACAATCGTGTGTTTAGTAAATTTGCAAAAGCAGGGAGAAAAGCAATTACTTCCTTAAGTGTCGAGGAACCAATTTGCTGTGGACAGCCAGCCTCACAGTGCAAATAACAGTGAACACTAACAATGCCTGTGTCTGTCCCACCATTTTGATTCCACGGCATGTATTCTGGGCAACAGTCAGTGAGTGCCTCAAGATGGATGTGGAGGGGTGTGCACCCAAGCTCAGAACGTCCGTCCCATCCACTCTGCTCTTTGTAGGACACGATAATTTAAAAAATTACCACCTACCTATCCACAGGTGTTCTGAACTGCTGACTCTATTAGACATGTTCAAAATGTCAACTTAGGTTATTAAACAACTTCCCCAGGAAGGTGTGGTGGGGTGATGATGATCTGCCTTTAAAGACATCAAAAGACAGAACGAGTCTAACAAGCAGAGTCCAATATGAAGGTCAGAGAAATGTCCCTCTCAGCTCTGAAATTGTATCTTTAAGACTGAAAATGTGTTAGAAGGGTTATCTGTACCACCTTTCTCTCACACACTGAAGAACTGGCATTCAGAGGGCCAAGTTTCCCACAGGGGCTCAAACGGTGGTTCTGGAACACCCTTTCTCATGAGGCAAGCAAGCCTGGCAAGGAGGGGCAGCTGGTGTTAACTTTTTTTCTTTGTGGCTCTAAAGTTTACCAGGTAAAACAGGAGCATCCTAGAAGTTGGAAATGGGACAAGAGATGATCACTTCACAATGGAAGCTGAAGGGAAGCCACCGACACATGAGTACCTGGGTAGGTACGGGGGATGGGCACAGGAGAAGGGAACCAGTACCCACTGCCTAATCATCCTCTTGAGCCTGGCAGGCCAAGGCTGAGCATAGCAATCCTGGCACAGGCAGGGTCCTAGATCCCATGCAAAGCCCTTCAATTACCAGGATGGCTGTGACCTCTGAGCAATCTCTAACCCCGGGCAGTGCTCATGGAGCATAAACCAGCAGATATTCCCCTTGCCTCTCACTCTAACCAGGCATCTCTAGGCACCACAAAAGGCCTGGAAGAGAAATTTTCTAGACGGTGAACACGGTCCCGGCCTCCTCCCACTACTGCTCCGCTTCACAGCGCATTTATCAGATGCTTCATTATTTAAAAGTGGAAGCCCCAAAGAGTTGGCTCAGGGGGCCTACTAGAGTCGAAAGAGCCCTGTCTGCTGTGCACATGTCAGGTGTCTTCACATTTGATAAGAGAAGAAGGGTATGAAGCAGGTCAGGCCCTCCAGCAGGTCTACCTCATTCCCCATGGGTTGGGGCTGATTCCTTTGCAGTCTCTTTAAAATCATGTTGCTAAATCCCAGCCTTGCCACTCCTTCTTCGCCCTTCCTGCCTTACCCTGGCCCCTGCTCAGGAGCCAGGAGACTACAGCTTAAGAGCTCTGCAGGGCTAGCCTCATCCACGGGAGCCTTTCTCCTCATGCCCTGCATCTGCCTGCAGAAGCAAGGCTAAGCCTGCTCAGCAGCTCCGTCTTTGACTGTCTCAACCCCCCCCCCCCACGACTCCATTACCTGATACTACACCCCCCACCCTTGCTTCCATGAACAGACTAATTTGGAGTTGTTTGCAGCTCTGCACCTCAGTGGCAGAATTTCCACAGGCAGAAATTTGTTACTAATAAAAGGGAAGCCTCTGAAGTTACAAATTGTATCTTTTTTTTTTTTATTTTGTTTTAATAAGAGTGGATTCAAGGTTACGTCTATGATAAAATCCTTACTCCTATGCTGTCTGCTGTGTTTTCTCTACATATGAAAGAAGATGGAGCTCCCAGCTCCAGGAATACAATGCATGGATGTTTGCATGGATCAGGCTGCTTCTTGGGGAAGGAGCCCTCTCTAACCTACGGCCTATAGCTCTAGGCGTGGTAGCCAGCATGGTAGGTGCCCAGTCATCTTGGGTTAATAGAAGGCAGTGCTCACTGGGAGACCGGCTTGCTGGGAACTCAGACTTGTGATTGTGAGCATCTAAAGAAGATGGCTATGTAGATGTAGCATATGGTGCTCAGGCAGGATGCTCAGGTAGAGTGCTACCCCATGTAGCAATGGTGTTCATTCTCCCATTAGCTTCACTGCTCTCAGCTGTGAGCTGACCTCTGGCCTCTGTTACAACGTCCCCACCAGGACCTCTTCCCACAGCTCCCCACACAACACACAACATGGTGATTTCCTTTTACTTCTTGTTTCCAGCTAATACAACCACTGAACATTCACCATGCAGCCAGAGCTTTAGATACATGTGTTTGGCATTTTTAAAAAAGGCATTTGTTGTGCATGTGTGGACGTGTTCCCATGGGTGCACACGGAACATGTGTGTATAGCGCCGTGTGTGTGTGTGTGTGTGTGTGTGTGTGTGTGTGTGTGTGAACGAAATTGTCCTCATTCACTACCCACCTTACTCATTGAGGCAGGTTCTCTCAATGGAACCTAGAGCTCACTGATATAGCTAGGCTGGCTTGCTTGCAGCAGGGATGTCCTGTCTATGCCTTCCAAACATTACAGGTAGGATGTCTGTCACCTGGCATTTAAGTGTGTTTTGGAGATACAAATTCTGGTCCCGATGATTTCATGGCAAGAGCAATCTCCTCAGTTGTTTAGCCTTCTTGTCTACAATGCACATGCATGGGAGGGAGACATCTTGCCTATTGTTCCTGTTGAGTATGTCCTCCATTCAGCATGGAAGATGTAATGTGAGATCACGTGTTTGAATTGAGTTGATAGGGAGATTATACAGATAAAGACAGAATTAAAATGTAAAATAAACAAACCACTGGACTTTATGAGTATGAGATCCTAGCAAACCTCTTCAGACACTGTATGATACCAGGCACATTAACCTACTCAGTTCCCCAATTTTAAGATTCAAATGATAAATTTCACTTCCTCCAAAACAAGAGGGGCATAATTAATATAAATGCCTGCCATACTTCCATACATTCCCTATCCAAACTTCTGCCTACTTCCCCTCTCCTGACTCTTTCATTCCCTTCAGATTTTAAAGTTTCTAAGAATCACTAGCAGGTGGATCATATTTTGAAGACCATTTGTCTATTGCCATTTATGAATGCAAGTCCCTTCCCATTGTCTGCAGATAACCAACAGGGAAGTGGTTGGCTTGATTACAGAACTGCTGTGGTTGATTGTCCGTGGGGCAATAATGGAATTAGACGTAAGCAACTGCAAGAACCATAGTGGGCCGGTGTTGTCCGTCAGGTGAGTGTTGGCTCAGCACTTTCAGTTCCCCCAGGAAGGGACATCAGGCTCTATCTAGGATAACAAATTAAGCATCACACTGTTGTCTTTATTCCCATAGCTCACTGACACTTCTAAGTTCTGTCACTGATAGGAAAGGAAGGCTTTAAAGCCATCAGCCATATTAACACAAAAGTTCACATATACATGCAGATAATTCTAAGACTTAATCCATTGAGAAGTTATTATGTAATGGCAGGAAGCATAGTGCACGTGCATATGCAAATGATCCTAACAGTGAATCCACTGAGAAATTAGTATGTGGTAGCCATGAAATGTTTTACATGAGTTCTTTAGTGACTTCTGCCCTCAGGTCTGTGAGGTAGGTATCATAATTAACTCCTCCTCAGGCTTTAAGATGAAGAGGCAAGGCACAGAAAGTATACAAGAACTTTTTGCAAAATGGAACAAAGGAACAGGTATGACTTGAGGGCATCACCTCATCCTAGACAATCAAGATAATGTCAGCTAACCCCTGCATGTGCCTTCCATATGTCAGATGCTACCACACATCATTTCTATATCCCAGAAAGAGAATTAGATATTTGAAAAGATAAGAGATAGAAAATGGTCAGAGCATCAACTGAAAGTTGAACCCTTCTGACATCCCACCCTGTAGCCCAGAGGATAATTTTCCTTGAAAAAAGAAATCAAAAGGTAAAGGGGTGGTCCAGGAGATTAATTGTAGGATAGTAGTGCATCATTGGGTGGTCTTAACTGCCTCCAGCTAATCAATACCTCAAGAGACATTAGTCTCTCTGCCGTTGTTCCACCCTGTACCATCTGCCAATAAAATAGAGTACAAATGTGTGCTTTATTTTCTTCCCATTCTCAAGGACCTACATTAAGTAAAATCTCTGCAGTCTGGCCTTCTTCTTCCTCTTCCCCCTCCATCTTTACGCATAACACCATTCATTACCAGCCTGGAATCTCTCCAAGACAAGCACTGCCAGGAGAAGCCATTGTCTTGTCAGAAAAGTCCATTAAGGCTGTCAGGCTCCCTAACAAATCAATCAGGCACCAGGAGGCCTTTCAAAATGATATCATTTGCCATTCAGGCGGAAACAAATAACTATCCCAGGTGAGCAGCAGCAGCATGGGCCAGGAGCCAAATTGCATGGTGGTCTCAGGGAAAGGAGCTAGCAATTTCCACCAGCGAATGGCTCAGTGTGCCTATTTCTCCTATCTTAAAAATACAAACGCCAGACTTCACACCTTCTCTTGGTTTTTCTATCCCATCAGCAAATATCCTACTCTTAGTTCTCTGCAGTTTTGATCCTCAGATGATAACTGGTCCCAAAGCATCATCCCCTACATCTATTTTTTGTGGAACTAATTCCAGTCACACTTTTGTTCACTGTTCCCTGAACTACTTTTTAAAGCCATATTGAGATCCAGGTTGTAAAATCCAATGCAAATCCTTTACACAGTCATTATCTACATATCAGCAGCTTTTGACCAATCCTTATCTTTTTCAGGGTCCCCTAACTTTTGTAAAGACAAAGTAATGATTTATACAATGGAATTTTATCTCTCAACTTGGAAGGACACTGCTCCTTGTGGTCCTGGGGTCCTCCACTACTCCAAAAGTAGAGGAAATTTTATGGCTAAGTCTGGGCTCACCTATGTTATTTTTTTCCTCCACTGCACTGTCTAGAACTCAGTCGTATCCACTCCCAGTTAGTGCCCAGGATAGAGAGGACTGCGGGTGATGCACTACTCACTAGTTTTGGGTGATCCTTCCCCTCTTCACATTGATTCCAAATACCCAACTCTCTGGATTTCTCGACATGGCAGCCATTGTTTCTTGGGTTTCATCACGTTTCTCATCTCTTCCTTTGGACAGATAAATGTTCATGGCTTTACAGACTAGCTGTATATCAACAATTCCCGAACTGACTTTCCAGAAAAATCTCATCACAAGCCCCAGGGTGACATACCCAACTGCTCATTTTACTTTTCTACTATGGTACCAGAGATACAGAAATCACAGTAAAGGAGCATTCTAAGGCGAAAGGGTCGCCATCGTTCATGAGCCTCTTATTCTTGTAACTTCCTTTAAACCAGGCAGCAGAACCATCAGTTATTTAGGCCCAACACCATGGAGTAGCTTTAGGCATTAGACAGACTATATAAGGATATTTTGTTCACTCTTCTTGGAACAATCATCTCTCCTGTTGACCTAAGCCACCGCCACTCTTATTTTGCTGAAGAAGTTCCTCAATGGCCTCTCTGATACCACCCTGGTCTCTGACAATTTGTTCTCATCACTGTAGACAGAGAGCTCTGATCAGAATACAAGGGGGAACATGCCACTCCTCTGCTCTGTCTCTGCAGCCATCTCCCTCCAAAGCAAAGCAAAGCTTTCTCTATGTCCATGGCTCCCTTCTCTGCCCCCACGCAGCTGTGACACCAAGCTGCTTTCAAAGTACAAGGCTTTTTCATTGGCAGTCTCCCTTCTGGGGACATTCCACTCAGCAGACAAAGGTACATCCCTTCACCATCTGCAGCCAGATCCCTGCCACCTGCAAGTCAGGTTTACCATGAGGCTCCCAAGCTCCCCTCCTCATGCTATCTTCCAGGATTTTTCCCTGTTTCACTTTTTATTGAATCAGCTCCACCATTCACTTGTTGGCCAGGTCTACTCTTTACTGTCTGTGCCTCGCTCTTAGCCCTGTAGAAAGTAAGCATCACAAGGGGAGAGCACACTGCTCGGCCCACAGAGATAAACTGTGTTTATAGAGGAAAGTTTAGCTTGCAGAAGGTGCTCAACAAATATCTTACAAGAGATGGTCAGTAACCATCAAAGCTTAAGTCGTCAGAGTTACTGTGCAGTGGCTAACATATGCCAACCTGACTGCCCATGTTTTCATTTCAGTTAAGCTCCTCAAAAATCTTACCTGACTCCCCACTGAGAATTCCTTCTAAAAAATGGACCTCCTGTCTTTGTGTCACACTGCCCTTCCCTAACTTTAACCCACAAAGTCACACGCAAAGCAAACTGGCGGCAAGTTGCTCCCTTCTGTGCCCCTTTCCCCACCTTCCTTCACTTGAACGCAGAGTCCAATCATCTTCCAAAGACTATTTAAAGAATTGTCTCACACTAAACACTCTACTGAGGTCCCCACATGGATTAAGATGACAGCAGTGCGCCTGTGAGATTCTCCGGTTCATTTCCTCCCTGAGTGAACCTTTCCGAGGTCAAGGATGTGCATCTCAAGCAAAAAGCACAGGTTTTCGCTCTTGGTCCTTGCTTCTTATTCAGCAGTTGGAGCCAGTGGTTACAAGTGAGAGAGTAGACACTGCCTGAACAAGCAATTTCCAAGTGTTACTGGAAACCTATAGGTTCATACTAGTGACATGCCATCTCTGATGGGAAGGAAGAAGACAAAAGGCTTAGCAGAAGACAGGATAAGACCTAAAGAGAGTTAGATACTGAAAGGAAGAGGTAGGTGGACAGGACAGTCACCCTAAAACCAGAGAGTTCATGTCTGCAATCTGGACCCTCAATCTGAGGCAGGATCACTGGGCCTTTTAGGCCAGCTGGGCAGCATGATATTCCAGGCCATCTTAGGTTATAGAAAACACACTGAACAATAAAGCTGGGAACTTAATAGTATTTAGCAAACACAATGGAGTCATTGAGGAATGCTCTTTTAAAATCCAAATTAAATTAAAATTTTAATTTAAATTATACAATGCCTTAATAAGACTGAAAGAAACCACAACTTCTTAGAACTAGGGGGAAAAAAAAGAAGTGTGAAGTCCCTATGAAATTGGGTTAAGAAATACTTCCAAATGCTTTTATGTGCATGATGTACCCTCTTTTACCACACATATGTTGATGATATTTAAAGCATAGTTATTTCATAGATTGAATAAGAAACTTGGAAATGGTATATGACTAGGTGACACTGACAGGCACATGGCTCTCTTCTCAACTCAGGTGCTCGCTCTCTCTTTCTTTCTCTCTTCCTCCTTCCCTCCTCCCCTCCCTCCCTCCCTCTCTTAAGACTTTCTGCTACATTTTGAGGCTGTAACCCAGAAGCTAAGGATAGAGCTTTCTAGTGGTTTGGCAGCTCTCTAAGTTCTCTGAAACCTATGGAAAAAATTCCCAAGCATTTTTTTTTTCAGGGCACTAAGTTCTGTACTTTTCATTAGATTTCAAAGAGACTGTGATTTTTTAAAACATCCATAAACCACTGCACCATACCACAAGCTGAGGCTATTTGGAGAGATCAAAGGAAGCCCAGCTTTCATGGAGTCTCCTCTGAAACAAAGCGCCTCTATGGCCTAGACTGGGGCCTCCTAGGAGACACCTGAGCTACCAGCTGCTCCCGTCCTAGCATAAATAATACCTGGCAGCCAGAAGCTGAACTCTATTTCTGCACACTGTTTGGGTTCAGTGCCACTAAATTTAAAAGACCTTTGCAATTTCTAACACCCACTGTCTGACTTGGATTAAATGTCATTAAAGTCTAATTAAGTGATTGCTAGAAGCAAAA
Organism: Arvicanthis niloticus; assembly: GCF_011762505.2. Lineage (NCBI taxonomy): Eukaryota > Metazoa > Chordata > Mammalia > Rodentia > Muridae > Arvicanthis > Arvicanthis niloticus. Next base: position 18,232,144 of record NC_047678.1, read on the forward strand.
TATACTGAGCCTATGGTCTCAGGTGTGCTCATTTGGCTTATCTCAGTTGTTCCTACAGTTTGGGGGACATCAGATTCACACGGGTGCTTATGTGTAGACAAACTCTCCAGCATGCTGCCGCGGATGCCTGAGGGATAAATGCATTGAATCAACGGTATGGAGGACTGGGATGGGAAGAAGTAAATCAAAGATTTCTAGTGTGCTCCAGTCATCCTATGTGACAAACACCACCTGGGCAGGGCCCTGAATGCTACCAAATTTGACAAGCACTCTAGTTGATTCTCATCAGCAGATGAGACCCCTTGGGCATATTAGCTTTGCACCAGAAATACTTTCATTTTAAAGCAGCTTGGACTTCCAGGTCCACTTGAGACCTACTTGGTTGAATTGTCTAGGGAAAATACCCAAGACTATGCTTTTTTAGAAAGCTCATCTTGTGGTTCTGATATTCAGACAAGGAAAGCTATTAGTTATAAAATAAAAGGGTGCTTTGAAAGAGGAAAGTTGGGCTTCTATGAAGCCCATGTTCCCTTTCTGCCTCGAGGCTACCCTAAATTTCCTCACTCACCAAATCAGATAGTATTCAATCTGCCCAAGGGATCAGAACACATCTAGGGCTATATTCTGCCCATGTGGGAATGAGGGGATAGGAACACAGAGTGTCCCATAGCAATTCCATCCTGAATTTTGAGAGTATGATTTTCTTCATATTGGCTCTCCTGCCCCATGGGGACTTAATAGAAAGGGAGGGAGCTAGAACTTAGATGAAAAAAATAAGTGTATAGTTGCTGAACCATAGGCTCTGATAACTTGAAGAATCTAACCTAATAACCAGAATCAGATTTCCACCCTCACTTGGCCTCAACTGCTCAATCATGGAGTCATTATCCCAAAGGCCTGTGTCTCTGAGTCTTCATGTCTCGAAGTACGTATAAAATCTATTTCAGTATAACAAGATGAATAAACTATGTCTCAGAGGCTAAATTTAGCCAATGTAGTTTACAGCTTGCAAGCTAAAATAGTACTTATATTTTAACTAACATACTAGGTTTTTACCTTACATATAATACTCTCAGTGTTACTCCTAGATCTAGGGAACAACAACAAAAAAATTACTTAATAGTGGATCCTTTAAGAAAAAAGTTTGATGACCCCTGGCTTAAGGTGTTAAATAAATTATGAGATGTCTCTGGAACACACTACCTGTAACAGTGGCATTTTTATGCCTGCCCTTGCTCTCTAATAATCACATGGAGATGTATTTTTATTAATAACTGCCTAGGCATAAAGCTAGGCTGGTTTCCAACTAGCGTGCAACTCAATTATCCCATTTACAGGCAATTCTATGCCTGCCATGTGGCTGGTTACCTCTCCTCAGTTTCATACCTAATCCAATTTTCTCCAAGTCTGGGTGGTGAATCTCCTGCACATCTTTCTTTCCCAGAGTTCCTCTTTCTCTGTGCCCAGCAGTCCCACCTTACTATTTTGCCTTTGCTATAGGCCATAGACATTTTATTTTTACCCATTCAGAAGATCAGAAGGTGTCTTAGGCAAGCAAGGAAGGACAGAGACACATCTTTACATGGTGTACAAAACCATCACTTAAATGATTACCTGCTATCATATTCATGCATTATATAGAAACAGAGAACATCCCCCCTGCACCTACCCCCAGTCAAAAGTCAGCAACAATGCTGGGACCGTATCTGCATATCTGGAAACTGAATTCATCAAATAATAGGGTTCCTGAAGAAGGACTCAAGTTCCATTTTAGACAACAGACCCTGAATTCCAGCCTAGTGAAATACTAAAAGGAAGACACAGTTTTCTAATAGTTGGAACTAGAAGACAGCAAATTGGAGTGATGTTAAACCATTTGATCTGTGGTCCTTTGTTACCCAGGTACAAAATGAGTCACATAGATATTCTGATATCTAAAAGCCAACCATTCTCACCAGGAAGAGGTACGGAGTCCTGCTCTCTCACTTCTGGAGTCTTTCTCCCTCAGCTTTCAAGTTCCTTGTCATCTGTAAAGTTACAGCTGGCTACCTGAAAACCTCTGGGTGTTTGAGTCTATGAAACACAGGGGCCTTGGTAGTACTGAAGGATTAGACTCTTATCAGGGCCCCCTTGAGCCAGGTGTAGAGAATACTGAAGTGAACAAATCAAGTTGAGTCTCCCGGCATTCAGCCTGTTGAATCACGTTGAAGGAATGCAGGAAGTGCCAGTATACCCATAGAGGTATGTGTGGAATTATGGGAGTCGGGTATGAGAACTCCCATGGGGGTTGTGTTCCCCAATGCTCATAGAGATAATACTCTGTACATCCCTGGGTATACAGAGAAGATGAAGCCTGCTAAAAGCCTTCAAAGCTGTTCCTCTGGCCTGCTCCATATAGTTCAAGGTCTACACAAGTGCCATTTATTCCTATCCAGGCTCTGAGTGCCCCTCAATAAAGAAATGCTCACATCCTTTGATCCACACATATCTACATTCTACTTCCTGAATCCCAAAGCCTTGAGGATCTGGTCTGCCAATCTATACATTTTTAAAATGTACCCCCTTCTCTATTCAAGCAGATTCCACCTTGATCCTTTCGTTGACCTTCACAAAAACAGCAATAAATTTTCACTACAACAAATTTCTGTTCTCCATAATTCCAAAATCTTGGGCAAGGTTATAAAAGAAACAAATGAAACAAAAGATTCAACCTGTTGCTAAATGTGTGGGTTTATCTTATGAGCCCAAGAGTATACTGGTGCATGTTGGCCAAGAAGTAAGTTTTCGTAGCAAGGCTGATGCCACGAACTCTATGTCACGTTCAAGCTCATGTGGTCTATTCCACATTTTCTTGTCTTCATGACTATTATGTAAATGTCACTGGCCATAGCTCTATTCCTAATGATTCATCTTCTCCAAGAGTCTCAACTGGAAAAGCCCATTGAGATTGGCTTGACTCATTGAGAATAAGCAATTATCTATTGTAATAATTAAAGCTGTGTTATGTGAGGATGTAAAGCATATCTCTATCATCTATCCATCCATCCATCCATCTATCTATCTATCTATCTATCTATCTATCTATCTATTGATCTATCTATCTATCTATCTATCCATCTATCTATTGCCGTTGATGGTAGTTTGAATGGGAATGATCTTTATAGTTTTATACATTTGATTATTTGGTCCCCAATTTATAGAACTCTTGGGAGAAGTTGCCCTGTTGGAGGAGATACTCTGAGGTTTCAAAAGACTTAGTCATTCCTAGTGTACCTCTCTTCACCTTCTGCTTGCAGGTCGTGATATTATTTCTCATTTTTCCTTTCACCACACCTTTGTTCCATCATCATAGCCCATCTCCTTCTGAACTGCAAGGCCACTTAAGTGCTGTCTTTCATAAATTGCCTCAATTGTGATATTTGTTACAGGAATACAAACCCTAACTGATACACCCTTAAAAATGTTCTCTGTTACTTTGTTGAAATATAAGTACCAACTATATAGGACTTAAGATCATCCACTTCAACCTCAATGAATGAAATTCTAAGTATCATGGAATAGACGATATTACAGGCAAAAATAACTTGAGATCCTCTAGGCCAGCCCATTCATACACTAAAAAATTAAATCTCCAGGAAACAAGATGGGATGTCCATGGTCACATTCTGAACAGGGGAGAGAAGGAGGAGGCAGAAACTCTCACACACACACGCACACGCACACGCGTGCACACATGCTGACTTCTGGACCGAGACTCCACTATTTCAACACTGTTGACACTTGGAGCCTGATTTGTCTTTGAGATGGAGGCTCTTCTACATTGTACAAGGCACTGGGCAGCATCCTTGGTCTTTACTCAATAGGTTCCATAGCAAAAATAGGTTCCATAGCAAAAATAGGTTCCATTATAACAACAAAGAAATGTCTCAGGACATTGGTGGATCACCTTTGAGAGGAAAAATCACCCTGGTTGAAAGAAAGTGATCTAAACAAAGAATGATATCAATTTTTTGGAAATCTAGCTCTACACATATCTGCCATATGATTATAGCAAGGCATGTAAGCCCTGCTTGCTTGCTTTCTAAGCCTAGGTTTCCTTATCTTTAAAGTAAGCAAGCTGCTGCCTTTACAAATTCATATGGCTGGTGAATATAAATGAAATTATGTCTGCCAGTCCTCTGGGATAGTGCCAGACACACAGAAGGTTGGCAGTAGCTATTATTTTTATTGCTTTTATGAGATGTAATAGCCTGATACCAAGGTCCAGTCTATCTGTATCTAGCAGGCTCTGTCTCCACTCTGCAGTCTGCTGTAAATACCACTGAACAATCATTTCGTAGTGGGGACAGCTAGCTTGGCAGTGGTGAGCTGAGGCTTTGGCCTTCTCACATTTAAGGGAAAGAGGACTGCTCTCAAGGCAGGCAAGGCCATGTTTGGCCACATAGGAAAATAAACTATGGGCTATTTGTTTGTTTGTTTGTTTGTTGTGTCTTTAAGCTTCTTTATCTCCAGCTCCAGGATTCCGCAAAGTAAAATTCAATTAGTATTTACGATCCTTTTTCTTACTGAGTAAGTCAAGTCTTTTTTATTTCAGAAAGACATACAAATGAGGAAGAACCAGGCATCTAAGAATTTCAAGGTTTTGAGGTGGGAAAGGTCTGGGTGTGAGAGAAAGAGAGCAGTAATGCTTTTCAAAACCATAATGACCAGGATGCTCTTGTACTCACACCTTGTTACACGAATCTTAGCAGAAACTTTGCATCTGGGGTTGTAGTAGTTGGCTTTTCTCTTGTGTGGTGAGCACTATGATCAAAAGCAACTTGATAAGAAAAGGATTTATTTGGCTTACACCTCCTGATCATAGTCCATATCAAAGGAATTCAAGGCAGGAGCTTAAGGTAGGAAACCAGAATCAGAAACTGAAAAAGAGACCATGGAGGTGTGGCCTCTTCTGGATAGCTTATTCAGCATAATTTCTTTTGCCACCCAGGACCACTTGCCCAAGGATAGCCCCATCTATAGTGGGCTAGACAATTCTACATCAATCATTAACAAGAAAATAGGAAGTGGGCTTCAGGCAGAAATCTGACTTTAGGCTAGAACAAAGAAGTAATTTCAGGCAGGAATCTAAATCTTAGGCTAGAACAAGGAAGTAGGCTTCAGACATGAAAATGACTTTGGGCTAGGACAAAGAAGTAGGCTTAGATGTTTTGGTTATCCTGGTAAGTCCCTAGAAACAGTGATCATGGGAGTGTTAATGGAACTGTGTTTAATGTCTTGCTTGTTCCTTGACTATTTGCATCTATTGTATTGCTAGTTCCTCAACCTAGAACTGACCTTAATACTTGCAGGTAATTAAAATGGTACAAAAGCAGAAAGAAGGAGTGGGGGATGGGATAGGGGGTTTCTAGGGAAGGGAAATGGGGAAAGGGGATAACATCTGAAATGTAAATAAATAAAATATCCAATAAAAATACTCAAAAAAATTAAGTTAATCCAATGAAGACATTTTCTCAGCTGAAGTTTTCTCTCCCTGGATGATTCTAGCTTGTGTCAAGTTAACAAAAAACGTAACCAAAACAGGGCACAGGACCTGCTTCCCTCTACACACTGGGTGTAGAGAGGCTTCAAGGTTCAGTGAAGGGTGAGATGGGGATGCTGGGCCTGACCACTGCCTTTATAGCCCCACTCTCAGTGTTTGAGTCTCCAGAGTACTCAAAGGTACACAGCATGTCATAGCCAGGACTGGTGATCTCAAACTCTGATGATCAGAAGGGTCCAAGAAGCATGGGCCTAAGACTTCCTGTGTTTATCCCTTCCTCCTTCCCCTGCTTTATCCAGCCCATTCTATAATCCTTGTTCTACTCAGGCAAGACTATGCTAAGATAAATTTCCTAGTTTTTAGCCCATCTCCAGGGTCTGCCAGGAAGCGAGATTCTTGTTGTAGAGTCCTACACCTGGCCTCAGCCTCTTAGATTTTTTGGTGTTCACTTGTGTGATCCTGTACCCCCTCATCTTCATTCCTCTTCCCTAAGATTGGGGAAGGCCCTGCATTCTCTGATAATGAACAGCAGTAAAAATAGGATTTGATTCCAGAACCCAATTTACCAGCCCTATAGATGACACTAGAGACAGCAAAGCTGACCCGTGTTATTCTTTGACAACACAAACAATGCCTGTGGTTCTTGAAGAAACCCAAGTAAAATCAACCTTAAGAAGAAGAGTGGCCACCTAGGTAGCTGCCCATAGAGTCTAATCTGGTTCTGAAATAGCTCTATCACACCTACCACAGAAGAATGGGTCATGCTTGCTGTTTAATGTAAACTCCTGCCCTTTTATCATACTGTAGTTAACCTGAAATATATATTTAATAATTTCATACAAACGAGTAAATGTGGGACAGAGAGAACACACTGTTTGGAGTATGCAAACCTCCAAATATACCCAGCTTATAGTGTCTCAGTAGCTTAAATCATAGAACATAGACTGTTGGCCTGGGGACAAATACATTAAGCAGCACAGTATTACCCATACACGTTCTCCACAGAGCATTACAGGTATGACTGCATTATTCTTTCTTCAAAACATTTGGAAGCATTTCTGAAATTGTGACTTTGGAAAATGAGCAGAAGTAGCAGTGTTGGTCTTACGTATCTGCATGAAAAACATTATAAACTTAATTTTTCTGCTGAGTCCTGAAAGTTGGAGATTAAAAAACCTAACACAAGGAGACTCTAAATTTGGAGAGGAGAAGCTCCGTCATTTAGGGAACATTCTTGGAGGCTAAAAGTAATGTAATGCTGAGGTCCCTAGGTTTTCTTCTTCACTCATATATGTATTCTGAGTGAAGAAGTCAGCAATAGAGAAACATCGATAGGTCTAGGGAACAAGGTAAGAAAAGTTGTTCTCGCAAGATACAGGACTTAGAAAGAGCAGTGCATCAGGAGGGAAAGTTTCCTAAAAACAGCCACTTTCTTCAGATAAACAGTAGGTAAGGACATGAGGCCTTACCCCTTATGCCATCAAAGGCTGGGCAGAGATCAAAACTTCCTCACACCCAACTGGGTAGTGTCAGAGAAGGTCAAGTAAGGAGGTGCAACAGTTATCCTCCACGGTTGTACTGAAGACTCCACTATGGGCAATGAAAACTACATGGATATCCACTCTTGCCAGGCAGCAATGACCAGCTCTAGTTTCCTCTAGATTGCTAGGTTGATATCAGGAAAGGCTCAGTGAGAAATCAAGGCTGTTAATATTGCCCAGCTAGTGGAGCTACCTCCACTGCAGAATGACTGAGACCATATAAAAAAAGCCAACTTCTAGGCATGGCAGAGATCTCCCCTTGAATGAGGCAGTTGGGAGGGCTGGCCCTGCCCTTCACTGGCTGAAGTACTTGGAAGAGTGGAGCCTGTACCTCACATGGGCAGTGCAGCAGCGATGAACCTGATGGTGAAGGTGCAAGTGAGCCAGCACTGAGGGTGTGAGAGCAGGAGAGCCCGCCCAACGCCTCAATGACTGTGGCACTTGGTAGAGCTAGTTTCACACCTGAACTGGTCAGCACAGTAGAGCTGGCTCTGGTGGTGTGGGTTGGTTGGCCCAGAGAGCATGAGAGCAGGAAAGCTGGCCCTGTACCTTGACAGTTGCAGCATTGAGTGAGCTAGTAGGGCAGTGCTGGAGAGCTGGCAAGCTGAACAATTCAACTACCATCCAGGCCAAGATCCAGACCTTTGTGTTAACCTAGTGCAATATCTGCCTCATCTTCTGGGGGATGTGAAAGGACTGGTCTTGCAGACCAAAGCTGTAGTATCTCCATGATGCAGGGAAACAACAGTATATCCAAGAAGAGTCCCAGTGAGGACCCGGTATTGGTGGTGTAGCAGAAACCAGAGGCTTTGAACTAGACCAATGACTCATTATAATGTACATTTGCAAATAAAGATGTATGGACCAAAGGATGTCCTGTGGGACACACTGCAACATACTACAGCTTCCACAAAGAGATATTTTTGTGTTGGTTTATTATTTATTATTTTGTTTTTTATTTTCCTTTTGCGGGGAGAGCTTGCAAGGGCAGAGTACAGATATTAAGAGACAGGGAAATGAGTGGGATTGAGGTGCATGATGTAAACATACAAAGAATTAATAAAAAGTTAAAAAAAACCCAACTTCTATCACACTTAGCAGTAATGAAGGACCACCCACCTCCACATATATATCAGTCTATCCTAACATTAATGAAAGGTAAGTATAAAGCTTAGTCTTGGATGTCAGTAAGGTAGTGGCAAACCCATCCTTTCAACTGATTAAGCAACTTTTTAATAAAAGTTGATTAAAACTAAATTAGACCCACAGTTTCACATCATAATCTAAAACTTCTGATAAAAATCATTCATTTTTCAAGAAATAGAAACATTTCATGCTGGATGCCCCAGTGTGGGGGAATTTAAGGGTGGGGAGGTGGGAGTGGGTGGGTGGGGGCACATCCTCGTAGAAACAGGAGGAGGAGGGGGATGGGATAGGGGGTTTCTCTGTGGGAGGGAAATGGGGAAAGGAGATAACATCAAAAATGTAAATAAAATATTCAGTAAAAAAAAAAAAACAACAACCAACCAACCAAACAAACAAACAAACAAAAAAAACACCAATAGATGGGAGAGTAAGATTGCACAAAGCCTATAATTATTTAACCTCTATAGAATGAACACTTATATTCCCTCTCCAAATTCATATGTTGAAATCAAATCTTAAATGAAATGGTTTTTGGAGGTGAGTCTTTGACAGAAAATTAGATCAGCAGAACAAAGCCCCAAGGTCATACAGAAAGGAATTCTAAGAGAGATACCTAACAACTTGCTTATACTTCCTGACTCATGAAGCTAGAAGCCTAGGAGTCTCTGGAGGATGGGAGGATCTACCTGAACCACAGAGCATTAGTGAGGTGTGGGCAGCCTTTGGGAGGAGGGGTGGATATTAAAGAGAGTAAAGTTCTAGCAGACACCAGACACTTGTCCTGTATAGTCTCAGCATCAATGTAAGTCACAGGAAAGATGAGTCCACCAGTTCAATAGTCCTCCCCCATCCCACTGGCCCAGAGAACTCTGGTTTTCAAGGGCCCAGAAAGAAGCATCTGTTTCCTGTTTTGATTCTCTCTTACCTATCTTAAAAAGCCTTCATGTTTTCATTATAGTCTATTTTTTATGTCTCTAACTTTGTTTACAGTTTTTACTTACTGCACAACCTATTTCTCCTTCTTTAAATTTTCCCATTCTTCTTTTAATATTTTTTAGGAAGATTTTTTATTTCATCTTATATTTTAGAAACTTTGATGTATTTATTCGTATTTTCATCTACTTTGGTTTGTGAGTTTTTATTACTAGGAAATATTTTGTTCTTTCTTTCTAAATATCTCTCATTCTTTCTTATCCAACTTCTCTGTTGTTCATCATTCGGCATCCTTTTTTCTGATCTTACTCCACCCCCCCCCATTTTTTCCAATCTCTATCCATTTACTTTATCTCACTCACTATTTCTATACTTACCATAAATAATTTTGTCTTCATACCACATTCTGTGCTATTTTAACATTTTCTTTTCTGTAGCCATTGGAAGTGCATTAGTGGGCTTTAATCAATTTTAAGTGTATTTCTATTTCTGTATCTTGTTCTATTTGATACTGTTTCTGTCACAAGAGTTTGCTTTCTCTTCTTTACATGATATCCCAGATTGGGCCCCTGAGAGTGGGCAGACCACTAAGAAGATCCTGAAATAAAACTAAAAGAGATACCCCATAAACAAAAGGAAAAGGAATACCATAAAATTCATTCTATGATGCCAGAATTATTCTGATATAAAAACATGATAAGGACACAACAAAGAAAAACTATAGATAATTTCCTTCGTGAACACACACTGCACATGCAAAAAGTATTAATAAAACACATGCAAAACAAACCCAAGAGCACATGATCAAACCACAATGTATACATGCATGAAAATTTCAAAGGAAACACACACACGCACGCACACACACTCATAGTCTTTTTTTACTTTATCAGATGAACAGTTAAGTAAACTGTGGTATATCTTGCAATGGAATGTCACTGCATAATAGAAAGGCTGGAACAATAGCTATAACTTCCAGAGAAAGATGCAGAGTTAAGAATCCAATTTAAAGGGTTGTTTATTACGTGATTTCCTTTATATAACATTTGACATGATTAAGGAACAGAATAAGAATAGAAGTGAGGAATTGCGGGTAGGAAAGGAGCAGGGTAGCTGTTTCGAGGTAGCATAGAGTTGTTCTATATCTTGGTTGTAATCCATGTCAATGTCCTCATTATGATTCTGTAATATAGCTTTACAAGATATAAGCAGCAGGGAAACTAGACAAAGAACACACGGTATCTTTATACACCTTCACACAACTTCATAACAATCTACTATTATCTCAAAATACCTTAATTTAAAAAACTCTTCTTTGCAAATATTTATTCCTCGCTGCAAGGAAACAATCTGTTCTGTTGAGCTGTTTCCTTTTTGGTCACCACAGGTCTCTCCATCTCAATTCTCCCATAGCTGGGCCTCTACTTTTATTGGACACTTCAGTCATGGCAGAACTGTTCTAGAAAACTCAGTAGCTATGGAGGCATTACCTGTGAGTCAGCTTTGTCCCTTGCAAAGTGAACTTCAGTGACCCCTCCCTGAATTTCCATCCCTCGCTTCCCCCTACCCTCATGCTATTGAAAATTGGATTGTAAACCACTGGTTCTTTACAATTAGAATCAACCAATATTTACAGAAAATATTCAATCTACAGGTTATGTTAGGATTTACAGGTAGAGAAGCCTGATCTGGTAGGAAGAACAGACAGTCAAACAGATTGCACGGGCAAGTACATCAGAGCCTGAGGCTGGGGCCAAGAATAAACAAACCAGAGTCAATAAGTAAGGTTACTGGTCAAATTCTGTGGTAAGTCAAGCTGTCTTTCTGCCATTCACCAAACACTCATTGAGCACCAACTAGGACACTCCTGCTCAAGACCAGGGAGAAGGGAGGCTTGTGAACAAACAGACAATTACAGCTTCGTGTGCAAGTGCTGAGGCAGAGGTGAACACTTCGGGATGTGGGGTCCATGAGAATCTTACCTGGAGAGAAGAGACTATTTCATATGACATCAGTGCAGAACAGGACCAAGTCCTGTGTAGGATGGAAGTGGGAGTCGGATACAGGACAAATTGCTTCTTTCCTACTAGGAGCTCTCAGATGCTAGATACCAGGTGGCACAGGAGCCTGTTTGTTAATTAAATTTTGGTATTTCTTTCACAGATGTAAGAAAAGATGAGTTATGAGTTAGGTGTTATGAAAAGTCTGTGGGGGCAGGACCATCTGAACTTGAGAGCAAAGAGATCACTTTGCACAAGTACAAGATTGGAATGCAAAGGTAGTATGAGTAGCCAAGAAGAGAGTGGCTGAGTGCAAGCTTGAATGTGTCCACACTACTCCTACCTCAAGCCTGAGAGGTACATTATTCACCAGGGGATAGAAGAAGGCCCTTGTGCGTATGTACAAAACAGGACTGCAAGGGGCTAGGGGCTAGCGTGGAGTAGCTCCCTATGGGAACTTGGATGAGGAGAAGATTGCTAGAAGAGAAGTACTTTTGTCTCCTGGCTCCCTAGGAAGACCTGTGATTAAGGGCAGGGGCGGGAGGTCAGTGTGGCTCAGTGCTCTCTACATGGGATGATCCAAGGGAAGGTGAGCTTCAAGGTGAGCCAGTGAGGACAGCTTTGTAGTAATAAACACCCAGAGGCAGAAAATAACCACCAGTGGTAGAGTGGATAGAATACACCTCAAATATCACAGTCAGCCCACCACATTCGGGGGCCTGCATTAAGCCTCATCTCCAAGAGGCAGGTCAGTCCAGTCACCCGTGCGGCAGATCCATGGCAACCAGATGATCTGAGTTGAGCTGGAAGTAGAGACCCAGGTGAGCGCAGAAGTGCAGGTTGCATGGGGATGCTGTGGCTCATAGCTAACAACTTTAAGGACTTCAAGAAAGACATGAGATAAAAGATGGATTGTGTGTGGTGCATTGAGGGGTAAAGATAGCCCAGTGGGTCTAGGAAAACAGCTTTGGCATGTTCCAGATGTATTGTCCTTTTCTCCTTGTCCCATTACTATCCACGTGCAGGGTGAACCCCTGCCACATGGGCATTCATCTTTCCATTAAAAAAGAGAGAATACTGTTTTCTCATGAAGTTCATGGCCACCCAAGCCAAGCACTGCTAAGGATGTCATTTACCATGGCAGTCTGCAGGAACTTAGATAAATAATAATAACTTTTAAAGTTCGTAGAGCATATTGAACTTGGCTTAATAGGCCCTCTCTTCAAAACTCTGAAAAGGTGGCTCATAAAAAAGTAATTAGTTTATATAGACTGTCAAGGTTCATGAGGGACAGCTGGCCTTTGATGCCTCATCTGTGATTACAGGCAGCTACAAGATAATAAAACCGAGCCCTGAACTCACGCCAAAGTATTCAGTGATCTCACCCTCAGTTCCCTGCCAGGCAGGATGAACTATAAATGCCTGCTTGTACTCCTGTCCTTTGATGTGGGTCTCAAACAAGTCTAAGATACTTGGAACTTGTCTTCACAAGCCCCAAACTCCTACCAAAGTAGAACCATTGACCGTACAAAAGCCTATTCATAATTAATAACTGTGGTGAGCTCCATTGCCAGGCCTACTCAATATGACCACTGCAGTATGCTGCAGTATGGATTCTACAGCAGATATCTGAATTCGTATTAACTTTGTAAACAGGGCTATTAAGTGGTCCAATTATTGATAGTCAGAACTGATTTTCAGTCATTGACTTTGCTGTGATGATTACCCCGCTACAGCTTTCTTTTAAAGAGGATTGCCTTCAAGCTTTCAAAATCCTGGTTCATGCTGCTCTATGCTGTTCACTTAGCTGAGCCTCTATAGACCCAGAAGTTTCTGCAGCCGACATGATGCTCCAGATGTGACCATGCTACTATTCGGTTTTCATTGGCTTCTTTTGCTTCTCAAGAGATGAGGCTTAGACATCTCAGGAGACAGAGGAAAGATATCAGAATTGTTAATGGCCACTGTATGTTTCCCTTTAATGAGAACCTAGAATGAGAGTGTTGACTGAGGATTTCCTAAAGGGTAGAAAGGTAACTCATCTTTGTTTAGGTTCACAGGCCTGCCTATGGATTACGAGTGGCTATAACCAAACATGAGGATCTCAAAATCTTGAACTCCAGGCCTGAATCTATGACTGGATATGCCTTCTGGGATTCTAGAACAGAGGACAGTGTAATTAGCATGCAGAAAGGTTATAAATACTAATCGTCTGGTGTTGGGTTGTGATAGAACAATGATCATTATTCTAAAGTCATCCATTTCCATGTGATCCAGTTGGACACTGACGCTAGTCGTGGGCATGAGACTTGTCTTAGCTAGTAAGACAGGAAACTAAGCTGCCAGAGGTAGTAGCTGAGATCTGCTTGTACATGTGTGTACTTGTACTGGCTGATTTTGTGTGTCAACCTGACAAGCTAATCCTCAGAGAGGAAGGAACCTTGGGTTGGGAAATTACCTCCATGAGATACAGCTGTAAAGCATTTTCTCAATTAGCGATTAATGTGGAAGGGTTCAGCCCACTGTGAGCAGTTCTAACCCTGGGCTGGTGGTTCTGGGCACTGTAAGAAAGCAGGTTGAGCAAGCCATGGGAAACAAGCCACTAAGCAACAAGTGGAAGAGGAAAGGGTTTATTCCGCTTACATTTTCCACATTGCTGTTTGTCGCCAAAGGAAGTCAGGACAGGAACTCAAGCAGGGCAGGAACCTGAAGACAGGAGCTAATGCCGAATAAACCCTTTCCTCTTCCACTTGCTTTTTGATCATGGCGTTCCATCACAGCAATAGAAATCCTAACTAAGACAGCCCTTCTGCCTCTCAAGAGCCTACTAAAAGAATACATAGAGACCTGTGTCATACTAGATGTGGCCATCCTAAACTAGCCTCTCAGAGCCACTGGCTTCCTATGGACTCTTAAACACATCCAGCAAGGATCAGCTGTACCCGGCTCAGATTGGCAGAGATGCCCAGTTAACAGACAGAGTAATGAGCAAAGATGAATGGCTGCTGTCCTGTGACTCCTAAGTTTTGGTGCGGCTGCAATATAGCAGTACTTAACTGAGACATCTGTGCTAGAATTACAACTTCATTACCACTGTGTCCTGGGCAAACTGTATAATACAGTTTAACCTCAGTCTACCCTATAAAATAGAGATAATAATGGTGCCTATTTTAGAGGATCGCTGTAAAACTTAAATGATGCAGGGTTTGTAAACACAGTGTACGCTGTAGAGTAACAAGCCTTGGCCAATTTTTTTCAGTGCTGCTGTGTGCAAGTTGTTCTCTGTATGAGGATACAGGACCAAGGGGACAAATAGGGGGGATGCCTCTCTCTTCACTTAGTAAGCTGTGTGCCATGGAGTGAGATAGTGTTATTTGTAAAAAGAAACACCTGTCTCCAATTTGCATGGTCGCCACGCAGGCTGGCAGCATTCCTGCTATTGTTTTTGATTTTGTCGTTCACATTTCCTCCTGTTTTCCTATAGCGCTGTTATTAATGTAGGGTTCCCCCAAAACATGGACTTTCTACATTCAAAGGCTTCTCTCAACTTGTCTCCTAGTGGGATGCTCGAGAAGCTTATTCTGAAATACCATATCACTCTTCCCAGAGTTTCCAACTATGGCTTTCCTGTCCTTTCCCAATTTTAGTTGATAATCCCATACACTAGGACACTCATCGGCCCCAGACAAACTAGGGTAGGCTTTCTTCCTGAATGCCTCCTCAACCAACTGAGGAGCATGGGCACTAGTACCCACTGAATCAGTCCTTAAACCTGAGTCTGACCTAAGTAGTATTTAGCTAGAGTCTTCCATTTAAGAAGGTCCTGGGTTAGGGAGTGCATGCCTCTATATGAACAGCACGCAAGAAGCAGAGGTAGGAAGATTCCCCCATTCAAAGCCAGCCAGGACTATACAGTAATATCCTGTTTCAAAAAGTTAAGAGTGCCTGGGAGGCCTGAGTAAGCTTCTTCATGGATAGTATTCCAGTTCCTCAATGCCTCCCTTGCTATCTCCACAAGTTAGACATAGAATCCTCTGGATGCATCTAATTTGTTTGAAACCTACAACCTCTTTTTTTCCCTGGCTGATTTGTTCCACTGCATCCTGGTTCTGAATTCCCGGTAGTCCCCGAGGAAAGCCCCTTTAGTTTCCCTGAAGCTTTCTCATGCTGGAGCCCACCTTGGGCCACTCGACACAGAAAGGTATGAAACTAATGTCAGCCTGCCGTCTTGAGACAAAGCCCCACAGAGATGACTTGGGTCCCAGGATTTGGCATAGAACAGGAGTGGAAGGTGTAAATGGGCCATCCAAATGAAGCTCACAAAGGCTAAGCTGCCACATTGAAAATTTACAAATTGACTTCATAAAAGAAATAAAAAGACAAAACACATAAGGTTACATAGTGACAGAGGTTACATAGACAGGCAGCATCAGGGACCCTAGGATAAACTAGTGGGGAAGGAAAAGAGGGACATGCATAAGAAAAGGTTTGGAAGGATTTATTTCAGAAGCAGTCGGGGCAAAAGCTACAAACACTCACACTACAAAAGGTCTAGAATGCTCCTCCTCTCTCTGACTAGTATCTCCTCCATAGTGGGCATCAGCCTCAGTCTCCATAGGAGAATAAATACACTTTCTTCCCACTCCCAAAGCCTGCAAGTACTAGGATTTGTAAATGGGCCTCACACTGGAATAGAAACTTGCTTCCTATATTGAGTCATCCACAGGTAAGAAAGAGAAACTAGAATTATCGAGATGAACGGCTGGGGAGAGGACAGTATGTTTTGTGGAGATGGCCAGGAAGAGTCCCCAAATATGCCCCCCAATCTCATACCCATCCCTGTCAAGGCTGGAAGCTGCCAAGCCAGAAGTCCAAAGAAAAGAACAGGGCCAAATCTGTACTTTATCCCACACTGATGACACACAGGGTCTTGCCCTCCCTTCCTGATTGGCAGGAACCCCAAGCTCTCACGGAACTAGGCTCACGGGTGTGACCACTGTAAGGGCTTTGCTGGTACTAGAGGACCACAGATGGATTTGTCATTGCTGTCTTCCCAGAGATCACAAGTTTTGCCATGGCCAAGTCTTGCATCATATTTACAGTCAACTGTTCCCCTTACCCCTGAATTGTTTTAGTTTTAAAGCAATTTTTATATTTCTCCTGTATAAGTCTGGGAGCTTTTGGTCAGTTATTGCAGTGAGGGTGAAACCTGGCCATAGGGAAGCAGGGCTGGGAATCTGAGGACTTGGGCATAGTTCTTCCCTCCAGGTGCAAGCGAATGTGAACCCCTGAATCTTCCCTGTCTAAGGACACAATCTCAACCCACTGCTGAAAGAAAGTATCGGTTTCATTCACTCTTTATGAATTAAAGCCCCAAATGAAACTTGTTAGGTCAATTTAAGAAAATCATTTCATAGAGTTGACAATGGAAGAATTATTTTCTTTATTAAAAAAGGAAAATTATTGAAAACAACCTACTCAGCCCAAAATATGGGGATGACTAAATAAATGTTTGTATGATAAATGTTTTCCTAACTTACTCTAGGTTTCATTTCTGTGAGGTCTGAAGAGTTAGCCCCAACTGTGGACTACAGATAGGTCTGAACCCAGTTCTTGACAGTGAAAGATAAGATAAAAAAATGTGGCTGAAGCCAATTACTCCAGAAAGAGCCTTATTTTTCATTAATTATTGATGCATACATAAATTTATGCTGCCAGGACTAAAAGCTGGAGAGTCACAGGGTAATATAGACTGAAGATAACTTGTGCCCTGCAGCCATTCCTGAACACACCAGATGAGGGCACCCCTCTAGATGAAGCTTATCCATCATGTCTCTTTTTGTCCCAGACCTCTTGAGTGACTTGTGATGCTTCTGCAAGCCACCAAAATATATTTGCTTATATCTTTCTATAAGTTAGCTTAAAAAAAAAAAAAACCAATGATTGTTTAAAATGAAAATGCCAGAAACGAATAGCAGTAAGACCTTCATAGAAACTGGCCTAACTAAAATACAACAGACCACTATTAAAACTTTAGTTTGATGTTGTTCTCATCTATAGAAGACTGTGATAGATCCTGTTCCTGTTTTACCAAGAGAGATTATCATGTACAGGAGGTGTTGGTGATGATTTAAACCTCCTAAACTACATGTTTCTTCTCGAATGATCAAAACAAACAAACAAGTGAACAGGAGTTAAAAGGGAAGAACATAGCATGAGATTGACATTTAGTAAGGCTGTGTCTGATGCCATACAGATCATCTAAATCCAGTAATAGCAGCCTCCCACAATGGACAGCTGACAGAGTGGAGAGAGAAGGTGAGACCTGAGGCCTGAGAGACTGAACTTGGGGAGATGAACCTTCCTAAAGTACCGTTTCCTTATTTGGAAAACAGAACCATAAGAGCAGGTCTCTCTCTTCACAAGCTGATGTGAGCTGAATAGCAATCAACTGGATGACAGTTATGCGTATGTGTGCATTTATAATAAAAGGGTGCATGGTTTGCAATTCTTTTAAAATGTAGCTTGCAATAAGTTATTCCACAGGGGTAAATTATGGGCAGAATGTAAGACTATTCATTCCTAGCTAACTGATGTTTATTTATGGAGCTGAACACAATCTTCAAATTATAATCTGGCTGGTCATTTCCACACTGCCATGCCACTAAGGAATTGAGACAACAGTCTGATTGGGTGACTATATCAAGCCTTAGAACGGACTCTAGACTTCTGCTTCCCTTTTCTTTTATCATCATCATCACAGATTATAATTGCACCATTGTAATCAACCAAAGAGGAAGCAAACACTTGTGGCTTATTGACGATTACAAGAATCACAATTAGTCTGACGATCCTCATCATCACCACGGCTATGACTAACACAACTATGATTTATTGGACACTTTCTGGCTGCCAGACAGGGCTCTGGGCAGTTTTCATTAATATCTAATTATATTCATATATTAATCCCAGGAGTATGTGCTATGAATGCCTCCATTATGAATGTTCTCTTGGATGAGTTTAGCCACAACTCTGAGATTATAAAGTTAGCAAGTGCCAACAGCCTCAATGCAAAATCGTGTGTGTCCCATAAGCAACAGAAGCCAGCAAAAATAGACAAATGCAGCTGATTTCCCTCTTTGGTGGAATTTAAAGAATGCTGATACCAGATGTAGAGAATATAATGGTGGTCACTAGAGGCTGGTGGGGCTGAGGCTATGTCGGCCAAAAGATACACAGTTGCAGTATAATTGAAATAATACATTTAAGAGATCTACTGTCGAGCAAGGTGACTATAGTTTGTGATCATATATTACTCTTAGAGAAAGTAGGCTGGGTGTGATATCCTATCACTAAAAGATGACAACCCTGTGTCTCACTTCCTTTTCTGGTCTTGTAATAAAATACTTTGACAAAAGCAATTGAAAGGAGAGAATTCATTTCGGCTCACAGTCCCAGCTTAGCAGTCCATCTTGCAGTGAACTCACAGTGGAAGAAGTTTATGACAGCTGTCCATGTGACATCCATAGTCAGAAAACAGACAGCACACAGTATTTGTGAGCTGTTCAGCTCCCTCCCTTCATTTTATTCAGTTCAGGGTTTAGCCCATGAAAAGATTCCACTCTCATTGATCTTCCTACCTCAACTAACTTGGTCATGAAGCCCATCGCCCAGGTAATTTTACTTTTTGCCAATTTGACAACACATAGTGTTGTAACATAGTGTGGTCACGTCACACTATGTGACGTGATGTATTTTCCACTTAGATTTAAGAAGTCTACAATATATATTGTTATGATTTTAAACATAATATTTTATACATTATAAAGTATACAATGATGTTCATCTATCTAAGAAAAAATAGAAGTAATGAATGCTTGTGACCTTTCTCTTCCCTGCTTACTGTAAGATATCATGGCCAACTAAACCCTGGAAGGTCTCTGCCACTAGGGTTCTATTGAGCTCTAGGTAGGAGCCTGGTCCCTAGAGGTCCACAGGTAGGTAGGAAGACAGACACTGAACTGAATGGGAAGATAAATGGAGTTAACCATGAAAGAAAGAACACTCCTTGACACGTCCAGCATAGTAACCAGCTAATCAAACCAGGTCTAATCGTATTCTAGACAATTTTCTAGGCAGCCTTCAGAGACTCACCCAGGCTGAGAAGCCAGCCAATTATGCCCGATCATTCTCTGCAGCCCTGTCCTTACAAGAGACAAGTCCAGACTGGCCCAATGTAGACAAATGAGTAGTACTTCTATTATCTCTGAAAGGCAATCTAATTCCCTTCAAATTTAAAAGTCTCCACAGTTTCCTAACAGGCCTCAGTGGGGCACATGTAGAAATTAATAAGTTCACGGTGTGCCCAGCTTGCTTTCATTATCATTTTTTTTGTCATGCAACAGACAGGATTTTCATTATTACTTAGGATTTTTCTGTGTCTGATTCTTTAAGAAGGTCAAGCCTACAGAGCTCAGTCTCTGAGTTGAGAAGTAAGCCAAGCAAGTCTAATGGAGCTGGCTGACAACTCGTGGAGGGTTTGCTGGTCAAATAGGACAAGGATTTGGAGCAAAAACATAGGGTCATGGAGCGCAGAGTGTCCTACAGAAGACAGGCTCCTGTTTCTGCCACAAGTTCAAATATCCCAGAATTCTGGGCAAGTTGCTTAACTCCAATTAGGTATTTCTTCTATAAAATGAGCATGGAGAAAAGGCTAGAGAAGGAAACACAAATGTATTAAACACACAGCACATTTGGAGCATGTGGCAGAGACATTCTTTACCTTCCATCCAAAGAACAACCCTGGAAAGCCTAGCTCATTCACAGATAATGTTATTAAAGCTCGTACAGTCAGCTACTCTGCCATGCTGTCACCAATTCATCATTAGAGTGAGCGACATGGGAGCCAGAAAAGGAGGATTCAGATGGTGCGAACAGGATTACAAAGTCAGCCAACTCTAGGAAGAGCAATTTAATGTGTTTCGGGGGCTTGCAAATGTTTGACCAGTTAATGGTACTGTTGAAAACATATAGCCAATAGACTCAGAAAGGCAGGTGTGTTGCAACAAAATAGAAATAGATACCCTGCCAATGGGGAGAAGGTAAGCTCTAGAATGTTCATTAGGGTATGTATAGTGTTAGCATTATTTAACACTCAATTCTAATTTTAAATAAAAGAGGTGAAAATAATTTTTAACAAGGAATAGACACGTGACTGAAAGGAGGCCAACTGAAATGCTGAGTCTCTAGTGGTGGAAGGTGCAGCTCTGTGCTTTTTTTATGCACACGTCACAGTATTTTCCATGTTTCCTACAGCCAATGCTTTTTCTTTCATTTAAATGAACACTGCTTACAATATAATTCTAAACTAGTTTTCAACAGAATTTATTTTTTTTTTTTTGGTGGAAGATTTTTTTTTCTAAAAATCCTAAAAGGTAGAAGAAGATAAGAAAAAGAAAGTTGAAAAAAAATGATTTAAAGGGAACAGCCCTTCACAGAGTGTAGCTCAGTTCTCCTGATCGACAGGAAATAAAGATGCAGGCAGAAAGCAGGGGGAAGTGACCCCCAATGCAGGAGTGGTTGATAAGGGGGGGGGGGACGGGACCGAAAGCTCCAGCTGATGTGCAGGCTGATGAAGCAGGCAGATATAAATTTTTCAATTTTATGAGAATGATAGGGATCTGAAATAAATCTTCAGTATTTTCTTTTTAAGACAAATGTTTTAAAAATAAATGCCCATAGCATGGATGGATGGCTAGTGTCTGTGTCCTGTCTTACAGCTGGCCATAAATAATACTGAGAAAAATAGCTTTGACCATAGTAAAAGAGCACCTTTATTTTTTACTCTTAAGAGCTTGGCAGATTATATTTTGATGCATTAAGCCAGATTTCTTTTTAAGGCAGCTGCAAAAATAACAGGTGGAGTATAGAAATTGTCTCTGGTTGGAAATAGCTACTCAGGCCTGGCTGACGGGCTCAGTTTCAAAACATGCCTCAACAACTGTGAGCACATCTGATAAAATCCAAATTCGAGTTTAAGGCACTTGACTGGGCTTCAACTTAAGAAATACTTTGCTGAGTCTCTAGGTGAATGTTTTAATTGTCTATAAGCCCTCAAAACTGAGAAAGCTAACTAAATCTGCTATGAATATAAACTCTCAAAGATCAGCTTTGCTTGAATGTAAATGTCTTTTTATTGTGGTCTCTCTGGTGACAGTGGGTCACTTTGCTGTAGACTTTTGTTCCTTGATCACAACCAGACACAAAAAGGGTTCCATTAGGGGTAGACATAATGAATAGTCAGACACACTGCTCATCTCAGCCTCTAAGCACTGGAGTGACTAAAGGACACCCCGTTACTTCCTGGAAGTTTGGCGGTAGTTTATAGTGTTATGCTCAAAAGAGAGGTCAACCCTACAGACAGGAATGGGAAAGATGAAGTCTACTCAGTGGGAAGACCTCTGTGCATACACTGTGAGAGAAAGGGTGGGTGCTGGGGTTCACACATAGATGAAAAAGGGAGCCAACTGGAGGTAACGATACAGATCTGGGATTCCAGCACCCAGATGGCTATGGCCAGAAATCACAGGTTTGAGGACAACCTGGGATCTATACTGAATTCCAGGCCAACCCAGATAAATGTTGCTTTTTAGGATGGAAGGAAGGGAAGGAGGGAGGGACAGGAGAGGGAAGGAGAGAATGAGGGAAAAGAGGGAAGGAGGGAGAACAGAAAGATCCAGAGGAAACTGTGACTCAGCTCTCTGTATGTGAGATCTGATTCATGGAGATTAACCAGAATCTTGCATTTTTATAATAAATGTATCAGTTTCTAAATGTTGTATCTATTTTTAAAGCACATGCCAAATGGCAAACCAAACAGTTCCATGACCGCTGATACTTCCTTCAAAAATCTTATTTCCAGACACTGTTAAAGGCATTGGTTAACCCCATGACCATATTAGTTATACTCAGAAGAAATGTGAGGTAGATTGTTTCTAGGCTGTTGAAAAAGGTTGGGGGTGGAACCTCACCCTTTGTAGAAAAAAATGGCCTGAGAATTGTACTTCAACATGTCATTTGGTTAGAGGACATTTGGAAGATGTTTGAGGATTCCCCAACCTTAAACATCACAGAAGTCACAGTTAGGTGCCCTTGGTAGTTACCAATTCTACAGAAAATAGAGATAAAGCCTTCCAAGAGTCTTTCCCCTTCTCTGTAAGAATGTGTATGGGCTTACCTTCACATAACACTGAGTTTAACCCAGCTCATCACTCCAGACTTTATAATGTTCTGTAATGAATAAAAGGCCTTCATAGAGCATCTCTCTTAAAAGTGCAAAAGAGTCATTTTTTTCTGCCCAAGTAGCTCATAATGTAGCAGACAAACTGTCAGAAAAAATAGACTTCATCATGGTGAAAACCCCTGCCTGGCACCCATCGATCATAAAGCAATCTTCTAGAGGTCTTGAAAACCTTCATTAAATTTCCTGTCTTTCTCTTGACAGTTATAAAATGTTAACAATATTCCTCGTGATTCAGGCATCTTCAGACATTCTTTGTCTAAGGCCTTCTACCCAAGGCTTTGCCCTTTTCCTTGTCTTTACACAAATCCATGGAAGCAGTTGATAGTGTAGTTTCCTACACACAACTGTTCTGGAGTCTGACCTTTGCAGGACATCAGGGTGAGAGCAGTAATAGACTTGAAGACACAAGAAATCTCTCTAGCCAGAAAGCACAAAGGGCAAAGTCACCCTGACTTCAAATTCCTCCTCTAAAAGCCACACTCACGTTGAAGCTTGTGGGCACAGTCCCATCCTACCTTTAGCAATCTTTTTTGATACTTTTAATTTCCTTTTCTTCCTAATCTAAGAAGATACAAGTCCCCAATATGATATGTAGCTAGTGGGACCAGTGATGTCCACATTTTGTCATGTCTATGGGCCATCTCTCTAGGAGCAAAATTCTCCAAAGGCATTGTACCAGTCCAACTCCACCAACTCCGGGGGCCACCTCAGCAATTTATCACCTCTTAGAAGAACAAAAACGGGCGTGTAGCACAAGTCTTCACTCCTATTACTTAGAAGACAGAGATGGGGGCTGGAGAGATGGCTCAGCAGTTAAGAGCACTGACTGATCTTCCAAAGGTTCTGAGTTCGAACTCAAAGGTTACTGAGTGGTCCCAGTAACCACCTGGTGGCTCATAACCATCTGTAATGGGATCCGATGCCCTCTTCTAGTGTGTCTGAAGACAGCTGCAGTATACTCATGTAAATTAAAAAATAAATAAATCTTAAAAAAAAGAAGACAGAGACACAGAAAGGCTGATCTCTGTGATGTTGGGACCAGCCTGGTCTACATAACGAGTTCCAGAATAGTCAGAGCTACATAGAGAGTCTCTGTCTCAAAAGAAAACCAGAATAGCAAAAGCTAAAAAACAAACATGAGTCTTCCATGGGAAGCAATGTGAAGGAGAATAACCATAAGGAGATAGAGTCCACACTGGCAATGAGAAGAGACACACAGCATGAAAACCACAGGATATCTGCACATAGGGCAGTGACAATAGCTTTTAGAGGTCCTAGCTGACCTTTGTGGGGGGTTGCCATCAGGCCTCCAGAGTGAGTCCTGCCTGAGCATACAAAGATATCAGTCATCCTACCTGCGAAAGGCACTGGGGCATCTTTATCCAGGGCTACCAGTGGTGGGTCCAAGATGACGGTGTCATTGTTCTCAGTTATGACTCCATGATAGGATGTCTCGATCCATGGCTTGTGTTTATTGACTAGAGAACAACACAAAACAAAAAGATGATCATGTGAGTATCTCAAATAAAACAGAGCTAGCAGTGTCTCTTATTTGCCACATCATAGTCCCAACAACCTAGGTCATAAAACATTAGCCCACTTGTTATGGAGAAAAGAGTCAGATGTGTATCTATAGCCCAATGGTACACCCATGGCCCACATAAGGTAAGCATCCACATAGACAGATATCATTAAGAGTTAAAATTTCTAATGTCGCCGATTAATAGATGTTTTTGAGTTAAAAATTCATTATCAGTCAACAAACCAGCAGATCATACTGTGTGCTAGAAATTCTGACCTCAACTCAACTGGGTCCATCTGTAGACATCATTAGTAGATTAACATACATGCATATACAAAACACATATATAGAAGTCCCCATATATATGTCAATATTCAACAAACACTGAGTATTTTCTGATGATTTAAAGACAATTGAAGCGGTCTGTTATATAGTAATTAAACTTTTTCTTCAATAAACTGATCAATTCAAATTATACATTGTTTAATGAACAACTGCATACTGAAACATATATCTAACATGCTACAGGTTTAATGTCAGTGTATCCCAAAATTATATTGGCCTCCAGTGCCTTAAAAATTGAAATCTTTACAGAGGTAATCTATTTTAAAATGGGGCCACTAGGGTAGGTCCTCAATGATGATGACTGGTGTCCCTATTAAAAGGGATAATTTTCAGGGGATGGAGAGAGAGAGAGAGAGAGAGAGAGAGAGAGAGAGAGAGAGAGAGAGAGAGAGAGAGAGACTGACTCAGTGGACTGGTCTTCCAGAGAACCACAGTGCAATTCCCAGTATCTACATGGTGGCTAACAACTGTCCATAATTTCAGTTCTAAGGGGACCTGGCACCTTCTTCTGGCCTCTGTAGACACTGTACAGACATAGTACCTAGACATGGTACAAAGACATCCATGCAGCCAAAACACCCAAGCACATAAGATGAAAATAAATATTTAAAAAGGTGGGAAGAGGTCGGGGGTGGGTGGGATTTTCACCTAAAACCAGCCAAGCATGCAAGAAAACACACTGTGAAAGATTGGAGCTGGCCTGGGAAATTAACTCACTTGGTAAAGTGCTTACTGTATAAGCATTAAGACCCTTTTGATCCTCAGACTAGATCTTAGGCAAAATGCTAAGATGGAGGCCTACGCTTCTATCTCAGAACTAGTGAGGCAGAGACAGGTGGATTCCTGGGAGTTGCTGGACACCCAGCTTATAAACGAATACCAGGTTGCAATTAAGGACCCTGTGCAATAATAATATAAGATGGGCAGTACCTGAGGAGTGACATTCAAGCTTGACTGCTGGTCTCCACTTATAGGAGACATGTACCAGCACCATGAACAGATACACACACATACACACACACACACACACATGCAAACTAGAGTTGTGCTTCTACTAGCCACTAGGTACTATCCAGGATGGGAGTTTCCACCTGATCATTTCCCAGAGTACAAAAGAATGGTCTTGCAATACCTTCATTTTAGATGTCAGGCATCCAAAAGTGTGACATGGTACATTTCCATTTTCTGAAGGTAGTCAGTTTACGGTACTATACAGGAAGCACACCAAGCAATTGTAATATATTAACAAGGTCTTACGATGGCTAGAAGGTTGAGATAAGTGTTACAAGACCTTGTATGTTCCCATTCAGACATCTCCGGTAAATATCCAACTTCTACCATTAAGCCATTCAGCTCCTTGGGAAGTGTTGTTTAAATTTTGTTTGCTCCCTGTGATGCCATCTGAGTATCTACAAGGGCATTTCAGCTCATCTTCCAAGAAAACATCCTTCCCTGTCTAGTCAACACTCCACATACACATCAACAGTGATCCTTCCACTGTGAAGTTGTTGGTCTTCCTTTTAAATCCTTTTCATATAGCCACAGGATTAAGAAAGCCAAGCAGGCACCTTAAAAAAGCAAAATAACACACAAATATGGCCAACCCTCGCACTCTTCCCCACAGACTCCAAGTTGTGGTCCTATATCTTCCCAACTGCAACTTGTGAAAGAGGTGTGATCATTGTAAAAATGGTAAAAAAAAAAAAAAAAAAGTTTCTACAAAGAGTGTCTTTCTCAAGATGTCTACTACGTATTTCATAGTAGACAAAAATTAGCATGTGACCATATACCAAAGATATTCACAGACACAAAAATACATTTATTATTTCACACATATAACGGACGCACATTGCAGAATGCTGTCCTAAGAGCATGACAGCTATAACCATCTAAATGAAAGCAGGTGTTATTCCACTTGGGAATCATGTTGGACCTGTTGAAGTTTCCTCACAGGAGGGATGTCATTAGACTCTCACCAAAGATTCCTATTCCCTCACAAAACACCTCCTGGCCGCATGGAATCCTGCCCTAGCCGCATAAGGACTCTAACAGTACTAGAGTGGAGAGTGGAAGCCTAAATGAAGGGATATTGCAAATACACAGCCATAGGAGAGTCTTCATCTATGCTGAGGTGAGAGGTTTTGGTGACATAACTGTTTGGGGGTCACACATTACTGGAAGTACCCCCCTCACATGTGGTGCTGCAAGTAAGCTCAATAAAATCATTAGTTTACTGGGCTAGCTAAAATTGATATCGTTAGTTTGGCCTATCATTGCGGCCCCACCTGGGGTGAGTACATGTTTGTTCACAGCTCTCCTGGCAAAGTTCATGGAATATCACATTATTGTAATGGATTATACCAACTTTTCAGTAGCCACGGAAAGTCAAGAGCTCAGAGAATTGAGATTAATTCTGTTGCCCTTTCCCTCTCCCAATCCATCATCCATCAAAAGTTCATTTAAGAGCTGTCCCAGGATTGGTGGGGGACCACACCTAAATCACCGTCTTTCCATCTTTCTATTTCTCACCCATTCCCCAGCAGCCACAAACCGAGTGAGTGTCTGGCAGCCTGCAGGGGCAGGGATACGTGCCAAGCTAGTCTCAAATCTGAGCCCCTGAGATCCATTTCTGCTTGATTGAATCCTTCTCCGAGCAGAAAGCAGCTCTGCCCATTTCAGGTATGCATGGGGCAGTTGGCTCATCCATTCTTATATTCTGTCATTCAGACTTGCACTTCATTATGGCCTCCGTAAGAATTACAGCCATTTTGGGCTGTCCTCATACTCCTTGGCTCTTTTATTAGCCATCAACACAAATGCAATGTAAATAATTTGCAGCTATTGAGAGAAACAATTAATCTCTTTTTTCCTTAATTAAACCTAGGGGCCTATTCATTAGAAATGTGTAACAAGCAGACACCAGGAGCTCACCTAGAGTTTCAGATCCACTGTGCCACGTCATGTTTAGGGTTTCAACTCTGGTTTAGACACTTGTGGGTGGTATTAGGTGAGGCTAGGAGCCTCTCAGAGTTTCAACGCCTTCAACTACAAGTTGCAGGTGATGATGTCACACACAGGACATCCTGTCACTCAAATATCCTGGATTCAGAACCTCTATCTTTTCATTATTGAGATTCATTGTGGCCTCTGGGCAGTGATAGCTTCTGCATGGAAGGGGGTTTATAGACTAACTTGAAAGCTGAGACTGCTTCCTCACCAGTGGAGGCTGGTTTCCTTCTACCTACAGGTCTGCCTCCCTTTATTGCTGTCACAGCTGCTATTAGTCAGATGACTACTTCATTAGAGGCATTTCATGCATATGGGTTACATTTATTTTTGTATCTATCTATTTATTTAGTGTATCTACATGTGTGGGCGTGCATGTGCCATAGTCCATGTGTGCAGGTCAGAGCACAACAGAGAGAGAATCAGTTCTCTCCTTCCACTGCCTGAGTTGTGTGGTTCAACCTCAGGTTCTCAGGCTCGGCAGCAAGCACCTTTTCTCACTGAGCCATCTCACCAGAGAAGGATCATTAATCCTTACAATTACAGTGGTGAGAATTTGTATCTCATTTCACAGGAGAGGGACTGATATTTAAAAGGGCTTAACTGTCCCACTTGGAAAATAAAAAGGCAAACATGTATGGAGTTGTCTGACTTCTCCCTCACATTCTAGTTTCCTCAAATCTTTTTGTTTTTTTCAAGTTTGATGTTTTTCATCTTAATAAGTAAACAAAAATAATGTCTATCTTTTGTCTATAGAGCAAATCGTTAGGCTTGCAAACCAATAACCAATAATAGAGTCATAGTTTGAATGAGACTGTTCCCTATAGGTTCATGTTTTTTTGTTTTTTGTTTTTGGTTTTTTGGGTTTTTTTGTTTGTTTGTTTGTTTTTTTTTTTTTTGGTTTTTCGAGACAGGATTTCTCTGTATAGTCCTGGCTGTCTTGGAACTCACTCTGTAGACCAGGCTGGCCTCGAACTCAGAAATCCGCCCGCCTCTGCCTCCCAAGTGCTGGGATTAAAGGCGTGCGCCACCACCGCCCGGCTAGAACCATTTCAGGAGGATTAGGAGGTGTGACCTTGTTAGAGGAAGTGTGTCACTGGGGGCAGGCTTTGAGACTTTAAAGGACTCATGCTACCCCAAGTATGCTTCTGTTTCTGTCTCTATCCTCTCTGTTCTCTCTGTTCTCTTCCCTCCTTCCCTCTCTCCCTCCCCTTCCTCTCTCTCTCTGATTCCTACTAAGATATAAACTCACAGCTGTTACTCCCACTATCCCTTTGCTTTACCATCTAACCCTTTGAAACTGTAAGTTCAAATTAAATATTTCCTTATAATTTGCCTTGGTCATGGTGTTTTATCACCAAGAGAGCAAAGTAACTAAGACACAGAGCTAAGGCAAGTATTGTAAATGAATTGCTTTTTCTTAAGAGTCCAGTGGTCATTCCAAGCACAGCATCTATTCAGTGGAAATCAAATGGATCAGTATCGTCTTATTTTGTGGCTCAAGCTTCAATTAACCTGCATCATATTGGAAGCAGCCTCCTTTGTAGATACTTTTGTTCTATGAACTTAATGACTGCCTTAGGTTTCTACTGAGAAACGAATAGGGACTTCCCCATTACTCAGTTGTGTATACGCTTTTAAATAATTCCACCCTTATCTACTCCCTGTTGATAAAACAGAGATGTTTATTTCTCAAGTTGTTTATGAAAAATTCAAGAAAGAGTTTAGGTAAATACAATTATCATTCAAACACCAATAAGCTCCCCATCCATTTTATGCTTCAACACTTCAACACACCTGAACATTGGCCTTACCCTCTCAGAAATATCGATCCTGGACACACACATACACACACACACACACACACACACACACACACGCAAACACACAAACACACATGCACACATACACTATTCATAAAATATACAGAAAGCATTCTGAGCATTGAGGTAGAATGGGGAAATTATTTTTAAAAAGTGGAAAAATTCAACATCTATGTATAAATATATCTATCAAAGAACAATTAAGTAGGTTCCTCAATCTGCTAAAGAATGTTTACAAAATCCTAAAGCTAACTTCATGCTTAATAGTAAAGATTGGATGCCTTTTCCATATAAACAGGAACAATTCAAGGACGTCTACTCTTCAGCTACAGTGACATTTTACTAGTGGTTCAAACCAATACAATAAATAAGAAAAGAATCAGTTTGCAATGGAAAAGGTAAAACTGTCTTTTTACACACACACACACACACACACACACACACACACACACACACACACGCACTCGCACACACCATGATCTCCAGTTTCAAAACTCTATATGCTGAATCATTCCAATAAGATCTAAGAAGTGTATTCTGTAAAGTCCTAAGAAACACAGTCAATGAAACAACACAATAAAATAAAAGTACCATTTGCAGGTATTGACTATCGATAAGTGAAATTGTAAATAAAAAGTACTGTTATAATAGTATCAAAACCACAAAACACTTAGGAATAACCCTCACAAAACACATGTGAGGTCTCTAGGCTTTAAAATTCAGACTTATATTGAGTGAATTTGGAGACCTGAATTTAGAGACTGAATTCATGAATTGGGAGTCTCAATAGAAACCCGACTAAATGTCCCCAGAATTAACCAATAGAGCCAAAGAAACTCTATGGATACCATCTCAGGACTTGAGAGAGGAAACAAGAGATAATGAGTTTAAATGTCTTTAAAAAGTACCAGCAGGAATTTTTATTATCAAAATTTAAAATCCATTATTTTATTAACAATCCATGTTAATAAAAAAGACACACTGCCAAAATAATTTTGAAGAGAACAAAGTTGGGCTGTTTACACTACTTAATGTTAAGATTGATTGAAATGCTGTGGAATCAAGATGGTACCGGCACTGATAAAAGGGTGGGTATGTAGCTCACTGGAAAGATCTAAGTCCAGGAATAAACACATCTCAGTGGTGAATTCACTACCCACAAAGGACTCATGGAGGAATAGACAGACTTTTCATTAAATGCTCCTGAGGGGGGGAAAAAAAAAGATATTTGTACACCTTAAAACAAACTTCAATCTTACTACACTGCATCCATACAATTGTCTCTAAACAGAACTTACATAGCTCTATGCATATAAATTAAGATTATAAAATTGTTATAAGAAAGTATAAAAAAAAAAAAAAACCACTCTCGTGTCCTTGGATTAGATTACTAGAAGGGACACGAAAACTACCAGATAAAATATAATATTGATAAATAAAATATCATAAAATGATAAACTTCTTTTTAAAATAAATCATTCCCCGGGAAAATAATTTTGAAGAGCCACAGACTGGAAGAAATTATTTAGAGGCCACATCACATCGCAGGCTTGTATGCAAAATAGATAAACAATATTCAGAATTCTCTAAGAAGAAGATAAACAGTCTAATAAAAAATGACCAACAAGGAAACAGAGCTGTCATCAAATAAATATATAAAGACAAACTACGAACATGGGAAGACACCCTGCCTCGATGGATATCAGGGGCATTTACATTAAAGGTGCAGCAGGGTCTCAGCATCCTGCTGCTCAAGTAGCTCCAGTGAAGGAGGTGGTACCACATTCAGACGGAGCAACTGGGATTCTCATCATTGCTACTAAAACTGGAAAATAATATAAAATGATGCAACCAGTTTAGCTTTTTTATAAAACTACCCAGCAATTCTAATCCTATGTGATTTACTCTTAAGAAATTCAAACATAAACTGCACAGAAGACCTCTGTGTGATCATAAACCTTTTATTCAGAATAGTGTCAAACTGAAAACCAATGGGTGTGTCCAGATAATGGAGATTCATACAGCAATATAAATAGACCAGATGCTGATACCTGGGGGTGGGGTGGGGGTTGGGGAGAAGCAGTTCAAGTTCCTAACCACTCACTGGTGAATGAGGTCAAACAGGAAGGCTGCATGCTATTTGGTGTCATTCTATAAATTTCTAGAAATGCAAAAGTGTAAGGACAGATGGGACAAGGAGCTTGCTGGGATGAGAGAGTTGCTTTCTATTGTGACTGTGGCGGTTACACTTACATGGTCATTTTTCAAAATGCATGGAGCAACAGTTAAAAGGGCAAATCTTTTCATGTACAAACCTAGCCTCACTATGTGGAGCAAGAATACATGTCTTATCCTCAAAGGACTGTCAGCCTAAGAGAGAATGCATGATAACTACGACATAAAAAAGGGACAAGCAAGAAGAAACAGACTCAAGCTAAAGAAAAGGATCAGAGCACCGAACCAGACACAGTAAGACAGCGTTTATTCCAGGATGAAGACTCTGATGGATAGATATAAACCGTGGTCACGCAGTGATCCTGGTGAAAGTCGGTGGGTCTCAATAAAAACCCCAAATAAGACAAACAATGAAACAAATCAACAACAGTAACGGAAATAAGGTCATGTATGCAGGAAGTGGGCATATGAGAAAATGAATGGATCGTGGGGGCAGGAGGGAGATTGGGTAGGTTATAATAATGGTTATAATATGGTCAGAAGCCATATTATATAGGTGTGAAAGTATCCGAGAGACAGACAGACAGACAGACAGACAGAGAAAGGAGAGGGAGAGAGAGAGAGAGAGAGAGAGAGAGAGAGAGAGAGAGAGAGAGAGAGAGAGAGAACATCACGGACAGAAAGACAGAGGAAGAAGGGAGAGAGAGAGAGAGAGAGAGAGAGAGAGAGAGAGAGAGAGAGAGAGAGAGAGAGATCATAAACCACCAAATAGGGACAAATGAGGGAGAGGATACCAGGCAAGGGAGCTATGGGCAAAGCAACTAGTATGCTACAGAAAGATATGTGTAGCTATGTTTGGCCAGAGAACAGAAGGATCCAGGCTAACCACTAGGCTGAACTGCCAGGAAGCATCCACACAACAGAGATCATTTACAAACAGAAATCATTCATAAGCTACTTCCAAGCTCTGGCTCCCTGGGAAACTGATGATCTACCTCCTCTCCAGGAAGAAGAATTAGGTATTAATGCTTGTAGCCTGATTGGTATTACTCATCCACTCCCCTTTTGTAATGTTGGAACCTTGAACAAAATACTTTGCCTGTTTGTTTCAATACGCCAAGGCCAGTGCATTCATGCTTGGCTTGATTTAAATGTAACATCAGAACTGACCTTCTATCATTTCCCACGGGGTAGTGTTCCTGTTTGCTGCACACACCTTTTGGAGGGCCACCCATTGCACCCTGTCTTTTTAGGTCTGCTTCTTGCCTGTCCTGTCTTGTCTCCATGTTTCAGAATCTGCAAAATGCCTGTGTCTTTGCAATTGGGGGGGGGGGCGCCAATGTAACGTTTGCGCTCCAATTACAGAGAAATTAGGTCTCACCACCCAATGCTTCTTTAACTAGAGCACGGAGTGTTTCTCATGGGAGCATGTTATGCTCCTCCCTTTGCTTCTACCTCTGAAAAAGCGTGTTAATGCTCCCTAAAGCAGCAGAGGGGGGGGGGCATGTGGTGGTTTACCTTTTGACTCTCCTTTCAACATAAAGTTCATTTGTCTGGAAGCTGTTAGCTCTCAGAACTCTCATACTGGCTCCTGTGTAAAGCTGAGTAAACATTATGGTTTATTGTGGCAAAAGCTTTCACGGGGTTAACTATACTCTGTCTAACATGGTGTTCTCGTTGCCAACTGGTCTGTTGCATGCCATGTCCCAGGTCACCTTCTGGTCTAGGTAGCTAGGCAGAGGGTCTCCAAGCCCACCCCCACACTGACACACTTCTTCTAACAAGGCCACACCTACTCCAACGAGGCCTCACCCCCTAATAGTGACAGTCCCTGGGCCAAGCATATACCACCACAAATCACCACAGTTAGTGATATCATGATGAGTTATATATCACTATACCATATACATAGTGGGTCAGAAGAAAGGTAGAAATGTACACATTGTAATGCTGTATACTGTTACAACTATGAGTTTTGAGCTTGTCTCTATACAAGGCGTTTGGACAATTAACCAACGTTCACCCTGGATTGACCCCAAGGTATAATGGAAGGAGTGCCAAAATGTGCAGAATCAATGAAATCCCAATCAAACTCCCCATGACATTGTTCTCAGGAATAAGCAAAACTATCCTCAAGGACATGTGGAAGCACCAAAACTCTAGATATCCAACGTCAATGTGACCATAAGCAACAAGAACAAGCCTGGAGGGATTCCTTTACCAGATTCCAATCTATAATATGCAGCTACAGTAATAAAAACATGTTTCATGGAAACAGGCATGTAGGCTAAAGGAACAAAATAGAAGATCTAACCATGAGTGCATGTAACTATAGCTATCTGCTATTTGACCAAGAGGCCAAAAATATGTGCTAGAGAAAGAAAAAAAAAACCAAATAAACAAACCATAACATCTTTAACAAATGGTGCTGAGGAAACTGGTGTCCACATACAGAATGGAGTTAGACTCATATCTATCAGTTTGTACAAAACTAAAAACCTCCAGATGGATCTAAGACCTCAAAGTAAACTCCAAAATTTTGAAAGTGCCAGAAGAAATCACACACAGGACCCTGTAAGAAATGGGGCTAGGAGGAAACTTTCTGAATAGGACTCCATTCACTCCAGAAGTAAGGCCAACCATTGACAAAAATTGACCTCATAAAAGTATAAACTTTCTATTTAGCACAGGAGAAGTTAGTTGAGTGAGCTGCTCACAGTGAGATGCAATCTTTGCTAGTTTCAAATCTCTAGTGTTCCATACCAACAGAATGTCTTTACCAAATCTTTCAACCCTCTTCTTCACACAAAGTGGGTAACCACAACCCCACAGACTTGTTAAGAGAGCAACTGTCAAATCTGGCTCAATGGTGTATAACACCTCACAGGTCCCTAAGAAGGTTCAAATCCTCAGCCTGAGATCAAGGCATAGACAAGGCTTAGGGTGCCCCCAATATAGACACTCTGTAATTGATAAGTCTTTGTTTGAATAAAGAACTTCTTTAATCATAGAGCCTGGGAAAAGCAGAGTCCCTGAAGAAGCCCAGGAGCTGTTCAGGCAAGGGTGGTGTAGAATAGGGATGGAGGAGGCTACATTGTTTTACATCCCTCTTCTGTCGCAGGAACCAGCTCATTTTTCCACACAAAATGTCTTACCTACTGAACAACATTATTGGACTAAAGTGTGCACTAAATTGTTATATCTGTAATTCCCCAAGATTGTTATTACTTCAATATCTCATACTTCACTGCATTTTAAACATTTGAACTCCTAAAACCAGACAGTAACTTACTTTCAAATTTATGCTCCTGAAGATAATTGTTGAAACCTCCTCTGTAATTGCCAGAAGCAGACCAGAACTATCATATAATTAATCAGAAGCTGCTGCTACTGAGGACCTACTGTGTGCTAGGATTCACAGTACCACTGGGCTAAATCAACCCAGTTGCCTTGTGTGAGGGCAGCATTTTACTTCATGGGAAAGGGTATGGAGATCTGGGAAGTTTGAGGGATGTAAACATTCATGGACCCTTCATGGAAGAAATCAGCTTTCCATCCCAGTTGGCCATTCTTCCTCCTAGCTATAGGTAAGCATACCAGCAGGAATTTGTTTCCATTTCCTGTGGTCAAGCTTTGGATCAAGTGCTTAGTAGGGCATAACAAGATAACATCGTCAAGACCAAAGCTGCCCGGATGACAGTTAGGACCACTCAAGGAAGCAGAAAACTGGTTATGTCTAAATCTGTATGTATACATATTTATGGACATTGTGCAATCTACATAATATCATAGAGAGAAAAGGAAGGAGGGGGAGAATATATGTATGCTTATTCCAGTGATTGATTCATGCATTGAACAGTTTCAGGGTTTAGCAAATCAGAAATCTACAGGTAGGCTGGTTAGCTGGCAACTCAGGCAAGAGAAAAATCCTACACTCCTAAGTCAGACTTTCATCTTTTCTGGGAAAGGTCAGACATTGCCATTAAAATGCATGTCATTGAAGTTAATGTCTATTAAAATTAACTAAGTGTAGATGTTAACTAGATCTAAACAACTGCATGTTAGCCCTCTATAGTAGTGCTAAAATAACTAGTCACTACAGCTCAACCAAGATGAGTCTGAGACAATCGCTTCCACCTGAGACAGAGAATCGGCTGGGAATGTGGATTCTTCTTAACCTTAGGTAAAGAAAAGGTATTTTTGTTACTCTACTGGCAAACTAATAAATAAAACTTTTGTGGCTTATGCCATCAACTTTGTTCTAGAAAATAGCAAATGTGGATGATACATTTTTATTGTGAATTCCATCCCATGCCTGAGATGCTCACAAAGATGGATGGCAATTATCTGGTGTACACTATATTCACTGCAAATGCTCACCTGCCTCTCAGTGCTTCAGAAAGAAAACACTGGCAGGCCAATTCCACTTCTTATTTATGGGAGCTCTTATCTGCATTTCTTCAGCTCTGGCTTAGAAGGGAAGAAATATCAGAGCTAGAGAGAATGGTTAAAAAAATACCCCCCCCCCCCATATATCATAATATTAAGGCTGAAAGCCAAATACACTAGGTCATTCTCATGTTTCGTTCTGAGAACAGCACAGCAGTTAAGAACATTCCAGTTTTCATGAGGATACTCGTCTTCTTGCCTGCTCAGTTTAGCTCTGCTTAGGCAGCAACTGAGTCAGGCAGTCTGATCCTCCCGAGGATGCATCGTGAGACTGGGTTAGATACTCTTCCATGTCCTCCTACGACCCCTAGTTATCTCCAGCATAACATGGATTACACTGCATGTAAATAACCATCAGATGGTAAGGAAAATGCTGGATCATTTATGTCCCAAACCTAGGACAACAGTTCTCAAAACATGGCCACACGTACTTGGGAGGGGTCCCTGAGACCCTTTCTGGAGGTCACAAGATCAACGTAATTTTCATAAAAGTACTTCAGTGCTATCTGCTTCCTTTGCTTTAATTCTCTCTGAGAGAATATTCTCAGGGAGTGTGACACTGTCGCAGAAAGACTGCAGACTCAGATAGGAAAAGCCAGCTGTCTTTTATTGAGCCAGACAATACTGACATTTGCAAAACTGTAAAACAATGGTGCTCTCCACTCTTTAAAATTTTTGATATGGTAATTTTCAGTAAAAGTATGTTATTTTGCCTATACTATGGTTCATTGTATTTATTTAAAAATGAAGCACTAAATGTACATGTTTAATATTATAAGCTTTAATAACTAAAGCAGTAAATAGAACTGCTTAAAACTGTAACAAAAAAATCTTCTGGGGGTTATTAATATTATTTAGGATTATCGAACAAGAAAGGTTGCTATATAGCCTGGCAGAGGATTTGAAAGGAGTAAAAGTAATTCAGGAAGGAAGGGAGAAAGAGTAAAACAAAAGAGCAGAGAAAAGGAGGAAAAAGGCAGAGAAAGAGAGGGAAGGGATGTAAGATGTAAAGTCACCAAGGCAAGGCTCCTATTGTCAGCTCTTGAATTCAACTCACTGGGGTGAAGCAGATCAATGTAGAGACTGTAGCCATGATCAGTTCTGACCAGAAAAAAAGGCAACTGGTTGAACAAAGGGCTTTGTATGTAGCTTCTCAGACAGCATGCAGGTAGAACCTATGACTCCTGGGGAAAGTCAGGAAGTCCTTTCTTTTTGTATGAACTGGAGTGTGTGCAGAAAGGATAGTGATTGTTTGAAATCACAGCTCCTAGAGCTCTTACAACCTAGTTGTAGAAACAGCCACACAAAGTTGTAGGAATAGCCACTCATAAGTCATCCCTACCAAAGATGTCAAAGGTTAAGAGCATCATGGTGAATTTCTGAAGTGAATTTGGCTCTGGCATTTTCAGAGCACTTGACAGGCAACCATCATGTATTAAAAGAGAAATCATGGTGGTAGCAATTTTAAAGGCACTGAAAGCATTCATTTCTCACA
Source organism: Arvicanthis niloticus (assembly GCF_011762505.2). Taxonomy (NCBI): domain Eukaryota; kingdom Metazoa; phylum Chordata; class Mammalia; order Rodentia; family Muridae; genus Arvicanthis; species Arvicanthis niloticus. The sequence goes on from NC_047678.1 coordinate 18,269,423, forward strand.
GAAGTAAAGAGAAAAGGTATTTCTGAGACTCTCAAAGCCTAAGGTATCCTTCCCCAAAGTGATTCGTGGGACCTCTGTTCTCACTGATACTAATCATGGCGTCCATCATAGGGATGGTGGCAGGAATGTGCGCTGAAAGATCACCAATGAATGACAAGCTTGAGCTGTTGATGTTAATTATCTAGACAAAATTCATCTTCCATGATTCTTCTCAAATGAACAAAATTCGCCTAACACAGATTTCTGGTTTAGAAATGTTTAAGGGAAACTATTGGTTAATTATGAAAATTTTATATTGCATATACATTAATACCTCTGGAAATAACTAGACTGAAGGTCAGAGAAAGCATAGATGGTAGATGAACAGAGTAAATGAAGAAAGGTGGCAGACGGTGGACATAGTCCTAGAATGGGCCTAGCAAGGAGAAAGGAGAATTTCACATTTCAAGGTTCCAGGAGGAAGTCTAATTCCTAAGTCACAAAAATCATACACACTCATTAGACATTTGGGCTGTGAACAGAAGATACATAGTGTCTGCTTCAGAACTCATGAAATGTATGAGCAATAACTTGATTTGGGATTGGGATAAACCAAAAGATTCTTATGAATATGGAAAGATAAGTGGAATCATAGACCACAGGGCTCATTATGTTGAGCTTCAGATGGGCGCCTTGCCATTGGTGGCATGCCATTTGGTGGGTTGTAGAGTAATGAAAATGAAGATATTTATAAAAATAGTTACATGTTAATTCTTGGAATGTTTCCTCAAGTCATTCTTTAAAACACAGGAGCTGAAGTTCTTAGCGGTGCTGCCTCTCTCCAGTGAACATCCAAGGGATTCCATCTGTTTCCCACTGTGTCTTCTACAAAGGATGAAGGTGACATTTCCTGGATGCCCAACTGGCATTTTGTGGAGTTAAGAGGGCCTTTCCAATTCTGTCCAGCTCCACAAAACCAACATGAGATTAAACATGCAAAGGTTTTATTAGGAAAAAGGCCATGTAAAAAGAATCTCAAAGACAGAGCCATGGGAATCTAGGAGGAAGCAAAGCATGTCAGGACCCTTAAGTTCAAAGCTTTGCATGCAAAGGCATACTTCCTTCAAGAGTGAGTCTGCATGAGCACACTCAATAACTTCATCTACATCCATTGGCTGGGAACACAAAGAAAGGATGGTCAACGTCTTTATGTCCTAGAACTTTGCCCTGCATTTATGTACTCTGACATAATGGACCGTAACATACTTCCTCAGGGCACACAAACCTTAACTTTAAAAACCATACCCAAATATTATTCATTCATTTAATAAATACTTATCAAGTACTTGTGATATGTAATAACCTGTTCCAGGCATAAAACAGAAAAAAAAAGTGTATTCCCAGAACTGTCTAATAAAATTTGATTATAATTCACTTAGACTAAATTATAATTGAAACATCTTAAAACAAGTGGATAGAAAAATGTTCCCTTCTCATACCCATTGCAGACATGAGTTATCAATCCTGCCGAGCTTAGACATGACCCCAGACCCTTCCTGAATAGGATGCTTCTGGCAGCCTCTACAAATCAATAGTAGCACTTAGTGTAAAGCTCATTTGATATCATTGTCTTAGTAGCTGTGGACAGTGGGGGAGGGGACTGTACTGTGAAGACTATTACACACTCAAATAAAGTTGTCTATGCTTTGAAAGACTGTCTCCACGAAGTTTGTAAGTAAATGGCTATAAACTTAGCTTCCTGCTCTTCCATCTTGGTCCTAGTTATCTTCTGAGACACTCTGATCTCAAGGTATAAATGTTTTAAAACCCTACAATCCCTTGACTTTCAGAATGGACATGCCCATAAGGTTATTGACTGGGGGAAGCCAGCTGAAAACAAACACTTGGTGAGACTACAACAAACTGGGTTGAGTCAGGTTTCCATGATAATCATTCAGACGTTAGCAATGAGCTTTTCCAGTGCACCAGTCAAGTATGATTGTTGGGCACAGTCAGGAGTCTCACAATTGCTGAGGAGAAGAGGAAAAGCCAGGATGTTCAGCCTGCTTTATCATCTGACATATCCGTTTTTCTTTTAAAGACAACCCCCAGACCATATATAATTTATAAATACCATTCAGATAGTCAAGAAACATCTCCCTTCCCACTGCCATTGGGGAAAAGGAACAGAAATTTTATGTCCTCCTCAGCTCTATTCGTTTCCTTGTAGACACCTTCTCAGAAAATGTTCTCACTGTAGCTGGACAAATTAACACTTTACATAAGCACCTTGGTCTACCTTTCCCTGGTCATCTGTGCATCCACAACCATCAGGAAGCTCTGCTAGTTCTAGACCAATCCAGTAGAGTGCAGAACTTCCCTTTCTCCCACACACCAGCACCAACACCTATCTTCTCTACAAGAGCCCCCAGTTTGCCTTCATCTCTCTACTCGCAGTACCTATAATCCTTTCCACACAGCTTCTAGGGTGGGCATTTCTAAAAGGGAGTCTGACCAGAGACAGTCTCCAAATTGACCACCACACAGTCCACTTCAAACTTCTAGACTCACTGCCAACTCGTTTCCCATCAGTTTCTTGCCCACTACAGCCTAACCACACTGGTTTCCTCTTCAGCCTGTAGATGTCCATACTCAACCCCACACTGAAACAACCTGCACTAGCTCTTCCTCTAATGGTTTCCCTACTCACATGACCAGCTCCTCAATACCAGTGCCCTTGACTCAGACCTTCAAGTAGATAGGTCCCGAAGACCCTATCCAAAGCATCTCCCTGCTGCTCACGCAAGCTGTTCTAACCAACCTGGATTCTTTTTATTACAATATCAACAAAGGAAATTACCTTTTGTCAGCTTTGACTTTTCTATTGTTTCTCTTGGCCCTCAGGAATGGAAGTCTTGGAAATACAAGTCTTGTCTCTTCTCTCCATCACTATTTATCCAGAGCTCAGATAGTGCCCGGGTCTTGGGAGGTACCAGTCAATGTATACCAAGCTAGAGAATGAACTAGCATCCAACATGGCTGTCAGTGATGTCAGAAGTCTCTCTCTGAGACTAGCGCCTCTTTGTAGAGTCCCTTTCCTGGCCAGCCAAATCTTCTGGAAGCCCCTTCTTTCCACAGAACTCACAGCTTGCCATCACAGACCTCTGTTACCTATAACCCGGTGTCACCAAGGCATTCGTGTGGCTTATTTCAGATGCCCTCTATACTCAGGCATTCATTTTATGTCCTAAAAGAATTTGAGAAGTACAACAATCTTTTATCCTCTAAAAGAAGGAGACTCTCAAGAAGGGCAGGGATTAAGGGAACTGTTTCGAAGAGTCTCTTTGGTTCGACTATGCTTGAGTTCCTTTCTCATGCCCTCCTCATACTTACATGAGCGCACTGCTACACTCATACCTTATAGCCAATCCAAGCTGCTACCTCCCCAGGCTGGTGGGGAGAAGTTAAGTAGACCTGCCCTAAGATGAGTGGGACAGCCCTGTTGCAAATTGCCACGAGGCAGAATGCTAAAGCTCTCAGCTAGTGAGCTTGCCAAGTTTCCTTCACAGAAAGGTAGCTCTAGCCCAAGTGGTTGTGTGTTCCTTTAGCTGTCTGGCAGCCTCGTGTGTGCTCTGTGCCAGTGGGAACACTTGTCCTTCCATTCCTCTATCTTTATAAGTAGCACCTACCCCAACACAGGACCAGGCCAGAAGCAAGCTAAGAAGAATGGTAAAAGGGACACATACCAGGACCCTCTCCTTCAATAGTGGAAGCTGAGACATTCAGCTCTCTTGTACTGATGTTTAACAAGGCCCACCCTGTGACCTTGCATACAGGTTTTCAAGGCCAAAATTCTTTGACACACCATATGAACCAGACAGCTATTCCAAGCCTCTCTGTTTATAGGCTTCCCTCTTGGGCACATCAGGCTTCTTTTTAGAATGCTTGAGGAATTTAGTCCATGTATCAATAGATAGGAGTTTCAAGGTCTGTCTCAGGATTTCCCCATAGATCACACTTTAAATATCCCTTAGATTACAAAGCATCTGTGTCTTGGAGATAATGATTATACCAAATTCCAATGAGCACAGAGTAGATAAAAGTGGGATTTCTTGCAGCATAAAGGAAGGTGGAGGTTACCTGCAAAGCAAAGCTTTGTGCACTGTGCTGGCTAACTTATACCAACTCAACACAGGCTAGACTCATTTGAGAGGAGGAAGCCCTAATTGAGAAAATGCCCCCATAATATTGGGCTGTGGACAAGTCTGTAGGGCATTTTCTTAAATATGATTGATGTGAAAGAAGCCATCCCATTGTGGGTGGGGCCATCCCTGGGCTGGTGGTCCTGGGTTGTATAAGAAAACAAGCTGAGCAAGCCATGTTAAGCAAGCCAGTGAGCAGCAAGCCATGGTTTTTGTCTCAGCTTCTGCTTCCAGGTTACTACCTTGCTTGAGTTCCTGTCCTGACTGCCTTCTATGGTGGACTAGAATGTGGAAGTGTAAGACAAATAAACCCTTTCCTCCCCAGCTTGCTTTTTGGTCATGGTTTTTTATTGCAACAATAGGAACTCTTTAACTAACACATGAACTCCTTATGCTGAGATATGTGATCAGGAGCCAGTGCACTATCACTCTAGGAATGACTTTCAACCTACATTCCAGAAAGAACAGGGCCAGTGGGATTTACACATTAGCTTCCCCAGACACACTGAAGTCCACCATGATATTTTTATTCAACAAATATTATTTAGTGAATATGCATATATGCCAGAAATTTAGATGCACTGCATTAACAATTACATTCATAATTATACTAATTGCACTAAGTAATTATACTAATAATTTTAATCAGGTTAAGTGCCCCGAAAGAGGACATGATTTTATAAGGACATATGTCAAGGGGCAGAGACCTAATTGAGTGTGCTAGTGAGGGCCACTGTTTATTTAAAGTGACAGATGTGAGGCTGGGAGTATAATTCAGAGACAAAACATGTCCCTAGAATGTATGACACATGGGTTAATCCCCAGTATTGAATATAATTAATAAAGTTTACAGAAAAGCTAAGGTATGACAGGTGAGTCATTCTATGCAGAGAGACTAGTATGGGAGATGACTAAAGAAGGCAGGTTGGGAAAGGTTTGAAAAGATCAATAGGCCCTTCCATGTGTGATGAGGGAAACAAGACGGCTTCCACTTAGAAAAGCTCTCAAGGATATTAGATCAGGATTCAGAATGTCACAGAATTTAAGAATACCCAAATTAATAAATGCATTGATTAATTATAATGTATTATTATTAATGCCTGTCAATTATTAATGTTCCATGTATAATTTTGTAAGAAATTCAGAAGAATGAGAATGGAGGTCAATGATGAAATTCACCCTTGCAGGCCTTCAGGAGCAGGGATGGGGCTCTGCTGGATCCTGCATGATAATTTAAGTAGGAAGAGAAGCAGGGCAGAGTCAAAGCCAAGAAATCCACCTTAGACCCCTCATTTTCTCATGTATCAACTCACTGCTCACCTTGTCTATGTTTTGACCCTCATTAAAATGTCTCTATCCTAAGTTAGCTTTCCAATCCCAATGCCAAGGCTCACCCTTCTTCATTGCCCCTTGAAAATGAGCTGGAATCACAAATCCCCTGAAGCTATTTATATTTGCAAGTGGCATGTCTAAAACGAACATATTTTTTTTCCACCTGGCGCTATGAGGTCAAGTATTACAAGTAGCTTAGCAATGCCTAAGAATTTATTAAACACTTGATATGTTTCTTCCTTTATGTTAACCATTAAGAGAAGCCCATGTAAGACATAGGCCTCTCACTGTGCAAGCATAATGTCAGTTAATATCTCCATAAAGGAAGGGGTCTTCGATAAGAATGAGATGCAGTGGGTACCATGGAAATTGACCCAATTTTCTATTTGACTTCATGGTTTTTGTTTTGGGTTTTGGGTTTTGGTTTGTAAGAATGAATGCTTTCTGAGGTATGAGCATATGTCCTGTGTGCTGGGACATGTTTTGCGACTGGCAAGTTGGGCTCCCTGGGACTCTCGGTTTGCAGTAGGTTTAGGAGTCTTCCTGAGATCAACATCTGTGAAAAAGAAGGAAAAAGAACTCCAGGTTGCTCAGGAGCCTGGCACTTTCCCAGCTACCCTGCAATGAGTGAGCCAGTATCTACTTGCATTCTTGGGATGCTTTATCGGACCTCAGGAAGGTGTCTTACTATGGGTCAACTACCTCTCTGAAATTGAGGCAGTACCTGAATGAGTAGAAAGCTGAACATCATCTCTACCCACATCTCTGACATCTGACATGGGAGGCACGTACCTGGATCCATCTACACTTTGAAAACTTGCAAAGCATCAGTATGCACATAGAATATTTCTTTTACGGAGAAGAAACTGAGGGTTTGTGAGAGTTTCTTTTGACTGGAAGCCTAGGTCACATTGAGTTCTGATTTTATAATATCTGCTTCTGTCACTGCCTACTGGTTACTCCACGTAGGTGGGTAGAAACTCACCCTGTGTTCCTATCACCACCCAGGAAAGCCTGATCACCCAATGGACCATCTATGGCTACTTTTTTAACTGAAATAAGTAAGGTGGTGTGGGACCGTGAAAGGATGGTTTGGTTTCTGGAAGAGCACTGGCTTAGAGATAGCTGGAGACCCAACAGGTGTCCATGTCTGCGAGGGACAGCACATATTTCGCCATGCTCCCAGACTCCAGACTCCTGACACACGGCCAAAGACCTCCATTGAGCCTTGCCTTCCAGTTACCTAGGGCAACACTCCTACCAGAACCTTCACAGTAGAGGGCATGATTACAGGCCTCAGCCTCAAGAGATTCCCATATTAATGAAATGCCAGAGGGCATAGCCAATTAAGTATTCTTTTCCAGACCCTCCTTCTTACAAACTGTATTTACCAAAGGCCCACCCTGGGGGTGGGGGTGGGGTGCATCCAGATTCAACTACCATCCGCCCTGAAAATAAACCCTTTGGGAACCATGAACTTTATTGTGTCTTTGGGGCCCGATGTGTGGAACAGTGCAGAAGGCCTTTGATGAGTGTTGTTGCTGCAGCCTCCACACCTAACTTCCCACCTGAGGACCTTTCCGTATTCCACCATGGAGGCCCCCAATTCAACCAAGCTAGCCTACCCTGCTAAGCGAGAGGCGAACCAAGAGTCTCACCATGCAGGGAGCCACTAGAGCTCTCCCTCTTACCCCTCTTAGCTGTGGGCCGGTCCAACCCTCATGCCCCCAGTCTCAAGTCTTCCACAGCTTCCAGCAGCACCTGGGAGCACAGGAGTCTGAGACCAGTCGAACCCCGAAAACCTTCTTGTCCAGGGGTCCCCAGCCAAGAGCTCTGCCCCGGGGAACTTCAGACTGCTTGAGACCTCCTCGCAGCATCTACCAGGCACCACACGGAATGAACTCAGTCAAAAAATTGCTCCCAGGAGTCAGGCCTCCCTGAGCCGCCCGGGGTGGAAGACATGCAGGACCCACAACAGCGCCCACCAAGAACCCATGCCTGCCCTCGACCTATTGTCCCAGAAAGGTAAAAAAGATAAGAGGCACCTGGTTCACAGAACCTGAGGTAAGTACAGTACCCACACTAATAGACATATCTGCTATGAATGTGCTTGGGCTATGGTTGGGACATGTTTCTATGATCAGAACCACGGCTGCTTATACAGCATCTGAAGCAACCACTGCTTTTTGTAGCCCTACTCATGGTGGAGAGGAAGGCTCCATCCATGGCTATAGGGAATTTCAATGATACATGAGTTTTCTCAGGTCAAACTTTCTTCCAACTTGTTTGCTGGGATCTATCTACCTGTGTCTAGAATTCTCACTGGACAGTTACAGCCAAGGCTTGGAGTATTGGCCTCTTTAATAAAGTCTTTATCACTCTAGTTGGCTTATGAACTTTGGGGAGTCAGGTCTAAAAGAGAAGTGGACTAAAGTCTCATGCCACAGTCAACTTTATTCCGAGCATCAATTTATACCCAGAGTGTTAAGAAGAATCACATGAGCAAGGCATGACACAAGAACAAGCCACACAAGGCAAAACATGTTTTTCCATAGAGATGGATAAAGCAAACTCAAAGCTATCTGCTACACCAGGGAGGAGCACAGAAACATACTCCAAGAACAATTCTGTGGTATGGAGAATCAGAGATTGCAAGACTCTTCTCTTGTTTACTTGGAATTTCTCACATGATCTCGGAAATTTCCTCACACACCTTCCTTCATGGACCATGTTCCAACAGCAGAGTAGACACTGGAGCTATGCCTACTCCCAAGAGGAAATTGAGGCCGGGCAGTGTTAATGCAGACCTTTAATCCCAGCACTTGGGAGGCAGAGGCAGGTGGATTTCTGAATTCAAGGCCAGCCTGGTCTACAGAGTGAGTTCCAGGACAGCCAGGGCTACACAGAGAAACCCTGTTTCGGAAAGGAAAACAAAACAAAACAAAAACAAAGACAAAAACAAAAACAAAAAAAAAACAAAGGAATATAAGTGAGATGAAGGAAAGCACAGGAAACAGAATGTTTCCCCCCATGAGGCAAGGGGTTCAAAGAGAAGATAAGGTGAGTGGGTTACTCTCTTGGGAGTCTACATTTCCCCAGTAAAGTATTTCTCAAAAGACTCCTCAGCTTTCCTTTGACTGGATTCACTCTTACGATAACCTCCTGTCCCCAGCAGCCAGCTGTACCCATGGGCTGTTTGTGAACCTAAAAAAATCTACTCCCACTTCATCCGGAACAGACCAAAGATTGCAAAAGACCCAGATTTCCCCCAGTCTCCTCATCATGAAATTGGCCTAGAGTTGGGTCTTAGCAGCCATGTGATAAGGAGGACAGGTACACATAATCAAAATGGAGCCAAGTAACTGGAAAGCCTTCCACTTCTTCCAACCTTCCAGAAGAGCCATTCCCCTTTATCACCCATAGATTCATAAAAATGCATAAGTGAATGCAGCAGTTTAAATAGTTTTCTTTTAGGAGTTTGGCACTAAATACATTAAATGAATTCCCTCAGCCCTTGGACAAGAGGCCATTAGACATGGACTATTACTTGCATTATCATTACATTAGAGGGTCATTATGAAAAATAAAAGTTCTAATCAGCATGAACATTTATAAAGTGCCACGGTAGGGAACATGCCAGGCTGGACTGTCTCAAACATCCAAACTAACCACGGTGAGTAATGACTTTGGATTTAAAAAAAAAAGTATTTAAAAAATAAAAGGTTGAACGCAAAGAATTGCTTTAACAAATCCCATTCAAAGTCATTAGCAATTAAAGCCTTGAAAAAAAAATCCACCCCATCTCTCTAGCTAAATGAAAGAGTTCTCTCAGCTCTGCTTGGCGACTGGTGATAATACTCAGTCTCTTTACCATCTCCCTTCAGCCTCCAGATGAAATAAGAGAGTCTTGTAAGCCTTGTAAGTTCTAGGTAGCCCTGGGGTCCTTCACAGGTGGCTCTTAGGTTGATGTCAATCACAGGAGCAATGTAGTAGACCCTTCCCCCTACCCACTCACTCAATATGTAGGCTGTAAATAGTCAGGTCAGGAATTCATTCCTAGGAATAAGGATCCCTTAGTGGGACAGCCTATGTTGTGCTACAAGCAAGGTAAAAAAAAAAATGGTCAGGAGCATGTTAGACTATCTCTGATGCTTAAGCCACAGGATCCTTCTATCCTTCTGGGATGTTTTCTGAATCCCAAGGATGAGTTCTTCCCAGAAGGCCCAACAAGTCTCCTCAGACCCCTATAAGAATAAATGAAAATACCCTTTTCCTGGAAATGCCCTTGTCCCACATCCTTGTTTCCATTTATTTGATGGTGACCTCTATCATACAAGACAAGTATCCACTGACTCACTCCATTCATCTGTCCATTTGTCTGTCTGTCCATGTAGCCATCCAGCCATCTACCAGCCATTCATTTAAACATCGATTCACTCAACACACTGAAAGTCAACATATTCTTTTCCATGTCAACCTGTTGTCTGTCTATTTCCAGCACCTAAAGCAGATGCCTGGTGTCAAGTAGGCACTCACTAAATGTTTGTAGGTAAATAAAGGGATGCTTGGGGCCTTGTTCTATTGAACAAAAAATGTCCAAGGTGTCTGTTCACTGGAGGATATCCAGGGGCAGATGATGTTTGCATGGCAACCATTCTCAAGCTCGAGAGTGACACAAACATTGCAAGTGAACAGAAACGCCCCCTTCACTAACTCTACCCCAGAGCATGGAAACTTTTATTGACAACATCACTAGTCCCTTGGATTAAGATAAATATTCGTTGCATTGCCAGTAAGATGTTTACTGCATTTTGCCATGTTTTCAATGTAAAACAATTTCTTTCAATTGGCTATCTTCAAATTGCCTACCTGCTTTTTTTTAAGGGCTAGAGCAGCTTCAGAGGAGGAAAGGGCTCCCTGTTTGCCTGAACATCACTGTCCACCCTGTCTAACATGTTCAGCACAATGCCTGGGTGTTCCCAGCCTCTCTCATTGCCTGTACCATCCATTATTCAGCCCTCTGGTGTTCCAACAACTGCCCGATAACGCTTTGCTGAGCCCTCACCATTCCTGTTATGCTCTTTTCCTAATAAGAACAACCTGTGTGGCACGCATTTTTAACTTCAAATTCCTCCTCCCTCATTGTGTGTGTTCAGCAACTTTAGGGCAGCCTAGCTACTGTAAGTTATTATGTGCTTAGTTAAACTTGTTAAATTCTACTTGCCTCCAATTTTGTTGATTTCACTTCTGCAATGGAGTCTGGGCCCCTTCACACATATTGTTTACAGTAGGCTTTGTAAACCAGCAAGAATCACAGAGCAGGAAGCCTCAGCAGAGGATTACAAGTGGGATTGGGAAATTCTGACAAAAAATGTTCTCAGCATTTGAGATGCAGCTCCAAGCATTCATGGTTGCATGTTCAAAACTATCCAACTGATTTCCAGAAATAAATCTGGGTTGTATTTTTTAATACCAGGGTTTCAAGGAGGCTGGTCAGTATCACACATGGGCAATGATTTTCCTTGGACAGAGTGTTCTGGACTATTGTCTGTCTCACAAGAGTGAGAGGTCAGGGAGAGCATCCTCCTGCCTCCAAGAATGATATTCCTTGAACTCAAGAAATGCTCTTGTGCTCAGAAGTGGCTCTGGAATAACAGCCCAAAGCCTGTAAAACTGCCTTGGAAGAACATGCAAACAAAGCTGCCAGTGTGTTCCATTAGTGTTTGCCTAGTGTTTGCCACTAGGACCTCCAGGCTCAAGGCCAGGGAAGCCCCGTGCTTGCCCGGTGAGAATGAGCTCATAGACAGAAAGTGCTAACACCTTTCCCACCACAGGCCTGGCTCTGCTGAGACAGCTGAAAGTGGTTTTATCATCTAACTAGTCCTTGGGGATCCCATGTGGCTTGCTGAAGCTATCTGGGGAGCTCCTCTCTTCAGAATTCTTGGGCCTTTCAGCCAAGGCCCATGTGTGCTGTCCAGAAAACCTGACACATATCTTTTACTCCTCCTAGAAACAGTGTGACATAGAGATATTAGACTCAGAGACATGGGTGATGTTCCCATGGCTCATCTTATGGGCCCCAGAAAGGAATCTGACACCAAGGCTGGATTGTCTCCACCTCCTCAGCTTCCTGTTGATGGCTGTCCATAGTCACTGAATAATGTTTGCCAAGGTGGCACCATCTATCATATGCTGTGCTAGAAGCAGCACTCTAGAGGGTTTAGCAAAGTCCCAAATGGTATGATCTGAAAGCACTCGCATTGCAGGAACACTGGAACTCAGCCACTGCAAGACAGTAAAAGTGCCAAGGAATGGGTGAGGGGGCACCAGAGTCAGGGCCCTGTCTTGTCCTCCTTGGTGGGAAGTATCATAGTATTTCATTCATAGATGCTGTGAAATGACTTCAGAATTAACAAGAATCAAAGCTTGAAAGAGAGGCAAGCTATTGTAGGTAGAAAAAAAGGTCTGGAGACAGACCATGCACGGTGCTGGTTTCTCAGAAATGGTCTACAGCATTGGTTGGCAACCAGTGGGTTGTGACCTTGGGCATCAAGAGTGTATCAAACAACAGGGTTGCCTAAGACTATCAGAAAACACAGATACTTACATTATGATTCATAATGGTAGCAAAATTAGAGTTATGAAGAAGCAGTAAAAATAATTTTATGTCTGGGGAGTCACCACAACATATTAAAGGCTTACAGCATCAGGAAGGCTGAGACTCATGTCTAGAGTGACCTGGACCCAGTATGACTACCTTTCTGCAGTGTTTTGAGCTAGGTCTGGCCAATCTGACCTGTACTCTCTGAGCATTTTCTAAAAATGGCTGCTTTGAGGACTTGCAATAATAAACAGAATGAGCAGTCTGTCAGCAAGGCTGACTGGCTCTCACACATCAGCCTTCACTCAGAGGCCTCGCATTAACAGGAGTTGGGTTTGTCTCCACCCTTCAGAATTTTACCTGTCATCAGAAACCCTGATGGAAGTCAGTTCTCAGCAACTCTTGTTGACAAAACCCAGTCTCCTAATCTTTGGTTTGACGGAGTCTGCTGCCTTTCATGCGATTCGGGAACTTACTAGTATGTCTCTCTCACAGACTTAGCCAGAGAGAAGATCTGGAAAGCGTTTGTTAATCTTATCTGGCTGGAGCACTGGGGAGCACGCTCAGCTCCACAAGCTGTCTATTAAGCTGTCAGTCATGATATCATTAGCCTTTGCAGTGTTTGGTATCTACCAAGCGGAAGCTGACAGACAGCACAAAGGCTCTTTGTGAGGTAGACAACATACAACACGCCAATTAGCATGGCACCCCTCGAATGCCCTCCCCTTAACAGAAAAGCTGTAATCATAACATGTCTTTCCATTCTGTTCTCTCCAAAGCTTCAGTTTTGAGCGCTTCTATCGGATGAGCCTACCTTTCTGCACAAATGATCATGTTCTTGACCACACTCCATACGCCATGCAAATGGGCCCGGAAACACTCACCAAGACTGACAGAGCAGGGTGATGACTAAATTCCTACCTCAGTGTGATTGGACTAAAGGAATGCTTAGATAGCCGGCAAACTGTCATTACTGGGGGTGTGTGTGCGGGTGTTTCCAGAGAACATGGGCTATTGAATCATACGGCTGAGGAAAGAAGATTCAAACTCTCAACCTCAGGCACAGGCATCATTCAACCTGCCGAGGGCCTCTCAGAACAAAATGGCAGAGAGGCAAATTCAGTCAGTCACTCAGTTTGAGATGCGAGAGCCATCTTCTTCTGCCTTCAGACACTGTCACTTCTCGAGAGAAGCGGGGCTCAGTCTGGGGTGGACATCACCGTGTGTACACACAAGCATGTGTCCACTCCCCATGCTTGAGAGACGCTGCCATTCACACCATCAGCCATCCAGATCTCAGACTGCTGGCCTAGGCTGGTTCACACCACTGGCTTTTCCGTGTTCCCTACCTTCATGAAGATAGTTTACAACAGTGGTTCTGACCCTGTGGGTCATGACTCCTTTAGGGGATGCATATCAGATATTTACATTATGAATTATAGAAGTAGAAAAATTACAGTCATAGAGTAGTAATGAAATCATATTAAAAGGGGTCACCACAACATGAGAAAGTGAACTAAAGGGTGGCAGCATTGGGAAGGTTGAGAACCACTGGTTTATAAGATGGGACTCTTAGCTCTCCATGGTGGAATGTTCCACTGAGGGGAGACATTGATGATTGTGTGATTTAACATGATGTATATCCATATGTATACATTAGCAGGACATGCAGATATCTTATTGGCTCTTTTCTCAGGCGAATCCTGACTAACACAAGGAGGGTAAGATGGAGCAATTGTGAGCTGAGGGGCTCTGGGAAACACTCTTCATTCAGCTTGCAGGATCACTCCATCAGGCTTAAACAGGGGACTTTTAACCACTGTAGTAAGAGCGGAGAAAAGGCAGTTCCACAAGAGTTGGGTCGACCTGGCAGAAATACCTGTGTTCACTCACGTGATGATTATATACATTCATTGTGGTGATTACAGTCATTACTGCAGCAGCTGCTGCTTCAGGTCTGCATTCTCCAGGACTGCTGTGCCGGATGCTTTACACAGGCTTCGTTGCCATAGCAGCTCAGCATCCCGCTGTGGTGAGGCACTGTCCTCTCTATCAGGCAGATGAGAAAACAGGGCTCAAGACTCACTGAGAGCAGACTTGGTGGGTTGTTTAATCTCGGTCACCTGACTTACCTAGGAGGAAACTATTTGGGTGTGTCTCTGAGACACACCTCAGATAGGATGAACTGAAGAGAGAAGTCCAAAAAATACCCACTCTGGCCACAGCGAAATCTCATGGACTGGGATCCCAGATCCAATAAAACGGAAAGGGGAGAAATGAGTTGAGCACCAGAAGTTATTTCTTTCTGGTTCCTGAACTGCAGAGAACATGTGATGCCCTGCCTCACACCCCGAGCCTGGTGCCTCTCCTAGCAAAATGGATATGCATCTTTTTAGATCTTCCATTGGTAGGTCCCTTTGGTTGAGCATTTTGTCAGAACCACCAGAGAAGTGACTAATAAGAGTTGGTGTATAGTAGAGATATTGTCCCACACAGGTTCATTCTCTGCTGCTTAAATGTGTAGTATGTAAATTAGTCCACGATACTCCACTCACAACTGCTAACTCCCCGTCAGGTGGGAAGAAGGGGGGCTATTATTCCCATTTTACAGATAGGAAAACTGAGGCTCTATGAAATACAGTGCTTTTTCATGATGTCTCATGCTAGGATCAAGGTGCTATTTCCTATTCCTCAGAGTCTTTCTACAGATTCCAGGGACACAACAGCTTAGGATTGTCACTGATCAGAAATGCTAAAATAAAGTCACTTGGGTGATTCTCAACAGAATTTAAAAACAATAAGAAAATGTATCACAAGAAATCTTGTGTGCAATAGGGTCATTTGTGAAATTTGCTGTAATTTACCCCAAGGTCATTGGCACCTGCTTTGAGTTCAGGTAGCTGTGGGCACAGCTATGTCAGTTTCCCAATATTGTTCAAGGACATTCTACCCCCTCACACCTGAGGAGAGCCTTCCCACCACAAAGCCCATCCATCTTGGGCAGCTGGAACAGTTCTGTGTTCCTCTCGGCCTCACCTTAGGCTGAGAATCCTTTAACAGGTAGCCCTTTTGCACTCAGGTGCCACCTCCCTACAGCAGTTCGGTCTCAAGAAGTGTGGTAGGTTGAATGGGTATAGGCTCCACAAACTCGTGTATTTGAATGCTTGGACCATGGGAGATGGCACTATTAGGAGGTGTGGCTTTGTTGGAGTAGGTGTGGCCTTGTTGGTTCCAGGAAGTGAGTCACTGTGGGGGCCGGGCTTTGAGGTCTCCTATGCTCAGACTCCGAACAGTGTTGAATCCAGTCAATTCCTGGCTGCCTTAGGATCAAGATGTAGAAATCTTGGCTCCTCCAGCACCCAGTCTGCCTGCACACTGCCATGCTTTCTGCCATGATAACGGACCAAACGTCAGAAACTGTAAGCCAGTCCCAATTCAATGTTTTCTTGTATTACAGTTGCCTTGGTCATGATGTCTCTCACAGCAAAACAAACAAACAACAAAAAAAAAAAAAAACCCAAACCAAACAACAACAAACAAAGACAGGCTGTTACTTCCATCAGCTTTGATGATAATAACAATGAAACTGTGAGCTCTGGCCACACTAAAGAAGCAATGGAAACCAAGTGAGGACATGCAGACACCTCAGAACCAGGTTACAGAACCCCCCAGCCTACTTAGCTCTTTATGTAAATGACAAACGACAAAATTAACCTAACAAATGAGCAATGGGGAAGGAAGGCAGGTATCCAAACAGCCAGGCTATGAGCGCCTCATCTCATTTTCTTCCAAAGGAGTGTTCTCCTTCATTTTCTCTCCCTTCCTTGCCTTGGTCTGATTCCTCCTCATCCTCTCTCCTTCCAATCCAGGGAAGACAAAGTTAGGAAACTACTCAAGACAAGACCATTTGTAGGGTCAACATGGCTCCTTGAAACAAAGGAACTCCCTTAGGCAGGAAGCAAAGCCCCACCCCCCCACCCCCCACCCCTGTTTACCATGAGCTCTGATCTCTGCAGTATGTAAACAGATGCTGGCTGCCTTCTTCTCTGGTGGTGAGAACAGAGCAAAGACTATGAACACCAGGTTACCTGCAAAGCAGAGAGGTGCATGTGTTGTGTGCCGTGTGCTACCTACTCAATGGATCTCAGCGGGGCCAAAGGCTGAGGCTCTGGCAGATGAAGCTGCTGGAGCTGACTGGGACTGTACAAGCCTGCTCTCCATCAAGCAACTCAGGAGGTTAGTAGGGGACTCTGTCACTGGCTGATCACTGGGCTGGGCTGGTCAATGTTCTCTTACGTTCTGCTAGTTTTATCATTGTTCCCTTCGTCCCAGAAATTCAACTGAAGTGACTTGAGGCAGAAATAACTGTAGCCACAACTCTCTCTAATAGTCCACGCTAAAGCTATCTATCTGTTTCTCAGTCACCTTCCCTTCCCTTCCTCAGAGTCACCTCTGCATGGTCCCTAGCACTGTTCAATATTACTGATGACAAGTTTGAGCTTAGGTAGCTGTGGGCAGACAACCCATATGCTATCCAGGCAAAAGGAAGAGCCCGATGCTCCAGAGATATGAGACTGTGTCAACATAGTGGGATTCAGACACCAGAGAGCTGACAATAAACAGGACTGAAGATTTCTTTTCAGGCTGTCTCTAGACACCACAACTGGGGCAGGGTAGAAGCTCTAACTAGGACCATAAAGGCCTACTTTGCCCAAAACTCTTTGAGCCTCAAAACCAGTAGGTACCTCCACTCTGACTGAGTCCAGATGTATTCTCTGGGTGGAGCATCTGGTCCCTGGTCACAGGAATGCACAGGAAGAGCAAGATCTTATTATTGTGATACAAACCTGGACATTTCTCTGAGCGCCTCCCTTGATGGAGGCAACAGAAGAGGTTGTGGATGAGTCAGGCATGGGTCACTCATCAGTCAGTGGAACCAGGGATACAACTGAGAACAGGGCGGGAAGCTAACACTGACCATTCAGATGGCAGGTATTTTATTAAGAGGAGTATGTTTTGGCAAGACAGTCCTGAGTTCACATTCTGACTATGCTATCTAGCAACAACTTAGCAGAAGAACAGACCAAAACAATTTAGCTACTTTTCTGAGTCCTCTGAAGTGGCAATGTGAATTTTAGATATTAAAGGTAATTAGAGGTTAAAAATAAAAGGCCCTAGATGGTGTAGAAAGGTGGTTCTCTACGTATGAGCTCTGGACTGGCGGCAGTGGCAGCAGCAGCAGCAGCAGCAACGGCAGCAGCAGCAACAACAACAACAATGGCAGCAGCAGGAGCAGCAGGAGCAGCAGCAGCAGCGCCACCATCAGGAGCATTGGCAGCTTTTGGAAACTTGGTAGAATAGCAGATTTTTTGGCCCTGCCTTCAACTTCTTGAACCCAAACACCTGAGAGAGTCCTGCGATGCATTTTACCAAGCACCCTGGGCAATATCGCTATCCATGTCTCCGAGATCCTCAGCAAATGAGGGCAGACATTCAGCAAATGCCAGCACCCCACCACCCAGCCAGAGATAAAGGGTGAGCTTTGGTGTTGGGTTTCAGATAGAGCTGAAATAAGGACTTGGCCAGTAGCCAGAGCAGTCATGTCATAACCATGATCATTGAGGACAGGTCACTGGCAAAGAAAGAGATCATGATGCCACGGACTTAAACCTGAGCCAAGAGCATGTCCAATTTAATCTAGCCCAATAACAATGTGAGCGGTTGCTGTTACACAGAGTGATAAACTTGCCCTAAAAGCAAGTACTGTCTACACATGGAGATAGTTAAATATGGGCTGCTACACATATTTCTTTTGGACTGCTGTCCTCTAAAGCAGTGGCTTCAACCATGGCTGCACATTAGAACTACCTGGGGAGCTTTGAAAACCACAGGCACCCAGGTTGGCCTCTAGACAAATCACATGCCCATGCATGTGGAGGTGATAAGACATAGTATCAGTCGTCACTAATGCTCCCTGTGCGACTCTAATGTGCAGTCTGGGGCTTTGAGCACTGGCCTGTCATGCTGGAAGCCATAGCAGCCACGACAGGGTCCAACCATTCACAGTCTCCATCTACAGCTCTTTGGCCTTAGGGCTAGGCTTTCTCATTGCACAGGGAGAAAAGTCACTCAAACAGGAAGTCTCTTGGAGTCCACAGAAATCTTAGAGAAAGAAAGGGCAAGTGTTTCGACTCTAGTATTGTGAACTGAAAAAGATAGCATTGCTTCTTGCGATTCTAAGAGGTACTGAGCTGCCTGTCTGGGTTGGGGGGTAACACGGATTGAGCTAAGATGTGGTTCCCTGGCTGAGGCTTCTACAGTGCAAGCCCCTTTCTACTTGCCCTGACTTTCTGTCCTTCTAAGTGTAATGTTTCCATGTGCCATACACTGAGCGCCTATTGGGCAGTCAGCACTTGTCACCAATAGGTCATCCTCAGTCACTGCATTGCCCAAAGGGAAGAACACCATACTTTACCAACAGAATGCACAGGTGCAGAGAAAAGCCCCATATTCATATATCTCAATTGCAACTGATGCAGCAAGCAGTGGACCCACCCGAGTCTTTTCGTTCTAAGTACGGTGCTCTATTCATGATACCTCAGTGCCATTGCTGGAGAGAAACCATAGGAAAATACCAACACAGCCTCTTAATATTGACCCATCACAATAAAGTAAATGGAAGTCAGAAAGTCCATTTTGGACTTTCTCAGACCTTTTCTATAAGGTCTGACCCATCCAGGAGCACAAGAGGTTCTTAAAAGCCATGTTGACCTTAGTCAAGGGGAGAGCAGCCCAGAAGTGGAAAATGGTTCAAAGAAAGCCCACGAGAGGAAGGCTCTACACTTTCATGATCGACTCACTTCTAAAGCAGGGAGTGGCAATGTTTTCTGATTCTTGATGAATTAGCCTTCGGGTTAGAAGTTCCCAATGATGAGTTCATACCTAGTTGGTGTCACTCAGCCTTGATCTCCACACTCCTCCTTCGCAGTGCTACCCAAGGGTGCCTACAATGTACCCCCCAGGTGGAATCAGGCCCAGGACTTAGGTGTATCTCTGATCTTTGGCTTGATATATGGCTCAAGCACAGAAAAAAATATTTCACAGGGAATAGTCTTAGAAGGACATTAAACATGATTTCCTTTCTGGACTTGTCCCTGTCTCTGATTGCAAGATGCATTGTCCTCCTTTTAAGCACATGGACCTCAAGAAAAATCTGCAGTCTGTGGTTTGGAATAGTTACGAATATCCTATCTGCAGTCTAAGGTACACCAGGCCACTAGACCTTGTTCCTATGGAGATGTTTCAGCTCTCTGAGATTTAAGCAATGGTAAATAATTTAAAGGAAGGTGGTTTTTTAGATCAAAGGACTGTGTGATTGTTAATCTAATGAGACGGAGTGATGAGTAGGGAGAATACAGACACACCCCTGAATGTGTCTGTAAGAATTCCTCCAGAAATAACCAGCATGTGGGTCATGAGGACCAATGAATGAAGACCTGCCTTGAGGATAATGCCACAACACACTGGGGCCCTGGATGAAACAAGGCAGAAGAAGGGAGCCAGTCAGAGCAGGCTGAAGTTTCTTGCTATTTGTTTCCTGGCCACCATCTAATGACATGCTCTGTTTTATTGTTCTCTCCTTGATGTTCATTTTGGCTTACAGTACCCTAAAGCCAATTGTGCCATTTGATTAGGGACCGAAACTTCTAACAGCACAGGAGGGAATAATTCCTCTGCCCTCTGATTTGTTTATTTGTGATTGTGTCTCTTCAGTGGAAGTCTGAGCAGCACAATGCTGTGGTTTGAATGCGAAATGTCCCCATGGGCACTTGTGTTTAAACAAAGTAGTCTCTAATGTCAAGAGTGTATAGTCAGCAGAGGACCGTGGCTTATACCTGCAATTTCATCATTGAGGGGGCTTGGTCTATTTAGCAAGTTTCAGGCCAGCTGGGATGCCATAGTGCTGGCCTGTCTCAAAAGCAAAACAAAACAAAAAGCAAGCAAGCAAGCAAACAAACAAACAGAAAACCCCAAAGCTAACAAAAGTCAAGGGTACAGTCTAGAAAAAACGGATATCCAACCCAGGGATATGGCATGTTGGGGGCTAAACTGTGAAAAAGGAAAAGATAAAGAACTATTATTCCAGAAGAAAAGGGCTAAAAGTAGTCTATGATCCTCAAAGGCCTCATGAAAGATGTCATCCTGGAGCTATCCTCAGAAGGATGCTCTAGAAGGATGCAGGCTGGGAGGCTGAGGCTGATGAGAACCAATACGTGGAACTTGACATCTACAGAAGTCCTCAGCTCCTTTCCCATAGCTGTGTATCACTGTGCTCTTAAATGCTTCTGAGGTTGGGACAGGAGGGAGATCTCTCTTTGCCCCTGATTACAGAGATGTCTCATACCAATAGATTTTTGTTCATAATAAATATCTTATTGTCATTACCAGGCCTGGTCATGACATGTGGTCATTATTGAAGACGAATAAAAAGTTCAACTTGTAATCTAATTTACAGACAGCAGACTATGTTTATGGCAATAATAAGCAGTTTCAAATAGCACCACACTTCAGCCATTTCACTTATAAACTGACTTAAGCTATTTCTTTAATGATCTGCCGTATTTTCTTCCACCCATAACTCACATTCTACTTCTGAAATTAAATCCAGCTATCCCTGTTTCATCCCTCCACAACACTCTCCCTCAAAACCCAAGGTAAGACTAGCTGGCATTCACTTTCCTGCCAAGATGATGCCAAGGGAATTTCTTTTCCACTCAGTTCTTACAACTTTTCATGGAGGTTGGGTACCACATTGCTTACCAAGGAGGAAGCCAAGGCTATGAGAGGAGAATTGATTTTTCCAAAGTCCAGTAGACAATAAATAAATCGAATCAAGATTCCGACTCCTGCCTCTTTGATTTCAAACCTGAATTCTTTATTTATTTTTTATTTTTAAGATTTGTGTTATGTGTGTGAGCATTTTGTCTGCTTATATGTAAGTGTACCACACACATACAGTGTGCTGGCAATGACTACAAGACAGCGTAGGCTCCCCAGGAATAAGACTTATAGAAAGTTGTAAACAGTCACGTGGGTGCTGGGACTTGAACTCAGGTCCTCTGGGAGAGCAGCTAGTGCCCTTAATCATTGAATCATCTCTCCAGGCCCTAACCTGGAGCTCTTCACAGCACTACCGTTCAAGCTTCTACCTGGGTAAAAGTCAAGGACCCAAACCAAATCACAGTAACAATGAATAGAATTCAGCGGTGCATGTCATCTTAGTCTACATGGTCACACGCACAAAACGAACCACTCCCCCACTTTACAGTGAACCTTCAAGTTCAGAGAGCTGAAGTCACTCTCTCTGGGACACAGCTGTGGAGTTACTTTTGCATAATTCCAGAACTTACCCCCTGAGCAGTTTCATCTTAGTGCTGACTTACAAAAACAGTAAGAATCAAGAGAGAACGTTCTTATTGTCGATTGCTTCCAAGATTACACTGAGGCAGGGTGACCTGAGGTGCACATCATCTCTAGCTATACCTATAACTGTATCTGTAGATATATATATATATATATATATATGTATGTATATGTATGTATATGCATATGTATATGTATATATATGTATATACACACATATATATGTATATATATATACACATATATGTATATATATATACACATATATATACACATATATATACATATATATATATATATATATATTCTGTATATTCTTTTAAGTACTGGAGCACTGCCATCCACCCAAATGGTTTCAGGACAGTAGGCTGATAAACCTAATCAGATTCACTCTATGTAATAAGCACTGGAGGAAATGCTCTTTAAGAATGAGAATGGCCTGCCTTCTGCCTTCCTAGACCTAAAACCCATTAAGTCCAAAATAAAGTGACTAATTCATATATGTAAAATAAAATATGATCATATCCCACCTCTCATCCCCCCCACTTCAAATCTGCCTGGATCCCTCAACATGTCCCCTCTCTCCAACATCATGTCCTTTGTTTTATTTAAGACAAACCTTAGTGAGTTATTTACTCACTAAGTGCAGTTAATGGTGCTGTATATGTGCAGAAGTGTAGAGCCATCCACTGGGGCATGGAAAGACTACCAGCTGCCACACCCTCCAACAAGAATGATTTTCCTTCCATCAGCCGCTACCAGCTGCCATATCTCCTCACTTGACTTTGTGTCGGTCTTGGATGAGTAAGCACGGCTGCCATGAGTTCGTGTGTACAATAGCCAGCCCAGAGCACAGCATTTCATAGCACTCTTCTCTATCCACTCGGTCTTCAATTCTTTCTCCCCATTCCAAGCTGTTCCTTGAACCTTATAAAGGGATGGTAGGAAGAGAGATGTCCTCTAAGCACTCACAGTTGCTTACTTTCAGCACGTTGAACATCAACAAGTCTGTATTAACCACTACCCATTACAAGAAGATTCTCTAACCAAGACTGGAATCAGCATAAATATTTGGGTAAAAGCATACATATTCAGAAAGTAGTGTGACAATATGTGTATTTAAAAATATATCAATAGGTTCTGCCACAGGGCCTATGACTTCACTGAACATGATTTTAAAATTCTCTCTTGTGGAATAGGTCTCAAATCTAATGGAGAGAACAGCTGGTTATCCATGTATGAGTCTTTCCACTCTTGTTTTAGTGGGCAACTCTTGCTTAGTGGGTCTGTACTATAGCATGCAGATCCGGTGTACACAATAGGTGTATGTGTTCTGCATCCACCTATTGATAACTTTTCTCCCCAGCAGCATGCATACCACCTTCTAGCAGTATTAAAAAGAGCAGTAGGGAGAGAGTTTCATGGTCAGTTCCAGGTTGATTTTTTTGTGTCCTACAAAGTGTATGGTGTCCTCATTGATGAGTCTCACCATCTAGTTATGGTGGTCCATCAAGAGCAATGGAAATAACCTGTATGTTTGGTTGCCTCTTGGACCTTTGTGATAATAACTCATAAGAAGGTAACCCAAACCTTTCTTGAAGTCATCTTTGTTCACAAAGTGAACCACATCCTGGGGCAAAGGATGCCATATGTTCCTCATTCTTGAGTGATCTTATATTCACTTGGCAACCTTCTCTTTACAAAGCAACTTAGAAAATTATTCATCAACTATTACAGAAGGGGTCACTGCACGCATTTTGATGAATATGGGCGTTCCTGACGGATTAGGAGAATGACTGACAGCTTATGCATCTCTGGAGCTGACAGCTGCTCTCCATCCTTCCCTCTTCCTCCAGCCCAGCTCCACACTAATAAACAGTATGGCATGCAGTATTCCTTCATGGTTTCTGCTGTATTGAAAAAAACCTATAACAGTGAGGCTGCTTAGCAGATTCAAGCTCTCTTCCCTTAAGATAATGGGCAAATGATAATCCCCTATATTAAAGAAGACCCCATTAAAAACCCAAGATTTCTCAGCTTTGGCACAGGATAAGTTTCTATGGAAACATTATTTATGGAATATGGCTCTGTGTCATTTACATGGGCTCAAGAGTCCCACACATGGTTGATCCTTTCAAGGTATCAGTTGGGTAGGGCAGAGTCTGGAGACAGTCCTGACTTAGAACTGCTCTGTGATGCCAGCTAAAGAATGAAGTCAGCCAAGCAAGAGATAGACAAACTGGGGCAGGCAAAGCTGTGCAATTACAGCAGAAAGATCTCCCCTGTGTCCAGAAGGGAAACATTCAGTTGAGTTCAAGGCATAAACACATAAGTAAGGAGGCAAGGTTACAAAATCATCTTCAGTGCTCACCTTATATTATTACAATTGATACTGAATAAGTGGGAATTCGGAAGAGGTCAAGTCATATGCTAGAGCCCCCAATGTTATAGATCTGGTACTCCAAACCAGATGAGATTATCTCTTACAGCATGTCAGTTGCTCTCATATCTCATATCTAACAATGACCTGTTACCCAATGGTTAGGAGTAGGAAGCATGAGAAACCTCATGTAATCTCTGCCATCTCCAGGTCCAAATTGTACTCAGACATGTTGTAATGCCTACCTAGTGGGCTAAAGCTGTTCTATTAAGGGCTGATACCACTTTCCCACTTTGGGAAAGATCATGTCCATTTTTTTCTGCCCTTCATGGAGTATCTTGGATGGTGTGTCTTAGTGCTGCCTTCTGAGTTGTCCCAGCACAGTCTAATGTAGCTGGCCTCCTATACTATGACCTATAAATGCTTTTAGACCTAGCAATGGAAGAAAGATACTGGCTACCCCATTTCTACCCTTTTCCTGGAGTCAGCCTTCATAAACTAAGAGAGAGAGTCAGGCTTTCTTAACTTACAGCCTTTGGTATATTTCTACCTTTGGTCATGGGTGTACCAAGTGCCATCTATCTCTAGGTCTCTGGAGACTTCTTTGGTATAAACAAAGATAGCCTGGTTACATATCAGATCCTTGTCTGTAATTTCACTGAAGAATCTGACCTCTGTGTTGTTTCAAAGTCAGCAAAAATCAAGGCAATATCTTTGTCCAAGAAGCACACATTTTACGAATGAGCTCTGTCTCCACATCAGAATCTTTCACAATGCTGACATCCCAGACACATCAAGAACACATTTCAGCATTGTAGCTCACATAGAGGAGGTCCCTTCAGTGAAATAGTGCATAAGTGTTACCATAAGGACAGGACTGTAATTATGAGGGTCAATCACTGGCTAACTATTGCTATTAGTTGAGTGGCTCCAGTAATATGAGGCTTTGGATGCCCTTTGCTTTTAACAATGTATTTCAACTTGAGAGAGAAAAATCAACTTTGAGAAATATAAAAATGGTTTAAAATATAAATCCTGTCCCTGGGACATCTGTTCCATGCTACACTCTCACATTGACTCATTTAACTGTCTTGAGACCAATAAAATGTTCTTGGAATGTGTAACTTTCTAGCAAAAGCCAACTAAACAAGAACTCCCACAGGACTGAAATCTGAACCAGGGTCTCAGATGCACTAACCATCTCTCCATGTCTAGTAAACAGCAAAGACTAGGCCTTAAGTTACCAATCCTAGTGTCCATGAGCCTTCTTCTACACCAGTTCTTTCTTCCTCATAATTGTACAGCAGAAGAATGTTGTCTTCTTATTCTTCCATAGTGCTGGTTTACTAAATATTTTTAGAAATATCTATGCATTTAAAGTGAGGTTACATGTATTAGCTTGAAAAAAAATTGGAGGACTTTACAGCTGACCTATTTATCAGCCACCTTCAAAACCAGAAACAAAAGAAATTAATTATTTAAGTGCTATCAGTGAAGTCATTGAAATCAAAGGAAGGCATTTCCTCCTCCTGGAAAGTGAGTCATCTTTCACATCCCTACTCTGTTGTGAAACTTCAAACCAATATGATGAGTTATGTGAGCCCGCCATGCAGAATAGCGATATGTATCATAATTGCAGCTCTCTGTGTGAGCTATCTATCAGGAACCTTAATGTAATTGCCAGACTGAATCCTAATTCATCTCTGAGAGAAGCTTATTACTTTGGGGGTGTTGTATCACCTGCTTTTAAATCACACACAAGTATGGCTGCAATGATCTATTTAGTCTTCAACGTTTTAAATGGCCCAGCTTGTGTCTCCATTAATTCTCCATCTGTTGCCAGTTTAGACAAGGAACTGGTCAATGGTAGGGCAGTTTTAGGGCCCTGTAGGCTAGCTTGCTCTCCCACCTTGACCTCCTTCCTTTCAATTCCTTCTCAGCTACAGAATGGAATTCCTAAAACGAGCCAATATTGTCTGTGGGACATCTTGCTGCGAGGCCATAGGGCAGCTTCCCATCACTCGCAGAAGAAGCCATGGCCAATCTGAAGCACCTTCATCACACACTGATGATTTCACCAAAAACAGAATTGTAGACCACAGTGGAAGTGGTTGAGATCAGGCTAGAAACAAGCTCAAGAACTAAGGCTTGCCTACTGTCTCCCAGGGGCATTCCACTGTAATCTATAGTACTGATAACTCCTCTCAGATCACAGAGGAAATGAACAGGACTGTCAGGACAAAGAAAATAACCAGTGAAGATCAGAACCAATTCAACAGACCCAGTGTCAATATGGAGACTGTACCCGAGGAACTGGCAGGGTCAAGAAGCACTGTGAAAGAAAAAAAGTCTTTGAAACTCTCATTATTAGTAACCTGTAAAAATTTTGGGTTTGAAATACAAAATATAATCTAATAACTACCCAAACAGAAAATATAAAACAAACTTGCTACCTGCGATGATCAATCTGGCTCATTAACTTGAGTGGATCTAGGATCAAATAAGAAACACACTCCTCTGAAAGGGGTGGGTAGTAAGGATAATTTCTGACAGGGAAAGACCACCCCTGATCCTACCCCAGAGTTGGCCTGAAGGAAAAGCTGTACTGCCTTGGGCATCTCCCCTTCTTGCTGGCAAGTACATCTGTGGCACTGCTACCGTCACCATCTTCTGTTGATATTATAACCTACCTTCTTTATTATTCCAAACTGAAGAACAGCAGCTCTCCTGCTCCATCCCATCCCCCATCTCCTTTGATCATCAGATTATGACTGTCAAGACATCTAGGCTCATGGACTGAGCAACTACCAGATTCTCAGTCTCTCCAGTGTGAGGCAGCCATTGTTGGACTACCCACCCTGCATCATGCATGCTACCGCCCCCCCCTCCAAATACATTCATTCTATCAGCTCTGTTTCTCTAGACAACCTTGAAGAGGAAATGCCACATATACGAAGGATGACTGCCCTGAGCATCCCCCCTTAGAGCATTAAGTGCCATGGTGTAGATACATCACATTTTGGAAGACAAAACAGTTCTGACCCAACAGAAATATGATAAGTAAGTTCATTTATGAAAGAAGTGGAAAGATCAGTGTTATTCTTTGACCCTCAGAAAGTAAAGCCCAGATGTGCTCATCTGGTGGTGGTATAAAAAGCTATCCAGGAGCTTAACTTAGTCCATTGAACATAGTTCAATCAAATCAAAGTGAAATAAAGACTGTGAGGATAGAAGAGTTGTGACAGGACCTCCACCCCTGAAATCAACTAATACCAGATGACAAGCATTGCTTTAAACTGTGCTAAAAACCATGCAAGTCAAAACATGGTGTCCTTTTACGTACAAAGCACCTAAATCTAACATAAAATAGGTGCACCTAGTTCCCCAGAAAAAGTCTCTAGGACTCCTCAGCCTGGGCCAGGGCTCTATCTTCCTTCTTCATAACGCCTGAGCTTCTCTGCATTAAAGTACCTACCTTGAACTTGTTCTCTTAGTCAGGGTCACTATTGCTGGCATGCAACACCATGACCAAAGCAACTTGGGGAGGAAACTTATTTGGTCTCTATGTGTACTGTATAGTCCATCACTGAAGGAAGTCAGAACAGAAACTCAACCATCGCCAAGAACCAGGAGGCAGGAGTTGATGATGCAGAGAGGCCATGGAGGAGTGCTACTTACTGGCTTGCTCCCATGGCTTGCTCAGCCTGCTTTCTTATAGAACCCAGGACCACAAACCCAGGGATGACACCACCCACAATGGGCTGGGCCCTCCCACATTGATTGCCAATTAAGAAAATGCCATACGGCTGGATCTTACAGAAGCATTTTTCTTAGTGGAGATGTCCTCTTTTCGGATAACTCTAGCTTGTATCAAGCTGGAAAAAAAATCTATACAGCACACTTGTTTCATGTTTTATTTGGCATTTGAAGAATTCAAGTCTCTAAAGAAGCAGGTATTTGTCTCCCTCCCACAATATAGTGGTATATAGTTTGTGATTATAAATGTCTATTTTTATGTAAATAAGGAAGAACATGAATGTTCTTTCAGTATCCTCTAGGGGATCTCCCCTAAGGTAATAGCTATGATTTCTACACAGAACTTGAAGGTAGAGGTCCCAGAATATTCAGATAACACCTATTCTGAACATCCATGAGGACTCAAGGCTCCTGAAGACTTTACACAGCGAGCCACACAATGGATATATTACAGGATGAGTGTGGAGGTCCCATCAACACTGGCATCCTCATCACCACTCCAAGGATCCATCATTGCCATTCCTAGAAAGCAGAGGAGAAAGACATAGGTAGTGTAACATTTCCAAGTTCACATGAATGAACTGGCCTGGTTTTCTTCAACTGTTAAGTTTTGTGCTCTGTCACCCCCTTTTTTTTTCTGATTCCAATCCTGTCCCAAGTCAGAAAAGCCAAGTCAGAAAAAAAATCATACTATGACATACAGGAATTTTATCTTCCGAGTGTCAGCAGCCTAGCTCAGAATCTCTCCAAGAGAGGCGCCTCACCACTGCCATCCAGTATGCTGTAGGCAGACTTCACATTCACTGTACATTAGGCAGTTTAGTTTACCAGAAGAACGCTGTGTCCCCTTGATAAGTGGGGTCCTGGTTGAATTTACATGAGAGGGGGACTGGAAAGCAAGCTTCCTGAACATGATAAGGGCCTCAGCAATGCATCACGCCCAGCCCAGTGTCGGCAAGAAGAAGTCAGGACTGATAAATGACGCTACAGTGGGAAAGGTTCCTGGAGCCTCCAAGCTTTAACACAGCAGGCCCACCTGATCTAGTGCCCGATTAGGGGTTCAAGAACACTCACTCATTGAAGATTCAATCCTTTATACAGCCATCCGTCTGCCAGCAATTGCCTGAGCATCTTGTTTGTTTGAGAGCTTGCCAGATGCTGTAAGGATGGAAAGGAGGCAAGGCCTTTCCCTTAACCCACCACCTAATAATGAAAACGATAATTATTGTGCACTTAACTATGCTAGCCCATGTTAGCCTCCTTTGCATTCTGGGTCTCAATGAGTCCTGTCTACTTCTGTGAAAGGAAGGCACTCTTCTCACTTAAAGAAGCCAATGTAAGACCAAGTATCCCAAGGTCATCATAGGTTCATAGGCCCAAAGTCCTCATGGGTATTTTTTTTTCCAAAACTGCAGACAACTGAGGCTACTGTGGCACACCGTGCACTGGATGTTCTTCATGCTTTGTTTATTTTTGTTATTTTCATGTTAAAATAGGGCTACAGTAGCCTTTCCAGGGCTTTTTTGGCTTCTCAAAAGTCTATAACTAGCTCAAAATAAATTTCCGAAAATATAAATGGTACAAGTGTGTCAAACACTTATTAGATACCCAAATTGAGTCCAGTTCTGTCTAACAGCAGGGCCACTGATATGGCTGTGGGGTGTGCAGATGCTTAGCATGATAGGATTGGGCTAGAATAAGATCTATGTTCCCCGAGCTTTTCAAACTCCAACCTCTTAACTGCAGGAACACTATTTACTCCTCCTCCTGGAGATGAGAATTCACTAAAACCCACGAATCCATCTGTGAGACTCGCTCAAGTGACTCTCACAGGATTTCTTCCAGCTCCTCAAACCCTTCCCTTGCCAAAGTCTCTGAGATGGACACCATCCTTTTGCCCACATAGAATGTTTTTCCCTTCTGTACCCAGATTTGGGGACATAGGGACTATAGAAAAAAGCTATGGCGATGGGCTACCCGGGCAAGGTTTAGCAGTAGAGACTACTGTCGGCATGAAGGAAGAAAAGAGAAAATTCAGTTTCCCCCCTGAATCAACAATATGGTTTATGTCTCAGCACCAAAAGGAAGGGCTACACACCTCTCCTGTGGGCCCCCACCCCGTGCAGCCTATTCCAGGTTCCCTGATGGCACTCTTGTCTAGGTCTTACCACATACAAACCCAGAGCACTATTGTATTCTTGTAGTCTATAATATTCTGCTCATACATTCATAAGCAACCCCTTTAGAAGCCTTTTCTTAAATGACCTAATGCCAGGATGCAGTATGACACCTTTCAGAGCAGGCACCATAGCTAATACATTGTCTCATTACTTGTAGAACTGGAAGAAGCTGAGTAGGTAGCAGTGGGTGGTGGTGATTCCTTGATTGGCTATCTCTTTGCTTGCTCAGACATTGGCCTTATGGCACATTGATTTCAATTTATTATCATACATCTATATATTTACAAATGGAGTTGTCTTAATTGGGAGAGCTTAATGTTGCTTAATCTATTTGGGGCACATGGATTTCTTAAGAAATCTGATGACAGCCTCACCTAGAAAATTATACAGATGAATGTTTTCATCCACATTTGCATAAATTTCCAGGCAGTTAGAAAGCCACAGGTTAAGAGCTCCTGTGATGAAGCCATTACTTATTAAAGCAAAGAATCCTATCATGGCGCGAATCTTTGCTCCACAATTGCAGCACACGTCATTCCTAGAGGGCTTGCCCTTATAATAGTAATTATCATTAAAATGAGATGGTGCTAGAGTTTGGCCACCAGTGTCTACTGCTGGAACTTTTGTTTCATGATATTTTCCCTCGACAATTTACATAATTGTAATTAAGCCCATGTGTTATATAACAAAAAATAATCACAGGAATACATACAGCCCTTGTTCTGTTTCCAGGACTGTTTTAATTTCTTAGCACATAGCAGCTCATTTAACACCCATAGCAACACCACAAGTTCATCTGATTTTCATTCTACCTTCAGTTCCTCAGGTCCAGGAGACTATCCTGGTTCCATCCATAATGAGGTAGGGCATCACTTTCTGACCTCTTCAACTCAGGAAGGGCCTAGGGCATGTGACTACTGACAAACCTCTGCTTCTGGCCCCTACAACACTTTGTTCTTAATACTTTTCTGGTTTGGCCACAGGTAGCATGTCTACTACATGTCTACATGTTATCCATGTCCTCGTAGCAGTGAATTTATAACACCTTTCCTTCTGTGGCACATGACCCAGAATATCTACTACTGCATACTAATGATATCAATTAAACTAACCTGCTTTGAGAATTCACCCAGACTTTGACCTAGGTTAACTGTACTCTCAGTGTTTTTTATTCTACATCATCAAATCCTCATCAGCACCATTGTCATCCTGGTTTAGAGGCTAGGTGGTAGAGGAGGCTTATTTTTCAAAGTTCCGAGTTTGGAGCCGTGAACATATCTGTGATGGTTAATCTTGATTGTCAGCTTTATCCGAGTTAGAAGCACCCAAGTATGCTTAGAAGCACACTTCTGGGTATGCCTATGGGAAGATTACCAGAGAACTAAGAGAAGATTTACCAGTATGAATGTGGACAACCCCCACCCATACACCGGGGTGTAAAAAAGTGAGCTTCCCTCTAGCACAGGTATTCATATACAACATTCATATTTATATTTTGTGCCTCTCTCTCTCTCTCTCTCTCTCTCTCTCTCTCTCCCCCACCATGATACAAATCAATTTGCTCCTTCATGCCTTTTCCACATGATGAAGTGCAGCCTCTAAAACTTCAGGCCACAATAAATCTTTCCTCTCTTAAGTTGTTTCTTGAAAGTATTTGATTGCAATGATGACAAAACTAACTCAATGTCTGGAAGTTTAGGTTTTTTCAAAAACCTACTTTAATAAGGGTTCTTAAATACTTTAACCGCCGTTCTAGCCCACCACCCACCAGAGGTAGTGGAAAGGGATAGTTAATAGGGCAAAGAAGGATGTGGACCTGTTTAGAAATAGTTATTTGGGGTGATTACAATCTCCGTTGTTAAGATAGCAGCAGTTCAGTTAACACAAATCAAAAATAGCAGTTTGATCCAGAAGAAACTTTGAGGCTCTACCAATTGGTTTAAGTCCACGTAAGTGGCAAGAAGCTACTGCAACACCACCAGAAGTTCTTTGGTGCATTTTTCTCTCTCGGAAGTTATGACAAATGATGATCAGTGAGCAAAGAGGGCAAGGTGACCCAATGCCACAGTGTCCTCAGTTAAGACCAGTGTCAGCAAAGCCCAATGAAGACCAGCAAATAGTAGCAAGGTGAACCAATACCATACAGCATCATCTAGTATCTGTTGGGTTATATTTATACCCTTTCCAAAATCACATGTTGTCTCAGGCATGTACTCTAGCAAAATATCACATGCTCTTTTTCCAGACAACTTCCAAAAGAAAAAAATACCACATATGTCTGTTCTCAGCAAAACACCCTCTCATAAGACAGTTTCCAGAAAAACATCACGTGATATAATTGAGTCTCCAAATAAACCAGAAATGTCCACTTCAAATGTTCTTACAGATACTGGTTGCTACTTCTCAAACCCACTCCCCTGCTTTCCTCATCTGAGAGCCAGGACTCTTCACAATGCTCCCACTCCCACTTTCTACTCCCACACAGATGCAAACAAACGCAGATATGGCTTCCAGGCTTCTGCCCTCTCCCTTCTGGAACCTTAGTTCTGTGTAGTGTTAGGTTTGGATTCACACACGTTCATAAAATTGCCCAGCAACTTAGTGGTCTAAATACCCTAGGCAGCTAGGATTGCAGGCATGCACTACTGACTATGCTCTTTTGATTTTGTTGGATGAAACAACCATGGGTATATTTGATCTGTCTACAACCATAGTGCCCCAGCTTCTTGACTGGTCACACATCTTCATTGTCAACCAATGGAAAAGACCATATTTCTTTTCCAATCACCCAGTGGCAATGATTCCCTTCTGCTGTCTCTCATTCAATCCTTTTACCTCAGAGGGACCTCCAGCACCCTGGTCTCCTTTGATCTGTTCTCTCTCCCATGCTCTCATTGTTATCTTTTGTTAGTTTCATACCAGACTGAAAAAAGTTTTTCCCTAGAATCTTTCCTCTCATCCCCTGCTCTCTCACCTTCCCTCTCTGCAGTCATGAAACCAAGCCTATGAGGACCTAGAGCTGGGGCCAGTGTGCATGTGCCTGGAGAACAAAAAGACGAAGGCAATGGCTGTGCATGATATGCATGATGAACCCAATCTCATGGGTCCTCCTGACTGACCTTTGGGATCCCCAGGTCACATGTGCCTACTTCACACTTTCCTCTCTCCTATCAATCCTACCTCCTCACTTCTCCCGCTCAACTGATAATGTTGCCTTTCCCACTTTGCAGAAAGAAAGCGGATGAAATCAAAGACCTGACATCTCAACCTCCAGGTTTTCCACCTCACTGGGAGCTACCTTCCCTTCTTGCTCCTGAGGCCACATTAATGCCTTTACTGGGACTTTGGGTATATCCCTTTGTTCCCTCACAGACTTCCCCTATACACATGATTATGCTACCTAGAACCATGCCTCAAATTTGATCTGAGCTAAGACACACATTAAAATGTGAGATTATCAAAGGCATGATTCCAATTCACTTTAGCCACTATACCTCACTAGCTCTGAAAGTATGTTTTGTGTACAGAGGTCAGTAACTGCTTCCAAATGCTGTGTTCAGGTAGCCACCTCAAAGTACTTTGTGGCTTAAATGACATAAGAGTTTTCGGGTTTTGTTGTTTGGTGATTTGGTTTGGTTTGGTTTGGTTTATTTATTTATTTATTACTTTAGAGTTCTGGAAGCTAGAAACCAAAGATCAAGACTTTTCTTGCTGTTTTCTGAATGGCCCATACCTGATTGCACGTGGGAGATAGATGGGAGGAGGGAGAGAGAAAAGGGAGAAGGGAGGTAGGGAGAAAGAGAGAAGAAGGGAGGAGTAGAAGGGGTCACTTTATCCTATAAGGTCATTAAGCCTATGAGATTAGGACTCTCCCCATATAGGGTTAATTAATTAAGCCATTAATTATTTCATAAAAGCCCTGCCTCAAAAATATAATCATGCTGGAGATTAAGAGTTCTGATTTGTTTGGGATGCATATGACCCTCCAAAAATGACCTGGAAACATATTTAACATAATGAAGAGATCACAACCTCAGGAGGGGCAGAGCTATAAAAACTTTTTTGCAGATGGGATGGGGGCTTTGGATAAGCCTGAAGGGAAGTAGGTAGAGCCTCTCATGTTTCTGCTCTTCACTCAGGACATAACATCCAGTCTCATCTAAGGATGCAGCAATAAGGTGCCATTTTAGGAGCAGAGGGATCCGCTCTGGCCAGACATGAAAAGCACTAGCACCTTGATAATGGACTCTCCAAATGCAAACATGTGAGCAGTAAATTCTTATTGTTTGCATGGTACAGAGACTCAAATGCTTTGTTATCGTAGCATAAACAGAACAACATACAGATGAACTAACAGAGTTTCCAAAGCTCCATGACAAAACCAGCCAATTGTAACTTCATTCTGCAGCCCTGGAGACTGCAGCTTTCTGCACTAAAATGGCTTTAAAAATATTTAAAGGCTAAAAAGAGGAAAGAAGAACAAAAAGAAGAGGAAGAATCTATGCTCCTGGATGTGAGCCCAGGGTTTCTCCACCGTCAGACAGACAGTCTTCCCATGTGACCTCGCTGGCACGCCCTGTCTCTGCGCCATTAATACCAGGTTTCCAGCCCATTAGGGGAGCTAATACAGCACTTAGAAAGTGCTCTGGAGGTTTGTGCAGTGGAATTTTCTAAGAATCCACTTCTTGGGAGTAAAGACATTCTTTATTATCTAATAAAATAGTTATATTGTGCATCAGGAGTCCATGATTCAGCTAGCATGATTCCATTAGCGGTTACAGCCAACCTGTGCCGCTCTTCTATAGTGTACCAAATGATTTTACCCTCACGTATATCCGCTGCATTTTGCTGCCTTTAAAGCTAAGCAGGCCACCCAGGCTTGCCTCCTCATAACTGCCAAGCCCACATAGCTAATAGATTCACACTTAAGGATGCGCCGACAAGCTAGTAGGGTAGACGCACCTCCTACTGCAAAATGTGTGAGAACCCTGGTGGCCTACAGAAGCTCCATTATAGGTACATGTGTGTTTCCCAAGGAATGTGCAAAGCAAGCCAGCAGGAGAAAGAACCAGAGAATGGCTTCACCCTGCTCCTGTTTGGATCTCATAATCAAGTCCCATCCCCATGATTGGCACTTTCTGACTCCTCCTCTTACTCAAGGCTTGGTAAGACTGGTTTTCTCAAAAGAGAAAGTATGATCCTTTTGAACCATCTCTGGCCTTATCATGGAGGCTGGACCTCAGAAGACAGGGTGTCTGCATAGCTGGACATTCCTAATGACAAGTGACATTCTTCTGCTCAGGCCACCAAACAGTGGAACAGTGTCCTAGCCACTCATGTTTTCTTTCCCTGACTCAAAGATAAGTTTTCTTGTTTCATTCTCTATTCACACAAATGTGAAGGGTGAAAGGGGCTGAGGACTGGAGCCAGGAGTAGGGAATCTGAATCACAGTCCCTCAAGGGTCTTACTCCTGGGACCTTGAGGTCAAGCTTAAATTGTTTTTAAAGTCCTCATGTTCTTATAACCACCCCACCCAGAGCAGGAGAAGCCAGTTTCATTGACAGGGTTTCAGTGAAGGTTCCCAGAGAAGCAGCCACCAGACACTGGAGAACACTGTCCATGCAAGGGGGGGGGGGGAGGGAGAGAGAGAGACAGAGAGACAGAGAGAGAGAGAGCGGGAGAGACAGAGATTGAGAGAGAGAGAGAGAGAGAGAGAGAGAGAGAGAGAGAGAGAGAGAGAAGATGGATGGTGACAGTTTCTATGCCAAGTGGTATGGTACAAACTGTATCAAACCACTTGCCATTCATGGTCATTGTTCATCTATGTTCGTTTCTTGCTGCCATGACAAGTACCTGAAAAGAAGTTAACTAAATGGATGAAAGGGTCTTTTGGTTCATAGTTTGAGGACGTAATTCATCATGGTGGGGAAGGCCTGGCTGATGAACATGAAACAGCTGTTCACATTGTGATCTGCCGGGAGATAAAGAGCAGACAGGAAAAGGGACCAGTCTATCAAACTTCAAGGCCAATCCCAGGCAATTTATTTCTTCTAGCCTGACTATGTCCTAAAAGTTCTACAGCATTCCAAAAACAGTGTCACCAATTGAAGACCAAGTGTTCAGACACTGAACCCTATGGGGACATTTTACATTCAAGCCACAGTATCATTCAACAGATGGTACAGGTACTGTGCATAGGGTACCATAAAGAGGAATGGTAGAACCATTACACCCTATCTCCATAGACACATGTGTTTCCGATACAGAGGCCTGCATAGAATTGGCATACAATGAATGGCTCTTCAAATGTAAGACCTCTCAAACGCATGAGTTCAAGCATGCAATGGTCGAATCTTATTTTGAAATCCATCACCCTCTTGTCGCAACACAAATGTATCAAGAAGTTTAGAGTAGGAGATACAGCTTCCAGAACTAGCTTCAAAAATTCTGTTTCTCGAGAGCCTAGAGGCCTGGGAGCCAGAAAAAGCAAACACAAGGTAGAAAAGATGCAACTCAATGAAGGACATGGCAGACATGGGGCAGCAGGAGAGCATGGGGCAGCTTCACTGAGGACAGGTATAGGGAAGTATCCTCAACAAAGGAGAAATGTATGCAAAGTGTGCATTACAGAGACAGTGAGCTAGACATAAGGAGCCTTAAGCTCAGCCACACTGATGGAAACTCCTGAGGCAGGTGAGGATACCAGAGGAAAGCAATGGGGGAGAGGATGTCTGCAGCCTTCCTGACAAGCCATGGAGTCTGGGCCCAGTTGTGAAGATACGCAGGAAGATGGGCTACAACTGTTTATGTCTTCTCAGAGGCAACGTATAATTTACAGCTCCTTAGAATGCACCAACTCATGTTTGCCAGCTACCAGCCTGACAACACTTCTCCCATGGCTTCTCAATTATGAATAATGTCCCATACTTTGTGCCTACCTACCTATCTCGAGGTCATACACAACTGCGTCATTCACTTGGTTGTGAAAATGAGTCCCATTGATCAACCCGAGAGTCCCACATAAACCAATCCCATCGTTTTGCCATGTCTCCACCACTGCCTGAAGTTTTGGTTGGTGAGATGGGAGTGATCATACTCCATTAGTTTACAGGTTTAACGCAAATGGAGCAGACGTGTTTCCTTCGAAGGTCTGGGACATCTGAGGAAATTCAGAATGATACTGCTAAAGTCCCACTCCATAAGTGGACAGGAGAAAAGTATGCTCCTAAGAGGGCACTCAGAAGGCATGGCCCTGAGATAGGAACCCAGGAAAGGGTCATTTTTTGAAGTCTTAGCTGGGAAATTTGGAAGTGACTGGCATCTGCAAACCAAAGTAAAGACTCATGAGCTACTGGGGTCAGCATCCTCTCATGGAGGCACTGTAAGCGTCCTCTTTATAGGATCTTCTTTCTCAGACCTATGGGATGCACAATCAGGACTGCAGCCAGATGTTCTGATTTCCCAACACCTGGCACAGTGGTATGTTAATAAACTGGCTTGGGGGAGCTAAGGGGGCAGAGACCTCAATTTGTAGTGTTTGTTGATTTCCCTGGTGTAAAAATGACCAATTTCAAGCTCAGCAATTGAGTTTTTTAAAATGTCAGAATATTTAACAATTGGTTCCTGGAAGCTGGCAGGAGCAGTTCCCACAGAATATGGAGGAGGCAGCCAGCCATGAGAAGGATGGCTTTGGCTTCTTAGAGCCTCTCCAGGAAATTACTACAAACAGATTACCAGCCATTTTCTGTAATAAGCGTGCACACTTCAGTTTGGTTAAATGAAAATCAGCTGCAAAGGGATTTCTATGGTGTGTTTTTCTCATGCTCCCTGTCTCTAATGGCATGTTTGCAAAGCAGAAAGACACTTTCAAATTCGCTCTTTCACTGTGTGGACAGACAGGATTTGCCAGGAACACTAAAGGGCAGACCTGCCTGTCTCCCTTTCCTATTACTAGGATGGTCACTTGCTCAGGCAGGCAGCATTCCACATGTGCATGTGCCTAACCATTTCCATTGAAATATGCACATCCATCCACAAGGGCCAGAGGCAAGAAGGATTCACTCATTCCAAGTGGACACACTGAGTTCATAAAGCACAGTATGGCTGCCTGCAATAACACCAGTGGCTCACTGAGATTTCCCAGTGAAGAAGCACTCTCTTTATTACTGAAGGATTATAAGTGCATAAGCTATTCTTGGAAATTTGGTGGAAAAGTAATTATTTGGAGTGAAATGAAAAACAGGTTTAATATTAGTGCCTTTTGTCTGGATCTTTACTTCATCTGGGATTTCAAAAGGAAAAGCAGCTCTGAAAATATTATGTTCCTGAAATCTAGAAAATAGAATTGTCTTTCTTTCTTTCTTTCTTTCTTTCTTTCTTTCTTTCTTTCTTTCTTTCTCTTTTTTTTGCTTTTTTGTTATTCCCTCACAAAACATCAATAAAAAACATTCCAACTGAACGAACCTGGCTCTTCTTTTTAATGCAGGGGCTGAATGGCTGTTTAATGCTGAAGATACTAGCTTCAGTCGAATGGGAAAATCCTTTTAGTACTTTCACTGGGCTTTTTAGTTGGGTCACAGGAGTGAAGCTTGATATGTGTACTTGGTCTGTTCTTTTACATTGTATGAAGGTTAGAACATATGCCTCAACGTTAGTGTGTAGCCCTCTATGTGGTTTTGGATGGTTCTCTATACTCTGTATACCTCAGCTTCCTCATGTGTAGAGTGAATGTACCTTGCCCAGACACTTGAAGCATGAGATGAGACAGTCAATGAGAGCCTTGGGCACAGAAGACTCCGGGGAAAGCATGGCAATTTGATTAGTCAGTTCTTACTGACACTCTCTAAGCTTGTCCAAGCACATACATCTTCTCTTTCCAATGAGACTTTGTCTGCATGAAATAATACACCTCATTTTTCTCCTCTTCTAGGTCATGGGAACATGTGACACAAAGAGAGAAAGCAAGGCTCCATGGCTGATGTGCTGCTGAGTCAGGAGAAAAAGATGCCATGAAGAAAGGGAGCTGGGCCTCTCATAAGGACCATCTTGTAAAGGGCTGCATCCTCTGAGCAAATGAGAGCACTTCCCTAACCTGACACCCCTTGCCTAGGGCTTCCTCAGGGATCTGAGGTAGTCCATCTTGAATGATCTCCACAGGAGCATTGCCCCTGTGGCTCATTTTCCCACTGCAGTGCTAACCTCTCTGACTTGGATAACAAAGACAGGGATTAGAGTTCTTCAGCATGGCTAAAGGAGATACAATGATACAATGTCAGCTCGTGGGGAGAGGGCAGGACAAGAATGGACAGGTGGGGGCAGAAAATGGGGCTGTATTTGTGGAGGCAGAAGGAAACTTCAAAGCATTAAAAGATGTCACCTAGGGCCTCAGGGACACAGCCTACTTTCTCTATCTCTGAGAGTATCACTGCCCCTTCTCTGAATAAAAGACAAGCCCACAATGTGGGAAGCATAGTGTGATTCCAGCTAAGCCCAGAGCATTTCTTTCTCCCTGGAAAACTGGAGAAAGGGGTTGTCTTAGTCAGGGTTTCTATAGCTGTGATGAGACAGCATGACCAAAAACCAAGTTGGAAAGGGAAGTATTTATTCAGCTTATACTTCTGGTCACAGTCCATCATTGGAGGAAGTCAGATCAGGAACTTAGCTGATCCTGGAGGCAGGATCTGATGCAGCTGCTATGGAGGGGTGCTGCATACTGGCTTGTTTCACCAGGCTTGCTTAGCCTGCTTTCTTGTAGAACTCAGGACTACCAACCTAAGAATGGCATCACCCATCATGAGCTGTGCCCTCCCCCATTGATCACTAATTGAGAAAATGCCTTACAGCTGAATCTCATGGAGGCATTTCCAAAAAGGAGGCTCCTTCCTCCCTGATGACTCTAACTTGTGTCATGTTGACACACAAAAGTTATCTAGTACAAGGAGTCAAGGTGCCCCAAATCCCACAGCACACAATAAATACTAGAATAGGAATCTGGACAGTGGCTATGAAAATCAACTACCCCTTATTTACTTATTTATTTATTTATTTATTTATTTATTTGCTTTTACTTTTTTCTTTTTACTTTTCTAGTAATCAATTGCAAGTCTAAGGTTATGAACTAAAGTTATGAAAGAAAGAGAAAAAGAAGTCAGTGTTACAAATTTTCAGATGTTTAGCATCTGGCTAGTTTGCTCCCAGAGGATGCAGCAGAGAGCAGCCATGACTGGGAGTTAAAACGTTAAGACCTCACTCACAGAGTGACCAATAAGACCTTGAAGAGTCTGGGATTTCCCTAATCTGGGGCAAGAATTATGATAATAATGATCCTAATACTTTCAGCAATCTATTTACTCTCAAGGGGAATTGTTTCAAAATTCTTGTAGTATTTTGGTTTTTCTCTAAGAATATA
The DNA here is from genome assembly GCF_011762505.2 of Arvicanthis niloticus. Classification (NCBI taxonomy): domain Eukaryota; kingdom Metazoa; phylum Chordata; class Mammalia; order Rodentia; family Muridae; genus Arvicanthis; species Arvicanthis niloticus. The sequence continues at coordinate 18,309,685 of NC_047678.1, forward strand.
GAACAAATGAAAACGCTTTTTAATGAGAAACAAAGTGCCAAGTCTTGACCCCAGAATTTAAGCTTTACCCCACTGTAGAAGCATTAAAATTAATTTCTTAATCCAATAACATGATGTGCCATGGTGCTTAATGTTTATATTTTTCCTCTTTGCATTTGTCAAAATACTACCAAACAAATAACACTGAGTTTCCTCTATTGGCTCATTCCAGATCTTGGAAATTTCCTTGTTAAGGATCATGAATAGCTTTCTAAGGATAGTTCTAATTTTTTTGTTTGTTTTGTGTTTTTTTTTTTGTTTTTACCACACAACAAAAACTGTATTCACATTTTAAAAGAGTTTCAGCTATTACTGAAAATTTTAATATCCAATTAAGTCAATAAGTCTAGGAAAGCCTTGGCCCACCAAAATAAACTAGAGCCTCAAAGTTTAAAAATTGAGAATTTCAACATAACTTCTGAATATCTATCTGTCTGTCTATCTACCTATCTATCTATCTATGAGAAGAGGGTTTTGTGTAGCCAAAGATTGTCTCAAACTTCCTGCCTCTACCTCTCAAGTACTACAACAAAAAGCCATGCCCAGTTTTCTACAGTGATGGGAACACAACCCAGGGCTTCATGCAGCTAGGGGTCATAGTTACTGTTGTATTGATATTAAGAGACCTCATGATCTAGGCAACTCTTATAAAAGAAAATATTTAATTGGGGGCTTGCTTATAATTTTAGAGAGTTGAGCAGACACACCTGGTGCTGGGACAATAACTGAGAGCTTTACATCCTGACTCAGAGAGGGGGATGTATGTATATTCTGATCCAGGACAGAGACAGAGACAGGCACAGAGAGGAGAGAGAGAGAGAGAGAGAGAGAGAGAGAGAGAGAGAGAGAGAGAGAGAGAAACAGACAGACAGACTGGGTATGGGCTTTTGAAACATGAAAACCCTGATCCATAGAGAGAAATTTACATTCTGATCCAAGACAGAGACAGAGAGAGACAGGCACAGACAGAAAAGAGAGAGAGAGAGAAAAAAAGACAGAAGGGGACTGGCTGTGGGGTTTTGAAACATGAAAGCCCATTTCCAGTGACACACCTTCTCCAAAACAGTCACAACTATTCTAAGAAGGTCACACTTCCTAATCCTTCTCAATCAGTTCCACTACCTGGTGACTCAGCATCCAAACAGATGAACCTATGGGCACCTTCTTCACTCAAACGACCAAACAAGGAAAGTACTTTACCTACTAAACTACAATCCCAGACCCATGTCTCTGAATATTAAGGTAGAAATAGCGCCTGTTTATGGATTCTAGAGTACATAAAGATTGACTTGAAATTGCCAAATATTTAAAGTAAAGAAATATTTGATCAAATCATGGAATAAGGCTGATGGGATGACTGATTTGGAAAAAGCTAATGCCACTAAACCTGACAAATCTGTTTGATTCCTGGTACCTATATGGTAGAAAAAGAGAAACAGACTCCTGTAATTTTTCCTCTGACTTCCACAATGCTCACATTCACACACACACACACACACACACACACACACACACACACACACACACACACACACGTATACTCATAAACACACACACACAAATAAATGTAATATAAAATTTAAAAAAACTGATATAAATTGAACAGAAATAACTCTGAAAACCACGGACCTGGGAGAACTGCTGAGAGCTCTCATGACATCCCTGGGAGAAATGAGTGATCAGTGGTTTTACTTGGAATGAACACAAGGGAACTTTATCACATTCCTTTCTCCTCACTACTAGAGAAAACATGCCCACAGAGAAGCAAGACTTTCTTTTGGTCACTAGGCTGTCACCTGCAAAGCTGAACCAGGAGCACAGTTCCCCAGGAAGATCATACTAGAGGCCCATCCTCCAACACTGGCCACACACTCATCCTTTGATCTCACTGATTTGCTGACTTACAGTTTTTCTGTTGGGAACAATATCTCTTCTGTAACCCAGGTACCTTCTCCAGTTTCCTAAACATTTTTTTTCTATAGCTCTGAACAGTGCTCAGGGCTTTAACAGAATAGATACTACGAGGAATTCCCTAAAGTAAAAAGAGCCTTGCAAAGACCTGAGGATGTTTTCATGGCATTCTCAGGCCTCGCCCCTCCCCCTCATTGGCTTCCAGAGCCACCATCAGGAAAAGAGATTCTGGATTTCCTTCTACACAGTGTCCTCTAGTCAGACAGAAGCACTTTCCTTGGTCACAACAGATCAAAGACTCTGAGTATTGTCCAACAATAGGCTTCCCACATATACAACTCCTACCCAGCAAGGTATGGAACCCTTAAAATAGACTGTGAAAAGTCTCCTGACTGGACCAGGAGGTTATTCTGATGCTTCACAGCAACAGTTAGATTTCTAGAGAGCAGGGGACTCCACCCTGAGGGCAGTAGCCTCAGAGTAAGAGAACAATGGTTGAGGTGATAAGAGCCAGAAGTCATTGTCATGTCCAATGTGCTCCGACTAATAAAAAACTCAATGCCAGAAACAAGTCCCAAAGCTACAGTCAAGGCTGCTAGGCATCAACCATTTGAGTTCCATACATATTGGTCTCTGTGTCTAAACACAAGCTCTGCTATATCAGACATATATAATAGGATCATGGTACCCAACTTGAGAGCTGACCCCAAGGTGAGAGGGAAATGAAACCCTCTCAGTGCTTGGCACTCAGCAAGCGTGCAGCAAAGCCAGAGCTCTTCTTTGGCAGAAGAGGAAGGAAGCTATTCTGCCTTTTCTCTTTGGCTGTCCTCTAGGGATTCAACTTCTACAGTGGCTATGTATAAAGAGAAAAATATATTGGTTGCATTTAGATGCACGCTTCTTACCAAAAGAAATGGGAATGTTAGCTACAGGGAGAGAATTAGGTAGATAGAAAAGGCAAAAGACATCAAAAGAAGGCTGAAGTAGGGAAGTAGATTCAGCCCCACCCCTACCCCCACCCCCAGCCCCAGGACCCATTGGATTGCTAAGGCACTTTCTTTCTATGGCTAGGGTAAGTACAATGAAGACTTACTTCTAAGTACATAGTTTCACATTACAAAGTACTAAATGCTGAACTCCAAGACTCCAAAGAGCATGCATATTTGATGGCAAGCACTTTAATTTCCCCACACAAGTTCTCATTGAATGTTGGAAATGGCCAGTGTCAGCTTCTGGGTTGGATGATAAGGTAGTTCTGCCTACATTTGCATAACTATTAGAAGAGTAAACATTAAAATTTCAGAAGAAGATGTTGCCTGAAAACATAATTACTATATTTTCTGTGAATAGACGAGGGATGTGTTTCATTTGGAACACAACAAGCCATCTTCCTTGCAGGGGCTCTGTTGTCAAAGCCTTTCCTGTTCTAGGAAAGACATGGCAATGGTAGAAATTCCCCAGCCTGACCTCATGTGTTTTCTGCTTGCTGCCTCAGAGAAGTCTTGGCTTTACTAAAATTCCACTTTGTTAGCCATCAAACGGTGAAATGGATGCCTGGGTCCTTGCAGGTTTGTGAAAACTGAAGGACTAAGGAAAACAAAATAACTTAGTTACTTTCCAGACAAAATGATGAGTCCACATCTTTTGGAGCAACAGAGTGAGTGGCCTGCATAAAAGGTGCATCATGCCTCCTACTGTTGGGCTACAGGTAGGGAGCTGAGAAGCCAAACCTACTATCCATGAGGACTCCCTTAACTCCGCAGAAACAAGACATCATTTGTTAAGAAGAGAAGCAGGATTCTTCCTTCTGCTGGCACTGTGAAGTTACAACTGTATTCAGAAGTTTACTGCCACCCCTGAGAAATTAATATACAAATGTAGGAGCCAGAAGGTCCTATGCTGAAATGATCAGGTAAGTTGGAATTCAGCGAGGTAGGTATAATATGGCAGGAAACCATCCGCTGAGAAGCTGCCCTATTAAGACTCTTTCCAAGAGCTGTTTATGGGCATCTCAGAGCAGCAGGGACACCAGGCTCTGCTCTTGTAATGAGGAAAGCTTAGAAACATGGAGAGAAGAGAGTAGACTCAGGCAGAGAGATGTTTTGCATTGGAACAGAGGAGGGGAGAATGTAAGCGGTGGATAGAGCTCCAAGGATCCCAAGGAGTCCAAGTGACAGGATATCCTTGGTGGAGAAATCAGAGGAACAAGGGAAGGACAAAGGGACTTGTCAAGAAGATACCATTACAATAGACCATGCTACTGGGGAAGCCTCCTGGGGTCCACTGTATAGATTCTGACACAGAAAGAACTGTTAGGTTATTCTTAACTGCATTTTTTTTTGGTCTGTCCCAACATTTAGCCGAAGAACTCCCATAGCTCTTGTGACCCTTTCACAAAGAAGTTTTAAAATCAGTGCCCCAAAGCTGTGAGAGTGTAAGACAGACAAGTTGACATGTCATTTACTGAAGAATCACCGATAAAGCAAGCTTCCACTCCTGCTGCTTAACGCCAGTGCTGAAGAAATGCTTGCAACACTTGAAGAAGCCGAAGTGGAACACAGATGCAGTTACAATTTTGTTAGCTACTATAAGGTAAAATTAACACGCTTTCATGATTTTAATTTTCACAACAGAATTCTAAAGACTTATCAACAAATTTTGCCATCTTCTTATGAGGATTTATTTTGTAAGTGGACTTCTATATAAATTATGCTCAAAAGACTGGAATCTGTACACTGTCCACCCTGGATCAGTGGTTCAAGGAGACATGACTAACCCTGTTACCTCCTTCCATGACATCTTGGAAAGACGCCATCTTGAATGCTACTATCTAGAATTCCAGGCAAAAATGGGCATTGTGATCTATAGGTGACACTCACTCCTAGAGTATTGGGAGAAACAAAGGAGGCTGAGAGAACAAGGATCTCACCTATAGCTGTAGCTCTACTCTGTTTTGGGTCAGGAAAATCGTGTCTGAGAGGATGGACCAGTAAATATCTCATCTCCATGGTCAGAAAAAGACTCAGATACAAGGCTGGTCCCCCTAGTCAGTAAGAAAATACCCTGTTCAATCTAGTGTGTCACTTCCTCAGAGACTATCCCGTGGCAATTTTCTAAAATTATTCACGGGGAAAGCAAATGTTAAGAAAGATACTGGCCACTTAGGAGAATCTTTCTCCAGGATAAAAACTGGACCTTCATCACCAGCTACTCAGAGAGCCTGTGTGCCTGGGTAGTGCACTGTTTAGGTTAGAGTGTTGACTATGGAAGAATAGTGATGGAGTTATACACATCGCAATGCGGGTTGTGTGCATGGATACATGGAAACAAAGGGCTGGCCACCATCAGTCTATGGCACAGACATTACAATACTTTACAGGTAAAACCAAACCTCCATGACACCAGGTTCTGCAGACTTAGAAAGGAGTTATTCCCACACAGAAATAGGGGATTCAGGATCCCCCATACCTTAGGTACCTGGGCCTCACTTCTGTTCAAAGTAGGCCCTATGTACTGCAGTCACTCACTATTCCTTGATATCCCTCTCTGAGGCCTCTCTCTAGACATCAGAGATACCAAGGAACTAGGAAAGGCAGGCTCTGAACATGGAGTAAGATGCTAAGTGTTTCAGTTTTTATCCTTTGGATCTAAGAAAGCATTGTCTTACCCACATTCCAACCCTGGAGAGATCTGGGAACAAACTGGATGCCAAACTGCATGCACAGTAAATACATAACTAATGAATAACTCCAAGGACGTTTCCTAGTGTAAATACTTAGCGTAGATATGAACAGCCAAACACTTCCTAAAGAGTTGAGAAGATACAAAGCTAAGGAGCTGGGTCCATGCAGCTCTCGTTACAGGAGGGTCTGCAGCCCAGCAGAGGGAAATACAGGTTATCTTATTACTGTAAGATAATGTGTATTGCCATAGCAAAACTACCGAGATGCATGTCTTCTGAAAGTCTTTCAATGACTAGGGCAAGAGTTTGGGGACAGCATGGAATATGCTGTCACCATTCCAGACACTGTGTTTGCCCCTGGTACAGGAGCCTGGATGAAGGCTCTGAAATCCCACCGTGGCTACCCTAAACATAGTAATTGTCTGGCACATTGTACATTGTCAGGAACTTTAGTAATAGTAGTAAGAAAGAGAAAGTAGTATCTAAAGATGTTACATCTTCAGAGGGCTCATTGACAGACATAAATCTCTGGATATACTTGGTTCTGACCTCATTTGTTCTTTCTTACTTTCTACTTGGGACTTTTAACTGAAATGTAGAAACATCACAAGACTTGAGCAGAACTAGTTCTTTCTAAACTATTTGTACCCCTACCTTGAGATGAAATTTCTTCTATACTACCTCTAGGGATAAAGATTATGTTTTGCCCCCTCTTTTGGCTCTCAGCAATAGTGTCTCCCTATCTCATTTGGTTTAGGGATATTGCTCCTTTAAGAAGAGCTGTTTATCTTGGGGGAACCCTATAGACACTTGGAATGAGCTGGTGTTGGGATGCTTGACCCAACTGTAAAGTCAGCCTCATGCTCTCCATCATTTCATTGGTCCATGAAGCTGAGGCATAGAAGGCAAGAAAGGGAGGATTCCCTTTGGCTGAGTGGTGCTTAGTTGGGCATCAGAAAGAATCCTGGGACATTTGTTTGGAAGATAGAATTGGAGCTTCCAGTGTGGTCAGCTTTTGATTGCAGTAAAGAGTGACACCTTACCCCCAAAGTGTGGGTGGCACACATCAGGGTCTTCTCTCCTTCCCCAAACCCCAGCTCATCCTGGGTATCAGGACAGTGTGGAGACCTGTCTTTGAGAGATTTCAGCTCACCACTGTGAAGGTGCCATTTGACCCGTGATCATGATGAAGTTCATCAGGGAGAGAGACATCTTCCCTAACCACATGGCAGTGCATTGCACCAACGGACAACAGTTGGTTAAAACTGTACAGTTCCTACTGTGCTGGCTAAATTTGCCAGCATTTAGTGTGAGCAGGTATCCCCTTGTTCTCTGATAAGAACAAGGGAAGATAAAGTTCTAATCAGCTTGTGAACCTCCTCCACTTTCTCCATCAATCACGCTCCACACACTAGAGATCAGAATGGCACCCTGTTTCAATTACTCTTGGGCGCTATTTCCTACTTCTGTGCTACCCTTACATCATGTAACCTCTCTTCGTGTATTTATCAACTTCCTCCAACTGGTCCAGAGAAACTTTAGTCCTTGAGAAACTCACTGGGGATGGGTATACCATAAATGCCCCGTAAATGCTTATCACACTATGATCACCCAAGATTCCATAAGAAACAAAAGAAAATTAAATATTCAATATCAGCCTATGGAATCTACTTTAAAAGTAATCACTGCCAATCTATGTACAGCTGAGCCTGTGAAACAGTTTAAATAAACTTCAAGTATTGTGACTAGATTCCGAGAGTTCAGCTAGAATGCTGTCATCAAATGGACACTAAGATCCATGAATGAGTATCTCACATATCCATGTACCACTGAAACATTTATGTGCCGTCGCCAAATGAAGCTACAGGACATGTCTTTGATGGCAGAATTCGAGACACTGTAGTGAATAGGGTAGGCTGAGGGGAAATTATGGACAGCAGCTACTCTGCTCCTCAGGAAGCCTGCTGTGAGGTGTCGTGGCCTCTTCCCCCCTCACCACAGGACAGCTCTGCAGTATCCATTCTATTCTGCAGCAGAGAATGTGAAAGTGGACTGGTCAGCATTTTGCTACTGTAACAAATCCCCAAGATCTAATGGAGAGAAAAGACTTGTTTGGGCTCCCCATTTTGGAAGCTCTGGTCTGTGAAGGGCCACACTATTGTCTTGAGGCTTCTTGGTGGGAGCTTCAGAAGCGGAAGCAGAAGGGCATCATAGTGGGAGCACTGAGAAGAAGTTAATAGCTTATCATATAGTGGAGAACTTGGGAAGAAAGGGAGAAGAAAAAGCACAGAGCCTGGGCCCCACCATCCATAACCTCAGTTCCTTAAATACCTCCCTGTAGGCTTCCTCTCTTCAAGGTTTCACCTTGTCTGCATAACGCCATGAACTGATGATTAAGCCTTTAACACTGGACACTTGAACAACATCTATCCTGAAGGCAATACAGAAATGATCAATCGTTGGGTTACCTAGAGTACAGACTCACCTCTCCTCACCACCTCTCTACTATGTTCCCCTGGTTTCTGGAATCCCACACACTAAGAAACTACAAGTATTTCTCAGACAACCTAGGCAATGGCAAGCAGACCAGCAGAGGCTAGCCTTAAAGAAGCTGTTAGAGCAACCAGAGCTGACCTTGTATTGAGCAAGTGGTTGTTCTTCTGCAAGCGAGAGACACCATGATCTTCTTACTTTTGCTAACTTTTATAATAAACCTCAATATTAATCTCCATATTTGATAGCTAAAGAAACTGAGCATGTAAAGAGCTGGGTAAATTGTCTATCACAAAATATACTTAAGACTTAGGATACTTGATTCCAACCTATGTGGATCCAATTCTCCTCCAACTATGACTACTTGACCTTTTCAAATGACATTCGAATTCTAAAGTAAGAGTTTTCTTTCCAAGTCACTTCTACTGTGACCTGGGTGATGCTGAGAGATATCTGCTCCCAACCTCTCAATATCAACATGTTCAATGATCTGAAATAACAAAGGCATTCACATCTAGGACATATAACAACATTGACCTTCAGCTGAATGTTTGGTTTGTAATTATCCAATCAAGAAATCACCTCCTTCTTGGGAGAAGTCTTGGTAGGTAATGCTTATTAAGACATTTAAAGTCTCCACGTGAAATCAGAGGCACATTTTTCTGTAACACATCTCTTCAGTCTGCCCCATCCCCTGTATTCTGAAGGCCTGAAATGGCCTGCTCAGTCACTATGAAGAGCTGTGGCTATTACAGTGAGCTCTGAGTGGTTGAAATGATTTTTGAGAACAATATAATACTTGACCCCCCCCCCACATCATGAACAGCTGCTCTTCTATTTGGGGATTTCAGTTCCACCCACAGGTCTTCTTAGAGGGCAAATTCCTAAAACAGTCCCTCCATGGAGGCAGCAGGAACAGAAGACTGGCCCATGGTGGATAGCTGTTTACTGAAAGCCTATTGGCTGGCCAGCAACTTCTATATGGTATGTGTCATCTGGTTTGGAGTGAAAATCTGCACAGATAGCCTTTTTCAATTGTTGAATTAAGTAGCCACCAGGTAAGTCCCTGGAGAGCCAGTGACCCTAGATAAGAAAGGCTTTACATCCCCAAGGAATGCTGGGATACTTCTTGTTCATCGAGCATCTACATGTGTCCATGCTCAGCCTCCTTTGTGTCTGAGTTGAGCTACAGGAGTAATTCCAGCCACTGAACTGTGAGAAAAAGTGATTCTTTTTCTTTTCTTTCTTTCTTTTTTTTTTTTACTTCTAGTCTAGCACAGCTAAAGTCACATGTTTCTGATCAGTTTGAACCCTTCCTTGTCATGTACAAAAGGTGGCATACTTATAAAATGGAATCAGCTTCCATCTCTGAGCCACACATTAGAGAGAGCTGCTGCAAAAATTAATGGGCTACAGCGAGCTTCGCCGGAGTTGGATTCTACCTTTGATTTGGGAGGGGTGGTTGTTATACAGTCCTACTTGGTCTGCTCTGACTAATACACAGGGAGAGGAGCCAGTAGCAAGAAGGAAGATTCTGACATACAAAGAAAATATGGTAACTTGATAAGCATTTTAAGATTATCCAACCAGGAAGAGGGATGTATCACACTCATGACTACTTGTTGTGCAAGTGTTTCTGAATTACTATGGGATCCATAGAAAACTCCCAGTGTGAGTGTACACTAGCACATTAGAGCAGCTTAGCACAGGCAGTGATATCCAATATTACCACGAGTGTTGTTTGTCTGGTGACTAATTGATAAAAAAAGCAAGTCTGGGTAAGTCTTTGGCCAGCATAAGGCCACAGAGTCCATAGGCATGGAAAGGAGTCACACAGGGAAGGAATGAACAGGAACTCAAAATAACCAAGTGAGAGGCTACTGCACAGCAGAAATATGACCTCTAAAAGTCCTAGTAACAGCATAGTTAAAAGAGAATAACGACTAGTCCTGGATATCATTGGTGAAGCTGCCTTTGACCTGAGGGCACCAGCTAGTCTTTCCCCCACAAGTACCTTGCAACCTCGTTTTCCTTTGGCTGTCTGCAGTCACACATTCTGACCAGGAAAGGTATCATAAAAGTCTCCTGTTTAGGATCATGACAGAACACAAGAGTCGAAGGGTGACCATGCACTCATAATGAGCACTGGTACCACTGGATGTTACCCCAGACTTTGGGTTATGCTATAACCCCACAGCAGCCTCCACACTTATGTTTCTACTACAATAAAACTCCAAGCCTCACAACCCCCCTCCACCATGTGGATGCAGCATTTCCTACTACCACAGGCACAGCTGTGTGTCTCCACACTCATCCTGGCTCCTTAGTAAGCCATGTGGTAAGGTGGCTAAACAGAGGTACATTTAAGACAGAGAGAGAGAAAAAAAAAAAAGAAAATGAAACCTTTCAATGACTTCCAATTTATATTTTCTTATCTAAGGTCATAGCATGGCAGTGTCCACTCATTCCTTTTTATCTTTAAGGTTTAAAAGCAAATATTGAGAATCATGTTTTAAATAAATGCCTTTGTCTAAAGAAAAAGATGTCCACTTTGACTGCTGTCAACAGTGGCTGAGGACATAACATTGCAACCAGAGGCACAGGTGGTAACTGTAGTACCTTGGTACAGTGCAAGCTAGCCTAAGAGGTTTAGAATGGAGAAGACTATACATCACAGGAAAGGGTAGAGACAGAAGAAATACAGGAGAAGTTCTTATGGGAGTCAAGAAAGAAGTGTGCTCACAGTAAAGGACAGGGGCAGAATTAGAGTGCATGAGAGAGAGAGAGAGACTTTCCAAAATAGCTCACAAAAGGTACATCATGAGGATGAAAGGAGAAAGGAAAGGAGGATGGAGAAAAAGGAGTAAATGGTGGTTGGGGCAAAGGATGGTGATGCGGGAGCCATTTGTGTCTAGAGGTAGAGGTAGGAAAAACACTGTCTTATCTCAAAATAAAGCAGAGGCAGCATGGTCCATAAGCCAACACTGCCGCCGGTAAACATGCTTTTGCAATTTCTGATCATCCTTTGGCAGAGAAACAAGGTCTTAGGGGCAATGTGCTACAACTTCAGAACCATGTCCTGACAGTGTGACCCAGAAGCTGAGCAACAGAAACTAACAGTCTCCTAAGTCTGCCTCTGCCTTTTACTAGCTAAGCCGGCAGCACTCTGAAGAGAGAAATTCTGCAGCAGACATGCCCCCATTTAAAAATGGAGGATGTGGTGGAACTCACTTCAGGGCATGGGGGTGGCAGCAGTGGTTTTGAGGCATGTAGTGACTTGACTGGTGGATCTTCCAAAGGTTTGTCCAAATCCATGCTCCTGTGAATGCGGTCTTATGTAGAAAGGAAACTTTTAAACACGTGCAATATAAAGATCTAGAAATGAATTTACCTGTTACTATCCAGATAGACCCTAAATATAATAGCAGGGTCCTTACATGGGATACATTAGCAAGAAACACGAATGATAAAGGAAAGTGCCATATTAAGACAGAGGCAGAGACTGGAGTAGCATGACCACAAGAAAAAGAATGTCTGGACATGGCAGTTAAGACAGGACAGGAAAGCTTGTGCCTCAGAGTTACCATTGTCATCTTGTCTATGGTAATTTGCTATAGTAACCCTAAAATTTAGTGTATTTAGACTCTTCGAGGAATCCTATAAGAGCCACCAACCATTCTTTGCCATTTGGTTTATTTTAAAATCAACGGCAGGAGAAAAAGTTGCAACTGGATAAGGCTGTCTGGCCACATGTGGACCAGCACATCCAAGTGTCTGTCTTTGGCTTGTGGCATTAGCATACCCATCACCGGTTCCATGTCCTGCCCTGTAACTCTCATCAGATTATCTATCTCTGTGTAATCTTACCATTAACCGTGTGGCCCTGTGGTTTCCTCCTGGACTCATGATGAGTCTCCTCTCCCAGTTGATGAGAGTCCAGCAAAGTTTTACTATTACATCTGCTGCTAAGGGGCACTCTAATTAGTAATATGTACATATAAAATAAGGCTAGTTATCAATACTTTTAGGAGCACAAAGTCTATGGCTCAGTAATTCAAAGCCCATGGCGGGGGGAATATATTAGGCATCCAGACGGGATGAAGATGAGGAATTTCATGAGTATTATAAAATTGTGAACTATATTTAGGAAGAATTACATGTTTTGAGTATTTAGTAATTGCCTCTAGTCAGGGGAATAAATAAAGTCTGTAGTTAAAAAAAAAAGCTTTACTGCCTTCAAAATAGTAAATATTCAGTGTCTATACATTTCCAAGCAAACATATTTTGATTAAGTCATTAATGTCACTTTATTGCTCTTTCTCCTTCTCCCTCAGTCTTGCTGAAGGATTTAACGTCAAACAATTCAACAGTGACAGCTGGTGAGAAATCAGCTTTGAGATTTCTCATTAAAAGTAATGCTGTGTTAGTAGCCAAATACTTGGAAATGTGAAATGTTAAAATTTAATGGTGTGGAAAGGCTTACTCTAACTTTACAGATTGTACCATCTCCTCAGAAGTTGTAAGAAAATAACAACTGAATCGTGGCAGGCCTGGCAGAGTGGTAAAACTGACAAGATCTTGTACAAGTAGGCACCCAGGCATCTACATAAGTGGGTGTGCACCTGAGCTGCTCTACATAATGTGTTCTGCTCTGCAATACTCCCGACACCTCCCAGCTAGCTCCACACTCATGCACAGTAAAACATCTCCTGGGTTGCCGTTTTCTCCCTAAACATTCTTGCCATTATTGGCCAGTATGCTGAACAGACAAATTTATTCAGCTTATATTATCTTCCCAATGCTGTTATCAGGAGTAGTCTCGCCAATGTCTTATATCACTGCATTGTGCTAAGCATTTAGGAAATTCATTTCTCTGAGAGGAATGCCAGGAAATAAAGTTTCATTGTATTTTTGACGGGGAGGAAAAATATGAGGACTCACATCCAATGTGATCAAAGCTGCCCGGTTGCATTTTGGGCAAATAATTGCATTCTTTAGTCTCCTGATCTTAAATCACTTCCCGAAAAACCTCAACCACCTGTGACAATAAAAATGTACAACTCTACAAATTGTTCTACGGATCCCAGCTGTAGGTTTTAACACCAGTGCCCCCAACCCCATAACTCCACTGTAGCCAAGGGCAGACAAGAAAAGGGGAGTATATGTGAGTTCTCTGTCTCTCTGCATGTGGTGTTTATAAGTATAAAAGCACAAGGAGTGGTTAAGTTTTAACATGCAACTATGTATGCGTCTGAGCAATTTATGTGGTGTTAACATAAATATCTGTCCTACTATGTCTTATCTGAACACTGTGTGTATGTGCACACTCATACACATGTGCATTCATGTATGTGAATACAGGTATGTACATGTCACACATATGTGTGAAGGTCAACAGACAACCTTATGTATTGGTCCTCACTTCTTATGTTGTTTCAGATTCCCTGTGTTTGTTTGCTACTGGGGGAAAAAAAAACAGGAAATCTAGTCAGTGGTTCCCCATGTCTTACCACATCTTACCACAGGACCACTGGGATTACAATCATGCTTATGTGTCTGCTTTCTATATAGGTGTTGTAGACTCAAAGTTAGATATGTCTAAGAAACAAGTGAAACTTTTAGTGAACGTGTATTATTTGACATGACCCACCCAGGTCCAAGGCTCCAGATCTAGATCTATAGGTAATTGGTAAAGCTTTTTCTCATAGACTTTAGGCTCAGAATTGGAAAACTCTTCTTCCTCTGGTTCAAGTATGTATGAGAAGGGTTGACCAATGTGTGCAAAAATTAGCAATTACATCTTCCTATCCTTGGTGTTTACAGGCTGACACTTCCTACCAAGACTAGTTAATGGTTAACCCTTCTCCCTGTGCTGTACAGGATAAATATCCAGAAGGAGATGTCAAGTTGTCAGATCCTTGTCATGGCTCTATCAGAGTGTGTCTAACTCACTTGACCTCAGCTTTTATGTATGTATATATGTGTATCTGTTCTTTCTTCACTTACTGCTGCTCCAGTATCCTGACTTAATATGTAAGAGTCATGACAGGTGTTCATATCTATGAAGCTAGTGCTTTTTTACTCACTGAGCCACCTTCCCAGATCCCTGTCCCCTCAACTTGATTGTAAGGTATTCAAGGACATGTGGTGACAGCTGAAAGCCATTAGCTTCATGGTTGTTAAGGATGACCATGCTGCTGCTGATCATGATGAGGAGAAGGAGAAGGAGAAGGAGAAGGAGGAGGAAGAGAAGAAAAGTGACCCAAAGAGAAGAGTAGACCTAAGTAAATCTGTGGATGCTTCAGTAGAGAATAAAAAGCCCAAGTCAAGAAGCCAATCTATTCCTCCAGACCAAAGATGGGCACAGAGATGCAGGAACTTGGACTACTGAGTTAGAGACAGCCTTAGTGCCTCTGCCCCAGTACTTCTTGGGTAAGCCACCCAAATCCTCTGAAGTTTATTATCATCACTTGTAAAAAGTAATGATAAATTGATATTATTTTAGGAAATACATGTAAGGTTGGCACATTTAAGAACTCAGAAAGTATCCACTCACTTGAAGCAACAACCTCACGATATTGTACCTAATGTTGGAGCGGGAGGAGTCTGAGAACCCAGGGAGTTCTTGATTTCTCTCCAGACGAGAAACTGAGGTTCAGTGAGAAGAGCTGCTCTGTACTTATCTACCAGGAACTAGCCTACTGAGAGTCAGAGGCCCTGTGAGGACCAGAATGCTACTCTGACTATGGACACTCACTCTCCCAGAACCTTTCTCGTTGTATGCTTCTTTACATAGAATCTCAAAGCTGAGAGGAATGAGAAAACACACTTCTTTGCTTTTCTTCTGCCAGTAAAGCCTCCTAGATCACACTGAGAATCCAGATCTAGTGGGCCAAATACAGCTTTGGGTCTTTTCAAAGGTGATTTTGAAGGACCTCTATCTTCACCAATATCTCTAGCCAGAGAATGCCTCTAGTGGATACAATCTTGACTCATCACCTTGAAAGGTTCCCCTAAATAACTGTGACAAGTGGTAGCCATAACAGTGGAGTTCAGCCAGAAAACTAAGGCAGAGAGTACCAGGAAATTTCTGCCCAAGCCTCTCCCCATCTTCCTACCACTAGTGACCCAGAGCCTACCATCAGAGCTTTGTCCTTTCCAGCCATGGCATTTGTCCTAAAAGACAACACAATCTCTTGGGACCTGCCAAGTATTCTAAGCCATTACTATTATCACCTGCATCACCAGAGTCATCTCAGCAGAACAGACTTTACTAGATAGTGTTGGCTTGCACAAGGAAGAAAAAAAAGGCTAGAAGTAGTATTTGTTATGTTCTGAGCTGTTTGGGGATCTGGGGACCTCATGAACCGCTGGACACTAAAGAGAAAATTAGATTTCAGGAGCGAAAGGCATGGGGATGATGAAGCAGAGAGCTAGAGTTTGGGCTTTGCAGTTCTAGGGTGAAATCAGATTACTTTCCGAAAATCTTTTGTCTGAGAAAGGCACTTCTGTCTTCCAAGAGGCTGACTAAATCATCCCGTGTCCTTAGATTTCCTCTCCTATGAATTTGGCTTTATCTCCTAGGAGAGCAGCTCAATACAACTGCACAACCATTAGACACAAGAGCCTACTGCAAACAGCCCACTTACCAACAGGGTAGGGGCCAGCTTGTCACTCCATTACATCCAAGTCCTGAAGCTCATTTACTGGTTTTGGAGTAGCAGTCACTTGGAAAATACATAGCACTAAAAAGACACAGATGTTTGTCGTCCATCACTAACATGGTTCAAACGCCTGGGCATTCACTTCAAATCATCAATTCTCTCTCTCTCTCTCTCTCTCTCTCTCTCTCTCTCTCTCTCTCTCTCTCTCAATCCCTCCCTCCCTCTCACCCTCTTACCCTCTCTCTCAGTTTTTTTGCGCAGAAATTTAGTTCACTGTCCAACACTCATGGATGGCCAGGAGAGAGACTAGAATCTCCACACCATCAGAGAGCTGGAGGTGTTTGCACCCAACATGGAATAATATTACCTCAATGGCAAGTTCTGATGCTGATGATAGGCTAAGGTGGAGGAAGCCTGTTTCTCATCCTCTATTAGATGACCTTGGTAGCAGAATAATAACAGCCAATGGAAGCCTTCAGTTCTCCACTGACAGCACCATGCTCTCTTATGCAGAACATCTACTGACAATGTCTCTGCTAAATAGGAATACATATAGCTATGAAACTTTTAACTTTGGATGTTTGGCATAAGAGCAACAAGCAATATGGGCAAACAATCTCAAGTATCAAAACAGGGATATGGCACTGACAGCTTTGTGTGTCACTCCCCACATGGGCAGAAATCAGGGAGACATTTCAGAATGAAACTCACTCTACGTTTGCTTAAGCCACCACCTTCTTAATAGTCTGTTCATTGTAACTGTCCTGAACCTAGATACCCTTAATACACCGACTTTGTTCTAGTATTGAGAGGAAAACCAAACGAGTCAATAAGAGACTGAGACATTTGCTTGTAAATATCTATCCGTAGAGTTAAGGATACTGGTGACCTCTCATAATGCAGTCAATAAAATCTGCTTAAAGTTTTATTGGCTGTATAAGCTATACGTTGTCATTTCAAGACCTTAAATGGACAATGTAATTCCTGCTGCTTATGGGAAAGACTGGGAGGTCCTAGCTGTCACCAGACAATAGTTGTATGGCAGAATCACTCAGAAAAGTTATTTTTCTACAGATGATACCTGTCACAAAGTGAGTGAAGACAGTGCATCCTGAGACTTTAGAAAATTGCCAATTTCCATATTAAAGGGAGCTACCTGACAGTGTAACTCAGGGGCACCGACACACAGGAGGGCTTTTGTCTGCTTTTTTTCCCCCAGCATTTATCTTCCATCCTGGATGAAAGCACACAGTATTAAGAGCACACAACTCTCTGGCTGCTTAATTTAGCCACTTATGATGTTGCAATTTTAAGTTAAGAAGAGTTTTGGATGCCGAACATTTCATTTGCTAATTTTCTTTTCTATTCTTCCTCACAGAGGCTTTCCAAACTGTTTGAGACAAAAATTCATTTTCTTGAATACACAGAATTGATGCTAATTAAAATGCCCCTGAGAGTTTAAAGGAATCTGCCAGCCAGGGGAAAATAGAAGGTCAATTTTATTTTTCAAAGGGCATGAAGAGAAATTAAAATACCCTTAATTCAAGTCATAGATTTTTGTCGTTTGAAGATACTCCACAGCCCCACTAGGAAAATGAGAGAAAAAGCAAAGTCTCTGAAGGCAAGCAGATAGGTTTAAAGCACAGTCCTGCCTCCTCCCAGGTCTGTTACCTCAGGCAAGGATAGTCACCCAGCTCCCCACAGCATAGTCTCCGAAAGAAGGGGCTGCGGTTGGAGGGCCTGGCTCCCAAGCTCACCCGGCACATGCTTCTGTTCTACCTTGGCATGGGCTTAGGTTTGGTGTTACTCCTAAACTAGAAATATCAGCAGATAAAATTGGAATTAAAGATCTATCAATGAGTGAAAGTCTTTGTTTCTCATTGGTTTCAGAAGCTATATCCTTGGAGACCTAAGATTTTTCTCCTTTAGATTCCACAAAGTACAGCTCCAGCAATTTTCATCCCCATATTATATTCTCAAGTTCTTGGCCTGCCTGTATACACCCTGTATCTTATATTTTCTAGTTCTGGTTATTCTTGTTTATTTCATTTGAAGGAGCTCTCTTTATTGGCTTATCCTTAAAACAGAATTGTTTTTTTCTGATAGATTGGACATAACCACCACATCCATTTTATCATACAGTGAAATAGACACACAACTCTAAGTGAGCCATGCCCACCTATGCCACCCAAATCACCCTACTCACTGTTTGTGGGGAGATGCTTCTCCCTGGAGAGCCAAAGTGGAAGGGTACCATGGTTTCCTCCTGCCCCATTAACATAATGATATCTACAGATGGCAGAGGGCACTGAAAAATCTTCCTCAGCCAGCCCAGTCATCAGAGGCAGTGAGAGTCAATGGTAAAGTGTAAAAGACACAAGATTCAGATGGATCCTACAAGCCTGATTTCACTGTTTAGTGATAGAGAAGCAGAGAAAAGGAAGGGGACAGGAAAGGATAAAGGGAAGCCTGGGCGGTCAGAGCAGCAGAGAAAGCTTCAGACCATGGTGGGCATGGAGTCTAGCTCTGTTGGTCGATCTACCTGGTGCTATAATGTATGGAGTCAATTATCATTTATTCAACTTTAAACAGACTCGGGGTTTTAGTTGTTGATTTGTGTTTACTAGGCCTCAGTCAGTACAATTTAGGAAACCTAGCTTGGGAGAGATAAAAGGACTCAGCTTCCACTTGAGGAGGCAATGGGAAACCAGATAGATGGACAATTGTGTCTAAAGACTCTCCCTTTCAAAATCAATCAACAGTCTTCCCCTCTCTCCCTCCCTCCATCCGCCTCTCTTCTCCTTCTCCTTCTCTTCCTTCTTCTTCTCCTCCTCCTCTCTCTCATTCTTTCAATCTCTTGACCTATGGCCCCCATTTTAAATTTTTATGTAGTAAAGGACCTTAGCCTTACTAGAGTCCCGATAGCCTGCAGATATTGCAGATACAAAGTTTGGAGTCTGGTTGCCTTTAGAAGAGTCAGGCAGTGTCCTGCCATCCGGCTTCCATTCCTAGCTAGGGTATTCAGGGAGAAAGAACCTGGGCTGGCCACAGTATCTACTATCTAAGAAGTGCCTTATTACCAGTCCAGGATAAGGTCTGACATCCTAGCTAGAAGGGCTATGATGGGGATCGATGGCTTCCTGCAGTATTGCTTTGGTGTGTGTGTAAGGGGAGAGGGGTACTCACTGCACAAACTTCCCCACCCACAAACCACATACTACAATTGAGCTAGTGTGCTGCCACAGGAATCAGCCTAGAAAACAAGCATTATATGCAAAGGTCCCCTGGCTCCCAGGACACTGCTGTCTGTGAAGCAATTTATGCTGACAGCTCTGCAGATCCTGTTATCCTGGAGCACACAGTATTACTTTCAGCTGCAATCCTAGCCAAGACTATGCCTCCCTCTATGGCCACTGTTTGAAGATAAGGAATCCAAGTTAGATAGGGCATACATATGGCAACTGAGTTTCCAGTTTCTTGCCACGAATGGGGTAATGTTGTCTGCCATGCCCAGAGTAAAATGTGTATGTCCTTTCTGTCTACTTCCCTGTATCTTTGTATCTTTCTCTTGCTATAATTAAATATCTGATTTATGATTTAAGAAAAAGAAAGGTTCATTTTGCTCTTGGTCTAAAGGTTCTGACACTAGCATCTACATACTTTGTCATGATAAGCCCCTGCTGGTTCAGCTCATTGCAGAAATTGAAAATCAAGGGGGTGTGTGTGGGGGGGGGAGCAGAAGATGCAAAGGATGAAAGGGAGCCACGCTCCTTTCTTCAGAAAAGGGCCTAAATCCACTGACACTGACAAGGAAGGTCTCTGATAACACTGACACCTCCCACCATTCCCCTGAATATCAAGTGTACCATCATCAAGAAACTTGTGTGTCCTAGAAGGACCCCAGCTTGTCAAAGTGTGCTCTCAAGTGAGGACTGAGTGGACTCCACAGTATCTTGAGGAGACAGGCAGCATGTGAGCTCTAAACCTTTGCAAACAGGCTCAGAAGGTTTGAGTCATACTGTATTCTCAGGAGCTGGGGCCCATCTGATCCACATTAGACAGAATCTTGGAAGACAGCTTTGTGGTCAGACCTGGAGAGTGTTGCAAATACAATCACTGCAGAAGACTAGAATCACTGTCTGTAAAGTTCCCTGGGTAATTTTAAAGGCATAGTTGGTCTCAGAATCATTGTTTATTCAACAAATATTTACTGTGCACTGTGCTCTGGGCATTGGCTAGGACCTGAGAATATTAAGATGAATGGAGAGAATTAGGCACAACCAATGGAAATTGCAACATTTCGTGATAAAGGTAATAAAGATGAACACAAGAGACCATTGTCCCCATTCATAATAAAACTTTAAAACACAACATAACTTTTAAGCACATCATTAATAGATTTCCTAATGGGACATTGTTCCTTTCGTTGCATTGGTTTCTGTGGCTTTGTGTGTGCCCCAGTGGAGCTGTGGAGAGCCTGGGGTGGAACATGGCCCATGCTCTGATTTCAACATCAAACTGTCAAGAAATGATTTTGCTTTCCTGAGTGATTCCATAGAGAAACCCAGCAAGTTACCATAAACATTCTTAACATAGCTTCAAACTGTTAACAGATTTGAAATATAGAACATTTTCAGCTTCTCTGGCTGTCTCATGCTGACCAGGCATACACCCATGTTTTCTAGGAAATCCCTCCTCCATCCAAATCTGGGAGCTAGCCAGTGGATTAAAAATATGTAACCCTGTCACTAGCACAGCCTCTTAGAAGGTGGTGGTTAGATGAGTGTACTTAGAGGGTGGGCTGCCAGGAAGACATCTGGGTTAGTCTTTTTTTCTTTTTTTTGTCTCTGAATTTTTACCAAAATTTCAAAATTGAAGAGAGTTCAGCTCCTCTCACCAACCTGACCTCATGCTCTTCAAGCTGGTACCACAGCAAGGAGTCCAGGCTTCCTGTTCAGCTGCTCTGTACTGTAATCACCATGGGGCAACCGTATGCAGACGACACATTGCTACCTACTTGACATCTCCTTGTTGTTTGTGTCTAATCTCAAGACACCCGGACAGAGGTCAAGGTTGTTGCCCCCACTTAAACTGGGGACTGGCTCTCTCAGAAGTTCAAACTTTGTTCCAGATAGCACAGCTGGTGACCAAGTTTTGTATAGGACCCATCCCCTTAGACTGTAAAAAGCCCTTACTGTTATGATTTAAGTGTAAAATGTCTCCCCCATAGACTCATGTATTGAATAGGTGGATAACAATGAACGGCGAGTTTCTGGAGAACACAAGAGCTGTGGCTTAGCCTCAGGATCTTTGTCACTGTAGAAGTAGCTAGGATGGTGATCAGGTTTCATTTTGTTGCTGTGATAAAACAGCACAACCAAAAGCAACTTAGAAGAAGAAAGTACTGATTTGGCCTACACCTCCAGACCACAGTCCATCATTGAGGAAAGTCAGGGAAGAAGCAACATAAGGTAGGAACCTGAAGCAGAACCCATAAAGAAGAGCGCTTTGCTATCTCTATCTCTAGCTAGCTCACTCACAGGTTCATAGTTAGCTAATTTTCTTATATAATCCATGGCAACTTGCCTAGGTAAGGATAGTGTTGCCCAGAGGGTTGGGCCTTCCTGTGTCAATTAATAATCAAGACAATTCCCCATAGACATGTTCATGTGTAGTAATGATTCTGGAATTCTGGTTTAAGAGACTCAGAAATATTGTAAGAGTATGTTTTTATTTTAATCCCAGTTGTAAGGATATGGGGCTACTTCAAGTTGTTCATAGCAGCTGACTATGATTTGTCTCATGCTCTAGCAAAGGTGTGGTTTTGCCAGCTACAGATAGTTTCTGCAATTGTGTTATGTTTGGAATTCTGGGAACTTTTCAGAGGGTATATACATGCTAGGGCCCTGAGAAGTAATGTGAGTGGTTGTTGGTCATTCAAGGGGGTTGGTTGTGGCTTGTTAGTCATCATGCTCAAAGAAGAAACAAAAGGAAAGAAATGAGATTGGGGGGAGGGATCTCTCTATATCTATCTATCATCTATCTATCTATCTATCTATCTATCTATTTATCTATCTATCTATCTATCTACCTATCTACCTATCTTTTCTCTATCTTCTTCCTCTCCTATCTAGTGATAGGAGATAAAAGCCGGGGGTGGAGGGGGTCACTAAAAGACGGAAAAAAGAGGAACCCATAAAGTAGCAAAGACCAGCCACACTCATGGGTCAGTCTAATCTAGGCAATTTTTCAGTAGAGTTTTTCCTCTAAGATGACTTTAGGCTGTATCAAGTTGACAATTATAGCTAACTAGGATGGAGTAGATAGTATATCCTGCATGGCCTGTATTACTCTTTGCTTCCTTGCCACCATATAGAGACAGATACTCTATTTCTTATAGGGATCAATGTGATTGATCAGTGTGACTGTGAAGTGACACCTCCAAAGCTGTCAGTCATGAAAAAATCCTTCATCCTTTACATTGTTTCCTCAAGTACTTTGAGGGAAGAGAGTCTAACATTTGCATTCCTAAGAAAGTTTCTTTTGGCTACACACATCAATGCCTTCCATGGTTAGGCTCAGGCTCTGTCTTCTAACCTGACATCTGAAGGGCTTCAATGTTAGACCATAAAGATGTTTCATCTCAGTGACACTGTCTTCACTCAGCTCTTTTCCTATTTCTTACCCTGATTGATTATGTCCAGCAACTTCTAGGTGTTAATGTCCCGATGTCCTGATGATCATTTGCCTTGTCATGCACAGACCCTCTTCCTCCAGAAGGCCTTCTCTGACTGGTAAATCCTCTTTTTCTCATGAGTATAGTCTGGTTTTGTTTTTTTTTTTGTTTTTTTTTTTTGTTTGTTTGTTTTTTTTTATGAGTTAGCATTTTTGTCTGCAAGATGATTTAAGTTTCTAGAGCAGAGGTATCAAGACTTCATCTTGATTTTACCTGACACCTGCTAGACGTTGTCAATCTATTGATAATCTCTTTATCTCATTGATTTTCTATGGAGCAGACTAACAATATAAAGAGGCTGGACCAAGATGGCTTCATTTGATGTTGTCTCAAAAATACAGGCTGCAGCTCTCCTTCAATGCAATGGGTGACTAGAGCCTAAGAAACTAATCTTCTCCACTATTTAGATAGAGGGATTATCCTAGAACAGTTCCATGGTGGAGAAGACAGAGTCTGGGCACAGACATAAAAGACTATACTGGGGATAGTCAATCAGACCATCTATGATCTACAGCATCCAAGGAGAACTTGAACCCTAGACAAACAAAAGGAAAACAGAAGCTAATCCTGAAAACCAGCCAAACATACTTGATTTCTGTAAGTCTATCTGGGCAGACATAGAAAAATAAGCCCAGATCAGAATCCCAAGAGACTTGGGCAGATGGAACAGGAGGTTGAGAAAGATGAACTGAGATCAGAACTCAGTGGCTTTAGTTGATATGAGCTGTGGCTGTGTCCAACATGAAAAGCCCCTAAGCCAGTGGTTCTGAACTTTCCTGATGCTAAAACCTTTTAATACAGTTCCTTATGTTACGATAACCCCCAGCTATAAAATTATTTTGCTTCTACTTCATAACTGTAATTTTGCTATTGTTATAAATACCTGATATGGAGGATATCTGTTACGTGACCCCCGAAGGGACATGACCCACAGGCTAAGAACTTTTGCTAGCAAACACACTTCAGGAAACTTGGACAAACAAGAAAGAACAAGGAAGTAAGAGAATGGGAGAGGCTGATGAAATTGTATGTGTAGATATTAAATTAACTCAGTATTCTATTGCTACAAAGTTCCTCTCACAGCCACAAGACAAGACTGGGCAAGTGCTGACCATCACCACATCCATGTGCAAGTCAAGTCACCTTAGGTCTAGAGACTATCTGGGAATGTCAGAAGCACTGGGATAAGGGACTTCATACTGGAAGGAGCAATGGGAGGGGCAGAAATGGTACTGACAGCTGCCACGAAGAGCAGACCTCCTTTGTATTTTGCAGTTACAATTCTGTGAAGGTTAGATCCTATGACCTTAAAAGCCATTGTAACACGGTGGCCGTGGCTGTGGAAGGGAGTACAGGTAGGAGACTGTGGCTCAGTAATTCTACATTGAAAACAAAAGACTTGCAGAAAAAAAAGTCTCCACTAACAAGTTATGGTGTGTCCAGGTGTCACATAAACGTCAACCTTGATTTATGTGCTCTGTCCAAGAATAAAGGAGACTCCGGATTACAAACTGTGTCTGGAACTCATTGTCTGGCCATTATCAGAACAAATCCCATTCCCAGATAATGGACATCTGTTAAATCTTTCACTGTTAATAGAAAATGTTGCCTATGGGACAGAGGCTTTTATGACAGTACTGTCTATTCTGTTATATATATATATATATATATATAAAGTGTTCTAAATCTTATTTTATCCAAGTAACCATGTTTGCATCTCTTTTTCTTTAGGGAGAAAGATAATGGGCCTCCAAAGAGTCCAATGTGTTAGAGATGTCATGGCATAATGAGGAGAATTCTCCTGCTCTAAGGCTTTTGTCCAGCCATAGAGATATATGCGCCAAACTCCTTGGCGTTCTTACTCCAGGCCCTGCACAACAGGATCTATAGGGGATAGAAATCCTGTCTCCACCAAACTGGCTCCATTGTAATTTACATTGTAATTTACAATCATACTAGCCTCTTAACATATCCTGAGCATTCCACATGCGTGCATCTCCCCTGGCTTTGTTACACACTCCTTCCTCTGCCCCAAACTCCTTCCCAGGTCAGAAATTACCATACTTGGTGATGGCAAACCCATCTACTCTGAGAATCGCTCAGGCTCAATGGTATGCTTTTTGCATTTCGATTTAATAATGTGATCTTCTCTAGAGGAATTCACTGAGAAGTCAAACTAGACCTTTCTATGCCAAACATTCATTTATTCCGTGTGTGTGTGTGTGTGTGTGTGTGTGTGTACCTCAGGATTTGCTTCCCAGGTGCTATCTCATTGGCTTGGAAGTCACAGAAGAGGATAGGCTACAAGCTGCAGGTCAGGGACTCTCAAGGACCTATCTGCCCTACTTCCTTAGCATTGGAATTACTGTCATGTTCAACTTTTCTGCATGGGTTCTCAGGATCAAATTTGTGTCTTCCTGCTTTCACAGGAAGCATTTACCAACTAAACTATCTCCCTAAGCCTCTTAACTAGAACCTTAAATCCACAAACTCAATGTGAAACCTACACAGACTTTATAATCAGCCAGTGAACCTTACCTTGGATCCATAGCTCTACTGGGGCTCTTTCCTAGTCTGTTTCATGATCTAATGAAGAAATCTAAGGCAAGATCAGACTTCTGTTCCTACCTTCATACTTAAATTCAGCAAAAGATGAAATGACACACGACACAGCCAATCTATGTGCTCCTAACAGGCTACTTTTCAATCTAGAACCACCCCTGGCCCCAGCTCTCCATCCTGTCTTAGGCATCAGCTGTTACTATCACCCTTCTCATTTAAGGACTTCAAATTACCTTTTCAGGTAGGCTATGTCCTGAGTTCAAATTCAGGCTCTTCCATTAGGCAGCCGAATAACCACTAGCAAGAGATATAATTTCTTCAAACTTCAAAATCTCTTATTTGTAAAAATCCAGATAACTGCAGTGGCAGTCTGGGGGTGGGGGGGAAGGTTGTTGCAAGAAAGAAGTGATGCAATGAAATAGAAGCTCTTAGGGGTGTGTGTCATGTTAAGTAACTACTTGAATGTGGCCCCAGGATAGCTGTGGAATGACAGAATGAGAGTGACGTCTTGTGATCAAGGCAGCAGTAGAAACATTAATTTTGAAGCATTTAAAAAGCATGGCTCCCAGAATACACATCCGTTAAACTGCAGGAGCACCAAGGGAAACTGTAGAAAACACCTTAAAGGGAGAGTTTACAGGCACCTAGAGAACAACCTGATAAGCCCTGGGATCCCAATGAACTCAACACTGACAGATATATGAGATGAGTTTTAACAACCTCATTGGCCTGAAGGAAAGAGGTATGCATTAATGATTAATTACAGTAGCAATGAGAATTCATATTTTACTCCAGTGCGTAGGCTACTATTCATGTGGATAACATACATTAGATGGTTCAAGCAATAAAAGCCAAAGTACTCTGGGTGGACGCTGTCACTATAAAGGTGAAGATAGACACAGAAAGCTAAAATGGTTTTTCTGAGACCGCCATGGAGAGTCTAAGACATAGACTTGACTTGAATTCTAGCTGCAAAGCCTGTGGTCTATGTACAGCACCATGTATCACTGCACTATCCCTTTCTCACCACAGACACTGATCATTAACATAGTCACTGAACAGACACAAAGCCTCACCATGCTTTGCAAGACACAAATTAAGAGGTTCCACACTTATCTTTTGGCATTATCACAGCTGAGAGGATCTCTTTTCTGTTTGTATCACTAGAATATACCCAAATGTTCATAAGATAACATTGGGGTGTGTATTTCCTATGAATTAGGTAGATAAAAAGCCTCAAGGTAAATCTATTTAAAAACTTCATGCTTGTCAACGAGTCAAATCTCCATCTGGAGACTGTCCATCTGAGTTGTCTCAAGTGATCTGTACTTTAGCTGGTGGTAGGCAACAAAATTGATCATGTGCTTGCATGAAGAGCCAAAACACAATTCCAAAACACACAACTCCATCACACATGTGATCCTAGTTGAAAGCCCTACAAAGCTACACATCCCCAGGAGCCTTTAGGGTCCAAGTTTCAGTCTTCAGGCATACCTTGACTGCATATACATGTGTATTTCCTGGGGCCTGTATGATGCCCTTGGAGCAGCCATGGAGAGAGAGAGACACGAGAAGCAGCAGAGCCACTGATGGGACAGGTGGATAAAAGAAGACACTGACTCTCACCAATGAATTCCAGCATCGTGTTCTAGACAGGAAGTTGTTTCTGCTCTCTGGATATATCAAGTTACATACAGATAAACTGGGTTCTCAAGAGAAGTATCCACTGTCCAATGGGCCCCTCTCTGCTTCCCCATGAGAGTAAGACTGAGAGCAGAACATCCAGAGCAATAGCCCTTTTGTGGAAAAAAAAAAAAAAAAGCAGCTTGTATCCACAGCTTCATGCACATATGACCAAAGAAAGGAAGTAGTAAGTGAATTTAATCATTGCCAGTGAGTGTCTCTGAAAGGCAGTGAGGCCTTACAGTTGAAAGAATTCCTTGTTGCAAAGAGAACAAAAAAGTCCAACTTACCATCTTTCAGCCCAACAATGCAGTAGCAATGATACACATCTGTTTGTTGATTTCTCTTCTAAGGCAGGGAATAAGTCTCCACAGAGACCCTGGGTGAATAATGCATACATCTTCAAATAAAATCAACCCTCAACTGTACCAGTGAAGAGAAACAGCAAGAATTCAAAGTATCTGAGAAGCCAAGAAAAGTTCTGCTTCTCTTTGGAAATGTTGCAGTGGCAAATAGGAGATTCGGCTGTGCATGCTGGGAACAAAATTCATGGATCATATACACCCCGTTTATTTCTATAGACACAAGCTGGCGTGCAGGTGCACACATCCACAGTTACACAGACACCCACACAAGTTGGTTGAGTCCCAATTCAAAGTGAGTGAGATTTCTCAGGGGGAGCTGCATTCCTTGTTACTGCCAGTGAGAAACAGGAGTAAAAATGCCTGTTGCAGATGCTGAAAAGTAGTTTCAAGCAGATTCTCAGAAAAATATCTTTACCTTCCCCCCTCAAGCTCTGAGAACATATGCTCTTAGAATTTGCTCCAATTCAGCAGTAGGCAGTATCCTGTACCAATGTGTCTTGTACCATAAATATTACACCTAAGGACTTGATTTCCAGCACACATAGGTACTATAAGAAATATATGTTATATACACATATATCACATGCTTATTATATATATATATATAAATGTAAATAAACATATACTGCTATAAGAAATTACATTTTTGTCAGGCAGCTGCAACACATATGAATCCATATATTTCTATACATACCTCTGTATCTCACCTTAGTTAAAAACCTCTAAGATAAATGATTTATCAGAACTCATAGAGCTAGTTAGAAGCTCTGCCAGAAAACAACCCAATCTCTCCATACCCTTCACAACACTTTGTCTATTTGCTTGTGCTGGTAAATATGTACTCATTTAAAATGGTCACAACCTCAATTCTGTCCCCATGTACTTGCCTCTCTTTCAAGAGGTAGTGACACTGCAAACATGTGCTGTTGCATCCCAGGAGGGCAGGCGAGAGATGAGCATGTGTTAAAGTTGACATGAGACAGACAAAGAGAAAGCCGGTATCCTGGTTCACTTGGATGTGACCCGTCATTCATCTGGGATTGTATAGTGTCACGAAGTATCTACATTCCCAGATCAAGAGAACTTAATACCCTTCTAACCCAAGAGGCTGCTGGAGGCAATGGAGAATGACTCCCACTGATATCCAGTTTATATGTCACATATGAAGAGTTCATCTTTGATGCCTATTGAATAGAGGCAGAAGATCAGAGTGAATTACTTAAAGAAAATATAGAGAAAATGATATATTTTTTTGCTAAGCTTAGGGTACATGGTTATAATTATAATGGTCTCCTTCTCTTTATTGTCTATGACTGTGTCTAGTCCACAAATTCTTCACAGGCAGTGTGACCATCAGAACCATGTTATATTCTTGGGCTAAAAGAGACAAGCCAGTGGACAAAAGTCCTTCACAGAAAACACAAACTCCACATGTACCACTCAGTACAAGCAGCAGGTTCCACTTCTGAAAGTGTATACTTATGAATGAAAGGTGCCAGGATTATGGAAGACCAGAGGTATAAAGAACAAGCAATGGTTTGAAGAGGAAAATAAAAAAAAAAAACATAGCAGACATTTGGATATTTAAGAATGGCCAGAAGTTACCACCTGGGGAAACACTTAGGTTTATGCTAGCACTTCTGCATCCAGCCATCCATGAATTTATACTAATTCATTCAGCTATCTTGACACTGGTTTGAAACAAATCCATCATGTAACACCATAGTTGATCCCTGTCTATGTTAAATACTGAGTACAAACTGGTGCCCACATTAGATTGCTCTGAATTATAGCTACAAACTTGAGAAGGGGGTCATGAAATGTTGAAATCATCAAGAAAATCAAATGAACATGTGGCAGTGCGATGACTAAGGAGTCCAAGAAGCTTCAGTGCTTCTAAAAATAACCCTGTCCAACAGCCAGCAGTCAGAAGGTTTACCATGAGGAAATTAAAAATCCAGGTAAGACATAACAGGTTTTAACAGGCCTAGAGATGGGAAATACTTATTCCAGCAGGGGAAATAGAAGGGTGTCGTTGGAGCAGAAGGTGGAAATATGCATGGCTAGTCACTCAGAAAGGACGCATTTCCTGCATGCTCCTTTAGGTATGTGTTCGCAACTGAGACAAAAATAAATATACAGACACATTTAAGCTGTGAGACTACTGTAGCCAGGGATTACGCCAAATTCTTATTGCTTTTCTTTTTTATTGGTACATGTGTGTGATATGCGCATATGCTTGTATGAATGTGTGTGGGCACATGTGTGTACAGATGTGAGTATGTGTGTTTGTATGTGTGGTTTCCGCGTGTGTGTGTGTGTGTGTGTGTGTGTACATGTGTAAGCCCAAGGTTGAACTTAAGAATTTTTCTCTGTTTTTGTTTGTTTGTTTGGGGATTTTTGTTTGTTAGTTTTGTTCTTTTGTTTTGCACCTTATTTTTTTGAGGCAGGGTTTCTCAATGAAACCTAAGAACCACTGATATTGTTGGTCTTTTTAGGCAGATCGCTCCAGGCATTTTCACCCTGCAAATGCTAGAACTGCTGGTGAGATGTTTCCCTTACCTGACATTATATGGGTTCTGGAGATTCAAGTTCCAATCCTTATGTTTGCAGCTTATGCAATAAGCACTTTAACCACTGAAGTTCTTCCCAAGCCCACTTTGTTTTCCTTCTTTTTTTGAACAGCCAATTCTTCCTCGTCTTCCAACACGTATAGAACTGCTGGCAGAGGTTACACCTCAGACTGAGAGATAAGGAGGAGACTGTGTGGACTGTGGCTCAAGCTAGGAGGTCTGAATTGGTGCATTGGAGTGGTCAGGTAACTCCAGAAAGGAGACAGTGGTAGATCACGGCTTGAAGGCAGTCCTATGAGCAAGTTGTGTCAAGAACTAGAAAGCAACTCCTCTAATAAAAAATATTTCTATGGGAGCATTCAACTGTGGTCAGATTTGAAGAAGTAAACAGAGACCAAGGCAGAAAGGCTCTTAAATCCAATGTGGACCCAACTCATTCTGACCCCAGAAACAAGGTGTCATGGAGATACATGGGCCAACTCTTCTAACTGCCACCTGGAAAGTCAAGTCCAGAAACATGTCCTTCTGCTAAGTTTCTCCATAGCTAAACACCAATCCACAAAGCATGGTGCATTCCCATCCCCCCCCCCCCAAGGCAACTACAGTCTTCAGTGGTTAAGTAACGAGGTAGAAGACAACACCAGTCACAGGAGAAGAGCCTAGATTAGACAATTTATGGGGAAAGTCTGTAGAAAAATAGAAGAATAGAGTACAACACTGCAAACTCTCCTGCCTGGGGACATAAAGCAAGAGACTCTGGTCAGGAATGTAGCCTTGGGAAGGGTGTCCCTGTTGTGAATCAAGGTCTATGAAGGTCCTCTTCATTTATGTGGTTTTAGAACATCTTGTTTGGCTTCCTGTCTCCAAACAGCTGGAAAGAAATGTCCTGCAGGTAGGTGAAAGGTAGAGCAACACATGGGGTTATAGCCACTTAAATAAATCAGCCAATGGGTAGTTACAACTGCAGTGTTTACATAATAATAAACATTAATAGGTAAGATTCATGGGGAAAGGTGGCAATTTACTGAAGGTCAAAAAGCTATTGAACTACAGAACTTGATCATGCGACCCCGAGCTTTCTGTGGTCTCCAGTGAACACTAAAAGCTGAATTCAGTCACCTGAATGAGCAGGGCTCTACCCACCACTCCACACAGATGACTTAGGGAGGTCAGAAGGGGTGAAAGGATGTCTAGGTACAGGCCAGAAGGAAAAATAGGAAGGAGATGAGAGTTTTCAGTGAAACAGAAGCAGCAGAATGTCTTGCCTACAAGATGCATAGGGATAAAGATGGAGCAGAGACTGAGGGAATACACAACTAATGACTGCCTCAACTTGATATACCCATCCATCCCATGGGAGAGAGGCAACCCCTCACACTATTAATGAAACTCTGCTATGCTTGCAGACAGGAACCTAACATAGCTGTCTCCTGAGAGGCTTCATCAGCAGTGGATGGAAATAGATGCAGATACCCATAGCCAAACATCAGGCAGAGCTCAGGGAGTCTTGTGGAAAGATAGGGGATAGGACTGAGCGAGCTAGAGGGGTCAAGGACACCACAAGAAGACCTATGGAGTCAATTAACCTAAGCCCAGGGAGACTCACAGAGGCTGAGCCACCAAACAAGAGCATGCAGGGGCTGGACCTAGACTCCAGACACATTTGGAGCAGATGTGCAGCTTGGTCTGCATGTGGGTCCCCTAACAATCAGAGCAGAGTCTGTCTCTGACTCTGTTGCCTTCTGATGCCCATTGGATCCCCTTCCCTTAGCTGGACTGCCTGGTTGGGCTGCAGCTGGAGAGGATGTCCCTAGTCCTGCCAGGACTAGATGTCCCAGGTTGGCGTGGTACTCAAGGGTGGGGGCTTCCCTTTCTCTGAGGAAGGAGGTTAGCAGGGAAGGATTTTGTAAAGGAGGGACTCAGAGGAGAGGAGGGAGGGGCTGTGATGAAGATATAATGTGAATAAAAAAATAAATTTTTTGAAAAATAAAAAGAATATGCTACTGTGGCCAAGCAGTGTCTGGGGGCTCTACACAGAAACCCAGAACTGTCCTCGCCCATTCCCTACTAAATAAAATAAATGGCTTTGCCTCGTGTCACAGTTTGCATTTTGAATCTGATTCATGGAGAAAGCATTGGCAGGTAATCTCTATCCATTTCAAGTGTTTAACTTTTCAGGCAGAATACTAATGCAAACATGCAAAAGAGGAGAACCATCAGCCTTGGCACCAAGAAATCAATCTTTCAACACAAGGAATAAATGAAACTTCCCAACACTTTCAATACTTTTGTATTCTCCGTCTTTCCCTCATTATTCACTGTTAGTGGCTTCTTGACAGTTGAGATGGATTTGCCCCAAGGAGGGTAAAAAACTAAATTGACACATTCTGCTATGATACAAAGTTTTTACCCATTGTTTTCTTGCCTTCCCTAACATGTTCACTTCCCCACCCCAACCTATCATCAACAAGAAGCACCTTCCCTTTCCTTTTTCAGAAAGTAATTGTGTGTGTGTGTGTGTGTGTGTGTGTGTGTGTGTGTGCTATCTCTGGAGACACTACAAGATTTGAAACTTTGGGGAGGTCAGCTAGCCACCAATGCCATCTTTAGGACTTCCCTAAAATACTCTCAAAGTATAAAATATCCTCACAGTCTCTGAATAAAATGTGTGCCTTGGGAAACTTGTGGTACAGATCTTTTGGTCTCTCATGGAGATGAGCAAAAGAAAGCTTAGACAGAGTTATGCACCCCACAGCTGGTAAATGGCAAAAGTGTGGTTGCAATTGTTATCTCCTTGTTCTTGTACTACTCTGTGTACTTGTCTTATTATTGTAGCTCAGGCTGGGAGGATTTACAGAGGTCCAGCCTGGTAAAAGAAGTGGCCGAAGCCTGGGGCAGTGGCTTCCTGGAATGCTCAGTAGAAGGATAACAATAGGTACAGGAACAAAGATGAAGCCTTGGAAGCCCATGAAGCTGGCAGCACCTTGGACAGAGCACAAACCCCAGAAAGAGGCAGTTGATTCTGACAACAGATAGGAGACAGGCTAGGAGAATATTAGAATTAGTGAAAGAAGATTCACAGGCCAGGGGACGTAGCTGGAATGACCCTAATAGGACTTTGAACAAATGAAGCTAAGACCCACTGTGGCCCAAAAGAAAGGCTGGGAAATGAGAACCATCTTCCAACATTCACTGAACCTTCCCCAATGTGTTAGCCACCCCTACTAAGGTCTGGAAGTTCTGAGAAAGAGACACTGTTTATTTAATTTCTAAGTTTACGGAAATACTGCTAAACCAGAGAAGCATGGTTTAGTGAGTTACATGGGCAATACTAAAGGCCTACCTACTATCAGAATCTAGAGCAGTGATTCTCAACCTGTGGGTTATGACCAACCCGTTCACAGGAGTCAACTAAGGCCATGATTCATAACAGTACAATTATAATTATGAAGAAACAAGGAGAAAAAAATTATAGTTGGGCAGTCACCATAACATGAACTGTATTAAAGGGTCATAGCATTGGGAAAGTTGAAAGCCACTGCTCTAGGAGAACAGCTATAACTAACCCGAAGAGGAAGGAGAGGAAAGATGGTTTTCCATGCTTATATCCAATATATATGCCAATATCCTCTCTCTACCATGCAGTAGCAAGAGCATGAGACTGGGGTGTGCAGTCTGAACCACTCTAGCTGTGCAACTTGAGTCTACATGATTTGTGTTATTATTACTCCAAACTAAGACCCATTCCATGAGCAAAAACCAACCCCTGACAATCCCTGACAATGATACTCTGTTATGCTTGCAGACAGGAAACTAGCATAACTGTCCTCTGAGAGGATCCACACAGCAGCCAATAAAAAGAGATGCAGAAACTCAAAGCCAAACATTAGATGTAGCTTGGGAATCTTATGAAAGAGTTGGGAGAGTAATTGAGGGACCCAAAGAGGACAAGGACTCCATAGGAAGACCAACAGGGTCAATTAACTTGGACCCTTGGGGGTTTCCAGAGACTTATCACCAAGCAAAGAGAGAGCACAAGCTGGACCTAGGCCCCAGCACATATGTATCAGATGAACATCTTGCTCGTCATGAGGGTCTCCCAACAACTGGTGCAAGGGCTGTCCCTGAGTCTGTGGTTTGCCTGCTCCCCTAAATGGACTGTCTTGTCTAGCCTCAGTGAGAGAGGATGTGTCTAATCCCACAGCATATTGATGTGCTGGGTGGGGTTGCAGGCATTAGTGGAGACTGATACCCAGAGGTCTCCCCTCCTCTTTTGAGAAGAGGAACATGGAATGGGGGGAGGACTTACATGAGGGGGTACTGGGAGGAGATTGGTGATATTGGAGTGTAAATTGAATAAATAAATTCATTAATTTAACAAAAAAAAGGAAAGAAAAAAGAAAGAAAGAGACAGCCATTGGCAAGCATATGCTAGGAAAGAGAGGACCAAGAACGGTGGTTGAGGCCAGACATCATAGATCCAGCTGTGAATATTTATAAGAACTTTCTTAGAAATCGACTGTAGTTGGTCAGAACTCATTATTTTGCCCAAGTTTTCCTCTAATATGGTCTATAAGTCCTGTAAGCTATGAGTGGAGTGCCTTATAGTACTAAATTATGAATGTAATGCCTAAAAGCTCAAAGTCAATATATGTTAATACACGCTGATAAACAGTTTTAAAGTCACATGGACTAGGCCATCTTTTAGATACTTAGTCCATCCCTTAAAGTGTTAACTCTAATGTGACTACTGTTAATTAGCGGATTGAACAGGACACTTACACAGTAGAGTTCTTTCTTATCTTTTAACCACAAGGTCCCTGAGCTGGGGTGGGGGGATAAAAATGAGGTATGAAATGGCAAGGTGACATCAGCCTCAGCTAAATGTCAATGAGTAGCTGCTTTACCCGGCACCGTGCTGGAAACTGTTCCAGGCATGTTTGTTGCTGTTTGAGTCTCAGTAACACAGGGTATTGACAGCCTGTTTCAGACAGGAAGAAATTTGCCTATGACCATGTACTTCATCCTAACAAGCCAAACCAGAACTCAAAACGTCTCATGGAAAACAAACAAAACAAAATGAAACAAAAAAAAATCACACTCTTTAGGGAAGCATTCTCATGGTCTCCTGTTTGTGGATGCATGTGCATCTCTCAATGTTCCTTTAAAAAGACTTTGAAAACTCTGGCTTTGGCCAACATGCATGCTGTATCAATCAGATGTTTGGATTTTTTTTCTCTCCAAATTTTATTCCTTCCAACATATAATCTAAAAAGAAAAGGATCAAGTTCAAAACCAGTTCAATAAAAACCATCCCAGAAATAAATGATTGCATTTATTACCATGACTCTGTTAATACTATTGATTTTCCCCTGCTCCATTTCCCCTCTCTTTGCTCTCTTTACAGACCACTAGCAGAGAGGGAGCTCACTATTAACCCCACAGACAGTGCTAATAGATCACCAAGCTGTCACTCTCGCCCTCCTTTGTGTGTGAGCATAATAATTCCAGGCCACGACACAACTTTTTGCCTATCAGTCACTGGGGCCTCCTATTGGAGACAATGCACTCATTACAGGAAGCTCCAGAGACAGGCAGGCTGCTGTCAGCTTTGCAATCACCGATTAAAAAGTCACTTTAATTTTGTAATGCTTCCAGTAATATATCACACGTTGCCTAAAATATAGTTCAATTCTGCCCCAAACCACATTGTCTATACACTGGGTGTTAGATAATTCCAAGTTCTCCTTTTCTATTTAATGCCTAAGTGATCAGCAATCACCAGCAGAGACAAGTTAGTGTCTCTGGGCATACTACCTCCTTAAGGAGGTAAGCCAAGCTCACCTACAAGGCTGAAGAGTAGATTGATAAGTTGGTGGGGAGATAATGATATAAGTATCTCCCAGTATTGATGCAAAGGAAGAGAGGGGTCAGAGTGTCTGTGGAGCTAGAGGATGCAGCTCTATGATGGAGCTAGAGGATGAAGGGAACTCCCAGGTGCCAACAGCACACATGGTGACTCATGCTGCCCCAAACACCTCATTCCCTGCATCTTTGTTACCACAAAAAATAGGAAGTCTCTCAATTTACCACTTTTTCCACCAATCTTAGCAACCACACAGTTGATTCCCTTTTTTTTTTTTCCCCATTTCAACCACTTCCCCTGAAATGGAGCTATAGACTTTAATAATCACATTAAAGCCCAGGTCTGAATCCAAGAGAACAGATATTTCAATGTAGCAAAGAAACAAGCCAATTCCAGGTTTTCTCAGCTCCTAGAAGGTCACCATTTGTAGCTGAATGAAGAAATATAAAGAGAAACAAACTAGAGGATATGCATGGAGGACTCTTCTAGGTTTGGGCAGTTTCAAATTTCAGTCTTAAGGACGTTTCCCCTACCCTCTAAATGAAAAGGAAGTAACTGATTTTTTTTCCCATGCAAGCATGACGGCCTGCAAATTCATGTGTGGCATCCATAGAACAAAGATCAGGAGCAATTGAAAGCCCACCAGCACTTTCAGATTCTCTAAAAGCCTTGACTTCCATGAGAAATTGGGGCGACATTAGACAGAGACGCATTTTGGTAAGAAACTACTGTGATATAGAAGACATGGTGGGGATGGGGAGAGGGGCACCAGTGGCCATAATAGCTAAGAACTATAGTGAAAGCCAACAGATAGAGCCAGATCTGGATACCCAGGTCCAGCTACAGATGCTTAAAAGAGGTCCCAACCACAACTAGGCTATCTCAGATATCACTCATTGGCTGAAGCGCAATTTCACATGAATTGGCTTCTAATAGCTGCTATGTGCTTTGCATTTCATTGAGAGAAGTGGGCCTTCTCCCTCTCATCTTAGAGTCATGTAAATTTAGAGTTGGACAATGTACTGCAACCATTAAGATCCAGGGAGGCACACTAAACAATGTGGGTAACCAGCAGTTTGAAAGCATGGTTCCTGGCTGGGCACGGAGCAGCTCTGAGTGTGAAGTTATATTTGGACTGTGAGCACCTGGACACAGAAACTGTGGTGTTTATATCTACGGTGACCCTTCCAGGTGTCCTGAATCCAGTTAGGGAGATTAAAAGAGCTATAAAATACAGAAAATAATTCATACCACCTAATTATCCATTCGGTGACCCACACTTTAGAGTGAATTCACAACTTTAGGGTACTTAGCATGGCTCAGACTGGTCAGGGAAACGATCCAAGGAAGTTGGGTGAGGCCAACGCCTACCTCTATAGCTCAGCTACACATAGACAGGAGTTTTTCCCTGTTGGGTCCACCTAAGTATCCCTGGTACCTGGAAAAGTGCCTAGCACACTGGTACTGGATGGACATTTATTAAATGGATGTACATACTAAGCTTATTGAGTTCTGCAACAGGCCTCGGAGTTATAAAGATAATAAGAATTGTTAGCTGAAATAGCATTGGGTCCAGTGGGAAGGACAAAAGAAGAGCAGATGATTATCAACTAATGTGGTGAAAGCAGCTGTCAGGAAGCTGTGCCCAGGACGTGCATAGCCAGCGGGCCTGGAAACATTCGTCCAGTTTGTCACATCATTTATTGAGACATAGACACTCCTGCCTATTCAAACCACATGAGTCCAGGAA
Organism: Arvicanthis niloticus; assembly: GCF_011762505.2. Lineage (NCBI taxonomy): Eukaryota > Metazoa > Chordata > Mammalia > Rodentia > Muridae > Arvicanthis > Arvicanthis niloticus. The sequence continues at coordinate 18,347,009 of NC_047678.1, forward strand.
GAAATGGAGATGAGGTGTGTGAGGGAAGCAGGGGGTGCTAGTGTAGCACTCACCCCATTTGAATTGAATTATCTATAAGCTTGCTGTTAGCGCACAGTTCAGAAAACAGCAACATTATCATTTCAGTTAAACACATTACGCTGTACTCAGACACCAAAGTACAATACAGTCATTAACACACTGTGCCAGAATGCTTATTGACACAGAACTATGTCTCCAATATATAGTTACTTGAAATGTATGATTCAAAACAAATGCATGCAGTATGGTTCATTTTACTAAAAAAAAAATAATCTTTATGCAAAGTAGGAAAAGATGTGCTCACAAAAATAATATTTTATTACAATTAATTCAAATAATAGTTTGTAAATAATAAAATTACTACTTTGCTTTTTCTTCTGTCTTTCCTTCTTTCTTACCTGTTCTTATCCAAAATGAGCATACATTATTTTAATGAGGAAAAAGCTATCTTGATCACAGTGTTTTTCCCTCTGCCCCTCATTAGCTAAACTAAGAAGTATGTGGAGAGCAAACAGCATTAAGGGCTGTCTGTCCTGGGCAGATCTGCTGCCAGACTCCGATTCCATGCTACTTCCAGCCCAGGGCTAAGTGAGGATTCAGCATCAACCAACCCCTGAATGGCCGAGTCCAGGAAGGCTAGAACTCTAGCCCTCATTTGATCTAGACATGACTTCTCATCCTCTCTCCTTGAACACATACTCCTGCTACTCCAAGCTTGAGCAGCCTCATTATAAAGCAGAAGGTTTTATAATGAGGCCCTGTGTTTATTGTTATTTATTGATGATCTCAGAAAGGAGCGTGCAGGAACAAATTCCCCAGCTTCCTTGGGTAATTTAACAGCAAAGACATTACGCCGGGAAGGGCAATGAAAACATGCTGGGGACAATACAACAAAATCTATGTGCCCCCAAATGACCAGATGCCTTGTCTTTCTCCCTAATGTTGTGCTAAGTCTGAACCACCTGGATGGGAGCCATCAAAGTGCTGCTTGCTGATAGGCCTGTGGGTCAGCTGGAGAGTGGGAGGGCGCCACTGTCATCCATAGGCTCAAAAGACCTGTCATTCACAACTCAGACAGGCCCTGGCCATAAGTGTGCTTGCTCTCCCCTGTTCCCTCTCTAGCTCTCCTCCCTCCCCTTTCCTCTCTTCCCTAACCTCCACTCTCATTTTTTCTGTCTTAACAAGACAAGTATGTGATAAGGTTTAGGGTTTCTCAAAATCACCCAGGAAGTATAGAGGGATGCTTTTAAATAGTTTGACAATGAGCAGAGTGTGACTGGAAACTGACCGAATTTGTTCACTGGTGGATAAGCGGGTAAAGAAGCCATGTGTACATCCACGAAGGTATATTACTCAGCCTTAGATGAGAAAGCCGACCACATGTAACATATGGACGAACCTTGGGAATCGACGCTAAGTGAAATGAGCCAGTCACAGAACAAATAGCATGTGAATCCACTTACATGGTGTGTTTAGAACCATCCAATTACTAAACACAGAAGGAAGGTGTCTGCCAGGAGCTGGAGAAAGAAAGTAATGGGACATCCCTAATCAAGAAGTACAGTTTCAGGAATGCCAGATGACTAACTTCTAGAGCTCTACTTACAACCTGGTGCCTACAGTTAGCAACACCGTGCTGCACACATAGCAGCTTGTTAATAAGGAAGATGTCCCGTTCAGTCTTCTCACTAACAGCTCTAAAGGAAAATGAACCCACAGCCAGAGGAAACTGGAAGGCTAGATGGGTTGACATCCATATGGATGAGGATAATGTGGTCTCCCACTGCTCCACCAACACTGATGATCTCAAACCTTAATCTCCCCAGTGTCTGTGGGTGGAGAGCATATAACAGCCACAGCTAAGCATTGGAAGCAGCTTCTACCCTCCTACCACCCCACTGCTTTGCACATGTAAGACCTGCTGACACATGGTGATGCCTTTAACCTCAGCTTCATGATCTGATGAAACTGGCATTTCCTGAACAAAGGTGGTATAAGAAGCTGCCACAACGATGACTGGGCCTTAGTGGGTTGGGAAGTAATAAAATGAGAATGTTTCTGTTATGAGTCTTTATGTTGAAAGAATAATCAATAATACAAACTAGAAAAATCTACCCACCCAGGATATTTGGAAGTTAAAAGCATTTCTCTCAATAAAACATAAGTAAAAGAGACATTCTGAAACAAGAGGGAACTACTTGGCTTTGGTTTTTATGAAAATATACACAGTGAAACACACAGGACAGAACAGCATTTATAGGACAATGCAGAAGCTTAACGGGAAAAAGGTACAAATATTGGTGAGCTCAGATCTCCATCTTCCTTAACTGGCAAAAGAATAGCAAGATGAAACCAAAGGGAGTGTGGGGAAACAGTTTAATATACAATTTCAATTTAAAAATGTAATGTTGAAAGAGTAAAAACAACCAAGAGAAGGTTCTTAGAAAAGATTAATTAAACTGATACACATTTGGTGAGGTTCATGAGAAGGGAGAGACGAATAGTTACTATCAAGGAGTTTTAATGAAGACGTGTTCTAGGTATTGCTGGAACAATCAGAGACAAGGCCATGGCCCCATCTTCAGAGTCTTGAGAACGCAGGGCATAGAAAACCCATAAAGCCATGGAAGGCATTAACAGGCAATTTAAGAGAGCACTTCAGGTTAGACAATCATCATAGAGTAGGCCCTGACTAAGGAAGCCAGTGTGGTCAGGCAAGGACACTACAGATGCTAGGAAGGGAGTCTTTAAGGGTCAAGTGGACTCCGGTGATCAAAAGGAGACCATAGATCAGTGTTTCCAAGTTCAGGATGAAGAACCTGAACCTGAAATTCAGGAGAACTGAGTTGACATCCCATCTCAGCAACTAATCAGCTTCATGACCTTATACAAAGTGTCAATCTCCCTGAGCTCCTAATAGTGCCTCTCTTAGAGCGTTGTCCTACGCATTAAGAGAGATAGGTATCAGTCATATGCTGCAGTGCGGCACTACTGAATACTGTCATTTTAATGTGTTTATCATTATAGTCTAATCTACTAATTTGGGCAAGAAGGCAGGACCAGACCTTTGTGAACAGGCCAAATAGCCTTCATCCCTCCACCCACTCAGGATCATTTCATAAGCTATGAGCTAAGATCAATTCAGTTCCACTAAGCTATCCAGGTGCTTACCAAAAGGAAGGAGAACCATTGGTCAATCTTCAAGACACTGAACTGCTCCCTTCCCCCGCACTATGTGTGCACTGGTGTGCGTGCATGGTGTGTGCGCGCGCGCGTGCACACACACACACACACACCACACCACACCACACACACACACACACACACACTCACGCACGCACGCACGCACGCACGCACACATGTGAACACACACAGTGGGCCCTTGGTACTTTCCCCATTTCACATGGCATATAACTCCATAAGGAACTGTGTCAGTCAGTAAAGTGTTTAAAGTACAAGACAAAAAAAAAAAAATATCCCTAAGCAACAGCTGTGGGAACTCGCCTCAAATAACCACTTCACCTATGAAAAGCCAGGTGTCAAAGGCTAGGTTGGAAAACAAACAATACAAAACGACTGAATTGGAAGTTAGTTCTAACTTTAACCTCAGTTTTCCGGCCAAGAGCCCTGGTGGTAGTGTAGCTGGTAACCCGAAATAGAAAGGAACAAGCCTGGCTGACCAGCCACCAGGTAGAGGCCCAAGAAAATGGGTTTTACTGAGCAGAAGGTGGAGTCACACTTTCCACAGCCCAGCAGCAGAAAGAACCTGCTTCCTTCCTACCAGGGCAGAGTGAGTGGATGGAGCTCAGAGCTTTCTAGGAGAGATGGCCAGCCACAAGGATCATAAATCACAGAAATGGAAAACAAGAGAGAAAAATAAAACCCTTGGCTTCCTGCAAACTGCCAGCCACTTTCTTTTGGTTGTAAATAACCACAGTTAAACCAGGCACCCTTTGCACTTCTGGGTAGGAACGGGAGTGAAACATCTGATGGGAGAATTTTAAATCTTTTCTTCCCCCAAATCGACCTCACCATCCAGGGCTTAAGTCTTCTCGCTTGAAGAGAGCATGGTACACCTGCCTCATATACTTCCCCCTGCGCCTGCCCAAGGTCCATTTAGAAAAGGCTGTATTGGGGCTTCCCCTGCATTGTATCCTGAATGAACAGTCAATTAGGCCTGGAAGAAAGAGTGGGCAGCCTTTAGCTGTGGGCCCAGATACCCTCAGTGACAGTTCTTATTCTCATCACCTTGTAAACCTCCAACAGTCAGCTGGAGAATACATGACTGAGCCTAGATTAGAACCTACATTGTAGGTCTGGATCCAAAGCTTAGGGTACACAACAAACATCACACCTGACTCAAGAAATACATCAGAGGAGGGATAATTCTCGCCTCTCCTTTCATTTTTGCTATTCTTTCTCTGTAACTTTAAATAGCTGCCATAATACAGTGCATTCTGGTAGCTAAGTCTTGGTTCTGCTTGGTAACATTGAGGAACTCAGGAGCAAAGCAGTTAAAAATAGAGAAGAGGCAGCAGGTTTCAAGAGTGCTGTCTTCTAACTTAGAGCTACATACACTTTTGTGTACACCCAAGAGGAACTGCAAACCAAGATCAAAGACATCATGACAGTCTGTGGAGACGAGAGTTTCGGTGTAATTTGGAAAAGAGCAAAGGAAAAAGAGAAATTGGGTCCTCTGGGTAGAGTAAGATAGAAATGGAATTTGAACACCCTTGCCTGCAGCCCAGGCCTTGGTGACAATGTACCTCCGATCATCAGTAACAAACACAGCAGTAAATATTCCAGGAAGAACGTTAGTCTTCTCCATTCCAGGGGTAATTAGATTAAATACTATTTAACTCCCATTTCAATAAGCCACAATGCCAAACTTATCTTCAAATGAACTGGTGGCTTCAGAGAATTATCAGTGACAGCTCATTAAAACTGGTTTTGGAAGATTTTGATTCATCACAGATCTTAGTTATCTTAGGCTAACAAGCAAAGTATAAATATATTAATATTATTTTAAATCCCATTTCTCAATGTAGTCCTTCCTTTCATTTGCATTATTGAACTAAAATGATAGATTTTATATAAAATCGAGTCTGCATCTATACAAGCCGACTACTAATGCATCTACTCTTCACTTTCTACAGAATATGCCATACATTGCACCAAATTAGTATGGCTAATTTGAATTTGATTTGCATTAGCTATTTGCATATAGTTAATACATTTTTTTTACTTAATCCTAACAATCATACCTTCTGACAGTCACACTTAGTTTAATAGTTTAACATAATTAAGGAACATCATGCTATGACCAATTAAATTCAACAGTAAGGGTTTCTGTGAATGCCCTTCCTTTAGTGGAGAGAATCTATACATTCCTCAGGCATGGGAAACATTCAAAATGAGATGTCACCTGTAGCATATATACTGTTGCCCATTAGTTCACTAATTCTAACACTGCAATTAATCTCTTCTAGAATCTTCTCTGAGCATGCCTGTGAGGTCAAACTCTAAACATGGCAGTGCAGGGTCACACTGGAGACAAGTCTACAGTGTTCAGAGATTCTGTCCAATTACCATCCAACAAGACTGCAATTATACTTTCTAAACTAGGCATAGTTCAGAAACATACAGTTTCTAAATTATTCCCCTACATCCTTGACACTTCTTGCTAATATACTAGTCTGACAGATAAATAAAAATAAATCACAGTGTTTCATTTATAATTCTTTAAGGGAGAGTGCAATGAACACGTTGGCAATGCTTTACTGTGCGTGGATGGACTGCATGCCGACGATTCTCTACTGGATTGTTTAACTATTTTCTCATTTATTTCTTGGGATAATTTGTATGTCATCTACCTATGGAGGAACTTTCCCATGTTCTTTTACTTTCTTCTTCACCATCATCATCACCATCACCATCATCACCACTGACAATGTCATCTTGGCTATTGTTATGTAAATTTCCTGGAGATGCTTTAAAATGCTTCTTAGAGTAAGATCCACCAATCCTCTTTGTTTCTTTTTATGTTTTTATTGATTACTGTACCTGATACTCTTCTAGAACTTCTATTTATAGGAAACATGATGAAAGTGTTAAGACTTTCTTCCTCTTTCCAAACATCTACCTAATTGCTTCACTAACCCTTTCCCTCTGATTTGAAGAGTTTATCATGTATTAGATAGGAATTTTCATGGACTTCAGCCTGTTTCTTCATTCTTCTATTACAACAACTACTCTTCTAGCCCTGCACCGACACAAAACCTAAATAAGCTCTGTGTACTTACAACAAGCTTTGCAACTTAGTAAGAGTGGTTTGTATCTGTCCTTTGTCTTGTTTTCACAGATAATCTCAAGGGTTTAATTTTCTGGATCAGAGGTCTGCAAAGTCTTCCTCAAGGGGCTGACGAAAATATTTTAGACTTTTGTTAAATGTATGGTCTTCATAGTCACTATCCAGCAGAAAGTGTGCTCTGAATGGTCAGTAACCAAATGAGTATGTCTGCATCTGATAAAGTTTATTGACAATGAAGGACATATACACAGTGTGCTGAGCTTTGAGCCTGATGAATCCTAGTCTGCGTTTTGGAAAACTTCTTTCATCCAAACAAAAACTATTTGGGACGAACGTTTGCCATTTCTTAGACTTCAGTGGTGAATCCTGTGAGAGTTACCGTTGTTACATTTTCAGCTATACTATCTAAGAATGTATTCTTTCTGCTTACTGGCAACTGCATTTGTTTTTTTCAATGAGATTTTGAATTTCTCTTCTAAAAGCTCCAATATGTTTCTTGTTGAATTTAGTGTGAAGTGTCTTACCTGTTTCTGACTTTGTTTCCTTTGACTTTTGTTCCAGGCTCCCAAAGATAATCCTTCAATAGACTAGTTTCACACATGGCTTGTAGCAAAGTCTACAGCCTTTCTTGAGGAAGTCCTGTGAACCTGTATGTCCCCTGGCCTTGTAACGCCACACTTGTAAAGGTGTATACTTCTATGGGAAGAAAGTCTAGATGTTTTCTCAGAAGTTCAAGATCATGATATATTCACCTTCCTCAAATATGAGCTCTGGGGCCATTGTGGGTAAAAATAAGGAAAAAATAAGCAAAGGATTAAGGAGAGTCTCCCCCCACACACACACACACTCCCACAGCAGGAGAGTAATATAGGTATGAGGAGGACTTCCCACTGCTATGCATGTGAGCATTGCTGACTGAAGCCTGAGACGTCCTTGAAAGCCTAGGTCATCTGACTTTCTAGCCTCCATGTCTTCTCATCTCTTCCCCTCAGAGCCTGGCTCTCCCAGCTTACTTGGGGGTGGTGAGACTGACTCCTACCCTTGCCAGGACTTTCCTGAACTGAAACTTGATGTTTTCTTCTGAAAGAAGAGGACCCTCTCATTCATCCTTTTAGACCCTTGGTTTTTCTATTTGCAAGATATGGATCTTAAAAAAGAGACACAAAAATAAAGTTATCAAACCCCTAAATGGGAGGAGAAAATTCCTACCAAGACCATATGGGAGATGTTCTGTTACAATTAAACAGCACAGAGTGGGTAAGCCATGCACTTGAAGTAGAAAAAATAAAAACCTGGACCAGACAGCATAATGATAGAACTTCCTGGAGAGATGAGGCCAATGCCTTTCCTAGCTTTGAATCATTTTTTGACACAAGTATCCTCTGGGGCACATCAAAACAAAGTTTATAAATTCCCCAAAGTGGATCATGTGTTATAATTGTATATAAAATGTTCTGTAGAGACATTCATGGATTGAAGGTTAAATCTCCCCATTGGTGATACTACTAGGAAGTTCTGGAATATTTAGGACACAGGGCCCAGCTGAAAGGCCTAAGTCACTAGAGGACAGTCTTGGGGGTTGTATCTTGCCCTGGGGCTCTATTCTCCCCTTCTCTCTGTCCCCTGTCTATCACAAAATAAGCTGATTTTTCCCAAGCACATGTTCCCTTCCATCATGATCTTTCTGATTGACCCCAGCTGAGGAGCAACTGAGCCAGTCTGTGGACTAAAATTATAAGTCAAAATAAATCCTTTATTTAGTTGTTTATGGTGGATATTTGTCACAACGCCAAGAAGTCTTATTGATAGAGCACGGTAATATTTTATTAAAAGTAGCTTCCCTTGTTCAAAGTAGAAGTTGGTCCTTCTACCAATTATTGATTTCATAAATGATGACCATTGAATGAAGAGCTGGTCAGACCTGTAGACACTGGACACCACATTAGAAATTAAACACAAGATATCCATAAATCTACTTCCAAAATTCAAGGCCCTGGCTAATACTCATCCAAGAATCAGAGTGTCAATTCATCTCAGTGAGATTCAGGGCTGAGGAGAAAAATATAACATATTACTACAACTTCAAACCCAATGCTTCATGGATTCTCTGTAGTTGGAAGTAATAAGGGAAGGATATGGGCTCAGGGTGTGCCACATATAAGGAGTCTTCAGATACCCTTATGCGTGCTTGACTCTAGGCCAGAGACCTCCAAGAATTAAATAATCTTTACAATGCCTATGATTAGTTCCTTGGTTCTACCTACAGATTAAGAGTCCAAAGCCCAAAGAGGTAGAGTTGATTCTTTAGGTTATTGAAGTTTGTAAGTGGCAGATCTCAAATTCAAAAGCAGTAGCCCAGGGCTAGGAATATAGCTCAGTCAGCAAAGCGGCTGCTGTGTAAGCATGAGGACCTGGATTTGGATCTGTGGCATGCAAGAGCCATAGATGCCATTTTCCTCACCTCATCTGTGTGAACATCTAAAACCCATGTAGGAATGGGAAGTCTTAAAAATCCACTTGTCAAGTGGCAGTGGGTATCTGTAACCCTAACGTTGGGCATGCAGAGACAGGTGGAGCCAGAGAGCTCATCAGCCACCTAATCTAGCCATATCAATTAACTCTAAGCTCAGTGAGAGGTTCTATCTCAAAGACTAAAATAGAGTGGCTGAAAAAGATCCATAGTACTACTTTTTGTTTATACATACTAACTGCACACATACAAATAGGTATACAGAGAGAATGAGAGAGAGAGAGAGAGAGACAGAGAGAGAGAGCGAGAGAGACCGAGAGAACAAGCATACACAATGGCTACAGGTCCTTTCTCACAAATGTCAGTGTCATCCTTTACCTGGCTACAGTAAATATGTCCCAGAAAGACTGGCAGATGCCCAGGACAAATTCTGCTTCCACCAGAATTGAATTTGGTCCCAGTCTACACCAGTCTCTTTGAAGCAAACCCCAAGGGGTAGCTAGATTAACATGTTTGCTATTACTCTTGGCTTGTGGGTCCTAGAATAACAGGGCTAAGCTCGTATAGCCAGCACAGGGCCAGAATACAGTCAACAGAATTTCATACAAATACTATGAAGACTATGCCAACACAACTCCTGCCAAAATAGTAGCACTCCATGCCAACCAAAGAAACAGTACCTAAATGTACACTTCTATGATTTAATCATTTCAGCAGGGCAGAAATGCAGTGAGGAGACAAGCTCTCTCAACAACCGCATTAACGGAAGGCAGTAAGGCAAAGATGTGGCATCAAAATAATGGAAATTGTCATGTTTCTCTCAGGAAACTGCCCTTCCTCAAGTAACCACTCACAGGGGAGCTCTTATGGTCAGAGGGGTGGCAGCATCTGCAATCTAATGTGTGAGTAACCATCACTCACACACATGGGAGCATGCACACACACACACACACACACACACACACACACACACACACATTTATATCCTAACATCACCTCTGTACCATGTGTGGTCTGGCAAATTCATCAGCTTTTCTAATCATCAGCTTTTCTAAAACTGCTTTCTCTCTCAAATGAAAGCACTGACAATATTCCTACACTGCTACCTTCTTCATCTTTTCATATAGCTCTAGACAGCTTGGTACTTGTTCTGTAGACAAGGCTGGCCTCAAACTCAGAGGTCAGCCTAGCCTGCCTCTGTGTCGGGAGTGCTGGGATTAAAGGTGTGTACCATTATTCCAGCATGTTCTATCTAGACTTTCTTCCAAAGTGAATGAGATCACTTACAGAGCATGCTCAGCACAGATGAGTGCTCAGTGGGAGCACTCCTTCCATGGAGCTGACACAGCCCCAGCAACACGAACCTGAAGCGACAAAGGTTTCTGTCTGGGAACTGTGGGGAGCAGAGATTGTGTGCTGTCCCATCACTAGAGCTGAGTAACTAAGTAAGAATGTTATAGAGCAGAAAATTATAACAATAACTGTTATTTCTAAAGGGAGATCAGGAACCAAAAGCCATCAGCCCTGACCATGTGCCACTTTGCAGAGCTTAGCATATATGTCATCAAAATAGCTCTCAGCTTGGCAAAGCAGAGCCTGGGGCCAGTGGCATCTCTGAGGGAATTAGACTCCTTCCTTGTTATACAACACTACTGTGTATTGTCCCCTATAGAGTTACAAAGACTGAGAGAGTCTGAGGTCAAACCTCATCCCCATCAGGATTGATGGAATCCACCTCAGCCTTCTTTTTCTGTTTCAACTACACTGATGATAAGATAAATTGACCCTGGACCTGAAGATTAAGGTAACACAAACCCAGACACAAAGTGTTCAGAATGGTCACCACAGAAAAGAAAGGACAGTATGTCCAGCCTGCCTGCCCACACTCACTTGTAAACCTCTGTGGGTAAAGAGCACTCCACACAGTGAGGCAGTAAAAGATTTGGAAGACACTGTGCTCATGGCTGGTATAAGCTGCATTATGTTTCCTTGGTTAGGAGCCTTAATACAGGCCCTAAGTTAGCAAAGCTGTCAAACGGCTCAACTGTCCTAAAAGACACCAGACCCTCCTATCTCTGCCTCTTCCTCCCCAGTGGTAGCATCCATGCACACAAAGTTGGCATGCTTCATCCTAATCCTCTTCCCTTCTAGGCTTTCTCCTAAGGAACACAGCCTAGGAATCAGTCACGTTGTGATGTTGACATAAAGCTTCCTGATTTCTTTCACAGGGCCATTTCCTTCTGGGACCTTTTTCTTCTCTCTCTCTCTCTCTCTCTCTCTCTCTGTCTCTCCCTTCCTTTTTTCTTTTATTAAAGATTGATTTGTTTATTTTATGTACATGAGTATACCAGCATTGTCTTCAGATACACCAGATCCTATTACAGATGGCTGTGACCCAGGATTTAGTTGCTGGGAGCTGAACTCAGGACCTCTAGAAAAGAGCAGTCAGTGTTCATAACAGCTGAGCCATCTCTCCAGCCACCAACCTCTTCTTTCTTTATGATAGCAAAAGATTGAGCAACCAGTAGTAGAACTGTAGGTGTCAGAGTGAGACTGAGGAGAATGCTGTTTTGTTTGTTTGTTTATTTATTTATTTATTTATTTTGGTTTTTCGAGACAGGGTTTCTCTGTATAGCCCTGGCTGTCCTGGAACTCACTCTGTAGACCAGGCTGGCCTCGAACTGAGAAATCCGCCTGCCTCTGCCTCCCAAGTGCTGGGATTAAAGGCGTGCGCCACCACTGCCCGGCAAGGAAAATGCTGTTGTAGAAGCTATAGAGGATAGCATCTGTAGCTTACACGTGGTGCTGTGCACAGACACACATGCACACCCATGCACAGTCACATGCATACACATGCACACCCATGCATACACACATATGCACACGCACACACACACGCACGTACACACACACACGGGGGACTCCACTGGCACTATGAAGTCAGGATGAGACTCTTCCAATACACTTCTGTCTTCACCTCTGCCTGTCTGTAACAGAGCAGGGCAATAAAGTTGAAAAGACAAGAATCTTAGGATAAAAGCATACATCTTATAGCAGTTCTCTAGCTGAAAGGCCATTGACAAATTACTCAAGTGTGCAAAACTTCATTTCCTCATTCTGATGCCTGGGGGATATCTGCTTATCTCTCTGTAAAGATGAGTATTATGTGAGACATAGATTTGACAGGGATAGCCAATTGCAAGAACCAGACAACCACTTGTGCCTTTATCTCTCCATGATCATTGAGTAGACCACATAGCATTATGGATTCAGATAGTTGGTAAAAGTAGCAGTGAAGATCTCAAGTTCTCCATTGTATTACCTGTTGGGTCAGGTGTCCCTCATTCTCAAGGGTGAACTGCCAACATCATCCGTTAAACAAAGCAAAGCAAAATAAAGTGTTTCACCATTTCTAGAAAGTGGGCCTTTTAAAATTTTAGCACTCTCTGACCTTCTAGTACAGAGAGAGTTCTAGGAGTTTATAGAGGGAAATTAAGATCAAGTATTGACTTGAAGAATAGTTGAATTTGCATCTTAGAGCATCTCACCCTATCCCCAGCTCTCTTTACAGTATAATACATTCACAGGCATTTTGAAGTTTCCAATATAATAGCTTTATAGAAATGAACCTGCTAGCCAAGCAGAGAACAGTTTTTGCCCTCGAGCTAGTATTGAAAGCATTGCACCAGTCCTCAAACTCTCCCAGCCATTTGTCATGGGCAGTTATAAACATGGTGATGCTGAGACAGGAAGGGACTGGCTCTTTCCCTGGGTGATGCTGAGACAAGAAGGGGCTGGCTCTTTCCCTGGGTGATGCTGAGACAGGAAGGGACTGGCTCTTTCCCTGGGTGATGCTGAGACAGGAAGGGACTGACTCTTTCCCTGGGTGATGCTGAGACAGGAAGGGACTGGCTCTTTCCCTGGGTGATGCTGAGACAGGAAGGGACTAGCTCTTTCCCTGGGTGATGCTGAGACAAGAAGAGGCTGGCTCTTTCCCTGGGTGATTAAAAACAACAACAAACAAAATACAAATGGTTTGCTTCAAGCAGAAAACCTCCTGGCTTTGTCTTCAAACTCAGTGTGTCCTGGAGTCCCACTGGCCTCAGCCCCTGTCATGGTACTGGTTACCCAACTTCATTCTGACCTCCCTGTGTCCTGGAACTTGCCCTACTGCCTGCTTTGCCTTGTTGACTCCCCTGTTCTAGTAAACCCCCAACTTTGTTTCATTACTCCTCTGAAATTAATTTCTTTCTGGTTTTTGAAAGTCCATCAAGTATAACTCTGAGTAAAATCTGAAAATGTGCTTCACCAGAATCTCATACACCTCAGTGACCATCCAGTGTCTCAACCTAGCACAGCAAAAAGTTTCCTTCTTACAAGTTCACTTCATCTATTCCATATCTGAGGGCTTTTTCCACACCTTCCTTCATTTTAATCTTGTGTGTTCATTCTTATTTTCTTGGCATATCAAATATGAGAATTCCATCATATAGGGTTTATTCAGAGGATAGCTTTATATTCACATTTATATTCAAATATATTTATATTTAGATTCAGATAATTTTCTAATGCATTAATTATTATTATAGCTTTCATGTGTTTCTACTTTACTCAAACTTATTTTTTTCTAACTTCTACTGTTGACTGCTTTATGTGTCTTAATTTTTTTCTTACTACTTATGAAGCACTTAAGACTATGGATTTGCTTCTCATACACCTTTGGTTACATCCCATAATTTCTGCTATATAAATCTGCTCTATTAATAGCTTGTACTTCTGACTTTAATTTTCATTTGTATCCAAAAGTCATTTGCAGAAGCTTTGTTTTTCCAAGTTATTAGGTTTTATCTAGCATGTATTTAGCGTTAAGCCATGATCTTCCAAAAGTGTGGAATAGAGTCTACACCATTGCTGAGAAAGAATTTGAAATGTAGTGAGGTTCGGGAGCCAGCCTGAAACTTCAGAAACAATTAGCAACAAGGCAGAAAATAGAATAATCAAAAATTTCCTGCAAGCAAATACCTCACCCAGAATCTTTCTGCTGCAAAGGAAATTTCCCAGCTACTGGTGGCTTATTCTAAGTCAAACAGATGTTTTTTGGAAGGATTTTAGCAGTAGATTCCAGGACTAGAACAGAATGTCCAGGCTATCCCACTGGCTGACTGAGATGCTTTCCCCCAGAATGCTGTACCCTTGGTTCACACTCATTCCCTGGGCATGATACAATAGGCCAGAGGTCACTGGTCCAGATCATCAAGCCCACAGGCTCTGTAGTGTTCCATAAGATTGAGTTTGGCTGTGAAGACTGCACTTGAACATCATTGCCAATCAGGCCAATCAGGGACAAGAACTGAGGCACAGAAAGATAAAACTTTCCAGGTCAGAGGTCATGATATAAGTGGACTCTCCTAAAAACAGAAGATAGGATTTTATTAACATATATGGTGGATATTTAGAGATTCCTTGCTTAAATAAAAAAGTTATTTAAATACTGATAGACCTACAGATTCTGTTGGAGTTAACAGTCAATATTGCAATGATCTAGCTTTCACCCTTCACTTATGCTCTCTGATCCCTAAGATCAAGGATGATTATATTTCCCTCTTAGTGGCTGAGAGCTTCTAAATACTGGGGACCTCCTTACTGGATCAGCTGGGGAAGGTAGCCTGCCTCCTGCATCAATGTGCCAGGACAGACAAGAGCAGGGACCCATCTCTCACAGCAGTCTTGAGCAGATTGCAGGGAGTGTCCTCAAGTTTAGCTGGGAAGTTCAGCTACATGATGATGGAAGGCCACAGACTACGGCTGTGCTACCTCTACACTCAGGACTTTGAGACTGACAGAAATCACACACATTTGTGCAGCTCTTAGAACAGCCTCAGGCACCTCAAAATACCATTCATACCTATCACCTCCTCAGAATTTAGACAAATAGAGTTTGTTACTTGATGGGCTTGATAATCAAGTGCATGTATATCACAAAAATCACAATTTTTAATATTTTTATAACTCAATGTAGTTTTTATATTCAATATAATCTTTAGAATCCAATGTATTATATTTTAACTATTAAAAAGCATTACTCAGTAAGATCTCATAGACTTTACCAGACTTCTTCAGAGGATCTTGGTACAAAAAACATGTTAAGAACATTGGATAGAGGCAAGGAAATAGGTCCAAAGAGGAGAAAATATTCGCCCAAAGTCACACAATAGAGTTAGGACAAGAACCCCTGCTTATCAACTTGAGTAGCATAGTATGTGCTAAGAAAGAGTGCGGAGACACAGAAAAAGTGGGGTGAAAGGCTGTCCTATGCAATCTGCAGCTCTGCCAGCTCAGCCAGAGAGGCTCAGGCCAGCAATTACAGATATTTATTGTTCATTTTCCTGAGGTCTGCTCACACGGAACCAGGTAATAGATTAAGTGATCCTCCAGCAGTCTCCTGAGAAGACTGAGGAGTGGTGTTAATTTGGCTTTACACTTAAAACCTACAGTGTGTATTCACCTTCTTCATAATTGCACCAGATCAGTTTTTGTAGACAATGTGCACCTCAGTATTGTATCTCACAGTGATGGGCATGGATACCTGTAGGATAGGAGCCCCCCCCCCAATTATAGCATGGTCTTTTTCTTTTCCTAGCTGAGATCAACAGAGTGGAAACAGAAGGAAGCTTCTCAGAGGAAGAGTGTGTTCAGAAATTTAGAGAGGACTGACATGTGTTTTACAAAGTAGATGGTTAATATACAGGACACACTCCTTACCTCCCCAGGTTTGTTGAGCAGTTACCAGAAATTTTTTCTCAATATTCCTTCACTGCTACCACCAGAAATCATAACAATAGTAATAATTAGGTATCAAGCCAGATCACTTTAAAACAGTTGGCAGACAAGACTGTTCAGTTATGCAGGCAGCCTTATTAAACATGAAATGATGGATGCAGCCAGAAGTAAACCGAGGTTTCTGTGGCACCTGCAGAAGCACAGCTGTTAGCTAGCCATGAAGAGGCACCTCCGGAGCAGAAGAGTTCCAAGTAGACAGCATGACACATGTAGGACACGGTGGCAAGAAAGAATGTGACCCCTGCAGATGACGGAAGACTTTTGATCATTCTGCTGCAGAGTGCAAGCATACCATGGCCTATAAGAGGTCACCATAGGACACCTGGGGTTTCTTGGCATGCAAGAGGTTCCCTTGGTCTTTATTAGAGCTGAGCAGGTATTCTGATTTACAGGGAGACTTGGGGAGCATCCTCTCAAAAAGACTCCAGCCCAGAAAGAATGGTGCAGGGGATTTGCTATCTCCAGCTGCAGATCATCTTCACAATGCCTGGGAAAGAAGCAAGTTTGGTAGATGCAGTGGAATCCAGAACAGTCCTCAGCCATGAGTATTCCCAGCACACACTGAAGATGTGTCCTACCTGAAAGCCAGAGACAGAAGGCTCCCCTATGATAGATAGTCACTTCTCACAAAATCCTTTTATGCAGCATGAGTCCATTTAGATCTCATGGACCTGTGCAAGTGCATGACTAGCAAGGAAGGCTGTGTACTGAAAACATTTCTTCCTCTGAATTTCAACCCTTTGAGTCTTTACCTTCCCTATTGGTTGGAAGATAAATTTTGATCCAAAAAAAGGCCACCTCAAGACAATGATCATTGCTCATATCATCATATGAACTGAACAGATTGGGGCCTTTAAGGCTGAGGAGAAATCAGGAAAGCTTTGGAGAATCATGTTTCCTGGCCCCCAGAGACAGTAGATAGTACCTCCTTCCGTAGCCCTTGACTGCGAACTTACCTCTACCACAGGGCTAAGCCCATCTCAGCTCATGCTCTGTTTACTTCCAGGCTCTCCAGCTTCCACCAACTGATCATACCGGCTTCCCTAGCTACCCTTGGCTTGGCACAAGGACTGGAACTAAGAGATGCTCAGAGATTCATGGATGGATGAGTGAATGAATGAATGACTTAGCACACTTATATATCTCAGATCTAGAAAACCTGTCTATTAAGCTCTGGTGAGTTCTTAGTGCTGTGATTGACAGCAGTTATCTGTGGGCCACCTACAGCTATGCTACTCAGGATTCTTTACCAGGCTGCCTGACTGAGCAGCTTAACTTACCAGACCTCCAACAGGCCACTTGTCTCGGCTCTGCTACTATTGCCCTCCTATGCTGAGTCTTAAAAAGCTCTGGCACCCAGAGAATATAGCTGAACCAGGATTGCCCTCTTGACTCAGAGCTTGCCCTAGAGTCTACACATCCCACATGCATAGACAAGTTAAGGCTTTCTTTGCTATATGTAGTTCACACAGTTCCTTGGGGCTTAGATTGAGGTATCTCCCTTCATTTTGGCAAGGTAACAGTGGCAGCTATGGTAACAATCATGTACAGTCTCCCTCTGCCAAGCTTGTCTATTCCTCAGCTCCTGTTACTGACCCATGGTGACCCTCAGCTGCCTTCCAATTTTATCTTAGCCAGTCAAAAAGGCTACCAGCAAGAAAACAAATGACAGAATCTAGGAAAGATTGTGGGGAATGGAAGGAGCTCTTTTATTTTTAAGGATTTTGGAATGTGAGTGTGTGTGTGTGTGTGTGTGTGTGTGTGTGTGTGTGTGTGTGTGTGTACTTGCATATACCCTTGGGATCCAGAAGATGGTGAGGGGTATCCCAGAGCTGAAGGTACAGAGTCATTTAATATGGGTGCTGGGAACAAAACAGGGTCCTCTGTAAAAAATATATATAGATATAGATATATATGTATATATCTATATATGTGTGTATACACACACACACACACACACACACACACACACACATATATATATATATATATATATATATATATATATATATATATATATATATTCAACACCAAAGCAACTCTTATACATATAGTCAGGGATGTAAGTCAGTTGTTACCATGGAAATACATTAGAGACCCCTCAACAAAAATAGAACTACTATAAAACTCAGATACACTAGTCCTGGGGAGGCACACAGAGCACTCTAGTTTAGCATCCTATGGAGAGATTTGCACAGCCATGTGTTGCTGCAGCACCCAGAACCTTCAGCCTAGATTCCCACTGACGTCCACAGAGCAAGGATGGATAAGAAAATGTGGAGTGTGGAGCTGTATTCAGCTGAAAAGAAGGAAATTATGTCATATGCAGGAAAATAGATGGGACTAGCAATCGTCCTGTTTAACAAAGTAAGCCAAACTCAGTAAAGCAAACACCAGGTTTTCTCTTATATGCGGACTTGAGATTCAGAAGCACATGCCATATGAACGTACAAGGAAGGGT
The DNA here is from genome assembly GCF_011762505.2 of Arvicanthis niloticus. Classification (NCBI taxonomy): domain Eukaryota; kingdom Metazoa; phylum Chordata; class Mammalia; order Rodentia; family Muridae; genus Arvicanthis; species Arvicanthis niloticus. The sequence continues at coordinate 18,365,111 of NC_047678.1, forward strand.
ATTTGGGGAAAGGAAGTGGGGAACTGGGAAACGGTGGCAAAGAAGGTGATAGTGAATATGGTCAATATAAATGATATAGCTGTGCAAAAACCTGTACATGAAACGCTTGATTAGAATAATGAGTATTCAGTGATATAAAGGGAGAAAGAAGGCTGGCCACATGTTGTCAGAGTCTTCTCACATACCAGGAGCCCTGCAGAGTCATTTATAAACATGTTACTGGCAGTTCAGGAGTAGCGCTCATCAATTTTATTTTATAGATGAGGATGCTGAGGCCCAGATATGTTATATAAGTCATTCATGGCCACAGCTCATCATTGGAAGGGGTGCATCATGGCTCCACTTCCTCCCATAATCTGCGCTAGGACAGTATTCTCAGCCCAGTCACAAAGCAGAAGTCCATCCCAAATGAGCATTTTACACTACTCTGTCCCCATGCTGTTGTTTAAAACTCTTCCTTTAAACAACTGCATTTATAAAATAAATGACCCACTTTCAGCATAATCTGGGCAAGTGACGAGTTAAGGATGCTGAGGTGCAGGAAGGGATGCAGAAGGGAAGGATGTGAGGACAAGGACAAGGACCTTGAGCATCTCAGAATGGCAAGCTTCCTCATTGTCCAGACCTGAACGTTGCTCCAGAGAAACAGGTAGAAACCACAAACTTTGTCATCCACAAGAGTTGGACAAAATGAGTGTGTACGGACTTTGACACAAGGGATCTATTCTCCCTTTTCCCTAGGGAGAAGCCCAGGTAACATCTGTGCTCCTCCTGACACTCGCTCCACTGAACCCTCACTGATTCTCTGCCCATGAACACCTTTATTTCTGCCCTGCCCACTAAAAATCAGCTGTAGACAAGCTTGCTACTGAGCACAGATTTATGGAGACACTCTTGCATTTGAGACATGTATCAGACCCTGGAGGACAGCAGTGAACAGAGAAGCCCTGTCTTCACAGACTGACACCCCCGAGAGGAAGACTAACACCAGAAGTTCCCACGGGCTGCTCCAAGTGCTTTGTGTGTATTTGTTCCCTCAGTTCTCTCCCCTTAAATCCTTTGAGACAGGAGGTAATATCACATCTAAGGAAACAGAGGCATGCCCATGTTTGATATACGGTACAAGTTATTCAGGCAGGAAGAAGCAGAGCTGGGGCTTGAACCAGAGAGTCTGACACCAGAACCCACATTCATTATTCTATCCTTCACACTATGTCTTACCTGCTGATGACACGTCAAGCCATTTTCCCTGGCTCTGTACAATGTGTCTTAGCTTCTTCTACATTATAGTCTTACAACTCCCTGCCTCGTCTGGTTTCATCACTACTCAAAAAACAACAGCCTCCCTCTGGCTTGCTGGCCTTCATCTGGGGCCTGCTCAGATGCCACCTAGTTCCTTCTACCTCCACTGGATCCCACACTCTGCCACAGGTCCCAGTAGCTGCCTCCCAAACAGCAAGACACTCACAGTCATTGCTGCACACATTCTGTGGCTATTTCCCAGCGCCCAAACCACAAACTCCACTCTCCAAAACAATGAGATAAACTTTGAGAGAACTGCTGCTCCCTTTGAGTTTCTAACAAAGGTAGAAGCCATTCCTCTGAAAGACAACAGATTTAAATCAGCATTCTCCAAAGTCAGCTCCTCACTACTGAGCTTTCCTTGTAGAAGCTGTCACCCTGAGGATCCTGCTTCAGCCTGCACATCCCATTTCAGTTCTTAATCCCTCAACATAACACACTGACAAAATCTCCCTCTCAACAATGATCATGCCATGTCTTCAACCAACAGCATCTACTCCGTTCTCATAACGAAATCCTAGATATCATACTAACTGGTCAAATCTCAGCCCCCAAGTCATCAGGCTAGACAATATTATTCCCTTAAGCCTTTCTCCCACCTCTGCCTGCTGTGATTCTACCATTTCCCTACCTGGAATTTGGGACCATATCTCATTTCCCTAGCCAAATCAACCCCTACACTGGCTTGGTCAGCTGGCCACATTTCCCTCCACAAAGTACATGTAGGGTTGATAGACAACACAGTGTTCAGTCATTGAGAAATTGAAAAACAGAAGGAGCCATTTTTATTGTTAGATGAAGAAGACTCCGAAAATAATGAGACAGCCTTTTCACCATCTATGGCTCACTAACAAGGTTTTTTAAGAGGGTAAGCTTCTGGGGGAAAAAAAAAATAAAAAAAACCTCTCACCACATATGATTCTTGGTCATTTTTCAGAAACCAAGCACTCATTTCCTGTTACCACAGGTCTTTGGTTCTCACCTAAATCTCCATTGCGCTAGTAACATTAACCTAGTTTACAGGAATGTATGGCTGAGAAATAAGGTCAAATCCTGATAATTAGCTGTGATCCATATTTTGTATCTGATAATTGGTGCATAGCCATGGTGATAATTGGCCTCTACATTTTAGTGAGGAGGCATATTTTAGGAAAGCAAGGTACTCTTTGTGTGCTCCGATCTTGTTTCTGCTTTGTTAAAAGGTTGTTCAAGTGAGAAGTACAACCTAGGAGAAAAATGATTGCATTTGCTCTGGAGGATGCAATTAAAACAGAATGTAAATATGACTAATGAGGTGACTAGCTCTTTCTGGAAATATTGTGCAGGAAAATCAATCGCTGACTTGTACTATTTCTATGCTAAGAAATTCAGTTTGGTACCATTAGTGACCAAAGGGATCTGGAGAAAGAGGGTGTTTCTACAGTTAGAGAAGGCTGAGGAGGGCAGGACCCATGAAAAGAGCTTATTTTTTTTCCAGTCTAATTTTTCTTAGCTATAAAACATTCACTGTGACAAATACTTCCAGCATAGGCTGGCACATGTACTCTACTTCCAGTGATGGCTTTTAATATGGAGCCCCTAGAATGGCATTAACTCAGAAATCAAGACTGTTGGACCCATTATCACAGATCCTCCATCTATAATGGGGCGTCTTTGAATCACCCATTTCTCAGCTTCTTCTTTCACAAGTCTGGATTATGACCCCTTAGCCAAGGGATAAGAATCATGGAAGTCAATGCATGCCAAGTTTCTGATGCTGAGAGGAACAAACCTGTGTGTCTTGGAGAAATTGTATCTGAAGCTGAAGTACAGCAACATAAGAACTCCTTCATTCAAGAAAGAGATGCTCACATGAAGAGCAGGGCTCCAGCAAGAGAGATCCAGTTGTTAGGAATTTAGGGTCTACCCGCCTTCCAAAGTCGAGCCATGGGCTTCTGGACATGAGTGTCATAATTGCACTATCTGTGAAATGACAACATTGTACTAAGCCATTCTTAAGGTTCTCCTGGGAACCAAGAAGTCCTTAAGGCAACAAAATACTCACATTTTGGTGGCTGTTTTAATACTAATTAGCCTGAATTTCTTCAAATATGACCTACTATCAAGTGTGTCAGGCTTAAGTGCACATGTGGAGGTTCTATAATTACACAGCATTATGCAGTCCATAACCATGTCCCAAAAGGTCCTGTGAGCAAGGCACAAACTTTTCTGCTCTTTTGGTTTCTATCTGGAAGCTATTCCCTATCCTTTCAACATAGCCATGGGCATTCATCCAAGCCATGTGTCCCTTGAGTCAAGCTTCCCACCCAGGCAAAGAATATGGAGCAGTCACCTTCTCAGAAAGACTGGAAAGTTCAATGAAGGTGACAGATGAGAGACCGGTAAGTCAACCCCAGAGGAGAACAGAGAGGTGCACCTGCAGTTGGAAGGGAGAGTCATCGCCTCCGAGAAGGGAAAAGATGAAGCCATAGAGACAGAGCTTGAGCTGGGACTTGGTTTCCCAGAAATTCATCCAGAAGCAGTCAGCAGCTATTTGTCGGGCACCTACTATGAACTAGACAACACTGAATGATAACTATGCAGCATCTGAAATGAGACAACCACACAGTGGCTTACTCTGCCACTCATACAAATATATTCCTGCCTCCATGGTATAATTTGTCCCATGTGGCCCAGCCTTCCCAATGAACAAACCATAGCTTCCCAAATTTCACCAACATGAGAGGCGCTCTCCCCAGTCACCTTATGCTCAAAGCCCACAGCATTCTTGTGTTTAGCTTCCTTCATAACCTCTTAGCACTTCCTCTACACACACTACCACTGGTGGGCCTAGCCTGATAACACTCAAATTCTCTCTCTCTCTCTCTCTCTCTCTCTCTCTCTCTCTCTCTCTCTCTCTCTCTCTCTCAAACACACACACACACACACACACACACACACACACACACACACACACACACAGACAGAGAGACAGAGACACACAGAGGCAGAGAGAGGCAGGCTCAATAATCCTTTGAGCTGGGCTCTGCCTCATCTTTTGTGCCCTATTGTATCAAGGACTGCTCTAGATGCTGAGCAGACTGAGAAACAAACTAGATTCTAATAATGAGATGCTTCCTCTCACTTCCTAGCAGGAAGCTAAACAGTGTATGTTTTGTTTGGTTCAAGGAGGTAAAAGAAGAAAAGCAAAAGAAAAGGCTAAGCCCCACTTCCACAACAAGGCCATGCTGGATGCTTTAACTTTATGCTTATTCTTGATCCCAATGCAAACCTGCACATAGGCATGGCTATGCATTCTTGCACATGCAAAAACAAAGTCTTAAGGCGGCAGCTGAACAAGGCCTCAGGTTCAGTCCGTAAACAGAAACAGGGCTTTCAGCAAAGTGAGGAGAATCTGAAATCTCAGCTCTTGTCCTCTACCATGTTTTATTCTGAGAACACATGTCCTCTTCCACCTCCAATGACATACTTAAATGCTGCAATCTGGAAAGATAAACAGAACTATTTGCTATGTGGTGGTGGCTCGAAATTAGGTGACAACCCAGAGCTCCCTCAAGGGAAAGACAGACCCCTCAGAGCCCGGGTTTAAGCAAACAAGATAAGCTGCATAGGAAAATGGCCTCTGGACTACCATCCATCTCTGGGAAGGCTTAGCTAGGAAGCAGCAGGTGATGAAATGGAATAAAATTCTGAGGGGAAAAGAAAGATGAAAATGGAAGTTTTACACATCGCTGAGCTGCTTTCCTATCTAGAGGGAAAACCCAACATTAATAAAGAGGAAAACCTTCAACAAAATCAAAGCCCATTTTTTCTGTCAGGCACAGAAACAATACATAAACCTACAGGCAAATCCCAGGTGAGTTCCAGAAATAGCCACAGTTCCCAGAAGCTGAGTGGAAATAAAAGTTGGGGTGAACTTGGCACGATGACACAGATGAGGGAGAGCTGCCTCTGTGGATGAAGAACCTTTTATGATATCAGCTTTGGGGTTGTTTTCCTGAATGGCTTTGCCCCTTTCTTCTAGTCCCGAATAAAGTCACACCTGATAGACAATTATTTAGTCAGCCAATATCATACTTTAACAAGAGAACTTAATTTAGGAGCTAGCAAATGTGCCCAATTTCACACACACTCATACACATGCGCACATGCACATGCGCGTGCGTGCGCACACACAGGCACAGACAAACACAGGCATGCACATTCCTCACTCTTTTACAGTGGCAATTCCTACTGACAGACTCATGTGCATCCTGTATATTATTTAATATGTGAGAACACTGTCCCATCTCCTTGCAGAAATGGTAAGCTAGTGACCAGGTGATCTGGTGATGTACCTGGTGACTCTGAGCAAATATTTGTGTAGCCAAACAGATCTAGGTTGGGAAGCTATCCCCACATTTTGCTGGTTCTTTGTCCTTGAGTAAATCCACTCTCATTATTGCTGGCTGTTGAGCATCTCTCAGCAGGAAGATAAGGTGTCTATAATTTAGGGTTAAGATTATGATTAAATATCTGGATATGGTGTCATGGAACTGTCATCCTAGTTACTCAGGAGGCTCAGGTAGAAGATCAACTTGAACGGCAGAGTTTTAAGCCCAACCTTGACAACACAGTGAAACCCTGCCATGAATAAATGACAACGAAAGGTGCTGGCATTGGGAGTTAGTTAGGAAGGCATTTCATGACTGCCTGGATGCTCACTCTCCCTACATCTTGTCTACCCTTAAAAACTCAGCTCAATATCAATGCCTCCAGGAAGCCCTCCCAGACCCCATGCAGCAACTCTACCTCCATGAGCTCCACGTGACTGCTAGTCGCCATTATCTCCTGGGCCTTCATCACACACTGCCTCACCCTGTGCATCTGGGTATCTGGGACACCTGAGGACTAACAGTGGAATCTGTTTTTGTTATGCCTAAGGCTGACTCAGAGAAGGTAGCCTATAAATATCAACCTATAATTGAAGCATGCCAACATTCCAAAGAACTTCGGTGACAAAAGACTCTTGCATGTGCAGAGCCTCCGAGCCTCCTCTGTGTGCCGAAAACCTTTCCATGGCCAGTCTTATTCTAACTGAGATGAGCTGATCTATCCCTTTCCACAGATGATGAGAGGGAAACTAGAAGCATCCTCTCAGAACTCCATGGCTCCGAGTGGTAGGAATGGAAGCAGACCTTACTTGGAAGAGAAGTAAATACAGAAAGAGGACAAGAAGAGAGCTGAGGAGGAGAAAAGTTGAGCACAGGAGATAAAACTCATCTATGTCGCATTTCATTTGTAAGCTAGCCTTGGGCACACTCTGCCCGCAACTCTTCTTTTCACACTCACCGCCGTACTGAGACGAGTGACACCTTTAGGATTCGCTCAGGCCTCTTGCTTGTCATGCTCAGTGAAAGCTAGTGAGACAGGAGAAATGTCCTTGACGACTACCCTTACCCAGCTGTCCAGTTAGTGTATACTCAGACAAAAGCCAGTAACCCCAGAGAGCTAGAATTGGAACTAGATTGATTTCATCTAATAAAATTTACAGTGTATACAAATTCAGTTACATCATCCAGTGTGTGGATAGTGGCTAGAGAGGCAAGGTCACTTCTACACATCCATCACCAGGGTGCAGAGACCTAGGGGTGTGAAATTATCTCCCACTCAGTGGACGGCAGGGCAGAGTTGTAGCTGCTGATTGGAAGAAATAGCCTTGAAGCCAGCAAAGGCTTGAATCTAGATCCTGTCCTAGCACTCAGAATAACAGGAAGTCTGAGTTGCATACACCAGGGTCCTTAACTGTCTGCCCCACCATGACAGTGGGCTCTGTTTGCCTTGCAGAACCTTGGCTGGCTTGAATTTCTTAAGGTCAGCCTACCTCTACCTCATATAGGGGCAAGAACAGTATTCTGCTTAAGCTCCTTAGAATTCTCATGTATAGAAGGTTCCAAGAGGTCAGGTTACATGCCAAAGACCACACACTTGGTACATTTGATAGTCAAATAAATTGAGTTCCAGAGTCCAACAAAGCAATGAAATGAATTTTCTCACAATGAGCAGCTGGAAAAAGAAAGTTTGCTTAAAAGAAACACACATCAAAGGTGAAATGCCAAATGGTCAGTGCACCTCAAGGGCCACTTCCAAACCTACTTGCCACTAGCTATAAATAAATATATTGTAAAAGCAAATGGTTCTCATGTTCCTTGCTATGGCAGATACTTAGGATCTGGGACGTTTGTTAAGACGGTATTAAAAGAATAAAAGTCGAACAAATGTAAATATAGGGGAGGGTCTGTCAATAACTTAATACAGAAATATCTGAAGGAACTAACAGTCTTCTCTATGGGTTCATTCAGCCAGGGCTGGCGAGATCAACACACTCTGATGCTCCGTCTATTGAGGCTGTCTGAACTCTAAACTCTCAGAGCTTCTGATTCCATGACGGCACTAGTTCTCGAGCAGCGGCATTTTCTGGGAATTTGGTAAACACGCACATTCTTGAGCTCCATCTCAGATCTCCAACATCAGCAACCTAGGACAGAGAGCTAGCAGTGCATGCTTCCCAAGTCCTAGATGCTTGGAGGGATAGTCTGATGCAGTTTAAGCTCCAGCATACAAACTATCTGAAGGACTCATAATGATCCTTGAGTCTGTGTCACATTCCAGACCAATGGCATCAACACACCTGATGGAAACTAAGTGACCCATGTATGTATGTATGTATCTTCATATATATCTTCACAGGTAAAGGTGCATGGATGATAAGAACCGTGACTCTGTGACCCTCACAGTGAATGGAGAGGCAGGAATAAGACCAGAAAAGGAGCAACATGCATGAGAATATACCCTTCTCATGGTACTGGCAGCCCACGGTAGGCTCTAGTCTCCTCCTGATCTCCTGGTACTCAGCAGAGCCCTACAGACTGCAGGCAGCAGAGGAAGAAAAGAATGAGAGAGCTGTTCAGAAGATGCACAACAGTCCTGCTGAGGATGGATCAGGAACAAACTGGAGGCAGGACGGGTTTCGACTCTGATTTTAATGGGCTCCATAAAAGTCTGTGATATTTCATCCGAGTCCGATTGTCTCACATTCATCAGGAAAAGTCCTGAAGGTCTGCAAACTTGAGCAAATTGCACATGCCACAAGATTGATGGCTTCTCCCGACAGCTTCTCCCTGATGCAATTTGCTATTTAAACCCCAGTTCTACCAAAGACCTTGAAGCTGTTCACACCATCAGCCAGGCATGGCCTTTGAATAGGCATTTGAGGGCTGTTTCCTGTTCTGTGGAGCTGAAGGGGACACTGAAGTCAGGCAAGAACCTGAAGACAGACCTAAGCAACCTAGCCTCAGTGGGAAGTTAGAGGCTGTGTTGAATCTAGGACAGCCTGCAAAAGCATGTGCTTTGCTGGGGCTACTCGAGCCCAGGATCTCTTTCTTTGTTTTAGTTATTGCTACAGCTCTGCATCCCTGGTCACCCACACACCCTTTAAAACTTCAACATAACACTAATAGGAAGATGATATCTACTCAGCAGGAGACCAAGGGCTGGGCCTTGTGGACATAATCATTCTTTTGCCATATTCGGGAGTTTAATATTCTACCATTGCCCTGCAAAACCTCCTTTATCATCCATTTTCTTGTCCCCTGAGCGGCCCCCATTTTTATACAATCATGGTTCCTTCAGAATAGCTTCTCACACTATTTGGTCCTGGTGCCTTCCCTTACCCCTTCTATGGCAGCGTGAATATGCTAGCAGCTTCTATTTTGACAGCCCTGAAAGCTTTGCCATATCTTATTGGTGGCCTTTAATCTTGCCCACATATTTTTTAATCTACATAGAGTTGCTGCATGGATTGGTCAAACACTGGCAACTTCATGTGTCTTAAGCTAGAAAACAAATGCCATCCTTAAACGCCTTCTAATTGCCTGCTATGAGTGGTCCCTGTTTCTTCCAGGCTTGGAGAGAATCTGCCCTCCATGTAGATTCCAGAACAGGGTTGCCAACAGCTTGGCAGAATGCTATACAATGATAACGATCAGTTGAGTGTTTTCTGTTTGTCAAGTCCTATGGTTAGCTCATCTATACTCAGCAAGAGCTGATAATACACATTGAAGTAGGGAAGTTGATACCTAATCCAGAGATCCTAATCCTTTGGTCAGACTCAGCCAAAGACAAGGGAGCAAGTGACCTGAATGGAATCAGTCTGTAGAAGTCCAGTGCTGATGCAGACTAGAATATGGAAGATGGGCAAAATGTCTGGAGAAACAAGAATGGGATGACAAGATTCTTAGTTTACAGTAGAAGTAAAAGGTATTTAAAGGCTTGTATCTGTGTTGTTTGGAAGGGACCACTGGAAGTCTCAATGTCATGGGACTTATGTTGCTTCTTCCCACAAGCCTATAAAGTTTCTGATTAACCACTAGAACCCTGGTTCTTATGAAGAACTGTGGTCGACAGCTGGCCTGTCTTTCTGCATATCAATGGCTATCTTCCAAAAGGTGACCACGCTGAGCAGAAGAAATAAAGATAGTGCGGACAAAATGTGTAGACTCTAATAAGCATTTAATAAATGGTTGCTTCTCTTCCTCTAGTCTAGAAATAATATTTTCTAATCTGGAGACTATAATTGGCAGTTTAAGAGGGAAGGTTAAAACTGTTTATCTCACATTGATTTTCTGCACCTGGGATTAGAAATCTCACCTTAAAAGATGGTTTTCTTGATTCTACTGTTAAGTTCCAAGATTTCCCTGGCAACAGCCTTCAGGAAGACAAGAGATTCAGTCAAAGGCCACCCTAAGGGGAGGAGAGTTGAAGGTGATTTATTCCCCTTTGGAGCTGGTCCTCTGTAGGGTATATGGCTAGCATGGTCTCAGTGGAGACAATTTGCTGGCCTCAGATAAACTTCACCCACAGTCCCCATGCTGCCATATCCTCCTGGCTGATACTTAAGGTCCAGGGAGTGCCAACTTCTTGGGCATCCTTAGGAGACAGAGTCTGATGGGCAAGAACTAGTATGATGACTAGCCCTGGAGTCAAACAGAATTGTCAGGCTGATCATTTTAGGAGGGAAAAGAGACAATGGAACAGGGAGGAGTTGGAGATACAAGGTGTGAATCTAGGAAATCTACAATCCTGGTCAGGACTAAGGACTTGCCTTTCCCTCTAGGTGTGGGCAGCCTAATACAGCTGCTAGAGAGCCACTGGCTCAGCACAGAAGAGCATGTCTGTGCTGGCTCCTCCCTCAGCCTGTGCTGGCTCCTCAGCCTGCTGAGGTCTTTACCACTGGACAGAACCCAGGAGAGATGCTCTGCATCCTCACCAGCTGACAGGCAGAAGAACTGAGATAGAGAGGTAAGTTAGGAATGTTGGGGTAGATTCACAGCCAGCTCAATAGCGACATATACCCAGGTTATCCATTTATCTCCACTCTGCCCCCCCTTTTTTCTTATTCCTTGTTTGTAAAATGGGAATCCTAAAGATGCCTACCCAGTATGGCTGTTCTAGAGACTAAATACATACATACATATATATATATGAAAAGCAAGGAATACTGCCTAGACCCTGAGCACTGACTTGGGCTTCTACTGTTAGCAAGGTCATCATCTATGAGAGCACGGGGACAGGAATAGAGGAAGCCCTTTATTCTCCTAGCAGTTCATCACAGACACTGGCATGGTGTCTGGAGCACCACTGCAGATCCCTTATCCATTTACGCATTTATTCATTCAATGTGAATATGAATATTCCAAAATATGAAGTCTTGTATTAATTTAATAATTGTGCATCTTAAAAGTTCTTCATCTCAATATCTAAGGCAAAAACATCAGGTTTCCATCTAAATATTGATGCCATGCCATATAAGGAATTCCTCTCTTTTTTGTTACAATATTAAGCCATATTCTTTTTTCCTCTCTTCTGTCTATCTCCACGGGAACAATATCCTGATCATTTTTATATATCATATTTAAATTTTTACAGCCATGAAATTATTATTTTATTGTGCCATTATTTTAGGTAACATAACAATCATTTTACACTCATGGTGGTGACACATGGCTTTCTTTTCTAATTAATTTATATCAGTGTGAGTTAAAAGCAAATGCTAAGTAATGTTGTTGGGTTCACCAAGATGGAGAAATGTCAGAGTCCCTGAGGAATAATTTGGAGAAAGCTGAAAAAACTATCACAAAAGCAATGTGCACTCTGAACATCTGGATAAAATGCCATTCCTCTGGGTGGCAGCTGCAACAGCAGAAGGAGAAGCCAGGTTTGAGAGAGGGAGGGAGAGAAGAAGGGAGGGAGGGAGGGAGGGAGGGAGGGAGGGAGGGAGGGAAGGGGAGAGAGAGAGAGAGAGAGAGAGAGAGAGAGAGAGAGAGAGAGAGAGAGAGAACAATTCTAGCCTTGGAACAGGGTACCCTGGCAAGCAATAGAGCAGATGCAAGATGTCATTTTAGAAAGATTTCTGCTGACAGGGCAGCTAGACAACCTGAAACTGCAGTAAGCCACACTCTTTGGGGACTCAAACAAAATCTCATGAGCCTATGTGCTGAAACCTCAGAAACAGAACACTGTGATATTGCAGAAATGAAATTTTAAATCAGATCTGTATACTATTTGGTGAGCTGAAAACAAGGTGGGAACTAAAATTTATACATGAACTTTCACACAGACACCAAATGTTGGCAAAAAACTGCACAGAGGGGACAGCATCTGCTCGTGGAATGCTGAAGAAACTCACAGGTCTGAGATGCCAACTGTGAAGCACCACCCAAAGACCAGAAGAGCAGCAATAATCTGGTCATCTAAAAAAAGTTCCAGAAAGAATTGGATATCCATCACAGAGGAACCTCAAGAGATGAGAGTATTCAGGGAGCCAGGGAAGTAACACAGAGCTCAGATGAAGGCCAACAAGCAGTCAGTCCATCTTCATAGCCGATCTCTCCATCCAGCTTGCTCTCCTTTTACATCTGCACCGTCTTTGTTTAATGTCACTGTAATTTTAGGAGGCTAGCTTGACCCATCTCTGCTCTTGTCTTATGTTGCTTTTATCTCTCTCTTCCTCTTTACTTTTCATTTACTTTTTTCTCAGACAGAGAAAATAGTCTGCCCTGGTTTTCAGGATCTTTTCAGGAGTGTTTGACATTATATAGTAACATTTTGTTCTGTCTTCAGTCTACATTTAATCAAAATGCCCTCATCTTCTCTTCTACAACTTCTCCCAAAATTTCTCTTTTAATTGACATTCCCCTCCTTCATATTACAAATACTAATATTTATATTACCATATAATAACTATTATACAATATATATTTACTATATAATAACTATTATATGATATATATTATATAATAACTATATAATATCATAGCAATAACTATTTTCACTGTACTCTTTCTTTTTCTTCCTTTTTTTCCTTTCCACTAGTACCTATAATAACTGATGTGTTGGAACACAAAGTACTGGAAATGTTCCTTCACTTTCTAAAATGATTAGTGCTTACCATTTGAGCATTATGCTATTTCACAGTGGGTCTACCACTGTGACACACAATATTCTACTTGTAGGAAAGACTGAGAATAAAATGAGGTGCTTGGAACAGTGGTCTCACAGACAAAAATGGCACATCATCTTGACTCCTATAATCCCTCCTGAACATCACAAGTACTTACACTGAAAGAAAAAAGGCGACATATTTTAATTCAACCAATGAAATAACAAACCTGATGCACAAGCTCCAATTCAAAATCACAAGTAGCAAAAAAGGTCAAGACAATATATTTCCTACAAATCTACCAATGTCAGAGTAATGATTCACATGAGAATGACTCAGATGAAGTTCAAAAAAATTTTTCAAAAGACTGGAAACAAATGTGTTCAAATATGTGAGAGGGGATGTGAATAAACTCTCGAATGGATGTCACGGGGACAGAAATACACAATGGAATTAGATGAAGACATTAGTGCATGATGAATACAAGGATCAAAGTACAGAAGAAAAACAAAGCTGAAATGTGCTGTAAATGGAAAAACTCAGTATGTTCAAATACAAGTTTAGTGGAAAGTCTTACTGATCTAATGATGGATCATAGGGAAGACAGAAGAACAGAGTTTAAAGATATGATAGAAGAATTGGTACATTAAGTCAAGGACAATAATACATTTTTAAAAAATGCACAGATAGAATATACACAAGTATGTCATGAAAACACCAGAGCGTGTGGGCATGAAGAAGAAGAACTTTATGCCAAAAGAAGAAAAAATATTTTCACTGCAATCATCCCAGAAAACTCCCCAAGTCTAGGGAAAGAGAAGCACACACCAATACAAGGGGCATAGAGAACAAATAGTTAGGTCCAAAAAAAGTAAATCCCCATATTATAATGTAAGTGCAAAATACACAGAACAAAGAAGTTTTGTTGAGAGTGGAGAGAGAGGAACAGTAAATCACATACTAAGGCAGCTCCATCAGAATAACAGCTGACCACTCAACAAAAACCTAAAAACCCAAAAGACACAGAATTAGTGCATTTAAGTTCTGGAAGACCACATCTGCTAACCCAGATTACTATTCTCAGCAATACATGGGGGTTAACAATAGTTAACCCCCAACTACTATACCATTCATACCATTTGCCATTGTTGATAAAGAAAAAAAAAAAAATAGCCATGATGAAATCAGGCTAAAGAAGTTTGAGATCACTAATCTAGGTCTACAGTGAATACTGGAAGAAATTCTTTGGACTGAAGAAGATAGAAAACATATTTAAGAAGGTAGAGAGGAAAAATAAAGGATAATATAGCAGCAAATGAGCAAATGAGGGTTGTAAAAATGTCAATCACTACAAAACAACAAAATGACCGAAATCAATATGCATGTTTCAACAATGACTTTGAAAAGTCATGATCTCAACTTCCCTAAGAAAAGGCACAGACTAGCAAGCTGAATTAAAAAAAAAAAAAAGAGAACCTATCTGTTTGCTACCTGCAAAAAATACACTTTACCATTAAAGGGAACATATACAGTAAAAGGAAGTAGAGAGGTGTACGCATACAAAACTAGGACAGTGGTATCTATAACACCTGGCAGAAGAGATTTCAAACCAAATCGAGTTAGAAGAGATAAAGAATATCACTCATGTTTTATGTTTATATGGAGGAATTAACCCCAGAAAACTACTCCATGAGAGAATGAAATTCCTAAAGGGCTTAGGAGTAGTAGACTGAGTGTGAAAACAAGGGCTGGAAGAGCAACAATGAGCATGCAAAGGTTTGAACAAGGAGCTTGATAGGGAGAGAATGGAGTGAAAGGCAGGGACAATCAAAACTCAGGAGTGAAAAGGCCTCAAGAGAATCTGGTCCTTGATAATTGAATCAAGATGAAATAAAACAAAATGAGTTTAAACAGAAGTACTCTAGGGGAGTGGGCAAAGTTGTTTTGAGAAGCCATAGGTATCTAAATAAAAGTCCTGCTTCCAGTGATGAGTCACTCCCTGTGAGTTGGGAGGGGGCAACCTAAACTCCTCAAGCAATACTAGAAATGACCACTGTTGTTCATTGCCCACCAGAATGTGATGGTAAAATTCTGTTGCTGAAGATACAGAGAAACACACATAGAGAAATCAAGCTGAAATGGTTCTGGAAGTTTCCTCCTTATTGGCTATCCCTCACAATGCCAGAGGCTTTGGGTAAGTTATTGGGGAAGAATTATCCTTAACAATATTTCTCAGATATGAACCCTATATACACTATTACCACCTGGCTAGGTTGAGCCCACTGGTGCAATAGTGGGATGTCTGTTATAGGGGCTACCAACCACTTTATGATTAGATTTGATGACTGTTCCACAGGAGTGACTTCAGGTCCAGTACTGTCAATCAGTCAAAAGCTTATAGTTCTAGAGGTCATAAGCCCTCCTGAATAGGCTAGATAGAGCTTTTGTTTGGTTTCTTGTTTATTTGGCTGGTTTGGTTTTGGTTTTTGGTTTTCTGGGCATACATGGTTTTCTGGGCATACCTCTTATATTGCCTTCTAAATGACTGTTTATGGCTGTAGCTTAGACCTGCTGTTGGCTTTGGCTAGATAAGTTTCGTTTTACAATGGACTGCAATGACTACAAAGACTCATACCTGATTTAAATATTAAGAATAAACAACTGTTGTGATAGCCAGAAGCTGGAAACCCAGAATGTCCCATGACAGAAGAATGGGTACAAAAAATGTGGTTCATTTACACAATAGAATACTACTCAGCTATTAAGAACTATGAAGAGGGGAACATGATCTGGTATTGGGTGGTGGAAAAGAACTGAAGCCCTGAGGGCCAGCAGAAAAAAAACAGAAACAGGCAACCTTGGGAGGCACAAGGTTGGAGAGACTTTCTAAAATGTACCAGAGACTTGGGAGGTGAGAGACTCTCAGGACTCAAAGGGAGGAACCTTAGATAAAATGCCTTTCAGTGTGGAGAGGAAACTTGTAGAGCTCACCTCCAGCAGAAAGACAGGGCATCAAGTGAGGAATGGGGTTGCCATCCTACAGTCAAAACTGACACATAGTTGTTCCTGTCTGAAAGAACTGCAGGGATGGAAATGGAGAGGGGCCTGAGGAAAAGAAGGTCCAAAGACAGGCCCAAAGTGGGATCCAGCTCAAGAGGAGGACCCAAGGCCTGACATTATTAATGACTCTATGGAGTGCTCACAAAAGGGGCCTATCATGATTGCCCTCCAAAAGACCCAACAAGCAACTGAAAGAGTCAGATGCAGACAGTTGTACCCAACCAGTGAACAGAAGCTGCTGACTCCACTGAATTAGGGAAAAGCTGGAAGAAGCCGAGGAGGAGAGCAACCACGTAGGAGGACCAACAGTCTCAATTAACCTGGACTCCCGAGAACTCTTAAACACTGGACCACCAACCAGGCAGCATACACCAGCTGATATGAGGGTCCCAGCAGATGTACAGCAGAGGAATGCTGGGTCTGGGTTCAGTCAAGAAAATGCACCTAAGCCTCAAGAGACTGGAGGCAGCAGGGAGTTTAGAGGTCTGGTCGGGTGGGTGGTGGATGGTGGGGACATCATCCTGGACACAGGGGACAGGGAGGAGGTATGGGACGTGGAACAGTGTGAAAGTGGACTGGGTGAGGAATAAAATCTGGAGTGTAAAAATAAATGAATAGATAGATAGATAGATAGATAGATAGATAGATAGATAGATAGATAACTGTTGATAGCCCTGTCACAAATAAGACATCTACATTACCCACTCAAGGGCTAAGGGGAAGCTGGGGGATGAGAGAGTAAGCATGTGGAATTGTGACTTCTGGGATGCCACAGCTGTTACAGCCTTGGGCTTTAACAGCTATGATTATCTGCAGAAGATCTGCACAAGATCAGAACAATACCACTGTATCAGGGAAGATGGAAGGGCTTCTGGGATACCAGTCATTGCTGAGGTTTTACATGTAGTTAATGTTGCTGGAAGAAGGAAAGATAATTTCTTCACTTGTAAAGCCACTAGTACGGTGTCGAACCTCCTGTAAGTAAACCATCATCTATGCTTCTATGAACACTCTTAAGGAAGCTCAATAGGTCACAAAAACAGACATGAAAGTTTAAGGGGGTGGTTCAGAAGAGGAAAGGGATCACCAGGAGACAAAAGAGGACAATGGACTGGGTGAGAATTATGGAATATATTATACACAGTTTTGAAAGTATTTTAATGAGACCGCTTATTTTATATAACTAATATATGCTTAAAGAAGATCCTCTCAAAAAAAAAAAAAAAAAAAAAAAAAAGCTAACTACAAAGCTGAGAAGCATTTCTCTTAACTGTCCTCCCATTTGCCAAGTTTTGTTTTGTTGTATGTTTTGGGTGTGTTAACCAGAGAAACCTTTGCCCAAACCAAAGCTCTGAAGTACTTTCTTAAGTTCAATTCTAGTCACTTAGTATTAGTGGTTTTACATTTGACTCAATGATCTGCTTTGAGTTAGCACTTACATATGGATATCTGGTCTACCCAGCACCATTTCTTGGGAGAGACTATCCTTTATTTATCTAATGTACATTTTGGCTAAGTTTATTGAAATGAGTTAGATTATATATGTCTATTAATGTCTATTTTTCTATTCTATATTATTGTTCTATGTGTCGATGTTTATGTGAGTACCATGCAGTTCTGGCTAACATGGCCCTATGGTATGATTTATAGCCAGCACTCAAACCTCAGCAATGATTGTTCTTTTTGCTCCAGCCTGTCTTGGCTATTTAAATTTTAAAGTGTTCTGAATGTTATATGACATCTAGAAAAAGGGAACTAGGCTTATATATCACCACATAAAGCTAAAGCTCACAGATAAATGAATACGAAAGTTATAGAGCAGTGTATATTTTGTGACAGTTATAGAAAATTTCAACTATATGCAAAATAGTAATAACTGATAATGTTCATTAATGACCATGTCCATCTATAAAGATATGCAAAATTAACTTAGAAAGCTGGTGCTTTTCAGGGAACATCAAAAGAGATATGACTGATGATCAAAAGGGACATAAACATACTGAAGGCTTTGATTCTTTTCAAAAATTATTTTGAAAGAAAAAAGTGACTTCAAGAAAATAGGACATGGTGTTAGTGATCTAGATAAAAAACAATGTGCATGTTTACTAAATTCTCTTGCCTTTCGCTTTACTTTGTAAGCCTCCCAACATAAAAGATAATTTAGATGATATTCAGTTGTTTAAAAATCACCCACAGGCACTATGGAATCTTTCTTAACCACAAGAAAGAATAAATCATCTATCTATGTTACAACATGCTGAGTCTTGACAACATCCTACTAAGTAGGGGAAGACCAGCCACAAATGTCCACTTATTATACGACTTCGCTGATATAAAATATCCAAAACAGACAAATCCATGGATGAGAGATTGTGGAAAGAAAAGTTGCTAACGGGTGATGGACTCCTTTGGGTTTTCAGAAGCATACTGTATCAAATAAATTTAATGGTACTAGCTGGTCTTGTGTATAAAGTTTCATCAGTAAACATGTTTTTAAATTATGCAGATGTTCACACAACTCTTTTGTTCTACAAACCACAATTATTCTAAATGATAGAATTACATTGTACATGTATTTTATCTCAAAAGAATTGATGTACATTAATTATGTATTAAATTAAATACAGACATAAAGCTGGGGTGTGGAAGGAGCGTGGGAGAAGGGTCATTACTTACTAGAGTTGCTCTGTTCCTTCTACCAAGGCAAAAATGTGTCTCATCTATTCAGCAGAAGCTATGGCAAGAGGGGTAGCAGGTACAGTGAAAATCCACTGTCTTTTCCTGGGTATTGAGAGGAGCAATGACACTGTTGACTTTAATGCAGATATGTATCAAAGATTTACAGGAATTGGCCAAACCCAAAAAGTGGGACATGTTATTTCAGGCAGAAAGAAAGTTGAGTACAAAGCTGGAAAGCAAAAAAAGGAGAAGACGACACGGATTGCAAGGTATCTGTGCAGTCTGTAAATGCTGGAGTCAGATGAGCTGAAAAAGACAGTCAGGGACAGGATCTCCATAATAAAGCCCCTGGTGAGACCCAGCTCCTGTCTTTTCTGCACCACATACAACTTTCTATAGGGTACAAAGAAAAGATAACATTTTCACAATGACTATTTTCTGAAAAGTTGTTCCTAAAGCAAAACTGAATTCTCCTATTGCCCCAATTTTCTAGGTCTGGAGAGAGCCTGTCCTTCCTCTGCTGATCCCTCTGCTTTCTACAGACTTACAGCCCATCCATGGAAACCAAATTCTCAGAAGTACAGTGGTGTCAGCTATCTCAGCCATGAGCTGCCTAGTCATGGCCAAGTGACCTTCATAGAGCTGTATACAGCCCTGAGAAGTGAGTCAGAATAAACTAGCTTTAAGCCAGTTAATTAAAGTCAAGATTACAGACTGTGTATCTCCAGAGGATAAAAATGAGAAGCAATGGATACCCACTGCTCTCCTGATTTAGCATGATGAATGGAAGAGGTGGCGCACTGTACGTAGAACTCACAGACACTCTGGCGGGAGATATCTCAGATCTTTATTACCATGCCTCTCCACTCCATTTGGGCACCTTATGTGGAGGGTGCTTATTCCCTCCATCCATCACTGCTGTCTGCAACACGAGGATGATGTCAAAGCTCCATTTTCTTTCCTCATCCTCCCATCATTCCAGACATGACTGATTCACTGCTGGGTCTGCCTAACAGCCAGATGCACATACTCTATATTGTAATAGTGAAAATATATTCTTCTCACCTCCGAGAGGGCTGTCACTCGCTCTACATTATCAACAGCCTTTAAGCCAAGGTTTTATTCTTTTTCTGTTGCCACTGGGTTCAAACTAAGTAAGAAGCAAAGCACATTTCTAAAGAAGTGTTCCATTTTCTTTAATCTCCTCAAATTGCTTAGCTACTCGAACTTTCTATTCACCAGTAGGAAAAGCCACCAGTGCTGAACAAAATACTTGGGCCTCTGGTGGAATCAAGATGAAGTAAGTTTAGTCTGCCTGTGAGAAAATGTGAGCAGGTGAACACGTGGACCATGCATCATTGACCTTCCCTTTTTACCTCCCAGGCATAGAAATAGAACATAAGGATGATGCAGAAACAAAGAGAAATCTAATTTTGTCTAGAAGTACACTTTGTAAACAACACAGAGAGGGGGGGAAGGAGGGAGGAGGGGGAAGATGAGGGAGCAAAAGACAGAGAGGGAGAGAAAAGGGAGGGAAGGAGGGAGGGAGGGAGGGAGGGAGGGAGAGAGAGAGAGAGAGAGAGAGAGAGAGAGAGAGAGAGAGAGAGAGAAATGTACCGCTGGGTTATTTCTCCCATCTCACACTGACTATATTTTAGCCTAGGGGATGTATAGTTAGGTTGCAATATTTCCTCATTTACATATGAACACCCTAAGAGTACTAAGAGAAACTTGAGTGATGTGTTTCTATAATAAATTGCAAAGACAAGTTAGAATATAGATGAAGTAGCAACATCTGTGTTAGGGATATTGCCTCTGCCATATGCAAAGAATCATTATTTAAGACACAAAGCTGAGAATAATGGACTAGGTGTGTAATCTAAGCTAGGAGGAAGGAGGCAGGGAAGAATGAAAAGAGGTAGGGAAGAAGAAAGAAAGAAAGAGAGGGAGGGAAGGAAGGAGGGAGGAAAAAAGGAAGGAAGGAAGGAAGGAAGGAAGGAAGGAAGGAAGGAAGCAAATTATAAGTTAAGAATCACTGAAACAAAAGACAGGCAATGAATAAGAACAATCAGCACCAGGTATCTGGAGATACATGGCTCAGACTCTCAGGATCACTGAAATTAAGTAAAGATAAATTCATTGGTTTGTATTAGTAAGTTATCCCTTAAAAATAAGTTCAGTCTTGTAAATTTTTCAGTAAAACACCACTTTAATATTACATCAGCTTTGTATAATTTGAGCTGATCTAATTTTCCTAACTCAAACCACACACACACACAAAAAGAATGAAAACCACAGTAGTGGTGAACTCTCACCTCTAGTGTCTAGAAATACATTTTCTAATAGAAGGAAAGAAAGAAGACTCCACAAAGAAATGTCTAGTTCCAGGGCTGGATCATAATGATCACAATGAACATGGAATATCTTACCATGGGAGAAAACAAGGATGTTTAAAAAATTATAGAATTATGTCTCAGAGAACAAAGGTGCCAGTCTACACAGAGATAATTAGAAAAAAATAGCCACCTTTGAGGAAGAAAGATAAAAAAAAACTAATCTTTTGTTTCAGAACTGACAAGTATATATAGATCATGAAAGGAAGTTTATCTTAATAGAAGTCTTTCAACTAATAAATGAGAAAAATTAAAGATGTTCCCTTGAAGTAATGCATTGAACAATAATTTTCAGTGGCTACCATACTCACAAAAATAAATGTAATTGGACATTCTATACCACCTAATGGAAATATGCCATATTGTGTATGAGCCCACCTCACCGAAGTTCATGCCAGAACCCAGCAAGAATGGAGCCATGGTCAATCTCCAAAACCACAGAAGACACATAATCAGGTAAGACCACACACACCATTGCAGCTGCACACCATGGCAAGTCCAAAAGCTCTTAAACAATGAGCTACAATAGGAAATACACATGTTGAACAGAAGAAACTTTATATTAAAATATCCCTATGAGGCAGTTATAATTTATGGATTTTGCTTGGATCCTGGTTCAAAAAAACTGTATAAACTTTTATGAGCTATTTTGGACAAATTGTAGTGTGTCTGTTTTTCTGAGTCTAAGGTATCATCACCTTCTAGGTCTGATGAGAGCATCATGGGTAGGTAGGTATTTAACTGAAGAAGTCTTCATTGTCTTTTATAGATCTATTCTGACATGTCTTTGGAAGCACTGAACAGTTGCTTCCAAACTGTTCAGTGGCAGATCTGAGAGTGACAAACAGTCAAAACTGTCGAGCCTAAGTGATAGGTACCCAGTAGTTTTACAGAGTTCTGTTTCTGCTCATACATGTTTGAACATTTCCACTCTTTAAACAAAAATATTTTCCAAATTCTAAAAGAAAATGTTGAGTTTTTTAATTAGATATTTTATTTATTTACAATACAGATGTTATCCCATTTCCCCTCCCTAGAACCCCCTAGCCCATCCCCACTCCTCCTTTATGCTATTATACCATTTTAATTACATGTATGTATTAAAGTCAGTTCTAGGTTGAGGGTCTAGCAATATAATAGATGCAAATAGTGAAGGAACAAACAATACAATAAACACAAATAGTCAAAGAAAAAGCAAGGCATTAAACCCAATTACATGAACACTCCAGTGATCACTGTTTCTAAGGACTTATCAGGATGATCAAAGTATCTGAGCCTACTTCCCTGTCCTAGCCCAAGGTCATTTTTATGTCTAAAGCCTACTTCCTTGTTCTAGCCTAAAATTTAGATTCCTGTCTGAAATTACTTCTTTGTTCTAGCTTAATATATAGGTTCCTGCCTGAGATTACTTCTTTGTTCTAGCCTAAGATTTATATTCCTACCTGAAATTACTTCTTTGTTCTAGCCTAATGTCAGCTTCCTGCCTGAAGCCTACTTCCTTGTCCTTGGCCAGTGTCATATTCCTGCCAAAAGACCATTTTCTAGTCCTTGGCCCTTATCAGATACTTGCAAAGCAGCCCCAAAGGTTCTCTACCTCTCCCCCTTTTTTATTTCATTTATAAGACTTAGTCTGTCTTAGGTTGTTTTTGACAAGAATGCCCTCCTTACCCATCATAATTGCTAGCACCACTGCTTCTGCAATTGCTGTGACACAAGAAGTTAAGACAACTACTTTTGTTAATCATTTAGCAAAAAAAATGTTACTAATGTGTTAAATATACCAGAGGATTTAGCTAGGCATTTGAAAGAATGGATTGATGCTCTTTATCCCATTCAAATTACTGGAAGGAAGTTCAGAATTTAAGGGTAAGGAGCCATCTTGAGTGTCATGCCAAATACCATTGGATTCATGTTAGTTCTACAATTTACAGTGGTAGTCATTATAATTAGGAAGAAGTTTAATGACATGTGCAGTGTATTTGGCATAATTCTAACACTACTGGGGATGTTTTAACGATACATAGGGAGCTTATGAATTTCAAGAATGCTGCTCTGCTGAGTGTTGATGAGGTAGATATTGCAGATAAAATTATCCATGGCCTGAGATCAGTATTTCTATTTTGGCCAAGCTTCAAAAATGGCATATGTAGCTTGATCATACTAGCCCTTTTTGTCCTGGGGTTACTTTTATTCCTGCCTATTGTGTTAAACCTTTTCTTCAATAACATCAACATGCTGGCAGTCAAGTACATGGCTTGAAACTGAAAATGGACCCTCAGACAGAGTTATTAAATTAACAGGCTAGCAAGCCAAGAACATGTAAGATTCTATACAGAGTCTTACCAACCTAAGACAGAAGTACATCACTTTTGATAATGCATATGCCATGAAAAGTAAGGAAGGCATTCTTGTCAGAACAACCCAAGACAGGCTCAGACTTGTTTATAAAATAAAAAAGGGGGAGAGGAGAAGAGCTTTTGGGACTGCTTGGCAAAAATCTGACATGGGCCAAGGACAAAGAAATGGGCTGCTTGACAGGAATTTGACATTGGCCAAGGACAAGAAAGTGAACTTAAGGCAGGAATCTAAATCTTAAGCTAGAACAAAGAAGTAATTTCAGCAAGAATCTAAATCTTAGGCTAGAACAAAAGAGTAATTCCAGGCAGGAATCTAAATATTAGGCTAAAACAAAGAAGTAATTTTAGGAGGAGGGTACCTTCTAACCTGAGGCAATCTCCTGACATTTATAACATTTATGGCTTATTGTGACTCTATTGTCTTCAGGGGTATAGAACCTACTTTCTTCCTGATCCCCTGATAAGCAGGGTCAGCCCTGACACAGTACTGTGTCCCTTCTGCTTATGCAAAGGGTCTGAGCCTTACTGCCACTCTCCTCAGATGTCCCAGAGCATGTTTCTGTATTATGTATGATGTGCTGGTCCTATTTCTTTTTTAATATTGAAACAACTCTTTGAAGTAGGTATCATATTGCAATTTTAAAACTAAGAAGATGGAAATTACAAAGGCCAAAGGGCTCACACTGACTTATGGATTGGCAATGGGTACAGTCATATTCAAGAAGGTCCATTTTATTCCAGTGTTCTTGCTCTGCTCCAGGGGTCAGGCTGGTTCTGCTGAGTCCAAGGTACCTTTTACTTTGCTTACATATGGACTCATTTCTCACAAACAAGCCCAGAGGAGTATTTTTTTCTTACTCTCAATTGTCATTCTATAACTAGAAACTTGAGGTGCAGTGAGACCAAATTATTTGTTCAAGGTCATACAGTAGTTGTGTGGTAGTTACTTGACATCATACCCCATGCTTGATGTGCAGCTGGCAAGAAGTATAAGAATACTCTGCATCTCTGGGCCATATCTGGACCATCTAGAAAATGTACTGACTGGCTCTAGAGATCTAATCATTGTTAGAATGGGGGAGGGTAGTTCAGCATGTCCCTCCTGCTTTTTCTTGTGCTCAGTGTAGATACAGAATATAATATGTTACAGTATCCCCAGGACTACTGAGGGTTAAGGATAGTGTGCAGTTTGGGAATCCGGGGTTATATGGTGGTTATGAGCTTCAAAGGTGAATGACTTGCTGAAGATCATGCAGTCAATTATACAGAGGCTAAAGGCACAGGCACTAGAGTCAGACTGTCTTGTTAGAGTCCTAGCTTTTTCCCTTATTAAACTGTGATTTTGAACACATTAGTGCAAACATAGTCAGAGAGTTTAGACTCAGGAGTCATCTCACGTGAGCTGCTAGCCACCTAATATCATCCCAAAGTAAGGCTTGATAGACCCACAAACTCTAACAGTGAGGACCCAGCTAAAACAGAGCTCCTAAGTATGTGTTCTCTCCATTGTGTCATGTTCAAGTCATGTGTGCTGTCTAGATTGTGATTAACTGCTGAGAATAAGAAAAGAACATGTTTTTCCATATTCAAATCTATGGAGACAGAAGAAGATAGTCTGATGGGTCTCTCAACAGAGAAGGAAGCTTCATCTAAATCTACTCAGTTCCTGTGAGTGATACAGTGAAGCATTATGATCCTAGTAGGCCATCCCTACCTCAACTGCTTCCTATATTTGAGAACAAAAGTTCAAGTAGAAAGGCTTGGTATCCCTGATCCCTGTACACAGGGCCACTAGGGCTCATCCAACTCAAGGATGCCATAGCATTGTTCTCACCACTACCAGAGAATACTTTGCTCCTAATTCACAAACAAGCAATGAAGACAGAACAAGGCTGTTTCTTCTTCAGGCTATGTGCAGGTGCAGCATCATTTTGACAATGACCCTCAGAATAAAGGATTGACCCATATTGGCTTCCTGCCTTTTAACTAAATTTGTTTAAGGTCCTTCAAATACTCAGAACATGTACTCATGTCCTTGGCCGAGGGTCACCCTAGCCTTCTGATTTGGCACCCTCTTGACTGCCCAGCAAGGACAGCAAGAAGCAGCAGTGTGGAAGCTAGCTCATCTCCATCACAGCTGATGTGAGAAGGAAGGGGAGGTGCCCATTTGTCTGTTCCCTAAGCCTAATT
Organism: Arvicanthis niloticus; assembly: GCF_011762505.2. Taxonomy (NCBI): domain Eukaryota; kingdom Metazoa; phylum Chordata; class Mammalia; order Rodentia; family Muridae; genus Arvicanthis; species Arvicanthis niloticus. The sequence continues at coordinate 18,390,571 of NC_047678.1, forward strand.
TATGCTACAGAACCGCTCACAGTTTCTCAAGCCTTAATAATGTATCCCACTGAAGAGAATTAAAGGTAAAAGATGCAATTTATCTGCCATTTTGGGTAGTTAGTTAAAACCATTGTTGGGCATGCACTTTTTAGTTAACAATGCCAAAAGTGTACTAAAGAATTCTGAATTCAATTAAATTATCTTCAATAAAGTGAAGGGAATGTTTTTACTTCCTCAGAAAAATCACCGAGTGTCAGGGCATCTGAGTAGCCCTGAGTTCTACCTATCCTTAAGGAGGTAATGTTTCTTCTCTATTAAATCTATAAATGTTTCGAATTCAAACAGTTCCTCAGGCCTTGGAGTGATCTGTCTTCCACTGTGTACTGAGTGGTTTACACTGGGTCTTTTAGACTTATTAAAGACCAAAGAAAAGGTACCGCCTTTCATCTTCTCTCCATTTCTTTCTTGCCAGTCTACTGATGGTGCAGTTCATCATTTATCAAGTTTAGACAGTCAATACCAAGAAAAGAAGAGTGTGTGACGACCTGGGACCAGTCATCTTAGGGAAGATATTCTACTTCATTCCAGGGGCATAATTGCAGGAATATTATCCCACTCTCCATGTTCTCATTTGTATTAAATATGATATTACTCATATCAAAGGGCAGCTATAAAAACTGACCTGACATGATTTGAAGTGCCTAGCACAGTGCCTAGTATACAGCTAGCTCTCTAGGTGGGAAATGACAATTTCTTCCCCATGGTCTATGGAGAGCCTTCATTCTGCTATTCATGCCAATTATAGCAGCTGACGATTCTTGGTGCTGCCCAGTGCTGTGATGTGCAGTGTGTTTCATCACTGAACAAAGAACAGAGAATGTAACATCAAGGAGAAATGTTACATGAGCCAGCTGAAATCACAGTCTCCAAGGAAAATAGATCCAGTTCTGTAGAACTCCGTGTTGAGGAATGTCTTGCTTTCTGGCAATTCTACTATCTAGTGATGGCTCTGACTTAGATCTTTGGAGAGCTTGTGATGGGCCAACTTCATGATGCAGAGGAACCAGCAGATGCAGAATAGAAATAAATTATCATAAAAGGATCTAAGGGGAAAAATAAAGGTACAAATACAAATGATAAAAAACATTCCTAATCTTTAAATCCTTGAGGAAAATTTACATAAAAAATTGGAGAGATGCCTTTACTACAGGCATCAACTCACTCCCATGGGCTTGTCTTCTGTTTTATTTTGGTTTCTGTTGTTCTGATAAAACACCATGAGTAAAGTAGCCTGGTGGGGAAAGGATTTATTTTAGCTTCCAGTTGTAGTGCATTATGAAGGGAAGTAGGGAAGCCAGGGCAGGAACACAAGGAAGGAACCCGGGAGAGGAACCGGCACAGAGATCAGGATGAAATGCTGCTTACAAGCTTGCACCTCCTGGCTTGTTCATCCTGATTTTGTGTATCCCCCAGGGTACACTACCTTCTTAGGGTAACATTCCTCTCATGGGGCTCAGGCTTCCACATCATTAATCAATAAAGTGCCCCACAGATGTGCCTAAAAGGAATATAAAGTCATTTTCTGAACTGAGGTTCCTGTTCCCAGGTGACTCTTGCTTATATCAAGTTGACCAAAACAAAAACAAAAAAAAAAAACAAAAAAAAACAAAACTACAAACAAACAAATAGGATAGTTTCTAAGCATGTTATATATACACATATTCCTAAGCCCATGGCCCCAACCAAGTTCCTAATCTATTAAGTCAAATAGTTATGGAAGGACTCTTCTTAAGAGTTCACTGTGCTTTCTAGAAAATCACTTCAGATTTTAAACACTAAAGTTAAAACTCACATAAGGAACTCAGGCCCTAAATACATAAGCCTTATGCCCCTGTGAGTAGCTCTGTTTCTTCCCCCAAACCTTTTATAGATTTACATTTAAATGTTAATTTAAGAATATAGTCATACCATATGTATACCAGACTTTTAGTCAAAAAAGTCATTATTTTTTCTACCATTAAGATTTTTTTTAAGTAAGTAAAATTATAAAGGATAAAATTGGCTTTCCTTAAAATATCTTCTGCTTATTCCAGATCATCCCAAATTTTATTCTATTCAGCTTGATAGACATTTAAAAGGATAAGTTGAATCCTTCAAATAAAGTTGTCCCAAACCATATAAAGTTTGGTAGACAAGGAAATGAAGAAGCGGGCAGCATTGTAAGATAGAATTTATCAGTGTGACTGTAGGAGTTTCAACAATAGGTTATATACAATTCCAGAACAAGCTCTCAACATGTAAGCAGGCATCACCATCCCCTCTATGGGGTAACCCTTTCCTCCACCACACCACCTGACACAGAAACCCCAAAGTCTTCCCTTTTCCCAACATGTTAATGCCATTGGTCCTCCTCACACAGGCAGTTCCAGGGGCCACAATTCCCTGTCCACTCTATTGCAACATCTGCTAGCTATATGATGATGGATGTGCAGCAGCCACAATGATATAGAACCAAGGCTCAGTTCACAGTCAGAGTCAAAGGGCCACACCAGCTCTCCTACATCCTTTTCTCTGAACACTGTGGTAATAGGAAATGTCTTTCCTGCTTCTTCTGATGTTCTGCCTCTGTAATAATGACTACTAGGAGACAGACGAATGGAAGATAGTCACGGACCATCTTCCAAGCTCTTGGTTCACTTGACGCAAAGCTGTACATCCTTTTTTCATGGCTAGTACTGATTCTTGCAATCATCTTGCCCACACTTAACTCCACACACAAACCTGCTTCACATTTCTACTTCTGTCTTCAGTTTTAAGACATGGTATCTCCATCTAATGAGTATCTATGCAGTCCCTGTGTAGAATCCTTGTTTTAACATAACAGCCTCCTCTCCCTCTTTCCATGTCCCATATTCTCCAAGCAAAATCCCTCAGGTCAAGTCTACACTGAATCACAAGGGAGTCACATTAGGATCTGGGTTCTACGTAAAGGTAAAGATAGCCACACTTGGGCATGAAATGTGTGGGGCAAGCAGACCATGCCACCAGACAGAAGAACAGGTAAGGTTGAGTGAGCCAAAACCTTGTGAAACTCAGACTTGAGAATGGTAGAAGTGAGGCCAACTCCCTGCCTAACTCCACCTACTCTGTAACCTGTAACCACGACACCCCACTGAGAAGACTACAACAATCAGTCCTGTAGGGAAATCACCTGAAATCCTTCCCCATGCTAAAAGACCATAACTAGCATCTTACTCTGAGCCAATGGGAAGCATCTACCCCTGGATCCCTCCTTACTCCTCAATGTTTATAAACTTCCTATCCACAAGGAATTAAGTGCACAAGTTATTTCACCAAGAATCATCGGAAAGTGCTGATTGGTGAACTGTAACACTTTGGGGAAGAATTCTTTCTCCTGAAGCATTCATCACTGGAACTTGGACCTGCCTGGCAGGCCAGGCTCATACCCCTGCTGCCCCTGCCACCCCTGCCACCCCTGCCAATGCTACCACTGCTGCCACCCACCACTACTCTCTTTTGCCCCTGTTGCTGGCATTGGTGCTCCATGGTAGTAGGCAAGACATAGTATCCCAGCTACTTATCCTGCACTGGTTTCTCTTCTGACAGCTGTGACACTTTGGCCATCTGGGGCTGGACCAGAGACCTTTGGAACCTATTATTCCTGGTTTTATGAAAGACAGCAGAAATGAGGGGAAGTTATCACATAGGCTCAAGGGGAGTATTCAGAGATGGTACAACCATATTCCCCTTTATGAGCCTTCATTCTGCTGTGAAACATGAGTCAGCTCTTAGGTTTCGGACATCCCTGCCAATGAGAAGAGTCAGCTGTAAAGAAGAGAGAGCCTGTCAACATTTAATGTCACACTCAGCACACCAGTCGAAAGTATTATCTGGCAGTGGGGTCTAGGGCCCTGGTCTGTCAGAACTTCTGTAGTGTGGGAACAGCTACCTCCCCTATAATCCCTTCCCTATGATCTATCCAAGCAGAAGCAAGTAATAGGTCAATTTCTCAAGCCCAAAAGCACCCCATGACAGGAAAAGATTCAGAGAAAAGATGGTCCTTTCTATAAAGACAAATGTTTTTGTCCATTTAGGTTTTTCCATTCCCTGAGTCTCAGGACACATTTAGCACATACACACCCCACACAGCACAAAAACGGTTTGGTTATATATTTGCCAGAACTTCCACATACTATTTATTTTCCCTCTGAAATAACATTTTTGTCTGAGAAGGATATTGGGTATGGTTGGCTTTCATGCTCTGGGCATTTTCCCCTCTTAACAAAACACTTCCCTATAAATCTATGTCCACAGACTAACTTCAGAAAACAAGTTAATAGTTCCCAATTCCAATATTTTCCATAGCAATATATCCACATGCCAAGAATACTGAAGTGTGGAGGTTTGAATTCATCAAACAAAACTCATCAATACCTTGAGAGTGAGGTTGGAGTCTTACTTTATCTACTCCCAACCCCTAGGAAGTAAAACAGGGGTGAAAAGCAGATCAAGAGAGCAAATGGACCCAACATCCCTCTCATCTCTAGGATTTGACAAAGAGATGGAGAGATGACTTGGTGACTAAGGGCACTGGCTACTTTTCCAGAAGACCAGGGTTCCATTTCCAGCATCCAGATGGTGGTTCACAACTATAACTCTAGTTCCCAGGGATTCAACTCCCTCTTTTTGGGACTTTTGCACTGCAGACATGTGGTGCACATACATACAGGAAGTAGAAAGTGACACACATAGTATCTGGCAGGCATAGGGCTCTTAGAGGGACCAAAGTCCTTGACAATGTTTAAATCCATATACCAGACCTATTCGTTTCCATAGCATCGAGCCCAGAGCTAGTCACCATTTCTGTCCATGGCTCCCAGGAACAGCTCTATCACATGCCATTTCCAGCTCTGCAGGATGAACTAAGTCCTTATCTACATGAATCCATCCCAGACTCCCATGGAACATCAAGTGACAGATATGACTACAAACTTTGGAGTGAGTATCAAGCACACCAACGTCTTCTTTTAAATCTTGAGATCTTCCCAGTCATGAACGAATTCACTTCTGTCTTCTCCTCATGAGAGACACATTAGCTTACGCTACCTATCAACGATAGGCTAGTTTGAGGAAGGAGGTTGTTGTTCTGACTGTCATTGTGGTTTTGTCATTTTCACACAGTTATCTGAAAAGAGAAAAACTCAACTGATAAAGAGTCCCCGTCATATTGACCTATAGACAAGTCAGTGGGGCATTTTCTTAATTGATGATTGATGTGGGAGGACCCAGCTAACTGTGGAAGTGGTATCCCCTCTGGGCAGGAGGACCTGGAGTACAAGAGAAAGGAAGATGAACAAGCCAAGGGGAGCAAGGAAGTAAGCATCACTCTTCCAAGTCTCTGCTTTAGTTCCTGCCCCTAGGTTCCTGATTTAGCTTCCTCTGACAATGGACTGTATTTAATCTGCAAATAAATGCTTTCCTCCCCAAGTTGTTTCTGATCATGGTACTTTATCACAGTACTAGAAAGCGTACTAAAACATCTCCTATCATGGTATGAATAAGAATATCTCTTGGGGAAGAACCAGGATGTTACAAGCAACCAGCTGTCCACTGCCAATAACAAACACCATGCAGGGCTGTGCTAATTTAACCTCATTTCTTCATCTGTTTCATTACTTCAAATCAAGAAGCTGAGGTGTACATGCATGGATGAAGGTCACAGAGCAAAACTGAATCCAAGCTCACTGCCTCCACCCTCCCTCTTACAACAGTGACTCATGGGCCGGAACCACTGTGAGTTTACTGCCTGGACTCATGCTGTTATCGTGAGTCAGCATGTCCAAGAGAGATACATTCTGCTCAGCAAATTTCTAATTTCTAAGATGCACAAGGCAGTAAACAGAAACAAACCCACTTAAAGATACAAGATTGAGGTGACTTACATACTTGCTATTTGCAAACAAAAACAAAATCCCAAAGGAAAAGCATTGAGAAACATAGTCAAGTTTCCCAAGGAAAGAGACACTGGACAAGATAGTGCCAAGTCTTCTCTACGAGTCTCAATGTCCTATCTAGTGAATGCTGGAAACTGACTGTCTTTTTCTATCTCTAAAATGCCTAGTCTGGTTCATATAATTGTGTACATATTCACTGTTTATCTTAACATATCAAATTCTTGGCACTGGGTACACTTATGAAATGAAAATGATAGCAACTAATAGGTAATGAGCATCAAACATACACTGTGAACTTAACTCACGGTATCTTGAGGTTTAAGAGAATCTGTAAGATTAAAATTACTATCCCTACCATATACAAAACAAAACTGAGACTTACAGTGCCTGATTTGAGCAGAGGTTTGAGTCTACATCACTATAACCCATAGCTTCTGTCTCCTCACCAAACCCAAAAAGATCCCCAAAGACCTAAATTAACTTTTCTGATCTGATAGGCTACACTGGGAGCTATCCAGATCTAGTCTGAAGCATGAGATACAGGGAACCTGCTGGAGACAAACATTCTCAAGGATAAGCTGAGTATATGTCCTTGTCTATGGGATGAACAAATTCATCTAACATCCTTCTGTTATCCAAGGAGGAAAACCTTGCTTCACACATCCAAAGATACCCACCTGGCATTGGGGTCCTAATTGTGGCTCAGTTTAGGAGCCTTGAAGGAAGATGACACATTTCCCAGGCTGGCCATGTGTATGAGGACAGGTAGACATCTCCATAGATATGGCATAGACAATTCCTTCACACTGAAACAGTCCATCCTAGGGGAGGCTCCTTAGGACTCGGGAAGTAAAATAAATTTACAGGGCTCAAGAAAAAAACAACTCACAAGTCTCAGGATGTTCCTGAAACCTAAGATTCGCAAAGTCCCTCTCTAAGGTTTTATAAACAGTAGGGAGAGGAAACTAGCCATCTTGGCTCTCTGCCATACAGCTTTTGTGAGTTAATACCCATGCTCAGGTAGGTTTTTTTTTTTTAATGATGCATCTGATTTTGAGTCATCCATGCTCCTGAAACTAACCCTTCAGCCATACTATTGTTAAGTAACTGTTGTTAACAATGAGATGGGAACTTGAGGGAACTCATTTCTTTGGTCTGTGATTAGTGTCAATATGAATTGAATAGACATTTGATCACACCCTCTTAGGAAAAGTCAAAAAGCAGTGTGATGCTCCAGTGTTGTGACTCACATTCACTGTGGAACACTCCTAGTTCAATGATAAACTGTAGCATCCTATTAGTAGTAGCAAAGTAACCAGCACATGAGGAGGCCAAAGGAAGAGTGAAAAAGTCTTTCCACATGCATAAGGGCTTTCCATATGCATGCCTCATTCAACCCTCACAATTCTGTGAAGTAAGTTATTGTTGGCCCCAGTTTTGCAGACGAAGAGACTGAAATCAAGACTGGCCATGTGTTAAGATTTGAACATATACCCAAAATTTTATGGGCTGATTTGAATTTCCAGATTTCTATGTTGTTAATATTTTGAAAAGGACCTTTAGGAGGCGATTTGGATTAGATAAAGTCTTCCAGATGCAGTGTCCAGGATGACTTCAGAAGAGATAAGATGAGTTCCCAGGAATGCTATGGCCCTCCACATGATGCTCACATACAACATTAGGAATGCATCAAGAATCCAAATTCCAATGAGGAATCCAAATTCCCCATTGGGTGTTGTTGCTGGCTTCTGGGAAATTGCACCCTCCAGAAACATGTGTTAAGCAAACTTCTATTCTTTACAAAGTACCCAGTTTGCAGCACTAGGTTATAAAAACAGAATTCAAACTAAAAATGTTATACAGTTGCAGAGCTAGTGTGGTTATCAGAGTAAAGATGGCCCTGTTGGTTCATATATTTGAATTCTCGGTGCCCTGTTGGTGGAACTCTCTGGGAAAAATTAAAAGGTGTGGCCTTGTTGGAGAAGGTGTGTCACTGAATGGGCTTTGAGGTTTCAAGAGTCACTGCCATTCCTGGTTTGTCCCCACTTCTCCTTGTAGATGAGAAACTCTGAGCTGCTGCTCCAGTGGCAAGCCTGCCCGTGTGCTTCAATGTTCCCAGTCACGATGCTTATGAACTCTGACCCTTGGATGATGTAAGCCCCAACAAACTCTTTCTTGTGCAATTTGCCTTGGTCATGGTGTTTTATCAAGGCTATAGAAAAGAAATTAAGACAACTGGGATTTAAAACCAAGCAGTCTGGCTTTAGATGAATAACCTTTGAGGAATGCCACCTTCCTCGAAGCAGCTGTGTTTCCAAACCCCCCCCCCCAAATCCTTTGGGCTATAGGTAGGGAGAAGGGTGGCGCTGAGACCTAAGAGATGGCCTAGAATATCAGGTCTGGCGCCTAGTGAGGGTACACTCAGGATCAATGCTTTCAGCTGAAGGCATCAGTATCCTTTGAGACAAGCCTTTTGCTAAGCAGCAGCACCCTGGGGTAAGCAGGACAGGGAGGAGGCAGAGACAAAGCATCTAGGTAGAACTTCCTGATAAACAAGGAGTCTGCATGGTGCTCTGTGGTTCTAGCACTGAGGCACCTGGTGCGAGCCAGAGCTCCTCTTTAATCAGTAGAGTCAGCCCCAACACCATTGCTAGCCATCGGGCTCCTCATCCTTGGCCTTTTCAAGGGATAGGTGGGGAAGCTCCACCCTCAGCACATGTTCTTGTCTGTTTTATAAGTATAGAGGCTCTTCAAAAGGATCAAGGTCCATCTAAGACCAAATATCATTTTATGGACTCAGGAAACCTGCTTTGTGGGCACTGCTCCATTGAACATCAAGAGTCCAGGACTTGCTTTTTGCTTTCTTCTCTTGCTCTTGCTTCCTTACCTTCTTCCGCCTCTCCCCATTTCCCTCCCCAATCTCATAGCCTATATATATCCCTTTCTTTGTCCCTACTAGTCCCTCAACTCCCCTCCCCATGCCCTAAATAAACTCTATTCTACACTAAAAAAAAAAGAGTACAGGACTCAGGTCCATTTAGGATACATGTCTCAGAGTGACAAACAGACTATTCTATGAAAAACTAAACCCTTTTCTTTATAGTTTTCCCCACCTACCCACCCACCGCCTTCTTCACATTGAAAAAGTAATGAAGGGACACTGAGAGTTTTGCCTATGGATGGGGCCCAAACATGGGGAAGATTCCTTTACATTCAATACTTGGTGAGAGTCTGGCTCTGGGCTTGCCTGAAGAGATCCATAACCTCCTTCCATGGGTTCAGATACCACGTTAAGCAAGACACTATATAGGAGTCTGCAAGTCTCAGCAGCGTCTTTCTGACTTTCCAGAAGAGGTCAGATGCTCTTACACACATTGTGCAAACTTCCAACCAGCGCTTCACAGAGCAGCAGTACATGTCCTTCAGATATAAGTCACCTCTCCGCTTAAGGAGCCTCATCCCACCACGAGCAGCATGACCAAGACAAGGCTTAACAGACAAAGCTAGCCTGGCTCATGGTGCAGCCTCACCAGCCACCACTCAACATCTTCTGGCCTCAGTTTCAGCCTCATCTAGCATTTACCAAAGCTGTTATGCAGTTTGGACTGCTCTAGGCCAGCTCATCTCTGCTGCATTCATCAAACCGGTTGGTACCTTAGATGGTTTGCTTTCATCTCAAGATTAGGCGCTTGACACTGTTATGCAAGCCACTTACATACATCGTACATTATTTCAACTGGCACCTACTCATGACACCATTCTGAAACTTCTTCTGCTATCACCAAAGGACAAATTGATGTCTGTAAACATTTAGCACTCTATAAAATAATAACCCTCACAAGAAAATCACAATAACTCTGCTCTTGGTTTCACCCACATTGAATCACTTGGTCTGTTTTTAAATCTCACATAAAAGTGACTTTGAGCCCTTTCTGCTACAAGATCACAGGTGACCATGACAACCAGGAAAAACACCCCAAAGGTTACATACAACGGCAACTCTGGCTACTGGAGCAGCTCCCTTCTCTTTGCACGCATGTATGTCACTACAGAGCCTGGACTGTATCTGGCAGAATAGAGACTGTGAAAGGAGGAAACCCAGATGTCAAGCAGCACAGCCATGTGTACAAAGGAGGAATAGTCCTCTCGGGACTCTCATCTGCACACAGAGATAGTTCGAACCTTCTGAGACCTGTGCTTTTCTCCTTTGGTCAAGCAAGCTGCCTGTCTCTATCTAGAGTCAACTATAGCGTGAGAGCCAGAAGCAGCAGGCTCTCCACCATCCTCATGAGCTTCTTGCCTCTTTCAGAGCTCTTCAGAGCTTCCTAGCTACTCACCCACTGCTAACTCTTCCTCATTTGCCACTTGTCAATGACCCTGCCACCCCAGTTTAGATCCAAAAATACAATCTTCTACTTGCTCTGGTCAGAATATCCTGACATGTGTCACGTTCTTCCAACATGGGAAGAGCTGTAGCAGGCTTCAGTGCATCCACTACACCAGCGCACAACCCATAGAATCCTGTGCTCACGGTGGTCTTCAGTGCTCTCACTCCAAGAATGAGTGTGCAAGACAGCATCACACCCTTTTGACATTCTATCACTCCACACTCTAATCGACAAGAATGTTAACATGAGAAAGCCATAGCAGATCACTCTCATCTGGATGTTACCATCAGTCTGCTTGAACTTCAAACCAATCCTCAGCTCCTAAGTGAATTAACAGGCACAAGGGGTGAGATTAAAACTTGTAGACTTGGATAAAGAAGCCCCTCAAGTTACCCCAAAGTCGGTATGTAAATCCACTTATTGCAACTCAGGCACATATTAAAATCCAGCCCAAACTTACTGACACACTTCCCCCCACACATCCTACCAAGGACTATGTTGTAGTATCAGGTACACATGCATAGGTGTCCCCATATGAAGGGAGATTCTCACAGAACAGAACAGCCAGCTGTCTGACAGCTAAGTATAGTGCCCTGCTCACCTCTCTATCTATATATCAATACCATATATTTCTCTATCATCTCTATCTATCTATCTATCTATCTATCTATCTATCTATCTAGACAGACACACACACATAGAGAGAGAAAGGCAGACACAGAGAGAGAGAGAGAGAGAAAGAAATCTTCAGGAAAGTCAAGTCATGGAGTCACCTGTGTTGATTCAATTGTTCTAGACTGCTTTTGCCTCTCATCAGGAGATATCTGTCATTAGAATCTAATTCTATAGCATTCTATGCTATGGCCAAGCCTCGTAAGAAGCTACAGATCCCATCAGCTCACAGGAGCATGAGTGGACCACAAGGGGCAATAACTCAAGCGTACTCAAGAGTATGCAATAACATCATAGCACTCAGGAGGCTGAGATGGTCCACAGAGCTAATAGGAAGGCTTCCCTCACGGGTGGAGACCTAGGGAAACCATGGCTACAAGAAGTACCAGGCATCACCAGGGAGAAGCATTGAGCCTCATATCACAAAAGTTATCACCTCACAGGGGAGTAATTTTTTTCTCTGATTTGTATCTAAATATTAGGCAAAACGAGTGCTGGGTGGAGAAGGGCACGCACGGGCATTTAAGTCATTTATAGTTTACATTTTTACAGCACAGCAGAGATCAGCGTCCGCTTTCCAAGTGCAATTAGTAGACAGCGCAGTCTGCCAAGCTGCTGTGTAAATTGTACCTATTAAAAGAATCTGCGCCATGCAATGATTGATCAACACCAAGGATTTATTCACTGAGTGAACAGCGGTTTTTACTTTTGCCATTACCCAGGGTGATCCATAACAATTTAGATAATGTACTCAGACAGATGCATTCACAAACTGGTGTCAAAGTCCTGTCTTCAGGGTGGCCAGCCTGAAGAAGGGAAGGCGAGTTATTGATACTGGGCAGGGCAGGGAGCCGGGAGCTCACTGGGTCTTGGGTTTGTCATCCCAGAGAGGAACCAAAGAGAAGAAGGCATGGGGTAGAGCTGCAGCCTGCCTCCCCAGCAGCACACTGAGCCTGTCTGCGACATGTACCCATCAGTGGCCTTATCTGTCAATGGAAATGACCCAGCTGTCACAGGGGTGGAAGGAAAGTGCTTTGTAAGTTAAACTGAGACCATGATAATGGATCTAGAGAGATGCCACTGTTCATAAAGCACATGTGGGCTCTCCCTAGCAGGCACATATGCAATGTGTACACATACCCACAGAATACTGCTATTTGGTATGAGCAGCAAGCCTCTTCCGCTTGGTATGGGGTATTCTATCACAGTCTTTTGTTTTTCTCTACTTATGTTTGACTGGCACCAGATGGTATTTAACACTTCTTTTTCCAGTCCTGGCGATAGGTGCTGATGTTCCCCTCTGTATTGCCAGTATAGACTTTGTGCCTGCAGGCTCCTGGGATGGCAGGCCTCAGGAGGACACTGCAGATGCTGTCCTAAGGAAACCAGCTCAGTGAAAGCAGGGATGAAGTCTGCACACCGCATGGGGCTGAAGCATCCACCCACACACCAGTTGTTCCCACTTCCAATCTGTTTCCTGGGATGCTCCACAGGATGTCCCGGAGGCTCTGTCCAGTATGACATGCCTCATAGAAAAGCCACTTTCTCCCCTAAACTACTGGCCCAACCTTCATTATCTCTGATTACTGTCATTCTCACCACATGTGTGTTCATTTAAGGTAAGACGTCAGTCACCTCAACACCCTCCTTTATCCATGTACCGAGGACGGCTTGCTCCAAGTGTCTCTGCTTTAGTGCCATTCTGTGTCACCCCTCTCCTCTCCATTCTTACTGCTGCCATCAATACATCCTCCTACACCTCTGCCTAAGACCAGTCTCCATTTGACCCTCCCCAACATGTTTCTAGGACACACATTCAAAGATAGCTTTCCTTCACTTTACATTCATCAAGGGTTCATCCAGTACTCTAGGCCCAGAGAGCTTTTCCTGGGAATATGTCTGGCAAATATTTCTTTAAGAGTCATGACTATGCCATCTGTATACACTAAGTTCTCCAGAGAAACAGATTTAAGAGCATGAGTGTGAGGGTGTGTGTGTGTGTGTGTATCTATGTGTCTGTGAAGAGAGAATTGAGAGGACCAAACTATTTTAAGAATTGGCTACGCGATTTGGGGGAACCCCAAGAAGAGTTGATACTGCCACTCAATTTCAAAGGCACATAAGACAATAAGCTCTTCTTGTTCTTGTTCAGTAGAGGACATCTTTCAAAAACAAAATCTCAGAGTCACAGAACAAACTGCTTTATGCTGTCTATCAATTTGGATGTTAGCATTTCTTAAAACATGGCTTGCAGAAGCATCCAGAATAATATTTAGTGAAATATCTAAGCAGCTTAGCTTAGTCAATGAGACATGTAAAGCTGACATCACACCATCTGTCTTCTGTGGTAACAGGGATGAGGCTTGACAAATAAACAGGACTTATCTTTCTCCCATATCTGAAATGGACTCATCTGAGTGGTTCCAGGTAGAGGATTCTAAAACTTCAGATTCTGGGGTAAACCCTAGAATCATGTTATTAGACACCCACCATCTTGAAACAATGGGAAGATAGCCCCAAAGAAGGACAGAGTCTTATATAGATGGAATAGCCTAGAAAGAAAGACATGTTGTGTCTCAATTCAGTAAATACTTTAATAATAATAGCATTAAGGAATATGGAGGTTGAGTTTCTCCTGGAATATGACATTTGTCAATGAGAACAGATAGTCCTCACCTTGAAATGGTCCCAATTTATGAATTTTGACCTTGTAATGGCAGGAAAGCAGTAGCAACTCAGTAGCCACTTTACCTCTAATTTTAAAGTTTGATTGTTTCCCAAGCTAGCAATATGTGGAGTGACACTCACTTGCAGTGCTAGGTAGGGAATCAGCCATAGCTGCAGTTGCCCTGCAGTCAATAAGGTAGTTACACAATACTGGGCAGTGTGATGGTGCCAATATGTGGTGTTTAGCAGGTTAGGTCTACTCTCTGCATCTTCAAGTTAGACTATTTGCCATTAGTGAGGTGTTCCTGGGACCTAACCCCATTGTAAGGTGAGAAACAGGTGATTATTAATGAGGTCTAGTGTCTATATCAGTCATTGTGACTGGAACTCATGGGAGATGCAGGAGGGTGGGAAGGCTAAGGGTTCCATACAGTAGAAGTCTAGAGGGATGAAGATGGGATGGGGTAGCTGGAACATGCCATGAAGTTACATTTCATAGCCAGCATACAATTACTAACGTATTGCCTTGTACAAAGAGATCTGACACAAAGAATAAAGAGGAAGGGAAGGGTACTCTATGGCTTTCTCAACCCGGATGGCCACTGTTTGCCTACATCTACCTTGGTAGATGTAAAACACCAGTCACTGTGGACCTCTCTGGTCAGGGTCATGCAGTATTATGTAGGAACTCATTCTGGAAACTGGAATAACCCACAGACTTCTACCAATTACCCTCCCACCTTCCTCTTCAGAGAAGCACTAGTGTATGGTACATCTCTGCATCTTCAGCTTCACCAGGGAGACAGTGTCTCACTCCGGGCCCCAGAGAACAAGCTATTTGCTGAGCACAGGGCTAACCTATAACTCCCTCAGCTCAAATGATTCACAGCTTCCATTTCAGGTTTCCTAGGATAGACAGGCCCCTACATAAGGAGGGGCTCCCATCAGGACAGACAGCTATAAATGTTGCTGCTCTCAGAGTTAGGCTAACTGTGTCCCCTCGGACCTGAGCACTGGCTTAGAGACGTGTCCCATTGTGGCTGCAAGGGGATTCCATCTGCAATTAAGCAACCAAGCAGAATCATTCGACAGCTTTAAAACATCTCCTAGACAACACACAGAAGAGTGGAGCCAACTGCCCAGCTGCTACCACGAGTGTAAGAACGATGACATGGTGACTTCTTTTCTGAAAAACTGCGGAGAAAAGGGATACCCTGAAGTAATACTTTACAATTTTAGATCCGTTCGTTCCCCAGCCTCAAAGAGCATACCACTCTACTGCTTCCGTCCTTAAAATAAACAGAAAGAGCAAAAAATAGTGTACTGGGACTGCTCTGCACAGCTCCCAGGACGTCATCTCCACTCCTGTTGGAGTTATTTAGGAAAAGCTATCTCTGGCACAAGCCATGTGCTCACAACAACCCCAGAACAAGGCATTCAGTAATTTCCAAGCCATGAAGTGCATTTCAGCCTTGGGATACTGGACTATGTCTCTTAAAACAAGAAGGGAAAGCCAGTCAGATGTCCAGCACACTTTGCTTATAGGGAAGGATGAAACAACCAAGACCACCATTCCTTGCCTCCTTTACATGGGTTACCACCTCTCTCCTTGTGCTGGAAGGCACCACTGCATCCTGGGCATGGAGGGTTTGATGAGCATGCCCCTGGCATGCACAATATTCTTAGTTTAGACTGTCTGATCTCTTCTGCATGCCCAGCTCTACAGACACCTCAGAAGAGGAGAGTAAACTCACCAAGCTCAGGCTTATTCTTAAGGTGCTCTGCAGACCAGACAGGAGGGAGAACCGAAACCATAAGACTTGTTCCCCTGGAAGGTCAGAGATAGGTGTGTCATGAGTGTGTGCATGTGCTGGGGTGTATGTATGTGTACATAATGCATTCATGCCATGGTATGCATATGGTAGTCAGAAAAAAAGAAGCTTAGGTGTCAGGCCTCCTCTTGAAGCTTGTCTGAGACAGTCTGTTGTTCACTGACATACAGCAGGCTAGCTGGCCCACAAGTTTCACAAGATCCTCTGGCCCCTGTCTCCCATATTAATTAGGAAGTACTAGGGTTTCTGGTGTGCACTACAGTACCTGACTTTATATAGGTTCTGGGGATTTGAACTCAGATCTTTAAATCTTCTAGCAAAAACTTTACCCACCCAGCCATCTCCCTAGCCAGGAGCACTTAGCTCTCTCGTTCTCTCTTGTGCTCTCTCTCTCTCTCTCTCTCTCTCTCTCTCTCTCTCTCTCTCACACACACACACACACACACACACACATCACAACACATATAGACCTCCATGACTTCTCTGCAGTAGGCTGTCACAGTTTGGAGGCCCCTTGGTCAGACTCAGACCATCACTGGGGATGAGATAACAAACCAGCACATACTTTATCAGCTGAGAACAC
Source organism: Arvicanthis niloticus (assembly GCF_011762505.2). NCBI lineage: Eukaryota > Metazoa > Chordata > Mammalia > Rodentia > Muridae > Arvicanthis > Arvicanthis niloticus. The sequence continues at coordinate 18,406,670 of NC_047678.1, forward strand.
ATGACTAGAGCTTCTAAACACTTAACAGGAATACGAGAGGTACACAAAGGTACAGGGCTAGGACCCAAGGCACACAGCTAAAAGGGAACATCCATGAAAAAAACGCCCTCACTATCTATCTCCATGCTATCTCCACCCATCTATGCCCACTGAGAAAGCCTGGCTGTTTCCTATTAGACTGTATATAGCCAGCCAGTGGGTCTTGAGCCAGTTTGAAAGGCTGCCAGCTTTCTTGGGTTGGCATATGGAAAGATTTCAAAGCCAGCCTTGCCCTCCTCATTTCTTGCCAACTTCCTTTGCTCCAATAATTTCATGCCCTGAAGCTCTTAAAAACTCCAATTCCTCCTCCCATCCAAACCACTACACCAGCTATTTCCTGACTAGCAGCCAACTCTGCTTTGGTGCCTGAATAGAAGCCCAAATCTTTGGTATAGTGCCTGCAGATCTAGTCTGACTAACCCTCCTGGGCTGAAGACCCTTGGCAGTTGGCATGTGCCTTTCTCAGCTCCGTATCCAGAAGGACCTGGCCTGGTGCAGAGGCAGGGCAGTGTTACTGAGCAGGCTTTAATTAGAGACCTTAATGTCAGTCACTGGCCAGAAGGACAACTGGTGATCAAGGTGGCTGGTAGCACGATTCTGCTGGGATTTCTTCCTGCTAGGAATCCCTCTGTCCCTGACCAGAGCAGTCACCACCATGTCATACCAATATCTGATGGAAGCACATGGCTATGACTGACAGGCCCTGAGCTCTATCTATTTCAAGCCTCAGTTTTGAGCAACTTACAGCCCCTAGTTTTCCCACACACCCCCATTCATCCCATTGTGCTCCCCCAGCTAGGCTGACAGAAATTCCACCCTTCCTGCCACTGCTCTGGTCTAAACCTCCTGTCTCTGTCTTCTCTTGCGCCTCCTGTCTAGTCTGTTGGGAAATCTCGCTGAATTCACCTCCACTGTATAACTAGAATGTGGCTTGGGTTCTCCCATGGTCCATACTGAGGTCATGGTCCAGCACATCATCTACTTGTCAGGTGACTCCTCTACTTCCTCTTCCTTCCTCCTGCTTTCCCATCTTCTTCCTGTTTAGACATCACAGTATAAGGTCAGCTCTTCCTGTATAACAAGCTTTGAGGTTCATAAAGAAGCATTTGTGGTAGACAGAGTAGGACACCCTTTCTGGACAGAGAGCACTGTGTTCCTTGAACGGAGTCATAAAGACACTGTCTTTCTCCAGTTCAAACAGATTTCCTAAATACCTCTTATACGATAGGGGTTTTCTAAGTTCATGGATTCTCAGCTGCTGTAAACTATATTCTTGAGACAGGAGCAAAAGGAATGAATGTTGACAGGGGGCCCAAGCTGACTGCTGTGCCGTGAAAGAGCATCTCCAGGGAGCATCCCAGTGTCCAGCGGCCCTTGCAAATATGCAATTCAAGCTAATTCATTCTGAGCAGATGCTTCACACTTAGGGGTGGTAGCCAGAGAGCTGCTTTAAGGTTTAAACCAGGTCAGACCACTTCTCTGTTCAAAATCCTACCATGAACCCCTACCTCACTCAGGGCAAAACCCAACATTAATACAGTGGCCTAAGACCCTGCAAGACCCGCCCAACCACACCCTCAAGACTGCCCTTTATCCTGTCCCTCTCTGCATCACTCACTCTGACCCAGCCTACAGTCTTCTCGTTGTTCTCAGACACATAAGCCAATGCCCTCCTGCACATCTGTGACCTTGATACCATTTATCCACATCATTGTCCCCATCACACTCTTAGCCTTCTCCTTAACATCACCTCTGTGAGACTGTCCATAGTCCCGAAGGAAAGTCATACCCTCCACCGTCCTATCCTCCCACAGTACCATCTCCCTAACCACCAGACTCCCATGGACCACTTGTTCTCCACCTATAAAGACTGCCCCTAAAGCCTGCCCTTCTGGGGAAGCAGCTCCAGCCCTGTGGGACAAGAGAGACAGATGGGCCAGCACAGGATGAAGTCTCCTCTATTCAGTGGAATCAGAGTGCCAGGGTCAAAGCAGCAGTCTTCCTTTCAAGAGGAGCCAACTTGGAGGGATCACATGGTGGCTGGCACCAGCTGGTATAAGTGTCAGCCTCACATGGGGCCCACAGAACTTAAAGAAGGAAGCATGGCATCTCCGGCCAGCCAATTGGGAGAAGGCATTCCAGGCACACAAGGAAACCATGTGCCACCTATTATATAGGTTGGGGACCCCTGGAAGAGTTACATGCTTATTTCACTGGCTCATTTTCCATGGCATCCTCTACTCTTCATTTTGAGTTCCGTAACTCTGTCGGGCCCTCTCTGCTATTTATGCTCGGCATATTTTTAGTATTTTGCAATGAGATTTTCTTAAATTAAAACGTGAGAACTAAGCACTGTATTGTCTGTAAGTACCATGCTGCGTTCGTGGATGCAGTTTATATATTTGGGCTTCAAAAGCCTCAGAAGATATTTCAGTATTTGGCACCGCACACCACGTTTCCACGTCACCCACACGTCTCCATGTCTCCATGCACTGCTCTCTGTTCCACCTTCCCTTCAGATCCCCAGGGAGCCAAAACAAGGAGAAAGGGGATGCAGCAAGGCTCAGAGGATGCTTTTTTCCCACCCAGCATCATCTCCACTGCACCTGAGGATCTGGCCCCAGCTCTAGAGCAGCAGAATCTTCTTGTCTTTCATTTCACACAATGAGATTTGTCAAATTTTAACAGTGCTCACTTTTCAGGGTATCTGTATTTAATTCCGGGCATGAACACATTACATGATAAATATCTGCTGAAAGTGGGGGGCCTGGCTTTCCTGTTCTGCTCTGAGGACCTTCCACACTGTTCCCATGGGTGATTCCCCTGAGGAAGCTCTTGTCCCTCTATTTGTCCTTAGCTTGTCCATCTGCTGGCACACTTCCTGCATGGCTCCATCCCTACAGACATCATCCCTCTCCTGCTGCCCAAACTAGGCGGGCACAGTCTTCCACTCTCCCTTCCTAAGGCCACAACATCTAACTCTTGTCTCCATGTCCACTGCAATTCATGCTGAGTTCCAGAGGAAGTGCATAGCTGTTCTGATGGGATCCCAGACTACTCCTCTTCCTTCCAATCCCCCTCCTTCTCCCCTTCTCAGTGTGTTGATTCTACTTTCCTCCTCTCAGCCACCCAGCTAAGCTATCAGAGGCTCCACGGCTTTCTCTAGCTCTCTGAACCCACTGGGGAGGCTGCAAAAGCCAACGGCTCTCCTTCCTTGCAGCTGGGAGTGGACAAGAGGCCCAGCTCCAGCTGGTAGCCTGGAACACAAGCCTGCCTGGGAGTCTAGGATGATTACTGGATTCTATGAGCAGTTGGAGGGGCCACTTCCTTCGGTTTCTCTCCCAACACTGATGTGCTATCTGCAGTCCCTAGACCCTGGGGGAGAGCGAATGCACAGGCTGGGTCTTGGGTAAAGGAATTAAATGTTGGGGGCTTTTAGTGCCTTTGCTACAAAGCTCTGGACATCTCATCCTTGGAAATGAACATGTGCTTTCTCATTGTCTTTCACTGCCTGACCTGATGAGCATGGAGGCAGCCTGTGTCTCTTCCCTCCATTCCCTCCCCTCATACAGAGACACTCTGTGTTAACTGCTCACTTCTCTTTGGCTCTTTGCTTTGTCATACTTTCTCTTGTTTTGCCTTTGGTAAGCACCTGTGAGCATCTTTTCTGGGTGGCTAGTACTAACTACATGTTAGAGGGAAAAAGCAGGAACCACTCATACTTTCAAACTATAGGCAGACCTCCTGATGTGCCACTTGTAACAAATCTGGCTGTAAATTTGCAGTGCTTGTCACTATGCAAACAAAACAGCAATCAAGAGATGATACATCCCTGGAAGCAATGCCTCCTATTATGCAGCCAGGTTAATAGCACCTTAGCTCAAGGCCAGAGGAGCCCTTGACAGGAAGGAGTCTTGAGGACTTTCTGCAGAAGCAGCCTGTGTGCAGAGCACAGCCTGGCCCAGACAGGTGAGTGACCTGCAGTGGTCACACCTGCCCTTGCAACTAGTACCCACACTTCAAGTATCAGGGCTACCTGGGACATGGAACAAAAGCATTGACAAACCTAGAATATGATGAGCTCTTTTCTTTTCAATTCATCCTGCAAGTGGCAAAGTTTTCCAGATTGGGTGATGACAGCGATAAACTCAGTGTCACTTTAACAAACTTCAAACTAAACACAAACACCAAAGCAGGAGGTCTGGAAAGCCAAGGCTAAGCCCAATCTCATGAAGATTTTGGGAGTGATGGGTTTTATCTTCTGCATCCCTCTGGTTCTCTGTGGTACCCAGTGCCCAAAGTACCACAACTCAACCCCTATCTAAAATAGTGGAATATTCAAAGAACCATCTTCCACAAGAAACTTAGTGAAACAATCAAGAAAGAAAAGGATTTCAACCAGAAAGAAGGAGGATATCCTCCTCACACCAGACATGAGCCTTTCACAGGGGGAGGCATCCCTAAGACTTCTGGGAAGATGACTGAACTCACAATTCCAGCCATTCCCAAAGCCAGCTCTTCCCCTGGACCCTTCAGAAAAGAAAGTTGGGAGTTTTCTTACATGATTTTAGATAGAGTCTCTATGCAAAAACAAAACAACACAAAACACAATCAAAAACCCAAAACAGCAACAACAACTACAGAAACAAAAAACAAAAAACAAAAAAAAAACAAGCAAACAAACAAAAAACAAACTTGTCCTCCTCTCCTGAGAGACAGAAGGTGAAACTGGTATATGTACGTGACCTTAGAAATTCTACCTGAACATCTACTTCTGCTAAACACTTTCAGTAAGAAAGATGGACACAAAGTTAACTCACAGAAATCAATAAACTTCCTATATACAAACAAAAGAATGATAAACAATATCTTGGGGGTAACTCTAACCAAACAAGTCAAAGACTTGTGTGATGGAAAAAAAACAAAAACAAAAACCTTAAGACGCTGAAGAAAGAAACTGAAGAAGATACCAGAAGGTAAAATGACCTGTCATGTTCATGGATCAGTAGGATTAATATAGTAAAAAATGGCCGTCCTACCAAAAGCAATCTACAGATTCAATACAATCATCATCAAAATTCTAATACAATTCTTCACAGATCTTCAAATGGAAACCTGATACACTGAACCTAATAAAAGAGAAGTTGGGGTGTAGCTTTGAACTCATTAGCAAAAATTAGAACACACACACACACACACCAGTATAGCTAATAGAATCCTAAATAATAAAAGAACTGCTGAGGTCTCACTAGTTACACTACAGAGCTATAGTAATTAAAACAGCATGGTATTGGCACAAAAACAGACATGTTGATCAACAGAACCAAATTGAAGGCCCAGATATAAAACCATACACCTTTGGACACCTGTTTTTACTTACTTACTTGCTTTCTTTCTTTCTTTTTTATTTCTTTTTTCTTTTCTTCTTCTTTTTTTAAATAAAGAAGCCAGATATACACACTGGAGAAAAAGACACTAACTTCAACAAATGGTGCTAGTCAACTGGATAGCTTCATGCAGAAGAATGCAAATGGACCAACACTTATCATCCTGAACACAACTTAACTCCAAGTGGATCAAAGACATCAATATAAAACCTGATAAACTAAACCTAATAGAAGAGAAGGTGGGTTGTAGCCTTGAACTCATTAGCACATAAAAAGACTTTCTGAATAGAACACCAATAGCAATTGTAAGCAAAAATAAATGGGGCTTCATGAAACTGAAAAGCTTCTGCATAGAAAAGGACACATTTGAACAAAGCATCAGCCTACAGAATAGAAGATATTTTTACCAGCTACACATCTGATATTGGACTAATTTCCAAAATACATAAATTTAATATTAATATATATGTATATATATACGCAAATTTTAAAACTGGATATCAAGATAACAACCAAACTTTAAAATGAGGTACAGATATAAACAAAATCCTAAAAAAATTGAAACTCAAACAGCTGATAAATACATAAAGAAATGTTCAACATCCTTAGTCATCAGGGAAATGAAAAGCAAAACTCCTTTGAGATTTTATCTTATACATATCAAAATGGCCAAGACAAATACAATAAATGACAGCTCATACTGGCAAGGTTGTGGAGTAAAGACAACACATATTTTTGCTGGTGGAACTGCAAACTTGTACAGTAACTGTGGAATTCAGTTTGGCAGTTCTTCAGGAAGATGGAAATCGATCTTTCTCAAGATTCATCTCTACTACTCTTGGACATACACTGAAAGGACACTCAGTTCTTTCAGCAATGTCCATTACTTCTCTTTTGATAATAAAGAGAATAAAGGGACAACCTAGTTGTTCCTCATCAGACAAATGGATAAACAAAATGTGGCAGATTTACACAATATCACTCAGCCACTAAGTAAAAAAATAAAATCATGAAATTCACAAGGAAATAGATGGAACTGGAAAAAAATGTCCTGAGAAAACTAAGACCCATAAAAACAAATATAGTATGTATTTGATTACATGTGGATATCAGTTGTTAACTCAGTAATAGCCAAGCTACAACCCGTAGAATCACATAGATTAGGTATAGAGTAAGGGACTAGAGAATACAGATGGATCTCACTAGAATAGGGAAATAGGATTGTTGTAGATGGATGGGGGGGCCAGTATAATCACCGGGACAGGAGAATCAAGTGGGGAGGGGAGAGGTGGGAGAGGGAGAGAATAGGGGAAAGACAGCTAAATTTAAGTGCTATTTGAAGGGTAGTACAGAAATCTACTACGGTAGAATCCGTGTACGTGTGTGTGTGTGTGTGTGTGTGTGTGTGTGTGTGTGTGTGTGTGTATGAAAGCAATTACCATGAAATAACCAAAAAAACGAGGAATGCAGAGCCACAAGTTGACTGGACTTCTCTTGTCACCAAAGGAAGCTTCCAGTACTGGGATTGGGTTACATCTATTTGAGTTGATGGCCAAAGGGTTCCATAGAAACCCCCAAACAACCCAGGCTGCTTCCAAAGCCAGAGGTTGCTCTTATTGCTCTCCATAAACTAACAACAAGGCCTCACTGATGACGACAACACCTAACACCTGCACAACTCATTGAAGATGAAGGTATTGAGTTGGTACCTACATATGGCTTTCACCTTTATGTGCGCATGTCTTTAGTACAGAAAGGTACTCTGCACACTACCAAAGGATAAACATAAACACCATCCTAGCCACAGACTCTATGGTCTGCAACGGTGTTTGCCTGCAAGACATGTTAGTGCAATGGTGGCACAAAGGTTGTTGGACTAATATCTGATTTGATTAAAGCCCTCTCTACAAGATGAAACCCATACCCAACACTGCTTGGGTGACTAAGAAAATGAGACTAGATAGTCCAGGGACCTAGAATAAAACCAGAATAAAATATTGTTCTAAAAAATAAAATAATATAGCAATAAAATGACTGCTAATGACATTCTACCATGTTCATATCTCAGTGACTTACTCAGCTATCATCAGAGAAGCTTCCTCCTATAGCAGATGAGAACAAATACAGAGACCCACAGTTAGACATGAAGAGAGTGAGAGACCTTGGAATAGTCAGCCTTAAACCGAGTGAATTTTTCAATCAAATCCCTCCCCTCAGGGCTCAGGGAACCTTGTGGAAGATGAGATGGAAAGAGTACAAGAAATAGAGAAGATGAAGAACACCAAGAAAAACAGGCCCTCTAAATCAACAGGGTCAATGCACAGAGCCTGCATGAGTCTACACCAGGTGGGGTCCTACAGCCCAAAGGAAAAATGGACACATACCTGCATCCCTAACCAAGAAGCTATCTCCAATTGGTAGTCAATTGTAAGTGAAAAATTAGGTTTTTCCACAGGAATCTGAGTAAACAAACTACTCTTAAGGGTAGTCTATGTACCCAGCAGTAGATAGCCAAGAAAAAAGGAACTCAACAGCAGCATTGGCTGCTCCTTGTCTCATAAGGTTGTGTCTGGGATTTTTTGGTTGGTTGGTTGGTTGGTTGGTTGGTTGGTTGGTTGGTTGGTTGGTTGGCTGGCTGGCTGCCTAGCTGGCTGCCTGGCTGGCTGGCTGCTTGCTTGCTTGCTTGCTTGGCTGGCTGGCTGGCTGGCTGGCTGGCTGGCTGGCTGGTTGGCTGGTTGGTTGGTTGGCTGGTTGATTTGTTGTTGGTTTGTTTGGTTGGTTTGGGTTTGTTTGTTTTAATTTTATTTTTTAGTTTACTTTATTTATTATATTCTTCTCATTTTGACTTTATAGGTCATTCAAGTATATATTATGACCTCCAAGTTAGTGTTTTTATGGATTCCTAAGAATGTAAACAAGTGGATTTCTACATCTATATCTGTTTCTTTTGCCTTTTCTTGGGTTCTTTTGTTTCTGTTTGTTTTATCTTGTTCCAATTTATTCATGTTTACTTTGTCTTATTATATTTTCTTATAATACCTTAGAAGCCTGTTTGTTTTCAATGAGAGACAAAAAGGAGGTGGATCTGGATGGGAGGGGAGGTAGGAAAGACCTAGGAGGAGTACAAGAAGGAGATAGATTGTGTAGGGGTGGGGGGAGCTATTTTCAATAGAGGTGGAGGTAAATAGTTTCTGGTCCAGTTTGCTTCCAGTTGCTGCAATAAATGAGTAAAACAACTGAGGGGAAGAAAGGATTTTTTTGATCCATCACACACCCCCACATTACAGACTCTCCACAACAAGTCAGAGTTGGAACTCAAGTAAAAGTCATGGACAAAAGCTGTTGGCTATCATACTCTTCTCGATTGCTACTGGTGGCTCATGCTCAACTAATTTTGGGGAGTGTTTTGTTTTGTTTTGTTTTAATATGGCCCAGAAGCACCTGCCTGAAGTATAGCACCGCCCACAGTGGGCTGTCCTGTCCTACACCAATTATTCAAGACAATCCTCTACAGACACATGCACAAGATAACTATTCTGATATAGGTAATTCCCCCATGGGACTTTATTCTCACATTACTCTAAGTTGTGTCAAACTGAAGCTAACTAGGACATCTTCAAAAGACACACAGTTACTTTCACTCATTCAACAAAATGTAAAGGCCTGATGAGGTTTACTAATTGAAAAGACAGCCGTGTACTAAAGAGACCACTTTTATGTGTTTGATGATCATAGTAGGACCCTTAGAAGTCTGGCACTCAGAATCTTAGAACTAAGTGAAGTTTTTACAATAATGACTTTTAAAATATAAAAATGCTGGTTGGTTTTCTAAAAAAAAAGAAGAAGAAGAAGAAGTCTGGCACTGCTGTGACAGGAATTCAAACCCAGGTCGAGGAGGGAGCTGGGTATGTGTCAAGAAAGACTTTCTCAGAACAGCACATTTAAATTGAAACTGATGGTTAATCCAAACCAAGCCGAGAGAGACAGTTCTGGGCTGGGCAACAGTGTGCAAAAACCCATTGTTGAGATAATAATTTAATTACCAGTGATTCAGGAACAATGGAACATTTTCTTAGAAGGGCTATATGTGGCCTCTATATCTTGTTTTGTACCTGGGAAGTAAAATGTATGAAAAGCCTTCCAATCTGATTGGATAAGCAAGCAGAGAAACACTTACAAGGACTTTTGCAGCAAAGATGTTTATAACAGCAATAGCCCCAAAATAACTGGAACAGAAAAATAATGACAAGATATGTCAATAGGCTCTTACTACTGAAAACCATTGTAAAAGATACCGTAAACACATTTACTGATGTGGGAAAAAAAAATACACAAAAAAATACACAAAAAAATAAAAATACACAATAAATAAATAAATAAATAAATAAATAAATAAAAATACACAAAAGAAGTAAGCAAGTCTTGAGGAATACATATGGGATGATTTCGTGCTGAGCACAAAATAGGAATTCAATAAATATTAGCTGAATGAACAGCAAATGAAGTCATCTAGGCAGATAAACACCAAACAAAATGTCCACATTCATTATTCTTGGGTGATGGGATTATTGGTGATTTGAAATTCTTTTCTGCATCTGCCTATCTGATCTATCTGGTGTTTTTTTTTTTAATTTTTGGATAATGCACATGAATTACTTGCACAATAAAGGGGAATAAATTTTTTAGACTCTATCCAAGGCAAGCAGTGACTTAGCAAGGTCAATTTTAAAGATCAACACTTGTAATTAGAAAATGGGACTTGGGGAGAAAGCACGAAGTAATGATGTGGCCACGTGGGTGCAAGGGATAGAAAATAGTTGTCCTGTAAGCACTGAGGGTAGATAGACCTGCCCTCAATGTCACAGAAAAGTAAATGCCTAACACCAGTCCAGCCCACATTTGTTATTTAGTCCGCTATCTGTAACACAACACATTAGTTAAATATTAGCAAAGGAAAGCATTTACATTGAAGCAAGAATGAAGCCAATAATACTTATGATTGTATGATGCCAACATTTTTAACTGAATAAAGATCTTTGTGTGCCAAGCATCTAAATATCTGGGGAAAAAATCTGCAAAACAAATGTCATTTGGATCAATTTCTGGGGTGACTGATTGCACTGTCCATGTTTCTCTGATGGTTTAGCAGAATAGCAACTACAGCCTCCACTGGCTGGACACAAACACAGCCAACTCCACGTCCGCCCATCACTAAAAGCATGTGCTGGGCAAACAACACAACTGATTCTCTGATGTCCTTTCACAGCCAAATTGTAATCCTCTGATTGTTCGTGTCATTAAGAGAATTCTGTTAACTTTGAAACTCTGAAAATCCTCGTGGAGGAAAGCACTGGCTCTGATCCCTGCAAATCTGAAGAGAGCAGACAGCAGGTGCTATAGAGAACTGGCCAAATGGTGTTAACTGTGTCCAGAGGGACCTCTATAGATTCCGAGAACAGCTGCTGCAACCTACATGCACTGCCATGACTGCATGAGCAAAGTGGCTCCCACCTTTCTGAGGTGCCTTGTGAACCAGGATACAGACTCCTTACTCATGGAAAGTATACAGAAGAGGGTGAAGAGGTCAGTAAGGCAGACTACAGGAGCAGGAGGTGGCTGATAAAAAGAAAAAGAAAAGTACCAGCAAAACACACACACACACACACACACACACACACACACACACACACACACAGGAACGAAAGGCTGCATTGCCCCAGCTCATGAGGAATTCACATAGTTCTCAGCTGTTGCCTTGAAAGAAAAAGAACATTTGATAATTGTGTGACACACTCAAGGAACTGAGTTAAGAAAAAGGCTATCACACACATAACCACACTCCCAACTCCACTCTCCAGAACTGGAATCATCTGTGGGCAGGAGATTAACTTGAATGACTCAGACCCTTGGAGCTGGGACTACCTCTTATTAGACTTATCATTGTATCTGGCACAATCTCAGATGCAGTGTTCACTGAGTAACCATTAACAATTAACTCAACTGAGTGGTGAAATTATAAACAAGCAGAATTATAGTCCCAAAGACTAGCTTCACAATCAGCACATGCCGTGACCATCACATATGGCCCATGTTGCCAACAGGAAACCCTTACACTTCCTAGAAGGTATAAAATGTCCCCTAGCTGTCTTCCCACTCCACAAGGGGAAAGACTGTTGGAAGTTAAAGGAAACAGGCACCTGTCAGGAGCTACCAATCCTACTGCAGTCTCACACATGCACACAGAAGTGACAAACATCCCAAGGACCCTTCATAGCTACATGAGAGCAGAGGCCCACTGAGTGGAGTGCCGGGGAGCCTCCCATTTCCTCTTGCATAGTCACTCTGTATGGTTATAATCTCCAGCATCAAACTATTCTCGTTCCTTCCTCTCGGAAAAAGCATAAGTAGGCCAACAAGTTAAGTTCTTATTTCATGGCACTCAGCTGTGTTTCTGTAATTAGATTACCATAAATTCAAGATGAAAGGATGGGCTGGGGAAATGGAAGGGGGCTGACCCTTTGCATCACAGCCTAGTCCACAGTCCCCACTGGTACCCTTTAGACTTGTGCTCTTCACACCAGCGACCAATACCCTGCATTCCCTGCTCCTGTACCCATCTCCACAGAGCCTCCACCCCAGCAAAGCAGGGTTGGGCTGAAATTTACAGTATTATTCAATCTGCTGGCTCCTGAGCAGGCTCACGAGTTCTGAGTCCTATTGCTTCAGCAAGCCCAAGAGCATGGCTAATATGTACCTAAAACCAATGACCTTGACCTTATGAGTCTCATTTTCAGACTATAGTGATACAGGGAGAACTTGGAGAGGCAAGTAAGAATAAAGGTGTGGGAATACACACATCAGCACCATGCCGTAACATAGCAGAGCCTAAAACAGAAACAAAAAGTAACTTTGATCTTGTCTTGATTACAAATTTTGATATGGTTCAGCATGATGTTGATGGATATAGTGATGTTCTAAAGATTGCATTAAACATTATTTATCTTGATGTTCAGGATTTGTTGTTGTCTCCTTGTATTTTTGTGGGGATTTTTGTGTTGTTTTGTTTGTTTTGTAGCTGAGTGCCTCACTCACTTTATCCTGTCTCTACAGAATTACTGTCTGTTGAGTTCTAATAATATATCAGATGCTATGCTTAGAAAATTACACGTGATCCTGGCAGTAGTCTTGCCAATGGTGAGGAATGTTCTTGTTTTACAAATAGAGAATGGGGGCTCAAATGGTAAGTGGGAGAGGCAAGGATCCCAACAGGTGTTAAGAGGTAGTAGGCATGGAGTCAGGAGATAGTGAAGAGGAACAGGGACTAGGTCAGCCCATTGGATCCTCTTTAGGGAAAAAGACCTGTGAATGCGTGAAGAGGCATGATGCAGGCAGTCTTAGATTCCAAGAGAGCCTTATGGTACCTGCAGAGGCTCTGAGGGATTTGGAGGGGGCTTTGAAGACAACAGCTTCCTTCCCCATTCACATACAGGCTGAGGGAACCTTCCTTCCCAGAGGTGTCTCATACTAGTGGGTGTTTTAACAATCGGGCTTTACATTTTTCATAAGATTATTCCACATTTGTGGGAGGAAAATTATTATAAAACCTGTGACCAAAAGTGGTTTTGTTGCAATTTAATTTCTCAAAAAGGATAAAACAAAGAATTTCATGCATACACGCAAAATGTCTAATTTGAATTAAAGCCATGGGTCAGCATCTTCATCTGTCATGAATATCACATTCTCATTAACTCCCAGGAATCCATGGAAACCCCACTGAGAAACCACAGAGCTTCAACATGGATTGAACTGAGAGCTGTTGTTTTTTATCTTTTTCAAAGAATGTGTATGTTATATTGAATAGCAATACATCAACTCTGGCTCGCAAATGATAATTCTGCTAATATTAGCAGTACTATGAATGACTTGCAATGTTGTTAACTCTTGGGCTACATCAAATATGCAATGTTGATCAGAATAAGCTGTCAACAGTGGAAATTGTTGGGTATCAACATTCTGCTATGTGTGGGCTGGCACCTTTTCACAACTCTGTTCACTGTCTCGTTTGTGTGGTGGCATTCCATTTACAGTTGACAATGGCATTAGCCAAAGTCCAGGAGGCATATCCCAGACCAATCCCTGATGCTTCTCTCACTTCAATCCACACAAACTCTCCCCCCTTCATCAGAACATCACCAGCACCTGTCGGCACCACACCATCTAGCCATGTTGTCCTATCTCATTAAGAACTGAGATGTTTTTGTCACCCACTGTAGAACCAGCTGCTCAACAGCACAACTTGTGTTTTACTTGCTCCCACTCATCTAAGAGAGAAACAGAAACTAGGCTGGCAGGTAAATGATTTACTGGGGCCAAAGGGAGACAAAGAAAGGCAGACAGGGCTCGGTGTGTAAGTTCTAATGACAGAGGATCTGAGAAGACTTGAGTCCTGGTACGACTATTTGGGACAGTCTATGAAAATGTATCCAGAGAATGAATTACCACCAAAGTAGGGAGAAGCCAAGGTTAACTCCTGGGCTACATCTTGAGAGCAAGAGAAAGCACAAATAGGAAGAGACTGAGAGCAGGAAATATTCAGCATCCATTTGAAGGGTCTATACTGACTAGACGGACAACCATCAGTCTGGTGTGTGGCTAAGGACTAAGATTATGCCTAACATTGACAAAGATAAGCAATGGGCCATGTGGCTTTCTTCTCCCATAGCTACATACTATGAACTTCTAACATCTCTAAGACAACATCAGTAGTAATGCCCCATCCCTTTATCACTGGGTTCCCAGGGGTTTGCTTAAGCTCCTTGTTTCCTGGCTATGTTGGTATCTAGCACTAGCCACATTCTCTCTGGCCTACCACAGGCCGTGAAGAAAGCGCACCCCAACTCCCCGAATATAACCGCACTTATTGGTGATACATAAAATTAAGTTCCAACTGATCCTTGAAGAGAGTTATGTTGTTAGCTCATAGAGAATGCCACAACAGCTCTGGCCACAGGCAGGGAATATGCACCTTGTGGTATGGTTGTTGTTTCACTTTTGTGATGTCAGTGCTCCATCCAGGACTTCATGCTTGCCAGGTAAACACTCAAACTCAGACACAACCCTTATCTCTCTTGGAATTTTTATACTTTACTCAGGAGCCAGTGAATATCAAGCAAAGCAATTCACCAAGCTCTTACAAACGTCCAGGAGCAAGGAGTAAATGACCAGAACATTGAAATTCTTTCCCATGTTGACTAGAGGGTTAGAAATCAGATCTTTCTGAAAAAAAAATTCTGGTTCCCACAACTTCCTCCACCTTTTGCTTCCTGGCTCAGAACTCTACCATGTTAGTGGATAAGTACAGTCCATGAATATTGAGGAATTAGGTCCAAGAGAAGACCATCACCTGAACCTTCCAAATAGCCCCAGAGGTTCATCCTCCCTGCCATCCCTGACAGTTGGCAAGCTGGTAATTGTTAGAGTTCTCTTGCTGGAACCGAGCTAGTCAGAGGTGAACTGGCACTGGCATCTTCTTCATCTCATCCCACCAAGGTCTGAATCTTCTGGAGTGATTTCCTGATGGCATTAGCCATCAATGGAAACTGAGATCAGATTAGCAATATGTTTACATCAAAGAAGTCACTTTCAAAATCATCGCTGTTCAATGGTTTGTTTGTTCTCTCTCTCTTTCTCTCTCTCTCTCTCTCTCAATTTTATGAATTAGCAAGAAGAGTCCATTTCTATGACTATATTTTCACTGAATTAGGATCTTTTCTTGATCCATCTAAGAGGAAATGGAGAGCATTTTCTGGCATGTTGTCTTGTGGCTAGCACATTATAAAAATATGCTTGACATCTGAAAAGTCAAGAAAATTTGATTATTGAAGTTACCAGATAAAAACTTAAATAATTGTGATTGACACATAATAGAAAATAAAGATGGAGGGAGATGACACAACAGACACTGGAACTTACAAAAATGTTTTAGAACAAAGATTTTTTTGAAACAATGTCTTATAGCCCAGGCTTGCCTCTAATTCCTAGTCCCTCTTCCTCCATCTTCCTATGCACTGGAATTGCAGGTCTGTGACACCATGTCAGGCCCAAACAAAGCATCTTGGACTAAAAGATGCACTATATCAAGTTAAGAATTGAGTAGGATTGTTTAGCAGGAGACCGGACATAGCAGGAGAGAATGTAGCTATCTATAAAAAAAACATACAGGAAGGAGGGCAAAAGAAAGGGTTGAAAGAGCGAACACCATGGTAGGCACGCAGGACACAGAAAACTGCACATACATGTGCTTAGAGCCTGTGAGCTCACTGAGGTCTGTCTGAACTCTAAACAAGCTCTTGGTCAGTATGAAAGCTAAACAGACAGAGTTGTAGGGCAGTTCTTCCTGGCTTATGGTCAAAGTAAGAGACAGTACAAACTGGAACACTGAGTAAAGAAGATAAGGAAGACCAAGAGGACCACGATGCCTACTAACTAGAACAAATCCCAGCCCACTGCTAGCCCTGGAAGCCATGTGACAATAGCTTAACTCTGAGAGAATGGTTTTCCAAGTCATTTTCTGATGGTGATCCAAGAAGGGACACCCTACAGACCTCAGGAGAAATACTTCCCTGGGGTCTGTGCTTTCTATGAAGTCCCCTGCCTGAAGATCTCTATTTGGGTACCAATTGTTTTATGGATCAAGATGGAGAAGATGAGGTCATGATTTTAATATTGATTATCTAAATTTTGATAGTACTAGTTGTTAACTGCTAGGATTTCTCATATTTACTAGTTCATAGTGAATATTTAGTGAATTATGGTGTACTAGGCCCCCAAGTTAGTATTTCACCAGTTTATTGCATTATTTATCACAGCATCCCATGAGAAACATTACCTAAGTATCTTCCTTGAGCCACCAGGTAAGGGGGTCTCTGACAAGCCTCAGTTGAGCCAAAACAGCAACACTAAGATCTGGATCCCTCATAAACAAAGATAGCTCTGCCTTTGGCCCTTAGAAACCCAGTTATGCTAAGCTCCCCTGCTGTGAGGCTCACGGAGATGATTATAGGAAATGCCTATCAGGAAGATCGGCAGCTGTCAAAGCCTTCCATTAATTTACATGACAACAGAAATCTCTGGAAAAGGAGGAGAAAGAAGAGGGGGGAACTGGAGGGAAGAAGGGAGAGGAAGAAGGAGCCAGAAGGGAGAAAGGGAGAGAAGGAAGAATTGAAGGAGGGAGGAAGGGAAGTGGGGGAAAGGAAAGGAAGGAGTGAGAGATGGAGGGAGGGAAGATAGGTGAACCTGGAATCTGGAATCAAATAATCCACATATTTAAATCACAAAGAGAGTGAAACTCTTCGTGTTGTAAATGGAGTTTAAAAGAGTGATATGAATGTTTTTCTCCAATTAGTGACTCTTGTAGAGTCTCAGATATTACTGGGGTGTGCCCAAAATGCTATCTTAACCAGTTCCTGTCATCTGACAAGTCTGAGGCCCTCAAGCCAGCTTCTCTAGACAAGCAAAAACTCACACAATCCATCTGAAGCAGAGCTTCAGATGTACAGAGCTGGGACATTCAAGTTCAGGAGACTTGTTCCCATCTCCAGGTTCTCCAAGAGTTGGAAACTTCAGACTCCTCAGCTCATCACCCAGAGGCTGTCCATGTAGCTGATGCCTAGACAGCACTTTTCCTAAGGCAATATGTCTGTCTTCAGGCTGGAACTGGACAGGCAGACATACGGGGTTATTGAAGGATTCAGGTGACACACACATACACACACACACAAACACACACATTCACATATGCATGCATTCACACATGTACCCTGGCATACACACACATGTAAACACATATACAGACAAATGCACATGCATACACACACATGCATATCTGAACACAAGTATAAATGCAATTCATACACATCATAACATCTGGACAGGAGATTGAAGCTCTGATTGAAGTCTGATGCTCTCACCATCAGAAGTAATCTCATTTTAAACTTTGCATCAAGGTTTCCAAAAACCTATTGATGTTTTGTGTAGCCTTTGAATGTGATAGGAATAAAAGAATATCGCCAGAGTAAATGATGCTGACAGCTTCTGAGTACATTCAACGCCAAGCCAGAGCAGGTACCAGGACCCTTGTGAGGAGGACCATGCTGTTCGTAAAGCTTAAAGGGAGATCCTTAGTGGCCTGGCCTGGACTTAATTTGCCCCTGACTGAGCTCTGGCCTTGCAGCTTAGACCCAGTGCTAAACTGTGCGCTTAACAGACCTCACCCCAGAAGCCATATGCTGTCTTCACTAAAGTTAAAAATCTTTGTTCATCAAAAGACAATTTAAAGAAAAGGTATATAAGCCATGATATGGAAGAATAACTGAGAAATGACCAAAGAGTTAGTTTTGTAGTTGTGTGTGTGTGTGTGTGTGTGTATGTGTGTGTGTGTGTATGTGTGTGTGTGTGTATGTGTGTGAAAGAAAGATATAAACCACACAATAGAACGCTAGCAATAGATATGACCAGGTATTTATAATTTATGTACCAGAAGCTATGCCAGGAACAACATATGAATACATGCCAGGCCACTGTAGCAACGAGGAAGCTGAAAAGCCACAACCCTGAGGCTTCGTGATGAATTCACTCAATTGAAAAAAAAAATTACAGAGTCTGACAATACTCAGGATTTGAGAGAATGCAGTTTACCAGGGATACTTTCCCCACTGCCAGGTAGAGGATAAAATGATACAAATGCATGGAGAAACGGTGACACTACCTAAGTATGTGCCATCGTCACTGTGAAGGCCCATCAACAGCAGGACAGGTGCAGGGTGGTCATTTTACACACTGGAATGTTACACAGTTGCACACAGTAACATCTTAACATTGTCCCGAAACATATCCAGAAGACAATATCTAATAAGACAACTCCTATAAAGTTTAATTCAAAGAAAAATAAGCAAATTTGAGGGGGAGGTAGGATACTATAGGTGCTGAGAGCTTTTTGTAAATAAGGGGTTACCATAGTTACAACCTTCAGCATCAGCCATAGCCACAATACATAGGACGTAGATGTACATGAGGATAGAAGAAAGCATCCTTCTAGTACTTCTGGCTGGAGTTTATGTGTGCATAAAGATTTACTTAATAAATAACAAAGGGTTAATGATAGAAGCATACCATACAAAGAACTGTTATGGACCCAGGTTCATCTAAGTTTTGATAAAATGTCTAAAATACAGGAACAACAATGCCATCTATATCAAGTTCATGTCTACCATCTGCATGGCTTCAGGCTGAGATTATAAAGAGTCTCCATTCCGCTTCAGATTTAAACACAGCAGATGGATGTGCAACCCTCTCAACATGGCAGTCACTTTCCATGGTCATGACTCTGGCCATAAAAACAACCAATGTTAAAATCAAACTCCTCCTAAAATCACATTGGACAAAGCACCAGAACCTGAGTTGATTTCTGCACATAGAAGCTGGGCTGGGATTTCCAAGGATGCAGACAAGTTAGAGAGGTAAAATTTAGGGATCTCAGGTAAGGGAAGAGGGGAAGATGCACTGTGAGGCCACCATATGGTTCCTGCTCAAGAGAGAGCCCTGGGCATTCGCTGCCATGCAGGGCTCCCTGTCTGCCCACACTGGTTCTTGAAAGAAAGAGAAGATGAGGACAGACAACAGTGTATTTTAGTTGACATGTGGGAAATATGCTATGCCATGAGGTGTGGAGGCTGGAAATGGAAACCAATTTCCCAAAGAAATATCTCTCTTCATGGATGACGGGGTCATTTGAGGTCCCTGAGGGAAAATTGGATGTTGGGAGCTCAGGAAGAAATGTGATTCCTCTGGTGCCTCCTTGAATGCTCCCAGCAGACAGGCCCTGCCTAACAGATGATGCCAGAGCAAACTAGAAGGTGTGGCCAAAATCAGCATCCTCCAAGCCTCCCCTGGACCACAAGGTTTGTGTGTAAGCTGCTGCTACAGCTCAGAATAATCATCCTGCAAGTGCCAGGGAGATAAAGCCATCACACCAGGGACACATGGCTCTTGCTTTTGCTTCAAAACCAAAGTGCTTCAAGTCTTAGACCTAAGTCATTTAAGAGGAACACCAGGATTTTAAAGAGGGTGACTAAGTGGGAGAAATAGGAGCGGGGAAAGTGTTCCTTTTTATCTATTTTAGTTTTTATTTGATATTTTATTTATTTACAGTACAGATGTCATCCCCTTTCCCCATTTCCCCTCCCTAGAACCCCCCTATCCCATCCCCCCTCCTCCTTTATGCTTTTATACCATTTTGATTACATGCATGTATTAAGGTCAGTTCTAGTTGAGGAACTAGCAATACAATAGATGCAAATAGTCAAGGAACAAGCAAGACAATAAACACAAATAGTCAAAGAAAAAACAAGACATTAAACCCAGTTACGTGAACACTCCAGTGATCACTGTTTTCTAAAGGCTTACCAAGGATGACCAAAGTATCTGAGCCAACTTCCCTGTCCTAGCCCAAGGTCATTTTCATGTCTGAAGCCTACTTCCTTGTTCTAGCCTAAAATTTAGATTCCTGTCTGAAATTACTTCTTTGTTCTAGCCTAATATTTAGATTCCTGCCTGAGATTACTTCTTTGTTCTAGCCTAATGTCAGATTCCTGCCTGAAGCCTACCTTCTTGTCCTTGGCCAGTGTCTGTATGTGTGTGTTGGTTGGGGAGGGGATATCGTGTGTAAAGGACACCACACTGAGGTGAGAAGACAAGCTGTTGGTTCCCTCCTTATACCATGTGCATCCCAGGGAACAATTCCTCGTTACTCACTGAGCCATCTTGCCAGCCATCCCTTATCTTCCCAGTAGATGCCATTGATTTCTCCATGAGGCGTGCCAGTTCAAGAGGCCAATCAATGTAAGAAACGAGGAATTCAACACAGGAGGGAAGAATACACCTGGGGTTAAATGCTATGTAAGCATAGAGCAAGAGCAGAGGCTGGGCACAAGCAAGCCAGGGAGAGACAAAGAGAGGCACTCTTCTGAGGTGTCATCCTAGACTCTCACATAAGATAAGGATAATAAATGCATTATTGCCTCACACCAATTTCTACATTTGGATAAATAAAAAACAGATTGCCCTCTGTGGTGGCCAATGGCCCTAGAGTGAGCACTGGGTCAGAAATAAGATCAGACAAAGGCATCAAGACTCAGTGTCCTCATTTGCTAAATGGGCATCATGCCTGCCAAGATTGTATGAGAGTCAACAGTGAAACACCCTAGGAATAAGGAAAGCTGTTGGCAGACATGGAGCCAGCTCAAAGAATTGGAAGCATGCAAGCAACCTGCCTTTACTTATGGATAAATGCATGTCCATCTAGGAAGGCACAATGACCTATGAGTGAACTTTGCTCTCCACTCCCAAATCTGGCAGCTTTGGGGATTTAGCTCAATGGTAGAGCACTTCTCTAGCAAGCGCAAGGCCCTGGGTTTGGTCTTCACCTCTGGAAAAAAAAAACTGAGAAAGAAAGAAAAAAAGAAAGCACCAACCACAGGGACACTGTCCTTAAACCCATGTGAAGATCTCATCATAGGTGCCCTGTAGGTTAATAAGCCAGTGGGGCATTGCAGCAAGCACCCAGATGGACTGGGCTGGCCCTAATTCCACAAGTTCAGGGTGCTATTCACAAATCTCCGTGTGGACCACCCTCATGCTCATCCCTGCCTGGTTTCTTTCCACTCCACTGGGTAAGTCGGAATTTTTAGATCCATTGAACAGATGAGGAAACACAAGATGCAAACTGGCCCAAAGCAACATAAATGGTTTATGCTAAATTATGATTCTATGTGTGACTGTTCACAAAGCCAAAACTGTTTCCATTAATCAAAACGACAGTCAAGAAATGCAAGCCTGGTTTGTGAGTTTTTCTTTGTGTGTATAATTCTGGTGGATATACTTTCGGAGCAAAAGAATCCCTTCAGGAAAGGGCATGCTGGGCATTAAGATAAGGTTTCGATACCACTGACGCATGCCTATCGGGAGAACAGCAGAGAAGCTGCCAGTGCACCAGGAGAGCTCCAGCTCAGGTAAGCTTTGCACACCAGACTTGACCTTCCTGCTGGGGTACCTCAGCCACCATTCCTCAAACCCATCATCTCTCAGGAGAGAAGTGCAGAAGACTGTCCACTAGAAAGATCCATGCTTTGTTGTCAGAAGATTCAGATTATGATTCTATTTCACTTCGCCATTCTTACAATTCACTGCAACCCAAAGCTCCAGTTTCTAGGTTCTCATACACCTTGTTTTCACACAGACCTCCATGCTGTGAGCCCCTTCAAAATCGTCCTCTCTACACTGTCCACTTGTCAAAAAGTTTTTCTCCAAGGTGCATTCTCCCCATGACCAGTGAACACATCCTCAAGCCTCTGATAACAGAGATCCTGTCTTCCTGTGGGAAACCAGCCTAGGTGTCACATAAAGCCATCTCAGTTCATCAACAAACCTACATGGAGATGGTTATGTTTTGGTAATGTCAATGGCAGGCAGGATGGCACCTCAGGCCTCTATTGAATTCACTACACAAATTTATTAATGGTTTCAGCCAGTGCTGAATTTCTATCATTTGCACCTGGAAAGATCTAACCTAACTTCTTCCCAAAGACCTAAGGGAGTGTAACACAGCACACACTCAATAAATATTCAATTAAATCCAGCAATTTTGGGGCCTCCAAAATGCAGTTTGACACCAGCCGATGTCCCTGCTCAGTCCCAACTGCTCATCACTCCGGTTCCTCGGGAGCTACTGTGAGGAGACACTTATTGTCTCCTAGCTTTCCCAAGAGCACTTCTGATTAAAGCAATATTAAACAGTAATAACTGTCTTATCGTTTTATGGCAATGCCCATGATCACATAAATAAGCATTTTACATCCAATTAACATTTTATATTTATTCAACCCTAAAACAATCTAGCATTTTTATTAATCAAATAAAATAGCATTTAATAGATATGGTTGTTTTAGTCCCTGAAATTAGCCGCATATAAAGTAGCACTACATCCAATTATGCAATATATCGCCCCAAAAGAACAATGGGTACTCAGCAGGATTTCCATCAACCCAGTGCCCATATTTACTTAAATGACTTAAAGCTAACTGCTTCCAAAACTCTATCATTTGCATAAAACCTTTATACTTTCTTCTGTGGCTATGTGCCACCTGTACTATTCTTTACTTAAAATGTTTGTTTAAACAGACTTATTTTGTTCATTTAAGTCATTTTATTTCAAATGGGAAACTTTGTGTCATGAGTATCTTGTGCTAGCTATACCTTAAGGTGTATTAAAACGAATGTGTGATTATTAACACATAAGGAGTTTACCTTACACAGCTATAAAGCTATCCTTGTATACCAGCGGTTCTCAACCCGTGGGTTGCTACCCCTTTGGGGATTGCATATCAGGTATTTATATTATGATTGATAACAGCAACATTACAGTTATGAAGTAGCAGTGAAGATAATTTTATGGTTGGGGGTCACCACGACATGAGGACCTGGGTTAAAAGGTTGCAGCATTGGGAAGGTTGAGAACTGTTGTTATATACATGCAATGGCAGTCATAATAGAAAAAAAATCATGTGACTTGGCATTGTTTTTTAATTTACCTGTGTCACACAGCATCTCCTATTTAAGCTCTGATATCCCCAGCTAGGGCTTCCACCTTGGGTCTGTCTCTAATGAGTCTCTGCTGCCTCATTAAGCAACAACTATCTAGATACCAAGAATTTGTCAGTAAAAGTCTTTTCCATGTTAGATAGCCCCATTGACCTTGCAGGGCGATTGCATTTTGAGCAAGAGATGCATTTCTGAGAGAGGCAGACAACTTCAGCAGCTATGTTCAGGACTCCAGGGTAAATGAGGAGGGGGGGACTCACAGGAGCATCTGAAACTGCAAGCTAGTTTGCATATTTGCTTTGACAGCTGCTTTTGCTTTTATCAGCATTGGCCTTAATATCCCATGGAGTCCTCCAGTCCACATTTGCATGCAGGGGCTCACAACAGGTAGCTGACCTTCTTCATGGTTATTATCAGCTTTACCTTCTGGACCAAACTTATTGGCATTCGGGTTCAATTTTTAAGACTAGCACTGCTCCTTGGTGAACATTCAGATGACATTGTTATGGGGAATTAAAAAAAAAAAGATTTCCAATTATAACAATGGAAATCACAGTAATGTTAAATACACTAAAGATTGTAATGTTAAATTACTAAATATAGTATGTTAAATATAGTAGCGTTAAAACAGCAACACAGTGGTTACTGAAGTTGACTTGAGCCCTCCAATGCATGCAAGCAACATGGGGCTTCTCAGGATGTGGTCACTGTATGCTCTTTCTGTTATCAGGTCAACAGTAAGTCTAACTCCTATCAGTTCTTCAGCTTTCAAGTCATGTCATTTATTAAGAAAATAAGATGGGAGGATCAGATTATTTCCAATTTTCTTCACCTTGCAACACTTCTAAAACCCTCACATCACACCTTTTGAATCAAACTCATTCAATTTCCTAGGGATTACATTGTTGCTGGCAAGGGTCTTTCAGAAAGGAGGCAATTCAGAAGTGCCATGGACTGACAGGATGGGAGGCAGAGGCCTGCCATGCTACTCTGAAGGGAGGTTTACCAAACACAGGAAGAAGGAGGGGATTTGTGATCTGTCGGCACTCTGGAGCTCACTGTCACACACTCCTTTTAGAGATAAAACATAGGATCGTGCCCAACTCTGCATGGACAGAAGGACGACCTCGCTTGAGGTAAGGGTGAATGAAGTCGAGCTTATATATCCAAAGCATCCCCAGAGGTAAGGAGACTAAGGGAAGATAAGGAACTATCACACAGAGGTAATGGGGACAAGCTTTATATGGACCAATGGGTTCTCCATCAGTGGGAATCACACTGGAGTGAGTGGAAGGAGTCAGGAGGGAAGGAGGACCAGACCACACCTGTACAAAAGCATCAGACTGGAGTGAGCAAAAAAGAAAACAAGCTTTGGCTCAGGATGGGCACCCCACTCCTGCCATGGAGGAGAAGGGCCCTGGCTAGATACAAAAGTACCTGTGAGGCCCGCCACTGATCTGAGGCCAAGGTAGTCAGAGGAGGATGCTCTGTTAGGCATTACAACATCAGCACTGGAACCACAGTGAATCATGGTCCCACCTAGACCACGTGTCACCTGTGACACCTGTGTTGGCTCTCAGCCTATCTCAAGACCAACAAAACAACACAAATCGGGGCACAGAGCAGGCAGGAGGGGCTGCCCTGGCATAGAGAGCTTCCCCCAGCCCTGATGAGAATACAGTGAGGGTGAACTTCCATTGTTATCAAACACAGATCACTCTCTCACATGAGCATCAAAGCCCAAACCCCAACGCATTCCCACAGAAATGATTCCAAATTCAGGTAGGCCTACAGCAGCCCCTCAGATGTCCAAGTGGTACCAAGCTCTCTGATGTCCCCTGACGACTTTGTCTGCTCGAGCATCTTTCCACCCCTCATTCTCTACCACAGTGTTGCCACGCCTCTCTAGGAAGCCAGCCAGTGTCTAACTCCACAGACAAGCTCGGCGCCTTTCCCAGTGAACGCATGGCCTATGGATGTCTGTTCTAAGTCTCCCCATCTCACTCTCCCTGGGTCTCACCAGAGCAACTGCACATACTGAACACAACTGAGGAAAGTACTCGGTTGCCAAGCAGTAAATGGCATGACTGACGTTCCATAGATACCGAGGGATGTGCGGTCAGGGGTCATCATATCTGAAGGTCCTCGATGCTACTTGAAAACTCCATCCAGCTGAAAATTGGCTGTCTACATGAAACTAGCATGATTTTTTTTCTTGTATCTTTTTGTCTGTTTGCAATGACTAAAATATAAAGGAAGGGTCTAGATGCACATAGGAGGAGTTTGAAACTCTGGCTGGAAAGGCACTGGGGACAGTGAGAACTCTTCCAACAGCTCTGTCCCCTCCTTAGGCAAATCCCTAGTTCTGGAAGGCAGCATTCCCATTAAAGCGACATTTAAAAACTGCCACATTTTATGCTAACTCAACTAGGAAAGTGTAGAAGAACCTAACATTGGGCTTCTGATGATAAATAAAGATCCTGGCCATTCTGTGCCCAACAACTCAGATAGGCCCCCACTTCCCTGTGAGGACAACCCTCCCTGTCCTCACTTTCCATGGTAGTGGTAGTTGGAAGAACAATGGCAGCACACAGGAGACATGAACTTTCTAGAATGAAATCTAAATCTTCCTACTAACATAGTGGTACTGGAAGCTCAGAGTTATTACTCTCTAGAAGGTTGGTGATTTCTATTGTCATCAACAATGCAAAAGAAGCCATATGTTAGCCCCTCAGCAGGTCTCCGCAGGACAATCAAGGTCAGTGGAGACAGGAGGCCTGAAGACCCTGTCCCACTCAGGCAAAGGCAGTCCTGCCGACTACAATTGCCCTATTTTATTTGCATTAGAAAAAATATTTAAGAGAATATTAATATTATTTGACTCTTTAATTAAATATATCCTTGCCTATCAGCACCAACGCAGTGGCATCATGTGGTGGTTTTCTGAGAGAGACTCTGACGGTGAGGGAAGTGGATTACCCAGAACAGCACATTCAACACTCAGTGACTTTATCTGCTCTCCAGTTTTTAGTGTTATGGGTATGAAAGTTTATATTTTTAACATTTTTCAACTTTAACATTATTTCCTTGTGGTAAGTTTCCATGGCTTCACTTAACAGATGCAGGGGGATGAACATGTAGACATCACTTTCTACTTCCGTCCAAAGGACACAGCCACCAGCAGTTTACAAGGGCCCAGAACCAGGCGCAATCACCTCTCATTACCTTTCCAAACTGCACAAGTGAAAAGGGAGAAGCTCGACTTTGGGTTTAAACTAATTGGATTTTCAAAACTACCTGACTTTTCAGTAGACAGCAAAACTACATCACTAGGGGTGATTTTCTTCTTAGGATTAAGATACCAGTGGAAATATTTTTAAATGGCATCAAGCTACATGGTGTGTATGTATAATCATGCATAAGTCAAGGAGAGTGCTTAAGAGCAGCTGCAGGCCACAACCAAGAAGTTTATTTCCCATAGACACCCAGCCTTCAGTGGCAACACCATCTCCCAAGGCTTCTTCCCCATTTTCAAGTATGATACATTAATGCCACCCCATAGCCAGGCCCTGGGTATGCAGTGGAGCCTCCCGTAAGCTCTGGTGCTAGAACAAAGGTAACCCACTACCCTTACCCTACAGAAAAACACACTTAGCCACCAGCTTTGAGCTGAGTATAGAATGTATAATTTAAAGAAAATTATATAAAGGTAGAAAAAAAAACATCAAGAGCACCAGAGAAAAGTTAATATGAACTCTCAAGCAGTGCTCTTCCCTTCAAGTAGCTAGAAAAGAGGAAAAAATCATACTAGGTATTAGTACTAGGAGTACTAAGATACACCATGAGATGAGGTGGCAGGGTTGAACAAACAACCTGCCCACTAGTAACATGCTGACATGGGGGCCAAAAGAATGGGGAGTTGAAGGCCACCTAGAAGACATCCCAAAATCAGAAGGCCAAGTCTGTCACTTATATTGGGCAAGGGGCTCCAGACTCAAGGGCTAAGGTTGAAATTAAGAACGAAACCAAGCGCAATTCCTTCTACAAAACAAGGTATGCAGGAAAGGATAGCAGTTATTATTAATTACAGCAATGATTTACAACAAAAGCCTTGTGTGCACATAATAATCTACTTTAAACTTGTCAATACACTCTGGAACTTGCTCTATAAAATTACAGCTCTTTTCTCAGAAACCCAGGCAAACCCTACAAACACAAACCATCTTTCATCAATAGTTTCACAGAAAAAAAAAAAACAAAACAAAACAACACAGCAATATACCTCCAAGGGATTGGGAAAGCTGTCTGGAGATGAGAGACACACTAAGGAGCTAGGAAAGATTTTGTGTGCTGAAGAACACCAGCCACAACTACATCCATGAACACCAGTGCAATACAGCTTAAATCTAAAGTATCCAACACAGTGGCCAGACACTATACATGGCTATTTCAGCTTAAGCTATTAAATGGAATGTAAGCATGCAGTTTCTGTTTACACATACCGAACTGAAGTATGCACATTAACTACCACACTGAACAACACCATGTTGGAATCTCTATCACTCCAGCACACTAAGCTGCTCAGCTGACTCACCCCAGAAAAGTTCCTAAAGTCAGCACTGAGGGTCTTGGCTAGCCTGGGACTGATCTATCCCTTTGGTTAGCATTCATTGGTACCTGCGTCTCTTTGTGTCTGCTGCCTTCCCAAACACACCCAGTAACTTCCTCAGGTCCCTTCTCCCGTGATGAATATCTTCACAAATGCCACTGTTTCTGATAGAATAAGCCACTGCTTGGCTGATTAGAGAGAGGAATTGATGTATGAGTTGATATCAATAAGCTTTACCCATGGTCCCATGAAGAGAATAAAGAAGGGATAATAATTAAATAAATGTAATAAAGAAAGTTCATTTAGGGAGGTTGAATCAAATTATAGATGATTAAGTAGGAGAATCACTTGATGTATGCATTTTAGAAGCATTTGATGGCCAGATTTAATTTCATGTTATGAAAAATGTACAGAGTTAATAGCATACTACTGACTGGGAAAGTCCCCATTCAGAATGAAGAACACTTTAGAAAAGCCAAAGCATCAGATGCAATACCCAAGTAGTTGAGTTTTAATGTGTTAAAAAAGTATATATTAAATTATTACACTGCCGACTCCTAAACAGTAGTAACATAGTAAAAGTAACATTTTGAGTTACCAGATAATTTAAATCATATGGTATTTGAAGATTTTTTAAATAAAACATTCAATGTGTACAATTTTGTAGAGTCCAATAGAGTCTCAGAAACAAAAAATATATACCTTATTCCCAAAATTCATATTATAATGGCACTATGAGACTCATGGCAATTGGTTAAGTGAGAGTACTTCCAGGAGGACTTAGAATGAATGTGTAAATCCAGCCATGATGCTGAGCTAAGGGCAAGGGCATACAGGGACCCTTCAGGCACATCATTTCTCTAGATGAAACTCACAGCTTAACATTTCTTTCCTAATTAGTATTTCAATACACATAGATTATTCTCCATCAAATAAAAAGAAGATCCTCCCCATAATTTTGTATCTTTTATTTTTTCTATGGAAATTCCACACACAAATGTTGCGTTTTCATAAAAATCCACCACATTTCCTTCCTTCTAACCTCTTGCGGTAAATCCTTTCACCATGTCTCTCTCATGACCTCATTTGCTCTTTTTTAACTGAGTCCAAATTATGCTGCTTACATGTACATGGGTTTGGGTTAGCCACTGGAGCATGGGATAACCCATTGGAGTCCACACCCTTGAGGAAAATTAACACTTTCTCTCCTCTAGAAACCATAAACTGCCAATACTTTTTGAGCCCCCTTTCCACTCATCCTGGTATTTTGACTGGCTTGATCTTGTACAGATCTTATATTTGGCAACCACAGCTACTGTGACTCATGTGTACAATGGCCCTGTCACATCCAGAAAATACTGTTTCATACTAGTCTTCTGCAACCTCTGGCTGTTACTATCTTTCTGCCCCTTTTCCTGCAATGGTCCCTGAACCTTAAAAGAGTGTAAAAGAGTGTGATACAGATGTTCCAGTTAGAGCTGATCATTCGATAATTCCTTATTTTTCTATGCTTTTGCCAGTTGTTAGTTTCTGTCTTAATCACCATCCATGGTCAAAGAAAGGCTTCTCTGATGAGATTGAGAGCTTCACTAATCTATGTGTATAAAGATAAGAAGAAAACAGTTTTTGATATTTTGTTCATTTAGCAAAATTATAGTCATAGGTTCTCCCCTAGGATCTCTGAGTGTGTGTGTGTGTGTGTGTGTGTGTGTGTGTGTGTGTAATATATATGAATTGGGAGAGAGAGAGAGAAAGAGAGATTCCCAAAGGTCCTCATTCAGTTAACAGCACTAGGCATGAGTTCCATTTTGTGTAATGAAATCCTCCCAGAAAGCAGTTTGCTACTCCCATATCATTTATGTCACTATTGTTCCAATAGTCATATCTTGCTGAAAACACATTATTGTAGCTCATTAGGTTTATACAAATGTGAGAATGTTTATGGCTTTTCTTCTCCCAATAGCCTACATGGGAACTTCCAACATCAGGAAAGTTAGTCTGTAGGAAGGAAGTTTCCGGGCCAGTACCAGCTTAAGTTTTATGTGTCCTGTGATTCAAGAATGTTGTATCTTTAACAATAGGATCTTATTATTATCAATGATATCTGGTCAGTAAGGAAGAGCAATGTCAATAGCTTGTGTTGTTTGGGGGAATCTATGGAAACCCATGTGTAAAAGTAACGTTTATTCACGTGACTCAAATGTTGTCTTGGAAGCTTTTAGCCTCTGTGCAATCTAATCTAGACCTAGAATGTTTTCAGCCTCTGAGATTACTGCTGAATAAGCTCATGCCTACCTAGTTCTTTCTGACCTATGGCTGGCTAATTCTACTCAGCTATTCTGACTCAAACTCCTTTCCAAACTGACTGATTCAGTCTGGCTTCTCTCGGAGTCTCACTGAATTGTTCTTCCTGGCCTCAAACTAATTCTGACAATCTCTTATAATCTTCTAGCTCCTTGCTCTTTGGATCATTCTGCAGTTACCTGTGTCTAGCTTGTTCTCTATTCAACCTGTCTTCTGTAAAATTCTCCTGGTAAAACTGTCTTCTCTCTCTTCTGCACTTCCACTTAAGTAGCTCCCCTTTCCTCTCTCTTCTCATGAGAATTAGGCACATCCTATTCTGTCAGATATTACTCTGATTCATCTCTTTGCCACTCAATTAAACATCACTTTCAAACATAGGTGCTTGTTTCTACAAACTAACTTTTCCCTCACTGTTTGGGATTAAAGGTGTATACTAAGACTGTGTCTGTATTCTAGCCAGAGGGATTAAAGGTGTGTGCAAAGCCTAAGCCACACCAAAACTAGAAATAGTTTTTTTTTTTCAGTAAACAACACAATCTTGAGGTTCACAGTGTGATCAAATATCCTGCAACACCCATTCCCAAAAACTCATAGTAACAGACCCCTGATTTATTTGATAGCCAATGGCTTCTCAGAGAGGCATTAACCCTTCAATATTGAATAACTACGTTCAAACTTTCTATATAGTTTACAGTAGGTTTTAATGTGCCCTTTTCAAGAGTCATTAGTAATAGATATCCCACCGTTCACGAAGATCTCTGTTCTGCCCTTTTACCATCCTCCCCACCTAGCCACACCCTCCCCCATGGTAGTCTCCTTCCCCTCTTTGTGATTCCTATATTCTACCATCCCACTCCCTTAAAAACCCCCATAGACCTTTTCTGGTTTCCTAGCTTCTGAAAGTACTCCAATTTAAACAAACAAATCCAAAGATTCAAAGCTAGGATTCCCCAAATGAGACAGAATATGCAGCATGCAGTCCAGTGTGCCTATAAACAGATTTCCACATGAACAACTGTTTATTAAAGGTATGAGAAAAAGTACATCAAGCTTACAGCAAAAGCTATGCACAGACCAAAGCAAAACCAACCACAAGACTTTCCAGTTAAGGAGTGGAAAACACTAAGTCTGGGGCTAATTTTGTGTAAGAGTGAATCACTGAGGTATTCATTTGCTGGTCTGCTTCTAACATTTGGTGGTTACTTTGGAGTATTGCTCATTAAGAAGCCCTGAGTCAAAGACAGACAGGCCAACAGGTATGTGTGCATGTGCAGACACACACACACACACACACACACGATGTGAACAAATGGCTACCATTTGCCCAGTATGAACATTTAGCCTATTTATTTTAATATTCCCTGGTCACGTCTAGAGCCTGTGTATTTTTACTGAGTCTGAAATGAGATTTTTCTCGAATATTTATATGAGCTGGCTTTCACAAAAGCTGGTTTCTGTCTTGAGGTAAATTTTCATCCAGTGATTTTTAGCAGTGATTCAGTGAAACTCTAGCTAGAGCTGTCCTAAAACCGGTGGATTCTGAACCTCAGCCCTGGGGTGGATGGTGCCCTTGCTCTGATATATGGAAGATGTGTTTCTAAGTGTTGTCAAAACACTTGGCACCCCAACCATCAACAATATTGACAGTAGAATGGAAGACGCCTTGGTAGCATTTTAATACCCAAGATATCATAGTTACTTAGCAATCCATGAGCACGTTGTAACTAAAACCAAAATTAGGTTCAGTTGTCCAGCTTGTCTAAAGCTAATAAATAATAATATTGATAATATCTGAAAATATAAAAAAAAATCAACCGAGAACAAAGTGACAAATTGTATACATTATTTCCTATACAAATATTTGGGACCAGATGCGTTCCATATTCAGGTTCGTTTCGATGATAGGGTATTTTTTTTTTTTTAAACATACCAAAGCATCTTGAGTAGGAATCCTAGGTCTAAACATGGATTTTATTTATGCACACAGCGTGACGCTCATTTCATACAACACTTTAAACATAATTTTGACCACAAAACAAAGTCATATTGTCTAAATTTTTCTACTTAAGAGTGTCACATTACAGGCCAGAAAGTTTTAGATTTGGATACACTTGGGATTAGGTGTTAAATATGTTCAAGCTGTGGTATATCTTAATTTGTTGATGAATGTTTCATTCAGTTAGGAAATTCTGTCCACAGTGAGTTTGGCTTCTTTTGGTTAGCAAATGAATCTTATTGGCTGAACTGGCAAACTCCCCTTCTCGCAGGGCTATCTTCTGTGCTTTGCCAAGAATGAGTCGGGCAGTGCAGAGATCACAGCAGCCCTCCAACCCATCTGCACCTGAGCTTGAGGTCAGCAAGCGACTGAGGGGCAGGATGGAGCAGTTTGAAAATAAAATTGCCTTAGGTATCTGTGACCTTAGTGTGATCCCAAAGAACTCTTAGGGACATGGCTGGCCAAAGTCAATGTGTGTGACTGAGAACAGCAAAGGTTCTCTCCAAAACACAGCCATCTTATTTCACAAGGCAGCCAAACAGAAGGCTTTAAGCAGCTAATTGAAATTGATTTAGCAAATGCAAGGACATAGTTTGGAAGCCTGAACCCTTTTTGTTCCTTTGATTTGCCTGCCTAACCTCTCTTACCATTTAATTCTAATTAGATAGAACCAGAAAATTGAACTAGCAGGAATAGTCATTGACATTTAATTAATGGCTGGTTTTCCATTTGGTGAAGAAGAAAGTCAACGTAATGGGGGCTTGGCACAGTCATCCTGACATGCAGACTGATAAAAGCTACACAGAGCCTGTTTCCAAAGGGCACCTTTGCCCCAAGTAGACGTGTGCTCTTTTGTCTGGCTCACTCTATCCCCTATAAGGAGGCATAAACTCAGGGCCAATGGTTCCACCTGGGTCCCCACAGCCTAAAACAGAGCTAAGAATGAAGTAATAAGCAAAAAGGTTTTGTTAAATATCAATTTAACAAAGAGGGCAATTTGGGAATGGGGGCTGCATTACTTCCCAAGTGCATGGCTAAATCTTTTCAAAAAGTCAGTAGAGAAAATGACATTTTCCAAAGAAAGGTGAGAGAAGAGAGATGACACCTTTGAGACACATCCGTAAAACCCACCTATGTGCAGATGACCCATCAATGGAGATAGCTTTGCTTTGCCCAGTCAGACCTACACATAAATCCCCAACTGCAGGGAATTCTCTGTCCCATACCCCATAATACCACACACCATTTATTCTAGCCAAGAAGATGAGAATTCCAAGAGGGAACTGAGAAGGTGTACCTCATCTCCACAATCCATTATGGAAGCCAGTGTGACATTTCCAATTAATCACTAACCTGAAGCAGGCTTGAATCCCAAGTCTGTATATCCTGCGATGCCTGGAAAGGCTCTGTTCATAGTGGGTATACAATGTACTCACTGGTGCAACATGTATCTACTAAGTGCCTCCTGGACTGGGCAGTAACCCTGGTTTTGGATCAAAATTAATATATATATATATATATATATATATATATATATATATATGGGAGACAGCTTCTGTTACACAGTATCCTCAGGTAAAGGCCTTTCGGATGAGCTTACATCTAAGTAAGAGACCCATAGAGAGGAGGTATGGATGAAGTAGAGGAAGCTAGAGGGGGGATGATGGGAAGTGGGACCAGAGAGATAGGCCAGTCCTGCAGAGGGCTGCTCCTCCCTGGGAGGACCACAGACTTGACTTGGGGCTCCCTGGGAAGGTGTTGGAGCATGAAGATCTGCACTGCCAGTGTATGTGTGTGTGTGTGTTTGTAGGGGGAGAGATTGGTACAGGGAAACTTTCTAGAAGCCAGCACGATCATTTAGGTGGCCTGAGCAGAGAGCCAATGATACAAGTTGAAAAGTGGAGAGGCTCCAGATACAGATGAAATCAAAATCCACAGGATTTCCTTGGGTGTGACATAGAATAAGAAAAACAATGACTATAAAATGATCTGAACAACTGGATTCATGCAAATGCCATTTACTTGAATCAGGAACACTAAGTTGGAGGGAGAAGAAGCCAGAAAGGAGAAACCTGATAGCTTAATTTTGGAACACAAATGTGGGCTGACAGTGATGGCAATGGTAGTGTTATGTAGGAAGTACCTCATGATTGTCTAATAACAAAAACGAAGACCTCTCACACCCAAGCAAGAAGGCACTAGGGTTTTGCCTAGAAGCCTACTCAAAAAAAAAAAAAAAAAAAAAAAAAAAAAAAAAAAAAAAAAGACCAAAGCTATTTTGAGTTCCATGAACAAGGAAATATACAAATAAAAGACAACAGATTTGTCCCAAATTTGTCCTGGGCAATTTCCATGGGCAGGTGACAGAGCTTCAGGGCTCTGGTTTTAGAAGAGTTGGGGTGTCCGTGGCTCTGGTTTTAGAAGAGTTGGGGTGTCCGTGGACAGGCAGAAAGCCCAGAGTCACCACAGAAACTTCCCAGAACTCTGGTTTTTCACAGCAGATCAGAGGTCTCTAGTACAGTGGCCTCAGATGGCAGAGGGTCAGGTGCTGAGGGTTACCTAGATCCGCCATCCGCTGAACAGGGACATGAGCAAGGGAAACCACTAGAAATGACATTTTCCAATTTTTCTTATTACATTTGTAACTTGTCCCTATTTTTTTTAAACCTTTGTATAGCATTTTTAATTAAAAAAATAATTACATCACTTTCCTTTTCTTCCATCCAGCCCCTCGTAAGTGCCCCCTCCAACTCTTTCTATGTCCCACGTCCCATTTACATTAATAGCTTTTCCCTTGGTTATTATTGATGTGTGTGTATGTATGTATATGAATGCACTGCTATATATACTACCAGTTGAGTCTGGTTTTGCTGTCCAGGATTGACCCCTTTATACTGATTGTTACTACTTTTTAATCAAGTCTCTATATGCATATTGTTAGAAGAAGCAAATGGTTCTACAGAGTTTGCTGCAAAAATAAAAAATAAAATAAAATAAAAAATTGCCCAGGCATCCTTGAATTGCCTCTTTGTTCCATTTTCCATTTCTCAGATGCAAGAGGAACAACTATTTTCGCTGATTCTTTCCTGACCTCCATCTCACTAAATGACATCGTAGGCAGCTGTACTCACCACTGGGCCTTGTCTATTTTCTGCTTGCAAAGATGGGGTTTAATTCACGTTCTCTGGCCTCCTGTTACGATTTAGTTCTTAAATGCTAAACGCTCATGGGCTCTCCACGGGCTTGGTCATCAGCCTGTAGGAGACTAGCAAAGGCTGAAATCTTTAAGGAAATGATGTTCAATTACTGGAAGTTACGTCATGGGGGGGGTGCTTGAAGGAATATTGGACACTCACTTCTGCTTCCTGGCCATCCTGAGGTGAGAGTTACCCTGACACAAGCTTCACACCAGGATGTCCTGCTTTGCCACAGGCCCATAGTGGAGCCTGACTGTGTACTTTCTGAAAGCCAGAGCCCAAAACAGCCCTCTCCTTTTTAAGTGATCTCAGGCATTCTGTCACAGTAACAGGAAGCTGACTAGCACACTTACTTACAGGCTCGTGTGTGTGTGTGTGTGTGTGTGTGTGTGTGTGTGTGTGTGTGTCACACACACACCCTACCCCCCACCTCCCAGGAAAGAGCAAAGTCAGTCCACTTCAATGAGCTCAACATTCAGTGACTGTGACTGGGACAAAAGGACATTAATCAGAGTTGTGCCCAGAGA
Source organism: Arvicanthis niloticus (assembly GCF_011762505.2). Classification (NCBI taxonomy): domain Eukaryota; kingdom Metazoa; phylum Chordata; class Mammalia; order Rodentia; family Muridae; genus Arvicanthis; species Arvicanthis niloticus. Next base: position 18,442,384 of record NC_047678.1, read on the forward strand.
TGGCACAGTTACTCTTTATCTGATAACATTTTTCTATGTTTAAAACTTAATACTCATCTCTAGTTGTCTTCTCTGGTTCCTAGATATGCCCTATGCACACAGTATAAGGAAGCCAAGCCTGTATCTCTCCACAAGTGTTCACACTTGCCCTTCCACCTGCCCCGAGCACCCCCTCGGGGAGTTCTTCCTGAGGGTGGAGCTACAATCCCCATGGCAACATTTCAAAAACAAGACCTCCCCTGAGAAAAAAGTTTCATCCACAGCCAAGACTGAGGAAAACACAGCACTCAGCACAGGTAGGCCCTTGGTTTTATTGGATTAAAACAAAAGATTATTTTTTTGAACTCTAGCAGAGATAAGTTCAGGATCCATTGCTTTTTTTTTTTTTCTACTTAGTTCAGCTAAGACAAAATATTCCTTCTGTTCCCCTGTCTATGCTGCAAGAGGCCTTCTCTGATATCCTCTGATGTCTGCACTTGACAGAGTTCCTCGGAAGCGGACGCTGCTATTTGGGGGCTTCTTAGAGCCAGTCCCCTTCTACTGCCAAAATGAGAAATATCAATTCCTCCCATGTCACCATGTGCCATGGAAACCGGCCAGCAAGGGAACTATTAAGAACACAGTGAGCAGAGAAGATGAAGAAATAACCTCAATTCCAGAGCTATATTTATCTCAGCAGGTAAAGATGACAAAACAATATGGTTGACCTCCACCCTGGCCCGTATGAGAAGCAAGGATGGTCTGCTCTGTGCCAGCCAGCAGCTTTGTGCTATGCCCAGGCCACTCAACAGGCATCCTTCACTACCCTGGGCCTCCAGGCTACAAGGGCGTGGCCAAGAGCCAGCATCAGGCAAGGAAAGGACTTTCAAAGCCTGTGATCCAGAAAGGTGCTGACGTGCGATCAGTTATTCTGATGCCACAATGCTTCATCTAAGAGCTTCCTGGAAGATCTGTGGATGAGGAGGGAAAAAAGCAGAAGTATATAATCTACACAACCCCTGAACCCCAGAGGCAGAGGGTGGGGAAGGACCAGGAGTCAAGTTCATCCTTAGGCCAAAATCAAGTTGGAGGCCTGGACCATGTTACATCTTGCCTCAGAAAACCAACAGCAAGCTGACCCTGACCCTGTTGCGGCTAATGCCAATGCTTTATTCAAGCCAATCTGAGAGCCTAGAGAAAAATAAGGGAGTAGAGAGCAGAGTGGTAAGAAATGGGGAGTCTGTAGGACCACAATCCAAGGGGACCAGTCAAAAGAGACCCCTAAAGCTTCTTTCTTCTCCCTCCTGCCTACTCCCCTTATTCTCTCTTAAGCCCCACTCACATTGGCAGTCAACTTGCCTGTGAGGGCACCCACTGATTCCCATTTGCAATTGGATTGGCTGCAGTCTTCCCCAACAGAAACCCAGGAGCCACCTTGCTAGAGCAGGAAAGGGAGGCAGGTGACAGGGTGAGCTTCATTACTGAGGGTCTTCTAAAGAGCAGGACGGATACTTGCTTCTAGGAAGTATGACTGGCAGGGAGAGTTCAAGGTCTTTAGTTTCCTATCATGTATTCATACACACATGTGTGCACATATATGCACCTGATGGTATACAAGCATCCACAGAAAACTTCCCCTTGGAATGTTCAGCGCCTGCATCGCAGAGTTAAGGAAGAAGAGACTGAGCAATGTGAAACAGTTCAACTCCAGCCACTGTACCAGAGATGAGATGAGCCAGAGATGTCTACAGTGTTCATTCTTCTGATGTAGACATCCCTTGTTGGGTACAAGTGCTAGCCATTTTTACAATACTGTCACCAAACCTGACAGAACAGCATGGAGGAGAGGGTTATCCTGGTTCTTTGTTTGAAGGTACATTCCATCATGGTATGATGAGAGGTCGTGAGAGATCCTGCTGTGCCATTAGGAACATGAGGAACACAGGTAGTTGGTTGCTACCTGGTCATGACCAGGAAGTAGAGAGAAGATTAAACATGGAGCCAGCTGGTAAGTCCATGCCTCCACCATTATGGAACTGCATTTGCCAGCTAAAGCTCATGTCCAAAAGGTCCCACAACTTGGCCAAAGCAGCACCATGGGCTGGGGGTCAGATGTCTCTCAGACACATCAAGCTGTAACAGTATGCTCCCTCCATGCCTAGCAACGATGGTGCTTTACCCTCAGGCAGATGCCATTGGATTCCTTGCTCTGCTACTTAAAGACAAAATGGCCCTGGGCCAGTTGTTTAACCTCAGTTTCTCTCACTGTATATTCAGAATATTTGCTGGTTTCTGTATCATTTCAGGATCCTGTGAGACCCCAGATGTACAGCACCTGGCCCAGTGCCTTCCACATAGCAGTTATTTCCGTAAGCAGCAGATTCAAGTAATTCTCACCTTAGTATTTAGTCATGGCAAATTTAAATGGCTCCACCCATTGTGAAAGAGCTTCACTGATGGCTGCCTTAACCAGGGGACTAAGACACCATACTGTGACACAGGGATGCCCCCACCCTCCTCTGCTCTCCTAGTATAGCAGATCAGGCCAGTTAGAATCCTGTGGCAAAGCATTTGATGAGTAAAACATGACCAGACTCTGCATCATTGGCGATTTGTATCTGTAAAGGTCATGTTACTTTAACTCATTGACTTTTCCAGACTCTTGACTTGAACTCTCTATGAAAAAGCCATATTAATGTTATTTCAAGCCTCCATCTCTTGTCCTAGGACCCACACCGTGTAACTTAAAGGAATGTCATGAAGTAAGGAGTCAAGAGGCCCTCCACAGATATCAGGGATGCAGTGAGAACTCACCATGAAGGCTTGTGGTCACGGGAGCTCTCAGACTGAGGCAGCTGTGTTGAGGCAGCTGTTGTGTTGACTGTAGCCATGACTCAGCAGCCGCTCAAGAATCTCCATGCAGAACATTAAGATATTCTCTGCAGAAAGGCTGCGGGAAGGCACTTGTCCATTCACTCAAGAGGCACTCGAGAGTCCTACCGTGTCAACTTGATCTCCATGGTGGGCCACATAGGAGTGATTCCAGCTCCTAGTCTTCGTGAAGTTAATTTTCAAAGCCCAAAATGTCTACTTTCTGTTCTAACGTGTGCCTAAGGACCAGGACCACAGGTCTTCCATTAGGACTGTGACTTATTTTGCTCCTCGGTTCATATTAACTTGATCAACTTCAATCACAATTCTATTCCGTGTTTGCTATTTATTTATCAGGCACAACAGTGTCCGCACCATAACTTTAACTATCTATTCTACCCTGCACTAGGGAGACAGTGAGCCCTTGAGAGATATTCTCTGCCTTGAGAGCACAGACAAAACCAAAGCTCGTAGTCTCTGCCTCCCTGTCTTGAGCCTGAGGGACAGGACTTACCCAATCCCTGCTAGAGACTCCCTTTGCTGAAGGTGGTGTTTGGCCAACACCCATTGGTTATATCTGCTCAGGTCACCCCTTATCACAGTTCCAGGAAGTTCCAGGCCTCACAGCAACAGCCACGGTGGACATATACACACCTAGCTCCATAGAACCAGCTGTAAGGTATTTCAGAATGCATTTCTCCACTTGGAGCCTCAGGTTCCTTTCCTGCTAAGGGGCATGCAATGGATGCTTCGTGACAACAGATAACGCACATGAGTATGCTGCCCAAAGCAAGGTAGCATTTCTAGATTCTCTCTCCTGTGATCTCTACACTATCCACTACACTGCTGCCAGCTGACAGGACAGCCCCCAGAGCTTGCCACTGTAAAAAGAATATCCATAGGGGCTGATAGATGGCTCAGCAGTAAAGAACATTCAGATCTTCCTGGGAAATACAAATTCAATTCTCAGAACCTCTATCAGCTTTCAACCACTAATAACTCCAGCTTCAGGTGATCTGACACCCTTTTCTGGCCTCTGAAAAACATCACATACATACTCTCTCTCTCTCTCTCTCTCTCTCTCTCTCTCTCTCTCTCTCTCTCTCTCTCTGTGTGTGTGTGTGTGTGTGTGTACGCGTACTTCTTTTACTAAGAAGATCAGCCTAGGCATCTGCACAGGGCTAGAGGCTACAGTATGGTAACACCCCTTAGACCTGACTGTCCAGGATAAATTATAACACAAGATATTCAGCTTTTTAGCAGGAAACAAGACATTGATTTTGTATCTAATTTGGAAACAGAGGATGCTACTGTACTTGTTTTCCTGTGGCTATTATCCCCACGAGAGCTCATTTCTACCTCTTAACAGGGATTTACTTAGACTGAGGAATTGGTTAAAAGCCTTCCGATCCAATTTCAATTCTCTTGGTTTGGCACAAGTTTTAAGCACTGTAAATCTCACTGGGCTCCCTGAGGAAGGGTGCTGCCCTTCCATGATGCCTCTCCTCTTTCTTTCCATAGCCTTGGCAAGTAGCCAAGTGACCAAGATGGCCCAAACTCTCTGGAGTAGTGTCCAGTGGCATATCCCAGACCCCATCCTGATGCAGGCAGAGCTGCAGACAGAGGGTGTCTGTCCTAGCATAAGATATGTATATGTTTTAGTTGAGCACAAACAACAAGAGATTTTAGATTTTCACCCATAGGTCCTATTCCCTAGATCTTAAACCCTGTCATTTCATCCTGCCATTGTCAAGATCTTCCTAGAAGGTTTACATGAAAGTCACTTCCTCTAGACCAAACAACACCCTAACCTTGAATAATCTTGCAAAGTCCTTAAGTTGAGACAGAAAACAAAGACTAGGATATTAAGAACAACCTAGGGGCTTCCATATCCAGTCCGCTGAGTCCACAAGTTCTAACCCAAGACCACTCACCTTTGCATGGACCTTATCCGTCATATCTCAGTCATCATTATTTTTTAGGTTGGGCATACCAGCTTCCCAAAGTACCATTCTAGCTCATGCAGGAGGGCCCAGAACCCCATTTCCTAGCTGCTCTCTGCCCTCCATCCAACATCGGGTAGCAAGCCAGCTGGAAGCTCCTTCCTCCTGGGAACAAGCTTTTTTATTCCTTCATCCTTTCCTTTAAAATTAGAAAGATCCACCTGTTAAAGCCATACTCCGAGATGAGCCCTCTTGGCCTTGGCTAAGTTTCTAGGTTCTCTCAACTAACCTGAGTTGACCACTAATGCAGCTGTAGCTGGGTCGTGGTCCTTGGAAAGAGTAGGCACCCACCTTGCTTCTCAGCCAAGTAATTTCCTTACCACCCAGCTGGTTACAGAGACATGTTCTTCAGTAATGTTGGCTAGTGTGTGGCTGAGCACCACTGTCAGGACACACAGTGGGTTAGAGCCTTGGAATCAAGAGTGCTTGGCTTCTAGATCTTGCCCTATCCATCCCCTCAGAAGCCTTCAGAGAGCAACTCATAGGAAGCAATGAAATGAGTCAGTTTCCCTTTCCACTAGCCTGCTGAAGAACCTCGTCATCCCACACCTAACTCATAAAACTGCAGGAATCCTTCTTTGTTCTGTTTTCTTTTTCTAGATAGAGTAAAAGAGCAATTAATTTCTAACTACACAGAGAGGTGTGTAGAAAAAAAAAAAAAAAAACCTTACCAGGCCCTAAGGAAAAATACTAGAAGGCCAATTCTGATACTTTTCATTCATCAAGTCACCCACTTAAAAACTACCAAAACCCACTTATAAGGACTGTGGTCCCCACACTCCAGCATTCACCAGCAAGCCAATAGGTGTGGGAACTACTATAAGTACTATAGGATAGTCACTGTCGCTGATTATTATTTGCTAAGTGTTGGTTTGCTTAGATGGTCTTGTGGACTCTAATAAGCATTTAACTATCTCAGATACCCTCATGTTGCCAACGAGGAAAAGAAAAGCATGAAGAAGCAGGGTAGTATGATGACAGAGCTGGCTCTGAGGCCCTAACCTCTCCTCTCTACTAGACTCAGAATGTACAGAGGACTCAGACCCTCAAGAGAAATGCTGATAACACTATCATCATTCACTAAAAGCAACCGACTCTGCTGCAACTGGGGGAGGGGCAGAGGGGCCCAGGGCTGCTAGGAGGAAAGAAAGAAAAGCAAAGGAAGACACACCAAACCACAACCTCATCTCCCGGGTTCCTTCAAGCCTTTCCTTCCAAGGAAGCTCTGAAGACCTGGAGCCTTTCTGACCCTCCTTAACACCTACAGTCAGGGATGCAGAGACCATTAGCAACTACATCTTGTAATGAGACAAAAGTGCTGATGTCATATGGAAGGCTTTAGGGAGAATTGGTGTCTCTTGTCTCACTTTGTTGCCTGATTCTCCAGAGAAGCTGGTCTCATCCAGCCTCGTGTAGTTGTGGCTTGGACCTGGTCTGACTTATAGCCATGCACTGGCTCAGAATCCAGGTCATCTGACTGCCCATCTAGAAAGTTCTACCATCCTCAGTGAACCCCGTTCACCTGGATATGAATCCCTATCTTGAGAGTTCTCCCAACCTGTGAAGCCTGGCTCAAGCCAAATCTCCACCACTCTGCAGGCACTGTTGCCCATCCTTTCTTTTACCCACTCCTCTCTGTACCCATAACCCTGAGCCCAGGGCCTAACACAGAAGGGCACTCAATAAGTGACTGTTGAATAAATTTTGTTGAATATACCAGAAATGATACAACAGCCCCAGGCTCAGATAGATATTTCATTATCTAGTGAGGAATTAAAAGATGCCAATTCATCTTTAAAATAATTGACTGCTCTTTTATGAGGCCTCTCATCTCATTTCTCTCTAGCCCTGCAGTGCATTGAAGCTCTTAAATATCTCTATTTATTCCATAAGCATTTCACTTAATGGTACCGAGACACACAACCCCCATCATCGGTGGTCAGTCTTTTTCTCTGTCACCAGGAATGATGACAACTAATAGATATTCTGTCTTGGAAAGAGCAGATGAATGCAAAGAAGAAAGCCTGGTATTGCTAAAACCATGATCTTTCCTTTGATTGATTTCCTGAAGGCAAAAGCTGGCCATTAAAAGAAGTGTTGCCTATCCAACTCTTTCAAAGGCCATCGGCCCTCCATAACATTGGGCAATGCATTGACATGGGGCAAAGGGCAGGAGCACAATGGGTCTCATCTCTGGAAATGGAATCTCATAATTGCATTTAAGAGCTATTTCTAAAGGGTGCATCCTCATCTGGCCACTGGCCTGTCATCACTTGAGACCTGAGATAGGTCACGGTTGCCCTTAGAAACAACAACATCAGCGCCTAGTCAGCTCTTTTCAAGTGGGATCGAAAGTAGCAGCCTCAGGTAGAAATTCTGCAGGAGACTACCAAGGCTGAGGAGTCCTTCGTGGACAAAGCGAGTGTGCTCAAGTGACAAGCTGAGATGGTACCAAGTCTTAGATGGACAGACAAGCCCTCAGTGAAAAGCCAAGTCTATGACGGTTTGAAGATAATCCCATGAAATCTTTACAAGCCTCCCTGAGTTTACGACAGGTCAATTTCTGTCACCAAAGCATAAGCGTTTTGTGTTTTATATTTTAGCACTAGACTGTGGGCTCTTCCTCCATCCAGGACATGACAGTAGATGTTATATGACAGTTACGAAATTGAGTCATGATCCTACCAAGTAATAGCATTACTGAGCAGCATAGAGGGGGTGCTCTGCTGCCCTCCAGCTCACACACTCTAGGTACCCTGGGTGGGGGACATTTTATTCTATAGTGAATTTCACCCACCTTCTCAGAATCAGGAGATAGATGGCTCTGAGGCTGCTGCATTTTAGAATCTCTGAAGAGCTTTCAGAATGGAGATGCCCAGGTCATCCCACAGTGCAAACAGCAGCTAGAGCTTCTCACAAGGATACCAGCATTACCTTTTAAGTCTTCCGGGTCATTTTCACAATGATTGGTGACTGGCTCAAGTCCCTCCAGTTGTGAGAAGGGGAAGAGAGGGACTGGAACCCAGAGGCTCTGATTCCAAAGCTATACTCTCTCTCACTCTCTCACTCTCTCAGATGCTCTCTGCCTTCTGGTTGCTCACAGGGACCAATAAGGGTGGAAGGGGCAATTTACAGTGCCACAGAGTCTGTTGATACTGTACTGTCAGTGGCTCCATCGGATAAAAAGTTGAGAGGGGGAGACACCCCTCAAGAGGGGCTAGTGATGGTTTCTTTAGGAAATTTGCATTTAAAAGAGGACCAGATGCACCTCTAGGAGTGGTGGGGATTATTGCAGTGAATACCCTGCAAGTCACAAAGCAAGAGCTCAGGAGAGCAGGCAAGGTGCACAGTTAGGTTGGAGCTTAGAGGGCTGCAAGACCTGGAAAGCAGCCAGAAGGCCTGACCTGAAGAGGGAGGGGATGATGCTTCACAGGGTTGATAACAGAAAATCTGGGAAGATAGCATCTTGCAATGGTGTTGACTACTCAAGGAAAAGTCATGTACCCATGGAAAGGGAATACAAGGGGAAGAACTGAGAGAGCAGAGGTACTGAGGAAGGAAACCAAATAGAAGAAAGATGAAGCCTTCCCAGGAATTAAGGCCTGTTCTAGGGTGGGGCAGTGAGACTTGGAGTAAGAGGGATGGTAGAAGGAACTAGGTAACAGGGACTGACAGTTTACAGTCTTTGCTTTGAGGAGAAGCCCTGACAAGTTAGGTAGTGATGTTAGGCCTCTCATATGACTTGTCGTTGCTTAGTATTCAGTTCAAGGCTTGCTTGGAGTCTCAGATGAAGTAATGATGCACATGAAGATAGGGGAATAAAAAGACATTATCTGGAATGTCCTACACAGTTCGTGGAGTTACCAATATGTTCATTTTCCATTCCTGAGCTCTTATACTTGACGTCTATGCAACCATATGAGGAAAAGGTGTTAATAACGATGCCTTTTATGGCTCAAAGTTATGAACAAATAAAAAGGCTTTATGTCTTTTGCAGTTGCTGGAGAACAGACTTACCAACATGAATATAAATGAAAATGTCAATAATTTTATTTGAGCTTCTTAAAGTATATTTAATTTCTTTTTATATTCCCCCCCCCCCATATTTTATGAAGCAATATATTCTACATATTAAGTTTCTGGAATACTTCAAGATCCAAACCAACCAGAACACAAAGTCATTGTCTTACTCCATTTGTGCCACTACAACAGAACACCATACACTGGATCCTTTCTAAAGAAGAGAGATTGATGTTTCAGTTCTGGAGACTGAGGAATCCACAGTGGGGGCAATGGCATCTTGCATCTGTTAGGAGGCCTTTGCTGCTTCATTCCAGGAAAGAAGACAGAAAGGCATTCAAAGGGAACAGACACTGCAGCCTGCCATGACAGAAGAGCAGAGGGGAGCAAAACCATTCCCACAAGCCCTTTGGATAGCAGCATCAATTCATTATAACTGAAAGAAGCATCCCCCATTCAGCACTGTCCCCCATGACTGTTATACTAAGATTTCTTTCCAACAAATATATTGGGTGAAGAGACATTTTCTATATGAAAAAAAAAAGTTACTTTATAACTTCATCTTATAGAACAGAGGAAATAAATTAGCTAGCTATCAAAGCTGTCAGAAGACAGTGGCTATAAGACTTGTAACATTAAGGCCAAGGTTCCCCCATCAATTACATCTCAAAACTTAGGGATACATGAAGAAGAAGTCTGAGGACACCCTCAGCCACTTAAAGAAACTCATTGGCTGGTATTGTTCTACCAATGCAGGGGAGCCCCGTCCTTGGAACTGTAGAATTCTCATTAATTCTGGCTTCTAGATTTACTTTTCAGCTTTTGAGTACTGAATTTGCCAAGGTCTCACAAGATATACGGGAAGACAGATCATCTAAGTGGAGAGTGTCATTCAGGAGTATTAACCATTTTTAAGCCAAATGTCCAATGACAATTATTTTGCATGTCAAATTAAAACTATGCTTACTGCTGGCCACACATAATCACACATGTATACTATATACGTAATTATGCTTGTCCTCACAACAAAGCAAAATGACTTCCTATTTTAAGGAAGGGGTTTATATTAATTGCCAAGGGCCACACAGTATGCATCTTACGTTGTCAAACACCTTATCCTACCTTCACTCTGCACTTTCAAAGAACCTACATATGAGACTATGTGACCTATGTACCATCATTTGTGGTTGTCTTTCCTACAGTAGAACTGACAGGACCATTTACTGCACTGGCCTCCTGACAAACTGGTGGTTTTTATCTACACAACCTCATGAGTAATATTAGTGTAGATGTGTAAAACCATGGAGTTTTTCCATCTTTTAAAATAACTGTTTTGCTGTGACTTCCAAACACCCAACACACAATTGGAATATTTTACTTCTAGGAAACTGGAAGTTGTAATTTTCAGGAAAAGGATAAATTGGCAACCACATACAATAACAAAACAGCTTTTTCTAGAGAGCAGGGCGGGGGGAGGGAAAAAGGCAACACCACCATGGAAACAAATCACAGAGAAAAGAGTGAGGATCCCAGAATACAGGAGCATTGTCCTTGTAAACCATAAGCTGAACACCCACAGCTTCTTCCAAAAGACAAACATGCAGGCAGCCTCAAACACTCCTTAGCCCAGTATTGCTGAGGGGCAGCCGGAAGATGGTAGTATCCACTACTCAGGCAACTTCACACTGACCTTAATCCACAGGAAAGAATATGGAAGCGCAATTAACTGGAATGATCACAGCCTAGTATGTGTGTGTGAGGGGTATTTTAAATGTTGTAGTTCTGAGAATTTCATACGTGACTATATAGTATTTAAAAGGTACAACTTTTTAAAAATAAGGTCACTGTGGCCAGGGTAGAAATCAGAAGATAGGAAGAGTTCTCCGTTCACCCAGGAGTGGCCTGATCTCAGGGTCAAGCCTTCGTCTGTCATCCCTTTACCTTTCCTGTGGACCCTGATTTCTGCCGTTATCGGGGGAGCTTTTCAGGAACATCAGCCTGGAGCCAGCCCTTGAGGTCCCGGGCCAGGGATGGCAGCAGTTCATCTAGCGTACCTTAGCAAGCTGCCAGTGTCCTCTGACCTCAATATATTTACTCCCATCTGCATTCCTAGGCAGTTTCCTCTTCTATTTGTTTTAATTTCCCAGTGACGATGGTCTAGAACCCTGACACCATAGTATCCAGTGTTGATAAGGAGCAGACAGACAAAGGCACATGACCTCACTGAGGTAATCATCAAACCATGTTAGACACATTGAAAAAAAAAAACCAAAAAAAAAAAAAAAAAAAAAACAACAACAACAACAAAAAAAACCCAACACACAAAAAAAACAAACTGATTTTGAAGGAGAGGAATTGGTAAGGAAGGTATAGGCTTGGTGAGTGACAAGTGCAGAGGTGGGGGATGACCCAGAAAGTGTCTGTAGCACATAGATGTCAGGATGATTCCAAAGCCCTCTGAGGGTAGCAGACAGCTGCATATGATGTTGGAAACATGCATGACAGTGGGACAAATCCTGTAAGAGAAAGAAGCAAAGACCCTGTGTAGTATCTAGCACTCAAAAGCACGTAGTCATCCTTGAAGTCTACAACCAGACAGGATCTGTCCCCTGCCCTCTGAGAAAACACTGTTTCTTTGGATAGCACATGACAGAAGTGGCTGCCCCACCTCAGCTCCACATAGGGCTCTGACAATTATTCACAGCTATCTCCCTCTGCCTCCCAGACGAGAAGCCCTAAGACCATGACCCTGAGACCCAAGATGCAGAGATACCATCCCCACCCTCCAGCACACATAGAGGAAGAAATACTGAAGAGTGGAGACAAACTGCCATCTATCTCCAGGACTGCTCAGGACCCATGGCTCTCTCAAACGCACAATGCAAGTGAGATTGCCTTGTATACGGGGAAGAGAAGTTGGCCCTGACAGGCCTCTTGTCAAGAAATCAATCAATGCTAGTCTTTCACCTGCACAAGCATTGCCTGAGACCAAACCTGCGAAGTGATAGAACCTTTGATTAATTCTTTTAAACAGCCTTTGAACAGAATTTCGGGAAAGCATTTTCCTTCCCAAATGACACTGCAAACTTTCTGGGGACCACGAGAAGGTGGCACAAAAATCAAAGGCACATTAAAGAAATCACTGAAGAAAAAAAAAGGCTCCCAACGTAAAATATCAACCACAGTGATTCTTTCTGAAGCCTGCTATCAAAATGAATGGGGGCTGGGAGAGACATCAGATGGCATTTATCAACATGCTGTTCTGAAGGACAAAGCAGGTCACTCTCCATTGAAGAGACGTGAGGCAACGAACTGCCATGAGCCTGCAGTGTGGGTTGTGGATAAAACTGAAACTCCTGGAAACAGCACCACACATCACCAGGGAAATGTCTCTCCCCTTTGTTTAAACAGAAGTTAAAGGAGAAAAACTAAATAAAATCATCACGAAAACCATTTGAGGGCCAGGGAGATGGCTCTGTAGGTAAAAATGCTTGCTGTAAAGCCTGGGGACCTGAGTTTAGAGCCTGGAACCTATGTTTTTAAAAAACCGAATATCTGTTGGGCAGTGGTGGCTCACGCCTTTAATCCCAGCACTTCAGAGGCAGAGGCAGGCAGATTTCTATGGGGCTGAGACCAGTCTGCTGTACAGAGTGAGTTCTAGGACAGTCAGGGCTGTCCTGTCTTGGGGGTGAGGGGAAGAACCTGAATGTAGAAGCATGGATCTGTAATCCCAGCATTGCAAAAGCAAGATGGAAGGCAGAGATGAGAAAAACTGCCCTGAAGATGGCAAGCCAGCTCAAGTGGGGTACGCAGCAAAGGCACAGAAATAAGTGAGCCCCTGCCTCAGCAAGGTGGGAGGCAACAGGCAGATCCTAAAATGGATGTCTGATCTCTAGACACGTGGTATGACAGAATACACCAGCACCTGCACATATAACATAGATATGCACATCTTACACGCGCACATCACACGAAAGAATATTTTGAAGCATCTTGATCTTGAGGAGGTCTTAAAATGTCATCACAATTGCTGAGTCAGTCCATCCAACAGCATGTCATGTCCCAAAGTCAGCCTGGCACAGCTCTCCCCTCATATGCTGGCCCTTACACCCTTCTCAGCCCCTCCCCCCTTACTTGGAGTTTCCTGAATTTTGGATTCAGGAAACTCCAATATTTTCCTGGGAGGTTAATATCATTGACCCACCCATTGGAAGCTGGCCACTCGGAGTTATTTATACTCGGCACTTGGACCTTTGCGTTTCTGCACTAACCTCTACCTACTGCAAAAAAAAACGAGGCTTCTCTCACCAAGGTGGAGAGCAACAAAATAAATATTTAGAATACAGTTGGACAGCAAGATCATTCAGCAAAACAACAACAGGAAGCCCTGCTGCCTCCCCTCCACACACATACACATACCAGGACCTACGTCCTCCCTAGCTAAGGCTTTTTTGACCAGGTTTCCAATGCATTCAGTAACTATGGTTACCTAAATAAGACCTGTACAAGATAAGGCCTGTCAAATTCCAGCATGGGTAGGAATGGGTCCTCAAGGCTCTAACCCTGTCTGCAGAGACACTGGTAGTTGAAGGCTGCTGAAGCGGGGAGAGTTGCTTTCCTTTGAGGGTGTGGCTGCAGGTAGACTGTCCATGCCCCAGCAGATGGCCATATGTAGACCCACATGCATGTCAAGAGTACTAATTGGGCTCAGCCGGTTATTAATAACAAAAACAAATAAAAGACACAAAACTGAGAGATGAAGTGTACGCCATTGCAGAGACTTGGAGGGAGATAATGTGAAGATGGATATGACTGATATATATTGTTTGGAAGTTTCAAAGACCAAAAAATGTTGTTAAAAATGGCTTTGGGTTGCACAGTTCCTAGTAGACACATGATTAGCCCCCTGGAGCACATGAGATCTCATTTCTTCTAAGTCCAGGAAATGTGGATTTATGTCCAACTCCACAGCCTCCCCCTGAGGACCTTGTAATGGTTGGCTCCCACCGGAACTGAGGCACAATGGCAGGATCATCCATTAACTAACTTCCTCCATCTCTTTCCAGCTCACACCTCAGACCAAGCTTGCTGCAGTGCTGCCTCCATCCAAAGACTTCCCCTGATTGTAGTTGGACAACATATGTTGGTACCATGTTCCAGCCCTGCCTGTCCTCATCTCTCATTCTCTTGAGTGAAGACTCTGGACATCTTCACTGATACCTGCATTGCTGATGACCATTCCCTACATGTCCCACTGACCAGCTGCACTGGCAGGTCCTGTAAGGCACTTCTTGGAGAGACAGAGCCCTGGAACAGCAGTGAGCTGAAAGAATCAGTGCCACCCTGACCCTGTGGTATCCAACGTTTCATAGCACCACAGTAGAATTAGTTTGACTTATGTTAGAAGGTAAATATGTATTATTATTTCTTAAAATGACCTATTTGATAAACAGAATTGCTGAGTATTTTTGAGGGTATGTCTAGGGGCACTATAAAAACTATATAGAAATAGACAGGGTACTATGATCAAGAAAATTGGGGGAGCTCTGCTTTCAGGGGAGGCAAGCATAAGAAATGTGGCTTACGGACCTCCCCCAGTGATGTCATCTAAGCTCACTGGCAGTACTACTGCGTCTGTCCACTTGTTCACTCTAACATATGCTAAGCTCCTACTGTGTGCCAAATACTGTGTTCAGGGATCTCAAGGACAAGATCCTACTATAGTACTTGGACTAGTAACTGGACAAAAAGTCCCCTCAAACTTTTGATGAGCTGCACTGACTGACAAGAACAGAACCATGGCCATGGTCCCTTGCCATGGCCACAGCACCAAATGTAAAACTGTCAATGGACAAACATCTTTATAGCAGAAACCCCAGTGTTAAGACGATGAATAACTCCAGGCAGGAGTCTCAGAGAACATTACAGAAAGGTGATTCTTTCCCTGAGTAGCCACAAATGCTGGGCTACAGGGCCCCCAAGACACATCCTATGTGAGAGAGCCTCACTTTTCCCTGCCCACGGCCACTCCCCTCCTCATCTCACTGAGGTCAAGCGGACTACCGGAGAGAAGGCGGCGGCGTGAGAGGCAGAGAAAGAGCAGATCTTTTCATTATGGAGTACTATAATTAGGAAATAGAATCCAACCAGAACCATCAAACCAAAGACCAAAAAAGACCTACATCTGCTCTTCGGAGGGAAACTGAGAAGGGATCTGGGAGTATCTGAGGTAGAGCATGGGCTGCAGAACTGTTGCGTGGAACACAAATTGAAGACGCACCTGTGAGCCCCTCTCTGACTCCCAGCAGAGATGTGTCAGTCTCCAGACCCCACCCTAATTCTTCTCTTAGAAAAGAGAAATTGTGAATTGTTCAAATAAATTATTAATACGCATTAACAATGATACCAGTACAGCCATGCTTCACCATAAGAGGGGATCACTGACAAAACAAAAGACTCCAGTCAGTTTTGCACACAGTTACCATTCAGCACACCTATTCCAGTCCTAAGAATCTACCTCAGGAAATAAACCACATGTCAGCTAAAGCCTGGTACTCTGGTACTTACAGCAACTTTAATTTGGGGTAACAACAAAGTAACAACAATAAAACCTAGCAGCAACTCAAGTGTCCATCAATCAATACCATACATCTCTATAGTGGAATACTATTCACCACTTAAAATGAACAGTGTGTCTAGGCACTGATGGATGGATCTCAAAATTATCATTCCAAGTAAAAGATGCCAGACAAAAAGAAACATATTCTGTATATTTTGATGTCTGTGTGTTTGTGTGTCTGTGTGTGTGAGTGTGTGTGTGTGTGTGTGTGTGTGTGTGTGTGTGTGTGTGTGTTTCTCCCAAGGGAGTACCAACTAATTCATAATGAGAGACAGCAGATCAATGTTTGTCTGTGTGGTAGGGAGCAACATGAAAGAAGACAGCAAAGAAGGATCACCAAAAAAAGGATGTGGGAATTTGGAAGGTGATGAATTCGTTCATTGTCTTTGTTGTGATTATGGCTTTTGGGGTGTGCATGATGACAAAAGTGAGAACACTCTACACTTTAAATAAATGCTGTTTGCTGTGTTCTCGCTGCACCTGTTAAGAAAATGGTAGTGGAGAATGTTCTGGAAAGCTGTACGCAGGAATATAAATTGATGGATTCCTCTTGGAAAGCAGTTTGGCTTTTCTTTGATACTACTTTTAAATCTGTATCCTAGAGACATAAAATGAGATACAACAGTTTCACTCCTGGATCATTTACAATGGTGGAAAGAGCTAGGGAACACTAATGTATTTGATGAAAAAAAAAAAAACGTCCCAATAAATCATGGTATCTCACATATTGAAATATTATGTAGCCGTTAAAGGCCATGCTTATGAGAAGCTTTTAATAACCTGGGAGAATACTTATGTGATGGTGCCAAGTAGAAAGCACCAAGATATAAATTGTATATGTGGTGTGAATTGAATTATGTAAAATTATGCACAGAAAAAAAAAACTCTGAAATATCTTTAGGATTATTTCTGAGTGATATAGGGTATGGGTGATTTTTTTTAAATCTCTTAATGCAAATTTTAAAATATCCTTATTTAAAATGTATTTCCTTAATTTTCTACAATAAGACTATATTTTTAAATTGTGAAATAAATAAGCTATCTTCAAGGAACTCTAATTTTTCTTGTTCTTGAAAAAGCATGCTCTTAACCAGGCAAAGAACCAGATTGCATTTCTGTAATCCTCTCATCTGTGAACAAGTAGGCATGATACCTCCACAAGCTGCCAGTCTGTAACTTGAACCCCCATTTCTTACTTTACTTTTAAACCACCTAGAGTCTGATTGACAGCTCACATTATCATCTTACTGTTTTGTATGTTTTGTTTAAATCTGCTTTTTTCCACATTTCAGAGCAAGGCCTTGAAGGCAAAGGATGGGTCTTTTCTTTGCTTCTGCATAACTCCCGTTCCAACCTGCCATGGGGTCGAGGGAAGAGATCAGAATGCATGCACTCACGCACAACAACAATTCTGTATATCATATTTTTGGAATACCTATCCTGCATCTGTATTTTACCAAAACCTTAACAAAACAACAGCTCAGTTTATGTGGATGAGTGACTGGGTTGGTGGTTCTTTGGCCCTAGTTTTTGAAGAAGAAGATGAACTCAAAACTCAGGCACATGGAGCCTGATCCCAGGAGTCTCCCTGATTTATCTGTTTGAACAGTTGGAAACACTGGGGCTCTGTTGTCACTCCATAACCTGGAAGCTTATTTCATGTTCTTCTCATTTTTCTATCTCCACAGTCCAGGCAAAGATTTGTAAATTTCTATTCAGTGATTTCTAGTGGGTCGAGGGAAAGCTAAAAAAAAAAAAGAGAGAGAGAGAAATGGCTGTGTGTCTTGTTCTGCATTCTCTATTGTAATATACATATACATATATATATATACATATATATATGGGAATTTTCAGTTTTTCAAGACTTGTCATTCTGTTAAAGGTGTGCCTTAGTGTGTGTTACTATGGCTATGACAAAACATCATGACCAACAGCCAGTTGAGGAGGAAAAAAAATTATTTGGTTTACATTCCAACATCCATAGACTATTGCTGGAGGAATTCTGGACAAGAACTCAAACAGGGTGAGAACTTGGAAACAGGAACTGGTGCAGAGACCATATCTGTTGGCTTGCTTCCCACCCCCCCCAACCCCTGTGGCTTGTTCAGCCTGCTTTCTTATAGAACTCAGAACCACCAGGCCAGGGATGACCCCACCCACAATGGGCTGGGCCCTCCCCCATCAATCACTAATTAAGAAAATGCTCTACAGGCTTGCCTACAGCCTGAGCTTATGGAGGCGTTTTCTCCACTGGGGTTCCCTCCTCTCAGATAACTCTAGTCTGTGTCAAGCTGACATAAAATTAACAACAAGGTGTGAACCTTGAAGTAATAATTTGTCTTCTGAGAGTCTTTGCAGTAGTCCTAAGTGATTGACACCCCATGGTGATCCATTCCTGCTCCCATACCTGAAAGGAGCTCTCTTCTCTGCCTCCCTCCTCCCCCAGTTGCATAGCTAAACCACACTGTAACTTCTATCATGGACATCATGGACATCAATCCTCACTTTGTTCAACAGCAAACTCCTAAGATGGCTAAATGTTCCTGAAAGCTATCTGATTGACACACAGAAGCAATGGACAGCAAATGCTAAGGGTCAGCAGGTGGGAGTGACTGACTGGGGCTACAAGCTACTGTCAAGTGAGAGTGACTCATGTCCTCCAGAATCAACACCAAGAAGGTTCAATGTCCAGGAACTCTGTAAACCATGAGAGACCGCTCAAGCTTTAAGGGCTGATATACTCATGTCTAGTAAAGAGTGCCTAGAAAGAGGAAGAGAATAAAACTACAGTGACAGCATCTCACTGTAATGGTCTAAGATGAAGATAACAGGGTCTAAGCTAAGATGAAGTGGATCAGGTGGCAAAAGACCATGTTTTCAATCTGGATCTTGGGGTGGATGAGGCTGAACTCACTCCTTACAATAAGAGAGCTGAAGAGAATAAACTAAGTAGGTGACACGGCAAAGAGAGCGAGCTAGCTCCATCATGGCAGAGCAAAGAAAGGCAGGAGGAACAGATGAGAACTTACATTTCAACCCACAAGGAAGCAGACAGCATGCTGAGAATGGCATGAGTCTTTTGAAGCCTCAAAGTTTGCCCTCCCCCCCCCCATGCCTCTGTCAGTAAGACCACACCACCTAATCCTTCCCAAATGGTTCCACCAACCAGGAAACAAGTAGTTATAATCATTAACTTGTGGGGGCATTCTCATTCAAACTACCACAAAAAAAAAAGTTGTAATAAAGCCATAGGTATAAGGAGTGGGCGTAGGAGGCACTAAATGAATGACCCAGACACTGAAGAGCTTACAACAGTAAGAACCTTACAGAATAGAGACTGGGGAAAGAAAGCAAGGGAAATTTTAAGAGACAAAAGGTAAGAGAAATCATACCTGCTCCATACCTAGTCTTGTGATGATGTATCATTATACCAATCATCATCCAAACTGGAAGCCTGTAATTATTCCATGCATCTCCAGACAACTTTAATACAAAAAAGATCAAACAACTAAATATCATATAGCAGGTGGAGGAAACCTCACAAGGCTCATGATACCTACAAGAAACTTACAAGACCCAGACCTCACTAAACTTACAAAAGTCAGGAAGCTCATCCCTGGGGATAAATAAGCACTAAACAACTTGAAGAATCTTGTTTAGTGTAGTTGCTTGAAAGCTGGTCAAGGAACTGCAGTGATATGCCTTGCACATATGTTGGGTGAGGTTTTTGCACAGGAAAGGGCAAGTTACCCATGCTTTGAAAAAAACTCTCTCTGTGCTCCTGTAAATAACATCAATAAATTCTTTGGTTCACCTAGCTGAACTTGATGAGATCATTTCTTTAGTATCTCTTTGTCCTCTATCTTTGGTGAATAAATACAGTCCTCAGGAAAAGTCACTCAGTGCAAAGTGATGGAGAATCAGACCACTTAGCAAGACAGAAAACTATTATAACCCTAGGGCTGAAGGACTGTCCCTAGATAGGGATACCAGAGCCTTAAAGGTAAGGACCATACAACCGGTCAAAAACATTAGATTTCCCTTTTACATAATACAGTCAACAGAGGCAGGGTGTTAGGCCACAGTTACAGGGAGGAGAGATTACTGAAGTCACCTAGGGCAAAGGAAGGAAGGAAAATAAGACAATGGCTTCCTACCATCCTCTAGTCTTTCACCAGATCCACATCTTGACTCTACCAAGCTAGATGCAAACTGGCCAGACATCTGAAGGGTATATTTCTCTACCACACAGCAGAGCATCGGGGTGTTATGAATAGATCTGAATAAACCAGGCAAATGACAATCCTTTATTACATTGCTTCTCCTCTAGGACACCATTATATAAGACCCAAGTCATCCCAGAAGGATGAAATATATACATGTGGAAGTAAAAATCAGATGGTGCAATGCTTCATAGTGTACCCACTCTCCCAATATATCAGACATCCTTTGCATAAGATTGTTGTCTAATCCCGAGTCCATAAAAATGCCAGCCTGCTGAAAGGAGCAATGGGCTTCCAGGTGTGTGACTGTGTCTCTTTCGATTCCTAATTGCTCTCTTTTCCCACTGATCATTGCTTGATACATGTATCAGATATGTCAGGGCCAGCCATACTCTCATGTACATCATGTCATCCTCAACAGAAATCAAAAATATCACTTTACCTATTGACGCTTTCCCACACTCTGCAGTGGATTTCACTCTTTTATATACAAATACATGCTATGCCACAAGACAAATGTAATCACTGAAAGAGAGGAAGGGAAAATACCAGCTGCAGAAAGCCCAGGCAAGGAAGAAAATGAAGTCCACCCAACTCATCCCATGCTTCCCAGAGAGAGGTGTGACATTTGCATCATGTGGATGACAGGCCCTACAAAGAGTGGCCAGGGACACCCCTGGTCCTCACCGGCAGTTTTCCACCTTCAGGAGACATCACTACAGGTTAAGTATTCTAGTGGCCACGACCCTGTGATTGGGCAACCATTCATACGAACTAGAAATTAGGCAAAAGTGATGCTTTGTTCTGACCAGTCTCAAGTGAGAGTTGGCCCTGAGCACTCCTGCTGAAGGAAAATAAGTAGCTAGGGACCCTCTCAAGGTGGCTCTGAGACTGAGTGCCTAGGAATGTGCTGCCCAGCAACATGCACTGGCCCAGCCCCAGTGACTCAAGGGCATGGAGCACCACATTAAAGAGCCCCTCTCCTCCCTAGAACCTAAAATTGAAGTTCTGATCAGAAAGCTGGTCTCAACTTATAGACAATAAGCTAGAAATCCTCCACTAACTCTGGGCCCTTAAGTAACATCCCTTCCTATCTCTGGAACTCTAACTTCATAACCCTCAGAACTCCACATGTTCCAAGGTGTCTCATTGAATTGCTTTATTCATCTATCGATGCAGTTGAGAGGTCAGAAGCCAGGGCTCTGTCAGGAACGAAGAAATGAGCCCTGCTCCCTCTCAGACCTTATTGTCTGGTGAACAAAAAACAAAACAAAGCAAAACCAAAAAGCAAAACATAAAGAGTGTATGAACTCTTCCTGAGGCATGTTCAGGTGAAAGTTGGAGCAAAATTGAGGGAGGATAAAGAGCTTAATTTTAAAAGTTATTGAGAATGTGTGTTCTGAGACTCCTCGTCCCAGTAGTTGGGATCTAGAATAGAGTGGGATGCGGAGTGATGAACCCAGGGTCCTACATGGGGAGGAAGTGAGCCCTCTTAGAAGAAGGGAACGCCTGCTTCTGTCCCAAGTTCAGTGTCAGGTGTAGCAGAACCAAGGCAGGAGAGATGGGCAGCCCATGTCCTCATCATCTCCACCAACCTCCACTCCTGCACAGAATTATCATTTAATACTTTAATCTGTCATTTTGTTAGCTTCTCTATCAAAACTTAGATCATCTTGAGGACAAAGAGCTGTTGTTCAAACAGACTACCTTCGCTGAAGCAGATGCTCCAAGCAGGCTGCTAATGCTAAACCCAGGAGGAGGGAGAAAGGGGGATTATGAGACAGACATAGCCTTGGTGAGGTTAAGTTCAGGAAATGATATCCTAGCCTGAATAGCTCCTGAGGCAAAAGGCATTTAGCAACAAAAATAAATTATGCATTTATTTAATTAAGACCTTCAGCATTTCAAGGAATCCCAGTGCTGGTGAATGCCAATCAGCACTGGGCTCAGGGTCTTTGTCATGCAAACACTGCATTTACGCATCCGCTTTAACCTGTCGGCCATTCACACTATTCTTTGGAGAGCTTCCTTTCTGTTTGCTTCCTGGTTATTGCTTTGAACCTGGAAACAGGGGAAAAAAAAATGAGTGTCTGTTCCAAGTGGGACAACCCTTTAGTAGACCTTCTGTGTTGCCATTTCAAAACCAATACTTCAACAGTAAACCAGAACAAAATCTCCTTCAGAGAATAGGATGTGAAGAACAATGCTTGCCCCATTCTCCTTGACACCCCGGGCCAGAAGGTGTCGCTAACCAGACAATCATCATGCAGAGCCACTCCAAAGGAATGGAGGCCTCTCTGCCACGCCCAGTCCTCATTTCTAAGGCACTCAAATTGTAGAGGAGGGGAACATAAGAAAGATACATTCTTGCTCTAAGTACAGAATAGAGTCTGGAACATGATTGATGCATTAATGCACACACACAAATTCTCTCTCTCTCTCTCTCTCTCTCTCTCTGTCTCTCTCTCTCTCTCTCTGTCTCTGTTTCTCTCTGTCTCTCTCTGTCTCTCTCTCTCTGTCTCTCTCTCTCTCTCTGTCTCTCTCTCTCTCTCTGTCTCTGTCTCTCTCTGTCTCTCTCTGTCTCTCTCTCTCTCTCTCTCTCTCTCTCTCTCTCTCTCTCACACACACACACACACACACACACACACGGGGGGGGGGAACAAAATATATGAACCCATTACCTCATGAGAGGCTGCATACAACAGCAAGGTAGAACGGAAGGGCTCTGAAATCAGTGATCAGGGCTCAAGTACAAAAGCCATTACTTATGAACTGACTGAAGATCCCTAGCTATTTTAAGATATGCACCTCACAGAGTTCACATGGGGTTGATACAAGTTGGTGCATGTAAGTATCTAGAACATGCTGGTCTATAGTCCAATGCTCTTTGTGTCAGCTACAAGGTAGATTGTACGTAACTTAACAAAGGAGAGTAACTGTCTTCAGATTTGTATACCCTGACACCATGCTTTAGCACTTGGGTTTCACTTACCACAGTCTTCCCAGAATTCTCTTTATGGGTATTCGTCCTCTCATAGGGAATACTCCAGATTTACTCCCCAGTAAATGAGTGTCTCTGTCTACCTGTCATTTCTTGAGGCATAAAGGCCATTCCAGATAAGACAAAAGTCAGGTACAACAAATAAAGGAGGAAGTTCAAGCCATTCATTTGGGACAGCCATACTTAAGGTGTTGCTCTAGCTGCGTTAGGGATGGGATCCAGAGAAGTCCACAAGAAACCTTGCAGATTCTGCTTTGTGCGCTGGAGCGCTGAGCTTCCAGGCAAGAGGGATGGTGCCATCCTTAATTTTTCTGCATCCAGGGAGCTCAACCATGTATGGAGACCCTCACCAGACTTGGTTAGTTTTCTCAGTAAGGTCCAGCCCTGGAGATATCTATCCCAACCATGTGAAGAAACATCCAGATAAGCTCAAAACCCCCAGTCAAGTTCACAGACATCACAGAGCAGAAGCAAACAAACTATTATCACCTGCCGCCTCTAAATCCTTGGGTCACAGGACCTAAGAACGTAAGAATGCTATTGCTGCTAGACTGTCGGTCATCAACAGATCAACAGAGCACCGGCCTCCTATAGGCCAAGCTCTATAACCTTGAGCTTATATTATGGCAACATAATAGGCTGAGATTTATTGTGCCCATTTTCAAGATGAGAGCATGAGTCTGGAGCGGTTCTGCAACAGATTCCAAGGAATGTAATCAAGATCCAGAGACAGTTCATACATCACGAATCAGCCACCCAGAATTAAGAGAACGTTTCTGATAATCAGACATTGTACTCAGTTCCAGCAATTCTTAATTTGCACATATTTTGTGTGCTGATAACACTCATCTCTGAAAATAAAGTCATTTGTCTGTCAAAAAAAAAAAATACTAAATCCCTGTGAGCTGGCCATGATACTGGGCTAAGCTGATGGGCTAATTCACATCAAGCTGTGCCTGTGACAGTGGATCAGTGTATCTAGTCTTTCAGAGAAAGGGCAGGATTTTTATCAGTGAGGATTTCAGTGCCTTGTCTGGAATATTTGAACGGCCATAGTAATTCAGATCTGTGATTGCCGGAGGCTCTGGGGAGAGGAGGGATTTCAGTTTTGTGGGCTGCTCCATACTGGTCAGGGAAATGCTGGTGAGAGAGCTAACTGCTTCACAAATTTACTTATAGGTGATCTGAGAAAATACTGAAAATAGACACTCAAAAAAATCTGGCTGTCATCAGGGGTGCCAGATGTTCCCCCAGGCACTTGGATCCCGTGGGCTGCAGGCATCAGGCCTAGCTCAACTCTTTTCACAGCCAGAGGGAGCCTTCATAGCATAGACATGGCTCAAAGACCTGGGGCAACCCTGTCCTCCAGGAGCCTTCCAAAGCTTCGTTATAGAGAAATACTTTCTACTCCTTCGGAGCCCCATGTCTACATCAGCTGCAGATCAGTGCACAGTGCATTTGTTCCAGCAAAAGTCTTCCAGGCCCAGATGGTATGAAGGCGGGTTCTAAGTCCTGCACATGAGCACTGAGAGTTCTCAGAAGTCATATACAGAGCTCCAAACGTCCCACAAAGCCTCATAGCTGCCAAGCAAGTCTGGCCGAATGTCTGAAGGCACTGGATGTTCCAGTCTTGATAGATTTGCCTCAGGGGATTCAGAGAGGTACAGCAAGGACACTTTCTGTAAGTGGCTTCCTTGCTCAGCTTCTCTCAGTCTGGGTTCCCTCAAAAGTAGGCCCTGAGTCTAGGCCCCAGTATAGGTTTTGAGGGGTGATCTCAGGGAGGGTGGAAAGGGGAGTACAACAGTAATACAGGAAGAGAAAGCCAGTTACCACCACAGGCAGCTGAATGCTGGGTCCCTCAGATGTCCTCCACCTGCAAGAAAAGGGAGTCGGGGCGAGGAAAGGGGCATAAGGATTTGCCAACTCTTGGCAGCCATGATAAAAGCATGTCCTGGGAGTATACGTTTCCTAAAACCTGTGATCTGCCATGACTGCAAGTTTAGGATTCTAGTGGCCAGAGAGAAGCCACAAGCAAAAAAGGCTGACTCTGAATGCAGACACAAACAGATGTGGCCAGACAATCACAGGAGCTGTGTTACAACCACCCTCTGTGGAGAGGTGGGGAGACTTTGCTTTCTCTAGACATGTGCGTCTTACAGCACAGAGACATTGCTCTCCATGTCTTACATCTACCTGCCTTTGACTTCTAGACACCTGTACCACATTGAGCCTGATGAAAACCCATTCCACAGAGAAGTCAGGACAAACACACAGCATATCCTAGAGCTCACTTCCTCTGTAAGAGGGAGGCTCCAGTTTTCAAGCCACTGCTACCAAGTTCTCCCTAAAGCAACACCACTCTACTCTCCTAGCTCAGCAGACTGGGGGTGGTAGTAGGGCCAGCCGCTCTTCATCCCCAGCTGGCTATAGGTGAAATATTAGACTTGTGGTCACCTTGTGGTATAGGAAAGTCTAGAAATGTTCCAGGGTTACATGAAAAATAGAAAATCCCAGTATTTTATAAAACTACAAGTCCAGGACTTCCTGAATGAGAGCCTGACCTTAACTGCTTCCAAAGACCGCCATATTGGAAGCTTAAGTGTCCGTTTTAAGCATCTTCCACTTGGAATTAATCAAACACAAGCAAATAAAATACAGGAATACCTGCATGTATGCTGAAATGCCAAAGAGATGCTAAAATAACACATCCCAACCATCTGCCTTACTCCTCCAAATTGTTGTTGTTTGATGTGCTTTTGGCTGGCTATCAGGACTTTCATAACCCCTTTTGCTGTTGCCGTGTGTGTGTGTGTGTGTGTGTGTGTGTGTGTGTGTGTGTGTGTAAGTTCACCTATCTCTAGAACATCAGAAAAATTACAGAAATTCTCTCTTTCTAAATATACTTCAAGACTTCAAGAAGGAACCAATGTGGCAGATTTGAGTTGGGAGACCAGCCTCGGAAAGAAGTATTTAGTAAGTCAAGTCAGAAGGGTGGGTGTGAGAACCCCTCCCTCCGAGCTTTTCTCCTTATTACACACAGGCTGTGTCTGTGCGGGAGCTTCCAGGAAAGACATCTTTAAATTCACAGCTCATCATCTATCATAATTGAAAATATGGTGGTGCATAAGAAATGATGTTGACTTTGGAATCAGAATGTCAACCGGGTCTTCTCATTTCAAAAATACATACATCCCTCAGCGGCCTGAAGTTACTATTAGGCTAAAATTTTTATAAACTCAACTCCAAGTCAAATATTACAAAGCTACCAAATGTCACCAAACCACTTAGTAAGAGAATGTGGTATTCCCATTAAATCAAACCATCAAATTGCATTTCGTCTCTAAGTTGCTGGATCTCTCCCTTTGGCAAAATAGTCTCATCCTTAGCAACACTTCAGTCTAATAAGGAAGGGAGAAGAAAGTTTTAATCCCAGCACTCTGGAGGCTGAGGTAGGCAGAGCTCTGTGAGTTGCTCACCAAGGCGACCTAGTGAGGCACTGTCTCAAACACAAGCAAATAAAATCAGGGGAATAGGGGAATAAATCCATTCCTAGGGATTTAAAAAAAAATCAAAATCTTCCTCCCTCTACCTTTTCAATGAAAGTATACAGAAGCTTTTCATCAACGTGACGTTTCAGTTCTGGAATGTAAGTGTTGGCCACATGTCCATCCCTTTGTTTGAGTCTACCGTCTCCTCTGTTTGCCCTAACACACTGTGGAGTTCCTCTTTCCCAACGGATGGCAACCAGAAAAAATGTATTCCAGCCAGGTTCACAGCTTCTCATTTACATTTGGTTGCAGACTTAGTCCAGATCATTTTAAATGTTTAGTTTTATATCTGACTCAAGGGAGTCACCCACTCCAAAAGAAGTGGAGAAGCAGGAGTCACCATATTGAACCACCCAAAATGTCCTCTGGTCTAAATGATGTTCCCATGCATGTATAAGAGGCTCCACCACCAGGATGCTCCTATGTGACTTAGAGGCATGAAGAGTTGTCAGCATGCACAGCCCATGCAAATCTGCATTAATGATAAAACAACTGCAGGCAGCTACACTACTGGAAGCTTCCAAATGTCCCAGTCTGTTTTTTCACCTCTTCCATAACTTTAGGGAAGGGACAAGCCTGATAAAGATCTCCTGGAGGTTTCTGAGTCCTGGGAACTTATGGAGTTACCATCTCCTTCCACGAGGAACGACCATAGACCTTGTCTCATAAGGAACTTAACTGAGTGATCATAGCTACCCTGACTCAATGCAGTGTGAGTCTGGACCAGGCTGGAGGAGACAGCTATACAATACCTGGTAAAGTCGACCTGTTTCACTTGCCCACCAGCTGGTAGTGTTTTCTTCTTTCCCACGGACAGTTCTCGGAAATGATATATTGTAAAATGTGTGTATATTTTAAGCTTTGGTATCTTGGGGTACGGGCAGGAGTGAGGAATGATTACCCACACCTGAACATCTCCACCTGAGCTCTCCTGTTCTCTTGTTGACAGAAGCCACACTGGAACAGGTCAGCTGAATGTTCTTTGTGTAGCTCTAACAGATCCAGGGTCTTCTGTCCTCTAAGAATGTAGGCACGTGTCTTGTCTTGTTCAGGTGGTACCAAAAACATTTCAACAGTTGTAAAAGTCACACTACCATCTTCCTGTCATTAGTGCCTAGATATTAGACACCTGGATGTGTTGGTGGCTATTGAATTCACAGTGGCTTGAATGACATCACTGTTGAATTCACAACAAGCACCTACTTCATTTCTTCCTTTAGTATACAGGTAGGCCTTTAGTACAGGTTGGAATACATATTGTTACATATTATTTCCTCGTACTTCCTGTATATCTCAGCTTAGGCATCATGGCTGGTTAAATTATGTACATACTTTTTTAAATGTAAATTTCATTCAGGATAATAACAGTGTCACTACAAAATATATATGGTTAAAAAAAAAAGAGAAAGAGAGACTCTTGGTTCTAAGATCCTTTCTGCTTACTTCTTGTTACACACTCTAATACTAGTAAAGCCTGCTTGATCCATGCTCCAGTCTTGGTATCCCAAGAGCGATGTTATTCCCACTTGAACCAGAGTTGTGGAATGAGAAATACACTGAGTTGGTCTGGAGCTAGCCTATGCATATGAGGAATGGTAGGGTTACCTGGAGAACAACACTTACCCGGAGAAAGGAGCAATCAATCATGGCTACCAGGAATCTACCCTCCACTACAAGCCACATATCATAGCCCACACCTTTAGTTCCTGTACCCTAGGAGAGACTGCCTATTGCCAGCTTCTGAAGACTTGAGCTTTGGTTTGATTGTGAGAAGTATTTTCCCTGTGCATAAAGTCATGTATTAATGCCCAGACTTGAACCAGCATTTCCTTAGATCCCAAAGTAAATGTTCTGGCTTCAGAGAGATTCCCGTTTGTGCATTCTGAAGACGATATATACACAAACCGGAAAGATCAGCCTCTGTTCCCTGATGCCCTAGCTGTGGGCTTAGAAATTCACAGGGCTCATTGCAAGCGGCCATCCCACTTTAATTGATAACAAAGCTTTTCCAATTAAGAACCTCATCTTTGCTTCTTTGTACACGTGCATCCGATATTACAAATTGCAAATCGTTTCTAACGATCTGTTTGGAAAGCAGGTGTGATTTATCCACTTAGGATTTGTACAGTCTGGGGATTAGACTGTACTGGAAGGCTGATGGGAACAAGGAGGACTAATGGAGCGAGGTGGGAGAACCTTGGCTCTGCAGCAGGTGATAGTCACAGCTCAATTCTCACCAGTGGGTGACAATGTTCTTCAGCAGTCTATGTGTTCTGTGCTACAGAGGACAAGTTGGGCTCAGGACACCGTGACTTCAGTGGTGGTTAACTTTACAAACAATGCTGAAGTTCACATATGCAACAGAAGATGCTGAGGACCAGGCTTCTACAGACATCTAGGCTGAGAAGGAAGTGCTGAGAGCTACACAGAAGCCAAGCCCCATGCTTCATAGTTTCCAGTAAAGAAGGAACACAATGGTGTCTTCTATCAGGACCCAACTCTGAAAGACACTCATGGCCCACCACAGCTGCCATTCAGCATGGGCAAAAGAGCCATGTTCCTAAGGATAGGCAGCTGGCCACTGCCAACCCAGTTTACATAATAGACGACTGCCCTATAGTGCCTGGAATGGGTCCTAATTTGGGGGCACAAAAGCTGTTACTACCTCCGTGTGGTTTAAACACAATCAATGCCTGCCTATCTCACAGGTCCAACCTCCACTGTCCCAGATAGGTTGCCATGAAGCTAGAGTGTTACTATGTGGATCGCAGACCCCAAACAGGGCAAGAAGAGAGCAAGTGTCATGTGCCATTATCACCTGTCAAGGTCAGAGATAATCTCCTTCCCTGTGAGATGAGGTAGAGCAGGAGGATGCCAGTGTCTTGCAGACTCTGGTCTAGAACAGGGGCAGCTCCTAATTCCCCATGTAGAAGAGAAGGCCTTTAAGCTGGAAGTGTGTACAAGGTGATGTGGCATGAAGACAGTGTTCACCACAAACCCATGTCTTTGGTGACATTGACTTGTTCTGTCCAATGGACATTGCTACAGTTTCAGAAAATGCCTTTGACTACACTGTCTAGTAGATTGAGAAGACACAACATAAAGCTATTCCGGTGACGACTCTAGTCATTATTGGTGGTGTCTTCAGGGAAGCAGCCAGAAGCAAGCCTTTGTGCCAAGTATAAGGAGATAGAGATTTTGGAGTGTTTGGTGCAGGCAGCTTTGTTTGTGGGATGGTCGGTTCTCCTAAGGTCATTTGTTTGAAAGGGAGGATGGGACAGGAGAAACACTGGATGCTGATGCAATAATTGTGCAGCCTATGGTACACTTCAGAAACAAAATGGTGGAACTTGTATTTCCTAAAAGTAACAGAAAATTTCAGAAAAAGTTATACCTCCAAAGAAAGATTGTCAGCTACTCTCTGGTTTCCATTCCCCTCCTAAGAATTATCCCATCAGGGCCGCCATTCAACTTGTGGAAAATTGGAGTTGAGAAAAGGCAAGAGATTATTCAAAGGGGGAAAGAATAGAAGTGTGATTTAAAAAAAAAAAAAACAAGAACAACATCCTTTTTCACTGCTTCTAATTAAAAAAAGAATATATATCATTGAATCATTGAAATATTTTAAATACAACTCTAAAATCAGTAATCAAAAAAATGACCATCCCGAGATTGATGCTAATGCTGAAATAATGTATAAATAATTGGATTTCCTTTGGGAAAAGAAATAAAATGAACAATAAAAAGGAAGCCAGGGAAGGCACCAGGCTCTAGTTGTCGCTTTCCTTCATTTTGATTATGAATGACCTTCGGAAAACCCACATTCCCACAAACAAAAATTACCAGAAACAAAATGCAACTAAAACACTGAAAATGCACTGTGCAGCAAATGCAGCCTTCACCCCTTCCCTAGAAGCTGGTTCCTTTCCTGAGAAGTACCTTGGCTTTCAGCTCCTGCCTCTAAATCTTATTCACCATCTCTCCCAGATAGCAAGGAAAGCCAGGGGCAATCTGACATAGAGAGAGAGACAAAGTAAAACCCTGGGACCCTGTGGGCTTCGTCTTTCCTTCCATCTAGGTTGAAAGGCCCCAAATCAGTGCTTTTCTAACTTCAGACTCACGAAAAAGAATCCTCCACATTCCAAAATTACTCCTTCTACCTTTAATTTCGTGTCTAGTCATGAGTGATTCATACTTTCAGGTTAGCCATTCCCTTAGAAGATTTGGCACCATTACTTCCAAGGCAGACTGTTAGGTGAGACTTACTGCATTTCAAAGAGGCATCATTTGTAGAATGTAGTCTAACCCATCCCTAAGCAAGTGCTTTTAAGGTATAAGAGCTTGAAGGGTCAAAAAGAGTTAGAAAGGGAACTGCTACCAAACCCATACACACTCAAGCTGGGGAAATGTTCAATCTCCCTGTGCATGTTTACAACCTTCTAAACCACAAGACCCTCCATTCCCTTCCTTTCCCCATGAGTGTAGCCATCCTCAGGAGCCTTTGCAATTACAGAAAGACTTCCAAACACCAGGAGTCTTATGGATGATGGGGTAATTCTACTGGCAAGCTACAGCTTGAGACCCAGCTATCCATTCAGTACACTAGCCCTGAGAAATGGGTAACTGAGCTCATTGGGTGAGCTCAATGGCTGGTGGATCCTCCTCTTCATTCTAGCAGATGAAGGAATAGAAATCTTGTCCCTCCCCAGGACCAACTGAAGCAGAAACCTGGATCATGAAGTTTAAGCCTCACCCTTGCCTTTATCTGCTCCTTACTTCTTCTCCACTGAACTTCCAATGTCTTGATGAAGAGTCCATCCCTTAAATCCAGATGGTCAAGTACAGGGAGTGGAAGAGAATCAGTGTTCTGACCCCAAAGAAGAATGTGGGAGGAGCTAAGGTGGGAGGAGTAAAGAGGGGAAGAGGAACAGGAAGAGGAGAAGCTAGAGAAGGCAGTGATGTAGGAGAATGAAGGGACAAAGAGGTATGGAGAGCAGTCCTGGGTAACAATTTATATCTAGGTTAGTTAATTAGGAAATACCTCTAATTGTATGGGCATATTGTTATTGAGCATTACCAAACATATAAAGCCTTTGATTAATATTTAAACATTAGAGTCTCATTTCCTACAGGGCCCATGTGGATGGCTGGATGGTCTGGGCACAGCCCAGCCTTTCGGGAACAGAGTGGAAGACTGGCAGAGCCATCTCCCACACTGGTGTCTCATGGGTGGCAGGGCCGTGTCTCTGGCCACCTGAGCCAGTGGTCTGAGCCAAGCAGCTGCGTATTTTGCTCGTGGCCACAGGCCTTGCCTAGTCAGGAACATGGCGGGCCCCATATCGCAAGACAGATGGGTGCCGCCATTTTAAATATCTCCCTGAATTTTCCCATAAGGCCTCAGGCTCTACCTGCACCCATTTGAACAGACTCCATCCCTCACCAAACCTAGAGTTGATGGGGTATACCTTACTCAATAAACCAGAAGTTTCTTTGCAACATTTGGCCTAAGAATGAAGCAGAAGTGTCTCTAGCTTTAGATATAGGGTGCTAAGTGGTTCCTGGCAGCAGGAGTGAGAAATCGTGAATACCTACCCATGTTCTCAAGCTCTGGAAGCCCAAAGAAACTGCTGCTCAAAGGAATCATAAATAATACATCCTAAGGCAGGGACTTCAATATTTTTTGAAGGGTTTCCTTTCTCCTCCCTTCCAACTTTGATATATGAACTTACTTAACAAGGGTCTGGGGAGGGTTAATTGAATTAATATATGTAAAGTGCTTTAAGTTTGAGGAGAATGCACAATATAAATGGAAGTGTCACTAAAAAGGTTAATCTAATTTACATCTAACACTTTCAGTTCATGGTGTTAATGAACTATATCCTTTTAGAGAGTGATTAATTTATAGAAATGTGATTATTTTTCCTAATGCTATATATGGGTCAGCTTCTCCTATTGCTATAGCTAACTTTATAGGAAAACTCAACATTTTATAAATTAAGATAATAAATCAAATGCTCCTGTAATGGTTATAGTTCATTAATTACAAGGAGACATGCATTAGATTAACATTTATCTGTTTTAATTAATTTGCTGCAATGCAGTTATCCATGAAAATTGGGAAAATGCTTGACATAATATTAACAGTTTTTGCTGGTATTTTGCTGAAAATTCTGGGCTTGGCACAGCTGTATTCAATGTGTGACCACAGGGAGCATCGGCAGTGTGGCACATGCATCAGAGAACTGGAGAGGGACTCCTCGCTAAATTCAAACTTCAGAAAATATAATTAACTGAGTCTACAAGACAAGATGAAGGGAGAAAGATCTAAGGCTTTGTTTGGGGGCCTGGAGTCCCAAAGTCTCAAAACAAATTTCTTAAATATGATCTCTTAATTTCTTTAGCTACTTTACCCTTTCAGAGGACATGCAGAGCTATCTATCTGGATATCTGGAACTTTTGAGGTAGAGAAAATGGGCACCATGGATATCCTTCCTGCTTACAGAAAATCAGATGCCCAGAGGCTCTGAGCCTAGAGACCATCCCAGCTCATTTGTGAATCCAGACCATGAGAACTGAAAACCAAAGGCTTTCCCTCACACCCCACAGTGGCTTCTACACGGAATTAAGTGAAGGCTGCACATTTAACCACATACTAAAACAGACATTGTGGAGAGTGGCGGAAGACACGGACATGATGTGCTTTTATTTTAAATAGGCAATTTTCACATGACGACTCAATGCAACAACTCCAGAGAGAGAAGTCAGAATCTTGGCTGATTAAACATTCTCAGATACAGCGAGGACAGTGTCTGCAGGCTCCAAGTCCAATTTAAGGTAGCATCATCAAGGTCTGACTCCTTCGCACATTTTAGTGTGTGGCTAATGTCCTGATTCATTGGGAATTTTAAGCCCCTAAGAAGCAGAAGCTGTGAGTTGACAGGAGAAAGGCCAGGCCAAACTCAGGAAGTAGCTCTGAGGTGCATGGCTGAGTCTTGGAGGGATTTTAAGTGCTCTGAGAGGCACACTCTTGAATACAGTGCCTAGCAACAGTCTCAAAGGGATGAGTCGCACATTTCCCTTTAGAGATCCACGGTCACAGTCTTCTATGGAAACAGGAAGATGACATGCATTTTGAAGGCAGAGAAAACATGGGAGAGAAAAGCCCCCACCAGAGAGGAGATCATCAGGAGAAGCAGGAGGGCACAATCAAACACCATCCACATTAGAAACTCCGGAGCTCTTTAAAGAAAAGCTCCTTCTTAAAGACAGTTGCTGCAGACCCTTGGTAAGGAGTGGTCCAGGAACCAGCTTTCTCTGCTTGAGGAAGAGCAAGCTAGGGAATGCTTTGGGGGAAGGAGACAAACCAGGCTCACTCCAAATCAAGAAAGAGGGCTAAGACTCGGGCAGCAATTTTGAAGGATTCTCAGAACAGCATTACTTTTAGGTCCCATAGGGCCTCTCTGATCTCTCTCGGGACATCCTTCAAGTTCACCTGCAAATCACTCTGCTAAGTGAGGCTGCCAGCAGGGAATCCATGCTGGTCATACTGTTCTGAGTTGGGAATTTCAGTCCTGCTGCCTCTGTGAGACCTTGAACAAATTCAAATCTTCCTTGGAGCTTCTTCTGATCCCTGCTCCTAGAGTCCATACATAAAATTGTGGCAAGCGCTTTAAGACAGCATCAGAAAGGTAGCATGCTTTCAATATTCTGTCAGCTCTGGAGCCTGGATGCAGGCAGGCAGTGGTGTCAGTGCTGTGTGAGCTTGCTCTTCACCTTTGTCAGTCCACCAGCCAAGGGCCTTCCCGACTTTGCATTCGTCCTGCACTCACCCCTATCTACTCACCCAGTCTCTACTTACCCATCAAGACTCCTCTCACTTTCTCCATTAAGCTTCCCTGACTTCTAACCTTGTCAATTTCCTCCTCTCTTGTAGGTCTTTGGGGCTCTAAGAACAATCTACCTCTTGCTTTGGAGTTTGTGTTATTGTCTTGATTCTTCTCAGATATGAAAATGGAAGCCAGAAACCGTACTGACTGCTCAGGCTAAACAACAGAGCATACTTGGATAATTCTAACTCCAGTCACCGGCATCCTTCTGACCTCCTGTCTGTATCTTCCGCCACACCTCCGTCCTCTGCTCTGCAGAATGCCAGTGGCTTCAGTTCAGTGGTTTCCAAGGCCTCCCAGTGGTCTTTCCTGAAAACCTAATTTTCCGATGGAACCATTTCCACAGGGTCCAATTATTGAGGGCTAAGTAATGATGAAAAGCTGTCTTTCGGTCATCATGGTTTGGGTCACCCTCATCCCTGAAAGTACAAATCATCTCAGATGCTGGGCATACCATTGATGAAAAGGACCACTTATCTGCTGTCTGGGACTGCAAGCTGGGAGGCAAGTAGCAACCTGGCTGATGATCTGCTTTTATAAGCCAAATCACACCACATGAGTTACTCCTCCAGAAGCCAGAGCCTCCCACATCGCTGGTGCTTGCACATAGAGATACACTTGTTTATTTATGTGTGTATAACATGCTCCCAAACCTTACTCTCAGCTCCTTCTGCACTAAGTTTCAGGCAAGCCATTAAAAGGTAGTTGCAAAGGCATTCATAGAGCCATAAAGGATGAAGGAGGTATCACAAGTTACACCAAATGTGTGTATGTGCATGTGTGTTTGTATGTATATGTGGTATTTGCTCATACATGCACAGTCCTCATACAAATGGAAATTAAAAGACAGAGAGAATTGAGTTTTAGCTGATTAGACAAAGCTATTCCATTTCAAAGAAGTCAGACAAGGAAAGTTTCACCAAGTCTTGGCTACTACTAGAACCAGGTTTTTGAGGATTGATAATTAAAGTTAGTGTGTATTCCGTGTCCTTTACGCCACAATCTAAAACAGAAGCTTTCTGAATACTGCTATGACAACCAGCTTGCAAGACAGGGCTCGGTAGCCCCACTTTATAGATGTGGAAACCAAAGCTCAAAAGATTAATTCATTTGCCTAATATCATCTAATGAGAGAATAACTGGG
The DNA here is from genome assembly GCF_011762505.2 of Arvicanthis niloticus. Lineage (NCBI taxonomy): Eukaryota > Metazoa > Chordata > Mammalia > Rodentia > Muridae > Arvicanthis > Arvicanthis niloticus. The sequence continues at coordinate 18,477,678 of NC_047678.1, forward strand.
CCAAGATTCAAAGTCAAGTTTCTCTGGAAAAATCTAAACTGTCTATGTCAAAAAAAAAAAAAAAAAAAAAAGGATACCATCCCGGATTGCATGCAGGTGTGCACACTCCTGACTGCTTATCACACAACTGAAGGCCAGCCCAAGCAATACAGAGAAGCTCTAACACCCACAGATCAGTCTGGGATCAGGCAAGGAAACATCAGCACGCCTGAGGCAGAGTTATGCCTTTCTGGAAAGGGTTCATTGCAAGAAAGTTCCTAGAGAAGGCCATGCCGCCATGTGATCACACTTGGGTAATAATGAGAACGAAGCTGAGGAAGACCTTCTAACTGTAAGACCAGAGGTGACTAGGGATAGAGTATTCTCTGGTTCAATGCTGAGAAATGTTTGTGCCTTTGTGTTTCAGCTGGAGAGGTAACTATGGCCCGTTTAAGAGCCACATGCTACTTGCCCAAGATGACTGAATACAATTCTCCTCAGGAATGCACGTCACCCTTCAGGACAGATGGTGCAATGTGTAATATTGAACAGTATTCAAAGGTGTTTTCCAGTCTATGGACGAAAGAATAATGCTAATTCCTTGAGCCAGAACACTGGTCTCCACAGGTACTGTAAGGCCCCCACGAAGGGAGGACCTCACCCAAGACTAGGGAATTCGAGGCCACCCATTAACCCACAAGACACTGAACTTGATGCAATCAGCAAGAGGTATATTTTAATTAGTATACTGAGGTCAAGACCTGTAGCCCACACAGGGGCAGTGGGGTCTGACCCCGGAGCTTTGGAGACAGAGAAAATTTAAAGCCAAAAACCACAACTCAGGGGGGGGAACCACAACCCATGGGGAGTGAAGGAGGGCTATTAGAGAGCACCTGTGGAAAGTATCAGCCCATTATTCAGTTTGTGACAGGGTACAAGGAAGAGTCATGGGGGAACATTTTGTATAGGCTATTCTCTAAGAGCCTGTACGTAATCAGCCATCTATCTTGTGGTCAGCCAAGTTCCTGAAACACAGAGCTCACGACCAAGCTGACCTGCGCTCTTGGTTCTGCTTAGGCTGCTAGGAGTTTTTGAAAATTCTTAACCCTTTATCAGTTCAAGCAAGATCTGATTCTACCTCACACACAGGCCTGTTTACATACATGCTCACCAGGTGGGCCTGTAGTAACTGACAGTCTAGACTCAAGGGCTGTGCTGAGTGATCTCTATGCCTGGAGTCTGGCACCTAGAAAGAGAATGCATACTGAGCCCTTGAGGTTGTGAGACCACTGGCATTTTATTAAATTTAGTGTAAACCTTCAGGTAACTGTCTGGAGTTCATCATCTTTCTCTGATACATTGTGCCTTTCTCTAGAACAATCCCCAAGCATTGCTTATAGTATATGTGTATATAACCTGGTCGTTTTAAGGAATCCAAGAAGCGATTGTTTTTTTATGTGTTTCCTAGGCATAGGAGGATGAAGAAGCAGCTCTAACTGCCCGGCTACTTTATCATGTCTGCTTCTGGAACACAGTTGCACTGGAAGCTCAGCATTAGGTGAAAAACCCCAGCAGTGGTCAGGAGTTAGCGTCTAGGTTCCCTGCAGCAAGAAGTAAGAAATGCAAAGGCAGAACACATTGCTATACAGACCCACCATCTCACAGGTGTTCGAGACCAGGAGAGCACTTGTAAACAGTTGTGCAGAGGGTGTGTACAGCTCAGAAGGTCTGCGCCACTCAGCTAGGCAGCTTCGTGCACACTCCGGCTTGTCTTCTTTCTACCTGTGAACTCAGAAGTGCACCGAGAAAGACAGCAATCCCTCCATTTAGTCTCTCTCACTGAGAGAGCCCTCTTGAGTCTTCTCCTTTTTGGTGGTGGGAATAGAAACAATAGAAACCTTAAGAACGGCGCTATTGGAGGCAGTGTGTGTTACATACAAAACTCAGTTTTATTGTTCCTCTCAAATAGTCCTCAGGGATTATATGATTTAGAAATGTAAACTTCAAGTGCATTGAAATAAAGAAAGTCTGCCCTGTAAATGTTAAATAAACTGTTATAATAAATGTGTCTGTTGTGACCAAATATTACTTGTTTCTAAATAAATAAATAAATAAATAAATAAATAAATATGCTCTTTGCAGCCCCCTTGTGGTTTGAAGGGGAAGGACAAGGAGAATCCAGAGTAGTTCCCATTCTCAAGGCCAATAAACTTTTACAGTAGAATGACAAACGGCTTTAAACGTGAAGTGGATCTATTCTAAGTGAAGAAAATTACGGATCTCGATTATTTTATATATAATTATTCACGTAATCTAGATCCATGGAAGCCTACATTTGTTGTTGATTTCTGTTCTCTCCTGCTCCTCTCATTTCCCGTTCTCAGAAAACTCAGCCATGTGTTACACACAAAGTTCTCTTCCCAAATTACTCCTTCCCCAATCCTTACCCACTGTGAGCTCTCTACTTGCAGCAATGTGATAGACGACCTCGGAAGAATGAAATCTGCCTGCCTATCAAAGTGTCCATACTGGAAGGAGAACAGACTGTTTGGACACTCGTTTACCAGAACAACAGCATATCACATTGGTCCTTTCATACAGATAATCTTTTATCATACCACTTTTAAAAAGACATTTTCGTGATGAATTTTTGAGAACAAAAGAAGAAAGAAAGACAGAAACTCCGTGTTAAGGAATGAGGAGAGGTGAACGTTAGAAGGACACCTGTGCATAAAATCATTTCCAGATTATGTCACCAGAAATTAATAGATTAAAAAGAATAGGAATACATCTCTTCGCAAATTTATCACGCAAATAACAGGAGAGGCAGCTCTCAAAGTCCAGACAAGGCAAATGGAGTGGCCTGCTTCCCCAACTCCCCAGTCTCCGGAGAGATCCAAGCTGCTGTGAGTTCCATCCCAGCTGGGCTAGCAAGCCTCTAAATCAAGCTGTCTCTACGTGTGAATGTTTTTCCAACAAGGACAAAAACTCTGTCTTCAAAATATCGCCAGACAGAATTCCAAGGACCACATATTCCCCGTTCACCTGGCAGAAACCAAAAAGCACGCCCTCCTCGTCAACAGCGCAGAGAATCAACAAGTTACCACTTAAGCCAAGCGCTCCATCCAGCAATCGGCTACAGCCTCCCTGAGCCCACCATCATCCACCCAAATTCGGCTCCTGTGATGCTTCCCAACCTTCGGCTACCGCGTGACCTTCTGTTCCAGACGCGCCCTCCAGATGCGGGCTCCCCAACCTGCGCTTCTCCTAGCGCTCCCAGACAGCTGTCAAAGTCTGGGGCTTTCCTGGCTTCTAGGTTCCCTGATAACGCCAGCGTTCAGGAGAATCTTGGAGGATTAGAGAGGTCAAGATCAATTAGAAAGACCAGAAAGGAGCTCTGGGCTCGGAGACTCGGACCTCCGGGGAAAAAAAGCAGAGTGTGAGCCGCAGTAGGAACCATCACATCCCGCGCTTCTTCCGGACTCTGCCCATCTTGAGGGCGTGCGTTCCCAGGGGAGCCAGAGCCCGCGCTGCGGAGCCTGCGGAGCGCCAGGGTGCGGGCAAGGCTTTCAGGAGCCTACAAGTTCCCACGCCATCCCCAAGCTGGAGTGCGGGTCCAGCTCCGCTCGCTCCTTTGAAGACGCCCCTGGTTCTTTCCCCCAAGGCAGAAGCAGACAGACACCTGCTTCACCCACCCACCCCCAGCCCCGCTACAGCGTCCATGTCCTGCCTTGCTCCAAGCATCCCTGAGTCAAGTCTGCGATGCTCCCACCCCAGCACACAGGGCCCCCAAAGTTCTCTGTACTCCATAGACCTCCCCTTCTCCTTGGTGCCAGGACCCCGCCCAGAGGTTGGGCTGGAGAACCCCTTGGGTCCACAGCTTAGGGCGCTGACTTCGAGGACTGTGGGCGCAGAAGCCGAAGCTGCCACAAGAAAGGGTGGGTGTTGCACGCGTAAGTCTGGGGTCTGCACCCTCGAGCCCGCCCTGCCTCCTTCCTAAAGAGGAACAAACTTCCCCAGCACCCACCTTTCGCCGCGAGGAGGCGGCGCCGCCGGCTGTCCCCGCCGTCGCCGCTGCCGCCGCCGCTCCCTACGCCCAGAGCCAGCAGGAGCGGCACCAAGCACAGCCTCCCCGGCAGCATCCTCGCCGCCTGAGCCGCCACGGAGCTGCTGCCGACGCCTACCGCCCGCGCCGGCCTCGCCTGCCGGTGTCCGCCGGTGTCCGCCGGTGCCTGCCGCGCCGCCTCGCTGTAGCTGCCGGGTGCGCTTCAGGAGCCGCCGCCGCCGCCCTCACCCACCGCCTTCGTTGCCCTTCGCCGCGCCGCTCGCTCGCCGGCAACAGCAGCACTCACTGGCGCGGACCCGGAGCGGCTCCGGCGCTCACCCCGGGACGGCTCGTGACGTCAGGGAGGGAGGGAGGTGGCTCGTGCATATTCATGAGACGCGGACATTGGCGCGGGGTTGCGCGCTACCCCGCCTCGCAGCTCCGGCCCCCAACTTTCCTCAGCCATCCCCTTTGCCGCTCGCTCGCGTGATCCGGCTCGGTCAGGCACCGGCTCCGGGGGGTACCCTTGCGGGAGGCTCCGGGGGAGCCTTAGGGCCTGGTGTCCCTCCTGCAGCTCTTCAAACTGCAGCCGCGAGGCACTGAGAGCGCCACCACTAAGTGATCACCCGCAGCCTGGGGATCTTCTGTCGAGACGCAGACGAACCTACGGTGAGGCGCCCTTTGAGCCGACATCCCTGTGGAGGGGCCAGGATGGTATCTCTACGGGGCCTGCCCTTGGCTATGGTCTAGGGATGGACGCTCTATGCCGCCTGGTCTGGGGAGGGCGCCAAGCGCTCGCTAGAGCTGCAAACGCCAGTGCCTCTAGGAGTTGTAGGGCAGAGATCGCTTAGGACGTGAGTAGCAAAGCCCGGGCTCTGCGCCATTTCAGTGAAGCAGGGACAGCTACTGCTGGAGTCAAATGGACTAACTAAAGTCAGAAAAGGCAACCTTCAAGTCTGCAGTGGGAACCACATTCAAACTTCCCCCTCAGAAGTTGTCACCTTTACCTTGTCACTACCTAGGCAAAGAGCATGTCATTTGGTGTCATGCCTTCTAAAATCTCAAGCCCAGAACACTGTCCCTGGAGGTGGGGTTCATATCCTTCTCCACACTCCCAACCACACTCAGGCTTCCAAAGGATCAGGAAGGTTCCCAGCAAAATCAACAAACGGCTCTGAATAAATCACTGGCTGTTTTTCCATAGATGTGCTACTTTCTCACGATCCAAGGGTCATATGTAATTGAGAAATGAGGTAAACAGCAAAGCACAGAAACAAACAAAATTATCCTTTCATTCATCATTCGTTCAAGACATTTCCTGAGCACTAAACCATTGTGGATGCTGGGTTAGGCAACAAAGAACACAAGGTCTTTGTCCCTTTTGGAGAAGCCAAAGGAGATGAAAGCAGTTAAGGTCCCCACGTTATGGTCTTACACATTCTTTATGTTGCTAGATGCGAGCCTGTACAAATCAATTAGCCAAATGTGTATATTGCAACCCTGACTGAACAGCATCTCATAATTAATAAGTGTAGTTGGGAGTACTCAACCAAGCCATAAAATACATTAAGAGCTTTCTGTTGCCCGGCCTCCCTGTGTGGTCCTGGCAGCACACTGGGAGCCTTGTGGTTATGAAAACAGACTTCAACATTTGAGACACCAAGAGGTGCTTGTGAACAGCTGCAAATCCTGGTGGCTGCAGGGGGCTCAGCCCAGGCTGTGCTCTTGCCTGCGGGTCCCCTTGAGTCCAGGAAGCAACACCTGTGCTTTTGTTCTTGTTTCCGGAGGAAATGGGAGCTTAGCAAAGTAAGGTCACTCTTTCACCCAAGGTAAAGAGCTACCAAGTACCAGGCCAACATCAAGACCTCATCCTCAGATTTTAAAGTCATGATCCAATAAGGAATGGATGCTCACCATGTCAAGTCAGAGAAGCTAGTGAAGGAGAGAACTGTAAAATCGGCTCATTTTCTTTCCTCTGTTCTCCATCCCATTAGGCTGATACTCACTCCCCTTGTTTACTCAAACAAGAACCTCCTTACTGACTGAACACCATCCCTGGAGGTCCTTATGCTAACTGTTGTTAAAGTCAAACTGGTCCCAAATATTTGACATGACGTTTCAAATTCAGACCAAATCATGAGAAGTAGAACATAGAATTAGTGATAAAACATCCCCAAGCAGGAAATGATCCGGAAAGGATGGCACAGAGAAACACAGTAGGGCTAGGGCACTTAGCAACAGGCGCAACATGGCGTCATCCATCCCTTCTCCTCGTGAAGGACCAGAACATTTGCTAGATCAAGCTCTACAGTAGTTTCTGTTTAGCCACGCCTCTCTGGAGCTGGTCCATCTCCAACTCTTAGCTTGGCTGTGTGGTTTGCTTTGACCTAAACAGTAACATTCTTGATTTTTTTTTCTTTCCTGGACTCCTGCCTGTCATAAGAAGAAACTCAGGCTAAACCTGCGGGAGAGTCAGAGATGCTGGTCTACACTGATACAGGATAGCTGAGCTGTCCCAGACAGCTCATGCTACTTTAACCTGGTCAGTACAAATGACCCACACATTGCCCAGAGACACATGAGCAAGCTCAGGCAAGATCAGCCAAGCTGGGCACGCATCAGAACTGTCCAGCTGACAATTTAAAAGTATAAATGGTCGTTCCATTAAGTCACTGTGTTTGGGAGTAATTGATTAGGCAATACTATATCCACTGCATAAGGTCATTACAAGAAGTGAAAAATGAATACGAGACACTCAATATACTGCACATGGCCAATGTTTAATAAATGCAAAAAAATGTCTCTGTCTTCACCTACTTTCCAAGGCTCTGAAACGCCCTTCAAAGCATGATTTGACTTGCTTGGGTCGGGGTTAGAGTAAATAAAAGTAAGAAGATCTATCTTAACTATCTTAAAAATACTAGGACCACAATAACTTCCAGGCATGCTGTTTGTACATACAGTGCACCACTATGCTACACACTTCTCCTGGGCCACTCCAGATACACGGAACTTCACCTCCACAGTTACCTGGCAACAGCCAGGTATGCTCCTCCCCACAGTTACCTGGCAACCCCACCAGGTAGGCCTGATCCACTATAAAAGGGGCTGCTTGCTCCCTCCTCACTCTCTTAATCTCTTACTCTCTTACCCTCTCTCTCTCTTGCCTCTCTGTCCCCTCCCCCCTCTTCCTCTCTCTCCATGTGGTCATGGCTGGCCTCTACTTCTCTGCTTCTCTACTCTCTCTCTCTCTCCCTCCCTCCCTCCCTCCCTCTCTCTCTCCTTCCCCACCCCCACCCCCTACTACCCTCCTGGCTCCCCTCCCCGCCCCCTCAATAAACTCTATTCTATACTATACCAGTCACAATATGTGTGACTGGTCCCTCACTGGAAGAGATGCCTCTACATGGGCCCGCTGAGATATCCCCTTCCCCATACCTCTCCACACACCCACAGAACATACTCTCTTTATCTCTTTATCTTTTTATAAACACTTCACTGGTGCGGTGACTTGGATATAGAAATCTGCAAGTTTGCATCAGACCAGCTACCAAAGGATATCCACACTCACTAGCCTAGCCTAGAACTGGTAAACTCCACCTCGGACATCTGAAATAACAACTAACAGGGGATCCTATATTTCCTGGCCTCGTTAATTCTTGCAACAGCAGTTGCTATTTCCTACGTTATTGTGATCGGATTTCTACCTTCCAAAGTTTGAATAACGCATCAACATTCACATAATTGAGCAGAATATCAATTCACATCTGCCTAATTCCACAGTCTATCTTTTCCCCCATATGTGATGGATTCGGCGAGAGGCACAGGGGAAATATAAGCAATGAAAAAATTGGATCAGATTAAAAAAGGTAGCTTTGGGGGTTGACTTTTTAAATCGCTATCCTTCATCACCTCCAAGTAATGACCACTTAAGTAACCAATTATCACCAAAGTGGTGATCCACAGCTCCTAGCTTGTTGGGGCACACTCTTTGTCCTTGACTTGCTCTTGCGTCCTTTAAAGGCCTGGCTCAAAATTTCACCAGCTAGAGGCCTTGGGTGCTATAAACCTCTAATCCGGGATCCCACCTGCAAGGCAATAACGAATCTCCAGCAATTCAACTGGGTCAATAGTTTTAACAAATAAGTATCTCCCCTGCTCCAGAAAAATAGAATCTCACAGAAACGGCTCTCACATAAACATAGCCGTTCTTGCTCATTTCATGAGGGTCATTAATGTTTTGCCCAATTAAGCCCCAAAACATAGCCCCTGAATAATTTAAGCAGAATAAATGAAGAAAATACAGAAATTATATCTACTTATGGAAACTTATTTTTAAAAAAAAAAAAAAGAAAAGAAAATTAAATGGAAATTTTCTACATAACCCATGTTTAATTCAGCTTAAAAAGTACTTTAATGTTGAAAAAAGGGTGATGTACTGGCTGGTATTTTGTCAGGTTGATTCAAGCTAGAGTCATCAGAGAGGAAGGACCCGCTGTTGAGGAAATGCCTCCATAGGATTCAGTTTAAGGCATTTCTCAATTAGGGATCTAGGAGGGAAGGCACAGCTCATTTGTGGGTGGTGCCATCCTTAGGCTGGTGGTTCTGGGTTCTATAAAAAAGCAGCCTGAGCAAGCCAAGGGAAGCAAACTCGTAAGCATCCCTTCCATTGGACTCTGCATAAGTTCCTGTCTCCGGGTTCCTGCCCTGCTTGAGTTCCTGTCCTGACTTCCTTTTGGTGATGTGCAATCCTAATAAACCCTTTCTGCTCCAACTTGCTTTTGTTGTTGTTGTTATGGTGTTTTGTTGCAGCAATAGAAACTCTAACTAAGTCAGATAAAAAAAAAAAACAAAAAAACAAAAAACTGGTGCTCAAAAACCTAGAATTGCAAATATTTCCCCAACACCGTCCCTGCAGAAGAAACAGAGTCTCCATGGCCCAAGAGCAACTAAATGTGTCATTGAATTTTCCACATTGCTCTGAAAAACCTGACACAAAGACAGATGCTGCTGATACAATAGGAATTTGGTTGGTAGGTAGGTAGGTAGGTAGGTAGGTAGGTAGGTAGGTAGGTAGGTAGGTAGGATGGTAGGTAAGTAGGTAGGTAGGTTGATTATCTGGTTGGTTGGTTGGTTGGTTGGTTGGTTGGTTGGTTGGTTATCTGGTTGGTTGGTTATCTGGTTGGTTGATTGATTTGATGGTTGGTTGGTTGGTTGGTTATCTGGTTGGTTGGTTGATTTGTTGTTTGTTTGTTTGGTTGGTTATCTGATTGGTTGGTTGTTTGGTTGATTGGTTGCAGATTTCTCCTCCAGATGTTTATAGTCTAAGACTGCAGCCTATGGACACCTGCTACATGGATTAGCTAACTTCTCCTCCTGTGCTCTACATAGCACACTGATGTTCTAGGGTTTTAAATAGTGATCAGTGCCACTGCATCAGATTGCATGTAGCGCACCTGACCCCAGCTTTTCTGTATATGTGTCTGTCTGTGTGTCTGTCCTTTCTTCATCCCAGTCACTCAGTCAGGTCAAGTTCCACAGGTTCAGTCTTAGTGTCCTGATCAGGAAAAAAAAAAGAAAAGGAAAAAAATATGTCATTTATTACAGTGAGACATTATTCTTAAATACTGTCTTATGTTCATCTTGGAGATACAAACACACATACACATACACACACACACACACACACACACACACACACACACACATCCTGGGGTGTTCTTTGTGAAATCAGCCATAAAATTCAGTGACATTTCTTCCTCTGTGAGACAGAATCTCTGTATCCTTTCTTTGAATCTGAGTGCTGACTTCAGCATCAATGACATTAAGTGACTTCTCAGTGCCAATCACAGTAGCTTCTGCCTTGTTTACTAGAATGCTTACGTATGATGTTCAGCTTTTCACATGGAAGTCCTGAGACCACTATGTGGGAGCATTGAAGGCTGTATGGAAGGCTTTGTTAAGTAAGATCGATGGTCTGAGCTAAGTGGGACATTTGAGTCATCCTAGAAGTCCTAGATAAAATACTCGCCAGCTGTGAAATCAGCCCATGCCCAGGATCCACCTCTACTCCCCGCATTTATCTTCCCAGATGTAGCCTTGGTACTGTGCAATGAAATCAAGTTATTTCTACTAGGTCTTGACTCAACTCCTGGCCACAGAATTCAGGAGTATAACCAAATGGTTGTATATGCTGTCTTAGTTAGGCTTTTATTGTTGTGACAAGACCCCATGACCAAGGCAACTCTTATAAGGGACAACATTGAGCACCAGGAGCCCCCAAATCCCACCCCCAGAGTGACACATTTCCTCCAACAAGGACATACGTATTCTAACAAGAACCCACCTCCTAATAGTATCACTCCCTGGAGCCAAGCATTCAAACACATGAGTCTATAGGGTCCAAACCTATTCAAACCACTACATATGCCATGTTTGGGGTGGTTTAATATAAATCAAGAATAACTTGTTTATTGACATTTTTCCCCACAATAAGGGCTAGTAGGAAGGAAACATGGTGGGTAAGTAAAGTGTAAGTACCCATCACCCTTGGGTAGCTCAAATTTTGAGACTTGCAGAGCAAAGCAATGGGAGTTGGTTTATAAAGATGGAATCAATAGAGCTTAGTGACATCTTTCTAAACTCAGACAAGATGGGGCTTTAACCACAGTTCAACTCTGATTTTCCTCTGGGTATCTCCTAAGAAAGCTCCTTCCCATCAGTTTCCTTTGGAGACCAAGGAAGCCTGGTTGCTTTCAGAGCTAAATGAAAACCAATCAGCTAAATTCTCTTTCTGCCCTATGTGAGGGGCACAGTAAATCCAACCATTGATAGTTTTGGTGGGCACTCAGTGACACACAGGTTGCAGATAGCTTATACTGATTCTTAGTTTTTTATCATGGGGTGTTTCTGAACAGGTAAAATGTAAATGGGTGTGGACACAGATGGAACTGCACTAGCCCCAGCAGCACCAACCTCGCCAGTGTTGTCATGGAAGCACCCACCTGCACTACCTGTCAGAGCTGAGAGACTAAATCTAGCCAGCCTGTCATTCCAGAGCTTTGTTCCACTAAGGGATACTAAAGGAACCCATCCTTTAAGAAGTAGGCACAGTATACTCTACCTCATTGAAGCCAGTAAAAGACTGAAAGAAAAAAAAAAAGACATCTAAGAAAACTAAAGCTTAAAGGTATCAAGTGACCTGCACCAGGAGATCAAGAAACCTTCTTGTGGGAAGTCAATGAAGTCCTGAGTCAATGTGTATTTTTGACACGATCGATGTCATGTCAAGGACCCATGCTTCAGATCCATGGCAATGGCAAGACCTTCCCCAGACCTTTCCTGGGTCAGAATACAAATGTCAATAATGTGTGCAGAAAGCATCAGCCACAGCTTCCTCCACGAGGATGACTGAAGCCTGGGACTGATACCTTACTAAGATCGCTAACCTGCATCCTCATTGAGCTGTATATATAAAGTCACCCCCTTCATCAGTATCTAATAAACCTGCTTCTAGGCTCCTGGTGCTTCCCCAACAGAGCACACAACCTACCCAGCCCCAGTTTATCTGCATGCGCCTGTCATTTCTTCATTCCCAGTCTGGACAGTCCCAAAGTCCTGCAGCTTGTAACACCTACTACAAAGGTAGGAGCTGAGATTTGTAGATAAGACGTGTTTGGCTTTAATGTTTTCTAACCAAGTGGGGCAATGTTTTCTCTCTCTCTCTCTCTCTCTCTCTCTCTCTCTCTCTCTCTCTTTCTCTCTCAGTAGCTGTAGATGTAGGGTTTGGACAGACACGAGGTAGGTATGTGGCCTTGATTCACCACATTATAATTCAAGTACAAGTTTTGCAGGGTGATGACTGTCAGGTCCCTTACATTCTCATGTAGGAGTCCTACCTCTCCCTTGTTTCTGTCAGAATGGGCTGTCCTTCCTTGGGGACACCTATTACTTCTTATTTTCTTCCTTTATCCCTAAGGTTTTGGAATGAGTCTCCTGTCACAAGTTACCTTCTTTTCACACCAGCCTTTCATATAACCAGCAGCTCCACCATCAAAATCTAGCTCTTCTTACTGCCAAGACACTCCTCCAGCCTCCAAGACCCTGTTTATGCTCATAGGCAGAAAACCTAAGTTTTGTGTCCAAAACACAAGACTTTTTGCCAGGCTGACCTCCATGTCCATTGATAACCCAACACTGACCCCATACGACGCTGACTCCCTTATAAGTGCTCCCCACCCACCCAAACTGGTGTCTTCACTGTTTACCAGTAAAGACCAGACCAATCCTTCTGCTACACCTTTGCTAACATTACATCGTCTACTGCTGTGGCTTAGACTGTGAATCTCTCATGTGTATGTTGAAGTCTTAATCCTCAGTACTTCAGAAGGTGTCTTTTAAAAAACAGGGTCTTATAAGCAGTGGACAAGTAGATGGGGCCCCCGGGTGAGAACTGATCCAATTTGGCTCGACTCTGAGAAGAAAAGCTGTACTCACACATAACAGAGGGGAGACCACGGGAAGACAGAGAAGTCTCCACTTTCAAGCCAGTGAGGTCTCAGAAGAAGCCAAGCCTGTAGCTACGTTGACCTCAGATTCCTGATGACCAGAACCGGTGTCCGAGTGAATTGTTAATGTACTTCAGTCTAGTGCTTTGCTACTGCAGCCCAGCAAAGGAAGCCACCCACTACAGCATCTCTCTGTTTGCCCCCCACCAAATCTACTCATCCCTACCACCAATCAAAACCTCTGCTCCTTATAACTCCTCACACCTGTCGGGAGGCCACCCAGGCACTCCTAAGCATCCTCTCTTTGAAACATTTGAACCACTCCTTGTCGATCCTTTTGTTCTGAGTTTACTCACAGTTGTCATTTTCTACATCAGTTTCTAGTACTATCCTTTCAGAAATCACACTGGAGGAGAGGAGAGACCCGCATACCAGAGCACACGAACAAGATGCCATTCTGTGAAGGAATGAGTGAAAAAAAAAAAAATGTTTTGCCTTTACTTTGTTTTTCTTCATTACCCATTTTTTTTTTTTTTTTACTATATTCCTAACAGTCTGTTGCAAATCCCCTAACGTGGATGTTGTTCTTACAAATGTCTAGAATTTCTATTTCCTTGTGGTTTGAATGTGAAAGGTGACAGATTCTTCCATGAGGGCTGGGGGGAAGCAAGGAGAAGGCAGCGGGTTTTCGAAGAGTAGGCAATGCTAGTGAGCCAGTGAGGGGTGCTTTCACTTTCTACTTAGAGAAATTGAAGCAAAAATGTTGCATTACTGGTTTGAGGTCATGGTCTGGGCTAGACGCTAGTTCTCTTGAGTCTTGGTAGAAAGCAAAGTCATAAATATACAAACACTGACACTCAAGATGCCTGGGGCTGACTGTGCTGGGAGTCTGGACTTGCTTTCTACTCATAAGGGAGTGAGGCCGCAAACATATATTTTCTTCTCTAGCTCAGAGAAAGAGGCAGCCTGTGCTTGCTCTTCAGGCCCTGGCTGAGGATGACAAGCTGGCGTTCGAGAGTGCTCCGAGGAAACCATTTCACCTAAGTAATTTTAAATTTTTATGTCTTTCAATTTCTCAGTATTTAAGAATTTCTTTTCCAGGTTGGCATGGTTATGAGTAGTGAATCATGTGTCCAAAGGGGAAGGATGTATTATATCACCTTCCCACAACGCTCTGTACCATCTGGGACCGTTGAAAGCAGCGTAGAGTGAATGGTACATGATGAATGGTGGGTAGTTGCCAGTGGAGAGGAATTGGAGAAGGTTGTAAACCTGATGGCCTGCCTAAACGGCCGTGTGCGGCTCCATTCCTGCTCTCAGACAGGAGTAGCTTAAAACCGGAAGCTAATGTCGTCTCTGACAAAGAGACCTTTTTTTTTTTTTCTTTTTTGATTTAGTGTTGGAGAATGAATGCTCTTAAATAAGGCTACTGAAGTCCAGCCTACATGCATTTCCTTCAAATGGCTCTGAGGATTTAATCATGCAACTGTCGAGAAAGAATGGTTGGGGGCGGGGCATGCTCAAAAGGCCTATGCACAAACAATGGTGAAGAATTTCGAGGATTTACACAATATATTTCATATATGTGAACATGAATGCTTGTACTGTACATGCAAAGATTGAGTCTTCCTTCATATCTTTCAGAGAAACTGATTCGATATCATCAAAGTGCTTGAACAGGCCCGTAATCAATAAGTTATCTAATAGTCAAATTTTTTTGTTAAAGAGTAATTGTGATATAGATTTTACAGATACCCATTGCTAATTTACAGCTTCCAGACAGTATAGAAGGAAACTTCAAGATGAGCTAAGTTTCTGAAGATAATGTGTTAAGAGATGAGAACAAGAATATCTAAAATATTCTACAAATAATAGCCAAGGTAATGTATGCTTTGAGTAAGGTGTGTATACAACAGCAGCAAAATACTAGACAAAAAAATAGTATGGAAAGTTGAACGAAGGGGTCGTAATAAAATGTTCTGTGCCCATGTGTTGTTCAAAAGCATAAACACAGATCACTTGTCAACACTGTTTATGAAAGTGTTCTTATCAAAATTGTGAGGTTGGGCCAGTGAAAGGCTCAGTGGGTAAAGGTGCTTGCTGCCAAGCCTGATGACATGAATTTGACTCATATGGTAGAAGAAGAAAAAATAGGCTTTCTGGCCTCCACAGGTGTACCATAGTGTGTGTATCATAGCATGTGAGCCAATCCACCCCACCCCCTCCCCGACACACACACAATAAATAAATAAACAAACAAGAAAATAAATAAATAAATGTAATTTTTAAAATTGAGGGTGAAGAGCTAAGAAGATAGAGAACAAATTGCTCAGCTTGCAAAACCTTACCAAAGAAAGGGACGTTGAAGAAAACATCATCTAGCAATAGGTTCTCAACCTTCCTAATGCTATGGCCCTTTAATGCAGTTCCTCATGTTGTGATGACCCCCAACCATAACATTATTTTGGTTGCTGTGTTATAACTGTAATTTTCCTCCTGTTGTGGACCATAATATAAATATCTTTATTTTCTGCTAGTCTTAGGTGACCATGTTAAAGGGTTGTTTGGGGGTCACGACCCACAGGTTGAGAACTATTTACCAGCAGAGGCATGGAGATAAACCATGCAGGAGCTGGCGAGACAGCTCAGAGGGTAAGAGTGATTGTTGCTTTTGCAGGGCACCAGAATTTCCCTCTCAGTACCTGTATCAGAAGCTCACAACTCACCTGTAACTCCAGCTCTGAGGGACCCAACACCCTCTTGTGGCCATCGTAGGCACCTCACACACACGTGCATTCATACACGTAAATAAAAAATATAAAATGTTTTTTATAAAAGCATACAGAGGAAAGATGTATTAAAACAAAATATGTTGAACTGATGCACTCAAATCCACTATTATTAAATAGAAAATAATTAAGCTCAGGTGTTAATTATAGAGATTAGAAGCATATTTTAATGCTGCCTTAAGCTGTTTATAGGTGATACATTTATAACCTAAAGTACACAGAAAAGTTAGAATTTATAATATGCTAGAGTACATATTTATATGTGTATTTAATGTATATCATGTATATATATATGATACATATATAGAAAAACATACACTTACACATATATCCTACATACACTTAAGTGCTACATTTCATTTCTAGATAAAATAGAATTTAAGGCAAAAATGTATTAGAAATGATGATTACTACAATAAAGTAAGATAAAATGTTCAATTTATTGGGAAGACAGAATAGTTCTATGCTTTCCATATACTTAATAACATAATCCCAAAATGTATGAAACAAAAATACATCATCAAAAACTCTATTGAAAAGCCATAATCAGTGTCATTGTTCAATTTTTGTAATCTGTGGGTCAAACCAATGCCAGTTATCAAGGCCAGAGGGAATCTGAAACACCATTGTTGTAACTTCTCTCTAGTGGCGAACTTAAATGTAGCAATTAGCTATTAGAGGAGATATGACTCCATTACCAAACACCAGTTGAACACCCGAAAGGCAAGTCCCAAGAAATCTCAAGGAACTATATATCCTGTTGTTAGTATTTTAATACCGTTTTACTTAAAGCACAATAACAAAAAAAATCTTTTAAATTATTGTTACATTTTGGAATTGGGGGAGGGACAACTAGGAGTGGGTAAAAATTCACAGGGAAACTAAAAACAAAACCAAACAGATTTAGAACTGAGGAGTGGTGCAAACAGAATCCAGCAGAGCTTACAGAGGACACTGCAGAAGTAGCGAGAGATAATAACCTGTCTGCATCTCAGAAGGGAGAAGGGCTGCTGTTCCCCAGCCACAGTCTGACTTACAGAGTGGGAAAATGAATAATAGTAGTTAAGATCGTGTGATGTTACTGAACGGTGGACAGAGAGATGAAGCATAACAGAGAGCTGAGAAACAGATGAGACATACATAGAATCGTAATGTATACTTAGATGTCAAGGGAGGAACGTGAACTACATAATCAGTGGTAAACGAAAGAAACCAGATGGGAGGGAGGTCTAAGTGTAAATCTTACAAGAATTTCAGAACATAAAGATAGAGAAGAATTTCTTAAACAATCAGCAAAATACATGAATTTTTGAGAAGAATATTATTATATTCAGGACATTGAGATTAAGAGTTTATTTTGACACTAAAAATAAGGTGAAACGTGACACTACTGGGTGGGAATTAGTAACCACAACTGTGACTGAGAATTGGTCTGAGAATATATGAGGAATTCTAGGAATCCTTAAGGAAGAAAAATAACAATTAGGAATATAAGAAAATTTTACTTTTACTATTAAGAGCTAAGTAGCAAGTAGACAACAAAAAGGGGATGTTAAATATCACGGGTCATTAGGGAAATGGAAATTCAAAACCTGAACATATCATTTCACACTTGCCAAATTGAAAAAGCTATAAAGATTTAATAGCAGTGTACACCGGTGAGAATGAGGAACGCTGGGAATATCCAGGCACAGTTATTAAGAATGTCCTGGTACCACATTTAGAGAATATCACATAAATGCTCCTAAAGCCGATTGAGCACTATCAAATTAGTGTCACAGGACTGCCGTGACAAAGAGCCAGACACTGGCTGGCCATCAGTGCTAGACAGCTATTTTGCTACTATGCTGGAGGCTGGGAATTCTCAGTCCAGGTGATGACTGGACCATGCTTTTTGAAGCCTTTAGGGATGCCCTGGCTTCTTCCCATTCTGGTAGCCCCAGATGTTTGTTGGCTTGTGTGGTGGTCTTGCCAGCCCCTTCAGCTCCATAAACTTGTTCTCTCCGTCTAATGGGCTTCAACGTGGCCAACTTCTAAGAGCACCAGTCATACTGATGGACGTAGGAGCCCATCACACACCACCAACCTCACTCACCTTAAACTACACACACAGCGAACGGCTCCAAATAAGGTCAAATTCTGCGATGCTACTTTGAGAGAAGACAAAATTGTGCCCATAACATCAGGTTATGATATGTTTTATTAAAAACAAGTACGTAATATTCATTGGACATTTTCCATAGTTATCAGGAAAAACACAACTGCCTTCAAACAGAAGACGAGCTTGTTTGTGGCAGTTTCACTCAAAGAAATATTATACAACAGTTAGGCCAAGTACAATTTCTCAAGTCAAATGGGAAAAAAAAATCGAAGTCAGCATGACAAGGTAAAACCTTTCCAGTTTCAGCAGAACCATAGGCAGAGATATATGAACCAGACAGAACAGAACCATTTGGCTGAGTGGAGGCAAAAAAGAGGTTTCTGTAAGGGCTAGAATGAAGTGAAATCTGGTAATGGGAGGGATTTTGCCAGCCCTTTTATTTCACCAGTTCACAGCTTAAGTCTGATTCTACACTAAAATAACAGCTCTACAAAGACACCGGATGAGGCTAAACTCCCTCACATACACCAGTCTGTTTCAACCTCATCCTGGGCAGACAAAAAAACAGTTCTCTTGAACATTCATCTGTAAAGCATCCTTCCAAGCAAGAACATGTGTGCATGCATGCACAGTGTGTGTGTTTATCAATGTTTCTTGGGCATGCTAAAATAACAATGTTGAAGACTGGCAGAAACCAAAGAATAAAACTTCACCTGGGTCTTAGAGACCTGACCCAGGCATTAAACAAGTGGCATGAATTTAAAAACAAACTACACAAGCCTGGCTAAGAATCAGCAGGAACAGCATGCCACAAATCAGTCAGATACTAGAATCTGAAGAGGTAAAATATAAACAATTAAAATATATATACCCAAAGAGTTTGAAAAATCAGAAAAACAAAGAGCCACTAATGAGCAACTAGAAATATCACTGAAAAAAAAAAAAAAAACACCACGGATGGAAATGGCTCAATTGGTAAAGCTGTGTGTCTCGCAAGCCTGATGACCTGAGTTCAAATCTCCAGAACCCACATTACAAGCCAGATGTGCTGACTCACGCTTGGAGCAAGTTAGCAATGGCAAGGCAGAAGGCAGAGGTAGGTAGATCCCTGGGAACTTACTGGCCAGCTGGTCTGGCTCACCTTGTGAAGTTCTAGGCTAATGGAAAACCCTGTCTTAAGCAAAAGGTGGAAGATTCTTGAAGAATGTCACCCAAGGTCATTCTCTGCCTTACACATACACATGCATGTTTACATGTGTATGCACACACACAAACACACATGCATGCACACACATACATGCATGCACACACATGTTTACACTGCCCAAAAAAGAACTTTAGAAAAAAAAATTGTTGAAATAAAAAGCCCCAAATGGACAAATTAATCAACAAATCTTATATAGCAGAGAAAAGAAATGTTTTCTATTAAAAAAAATAGACCCAAATAAATATCAAGCATTCAGGCCAAGATGATGAGAATAAAGAGTTACATATGAGAGTCAGAGTACAGGGACGATGAAGGAAGAATCCTGAATTAGTGAAATTCCAGAACATGAGAGAGAAATAGCAGTACATCCAATATAAAAACATAACATTTCTAAGAATGTTCCAGAAATGTTGAGAATCACGGAGTCAAGCTTCATCATGATTTTACTACAGACACTGATTTTCAGGGAAGTAGAATAGAGCCAAAGAGAATAATTAATCATACAGATATAGCATACATGAGAAACAACCAATATCCTCTGGGTTGGCTCTATGTAGTGCCCACAGGAGAGTGTCCACCTTTCTTAAGGCTCAGATGCAAACATCACCAGAGAAAGCAAAACTTGCCTCAACAGCTGGTAGAGAATGACTCAGTGTAGTGCTGTTAGAACCTGCTGGAATCTTCTCTCCAGGATATAAGAAAGGCTACAGTCAGCGTTATGAAGTCTTAGAACTCAGAAGGTTCTAAGGGAAAATGCTGACTGATAATGAAGCCATGGTCTAGAATGACTATTCCCTGTGGTTCAAGGCCAATACGTGGGCTGGAAATTGGATGGAGTTGCTTTAACCTGCTAAAATTTGTAAGGATTGGATCCACTGTAAGGGGAGACCATGAAGATGTGACTACCAAGCAAATAGAATGTTAAGGTAACATTCCAATGAGAAAATACAAAAGGAAAGAAAATAAATAATTCCTTCCACCACATTCTTTCAGCAAAGTAACAAAGTGTCAGACAACCTAGAGAATAGAAAACCAGAACAGAAAAAGGAGTTAGTATATAGAACATATAAACAGTAGGAAAAATAAACACGACATCATCTGATCAATATGTAGGTAAATAAACTGAACAAATAGTTCTCAAAATAAGAAAAACACTGGCCAGTTAACATAGGAAGAAAAGTTCCCCACCCATCACCATCAGAGATATGTAAGTTGAAATTTAGGTTGCATCCCAGTCAGAGTTGTCATCATCAAACCAACAAATAACAAATGCTATTGAAGTTGTGGGGTAAAAGTAACCACATAGACTGTTAAGCCAAGCCAGCACATTAAAGAGATGTTTGCCTACCTGTGTTTTTACTGCAGCACTGTCTACCACAGCCAAGGTGCAGAATCAGTCTAGATGTTCATCAGTGAGGGACTGGATAAGGAAAATGTGGTTTATATACATAATGACATTTTCTGCTGTACAGAAAATAAACATATGCTGGAAAATGCACACAAGGGGAAGATCATTACACTGTGAAAACCACTCCATCTCAAAGGCAAATATCATGTGTTCTTTCATATGTCTGGTCTATGTTCTACATACATGTGTAAAGTCATATGTTGATAGATACCTGAAAGGAGAAATTAAATTGTGTATGGGAAAAGAAATGTGACTAATGGGAGTTAGGCAGGTGTGATGGGAGTGGGAACCAGGATGTGGAAGGAATTTGCTCAAAGTATATCATATACATTCAGGAAGGTGGCTTTACGATAAGAAAACAAGAAAATTCGATGTATGTAACGATAGAGTTTTACCCAGCTGTCAGTATAAATGAAAGTATGTCAAATGGGTGGAGCTTGAGATCATTATGTTAAATGCAATAAGGCAGAATCAGAAAGACAAATATTGCAAGTTCTCTCTCATCTGCTGAGACTAGATTTTAATATAAAAAGAGACATGAGATGGAAGGAGGGCATCCGAGGAGGAGAAAGGGGACTAGACAGAGAGAGATGCAAAGAAAGGCAAAGGCTGACTGCACAGATGGGTGTGAGCCTCGCACAGCAGTGTGTGTGTGTGAAAACGCCATAACCAAACAACACTATCTCTCTTTAATTTTAAAAAGATGAGAAATGGTATTAAACTTTTTTTTATTAAAACATACAATTTAGGGTCTGGAGAGATGGCCAAAGCCTAAAAACTCATAATCAGAAATGCAGAGTTTGGTTTCCAGAACTCACGTCAGACGGCTTACAACTTGTCTGTAATTATACATCCAGGGGATCTAATGTCCTCCTCTGGTCTCTGTGAAAAACTGCACTCACATGTGCAAAAATTCACATGCAGACACATATAAAAATGTAAAACACACAAATTAAAACCTGAATTACAAAATTCAACAACATGTATATATATTATATTGCTATAGTGAATATAATAAATACACTGCATATTAATTAATTCAGTTATTAATAATCTAGTGCTTAGAGAGAAAGTATAGCCTAATTTGTGCATTAGAAAATATTTCTTAATTTATATTTAATGGGTTAAGTACTCAACATAAAAAGTCAAAAAAGAATACTATGATAATGCCGTGAACACATAAAATGAAAGGAATAATGAAGATTGCAAGAGAAATCAGTGATAAAAAATGAACAAAAGATTAATAATACTGAAGACAGTGCTTTGAAAATATTGAATTAGGCAAAACTCTGCCACAATTAATCTATAAAAAGGGAATAAAATACACATTAGCACTCCTGGGAATGAAAAGAAGTACAAAAACCAAGTGTGCTGAAGATAATTAAAAGATAATAAGAGAATTTTTATGAATAATGTATGCTAATAAAATTTTAAACTCTGATGAAACAAATAAATCCTAAGAAAACTGAAGATCACCATCAAATGTTGAAACTGTTTAACGTATTTGGCAAGCCTGGAAGTCATTCTGGTGTAAAGGAGAGTGAAGAGCGATGGGAAACAAGGCAGGCAACAGCTATTTCCATGGCTCCTACACCCATGAAGACAACAAGCACACTGCTAAGCCTGTGACAGTCAGAGCACGAGGGACATGTGATCCCAGGCTGTAATTAGGTTGTAGATTAACAATGCCCGAGTGAGGCATCAGGGACACACTTTGAGACACGCTTTTTAAGAGTGACAATCAGCAACTAACTCTCCATGGTTTAGGAAAAGATGTAGTCACGTCTGTGTTTGCATGTGGGTAAGGGACAGAAAAAAAAAATGGGAGAGGGAAAAATGAAATAGTTCCACCCAAGCGGGAGAAATAAAACAGCAAGTTTCAACAAGCCACACATGAAAGGAAGCGTCTAGCAAACCGGCTTTGACACTTGTCATTTTCAGAACTGAGAACTATAGTAGCGATTTAAATAAAATGTATCAATATAAAAACACATTCCATGAAAGAACAATAAACATTATTAAGAATGTTCTAACAATATTGTGATCGATCTGGTTATTTTAATATTTGAGCTCAGATGGAGAAAATTGAATGCTGTATTGAACTTCCAGGGAGCTGATCATTTCAGTTTGATATAAAAATGTCTGAAAAACTGAAAAAAATACAAGAATAACTCTAAATTAATTATAAATTTTCAACGTCTTGATGACCTAATTTGACAAGGACAGTAGACCAAAAGCCAAATTGCAGGGCCAGCCCACTCATGAACATAGCTGAAACACTCCTCTTCCCCACAAAGAAGTGAGCAGGCTCCCTGAATGAAGTGTTGAAAACTAGAGCTTGTTTTAGAAATGCAAAGTTCATTAACTTTTAAGAACTAGAGTAATATAATTTACTGTATTAACATTTTTAAAGAAACAAATGGAATGCTAATTTAAAAGATGCAGGGAGGTGTTTTAAAAATCCAATATATATATATATTCATGATTTTTAACATTTCAAGAAACTATGGATAGATGGATGTTTCCTTACCATTACATGATAACTAGAAGGTACCATACAGATATGTATGTTTCCTTACCACACATGATAACTAGATGATACCATACAGGTATGTATGCACACCTCTATATTTGTCTTTGGTATAAATCTATGGCATGTACTATTCATTTCTGATTATTAATCTTTTATTAAGTATCATTTTGAATTGTAAAGTGTTCTAGGTTGTTCTTGTGTGACCTAGACTAAGGAGAAGATGCTCTTCCTTGCATTTGGACTCAGCGTCATGCTGAAGCACTTGATTAATAATAAGCACGACTCAGAAAAAGAGAGAAGAAAAAGGCATAAAGACTAGGAAGAAGTGGAAGCCAGAATCCATTGCTTGCAGATTCTATGATGCACATGCATGTATCTGCAGACAGGGTGTTAGAACCAGGAAGAACCTGAGTAAGACTGATTATGCAGCAAGCCACAAGGGATTATAAACCAGAATAATTTTTAAGTTTAAACATTGAAAATATGAAATGAATAGGAATATATGAATGAGGCATCCCTAGAAGACATTATAAAACACTATCAAAGGATATTATAAAACAGCTAAAATAGTTGTAAGAATATTTGGTGTAAAGATGTAGTTTCTCCAAAGCATACATGTTAATTCAGTGGGATTCCAGTAAGAATCAACGATGGCTTGTTGCTTGTTTTGTAGACCTTTATATGCTGGTCTAAAATGTGCTCATAGCTATAAGAGAAGAAACAAAAAAACCCAAGATATCCTCATGGTAGTATCCTAGGCATGTTTTTTAAAACTTCTGTAAAGCTGTGTTTGGTGGCCCAAGCTTGTGAGGGAGGGTGACAGCAAGTTCCAGAATGCCTGAACTGCAGAGTGAGGTCAAGGTCAGCCTACTGAATCACTCTCTCAAATAAAGTAAAAAATGAAAAAGGGAAGATTTACTCAGTGGTGATGATTTGTAAATAAAAAAGGAGAGTTTTTTTTTTTTTTTTAAATAAGAACTAACTATAAAAGGACAATATCGATAGTTGTGACTGCATTCTATTTAAAATGTACGTGTTTGTCTAGTAGCATGAAGAAGAGTTAAAAGGGGGCCACTGTGAGGAGAAGTTGTGTGTACATAGGTAAGTGACTAAGGTCAGGTTTCTTAGATGATTGTAGGCACTTAAACTTATAATGAGAAGGACCATCAGAATGTCTATAATCAAGTCTGATTAGATCAGACTTTATTTATGGGAATGGAAACGGCTACCATTGTCTGGCAGTGTTCTGTGTGGTAAAACTTGAGGTGCATACCTAGCGACCCATCAGTGCCACTCTTAGAGTATCTCTTATGCCTATGGGTCAAAGGTACGCAGAACAGTGCTTACAGAGGTATCACCAGTAATTGTTAAGTGAAAAGTGATTCCCAAATGCCAGCTACAGGAGGTGTCAATCAGCTGTGACATCCTTACTCAGCAGAATGCTATAGAGCAAAGAAAATCAACCACGGCTCCACTTTTACCAATGCACGTAACACTCAGCAAGAAAAGACAAACACAACCAGTGCAGTGTCATACTGGTTATATGAGTTGTAATGTAGGCAACAGTAGGTTATATTATAAACACAGGCATATGTATGAAATCTAAAAAGCAAACCATAGAAATAACTATGGCAAAGGTAAAGAGAAATTTCACCTGCAGAACTTAAGCACCCTGAAGGCAAGAGCTAAATCTTTTCTTCTTTATCTCCAGTGTCGGGCACAAGTCAGACACATAGCTAGTGTTTGTCTAAGTTTTCATTGTTGTGTTGACGAAGGCAAAGCATTTCAATAAGTTTGGCTTACAGTTCAGAGATTTATCTAATATCATCATGGTGGGAAGCATGGCAGGATGCAGGCAGACATGATGCTGGAGAGGTAGCTGAGAGTTCTACATCTGGATCCATAGGCGAGAGAAAGACAATGTGCCATCCCAGAGTGACATCATGTCCTCCAACAAAGCCACGCCTACTCCAACATGGCCACACCTCCTCATAGTGCCTGTCACTCCCTACCACCTCAGCATTCAAGAGACATTTTATCTGGCTGTTATTTTAGTGAAGGCTTGATTACTGGCTGTTCTCAAAGCCACAGTTATCTCCATTCCTGGATGCAGGTTCCAGACAGGACGGTCATAAACTCCCCCAGCTTGTGAACTCCGTCATTTGTGCTGTGGAGAGCACTTACTATTAGGTGTCACACTCTTGTAGGTAATGCCATATTTTAGTTAATAACCATTATTTTAAAAAATAACATTCAAGTATCTTTCCTACTCTCTTGCCTAACGGATCCTACCCCTATGTGTCCACAGTTGTGATCTGTCATTGTCCTCCAGTTTTGGAAGAGACTTCCAACCTAGACAGCCCTCCCTAAAGCACGCACAGCCTCTAGATGATATTTTAGAGGCCATCGTGGCAGAGCATAGGGTAGGCAGGCAAGAGAGACAGTGACAGAAGAGACATGAAAGAACATGAAAGAATAAGGTTTGTTGTTACAGATGCCACGTCTCTTGTAAACATGCATTGCTTTGTTAACAAGGATCTTCAGTCTGTTAGCTAAACAGTCACATAGAAGTTCCGTGTGAAGTGGCTTGTCTCTTTGGAAAGGAAGGAAAGATCAGCCAAAGATTCCAGCTCTCCTCACCTTTACTCTCTCATATACTTAACTACTTCTGGAGCACAACATATCTATTGTCATGCTCTCTCTCTCTCTCTCTCTCTCTCTCTCTCTCTCTCTCTCTCTCTCTGTGTGTGTGTGTGTGTGTGTGTGTGTCCCTGCCTACTAGTCTGTGTATAACAGAGACTGTGAAATTGTGGTGAGTTTCCATAATGAAAGTTGGACACCACGCCTCCTGAAGATGGGAAAGGACATTATTATAAGCAGACCGGCATCTGTCAAGATATATTTTAGAAGGAGAACTGAGACTAAAGGGGGTAACCCCACATCACCCTAGTTATTCAGAAGTTTGAAGTAAAATCTTGGTTGAATATTCCTGGATGATGACAGCTGCTACCCATAGGGACACTAGCAAAGAGCTTTAAGCCATCATGATTTAGGAGAATGCCATCACCATGGTGCTGACTGGGATGACTTGTCAAGGGTTTCCAAGAGGATACTAGACAGAGAAGACAAAAATAAAGGCTACCAAGGCCAGCCATCCCTCCTCTACCCAAGTGTCTCCTTGCACAGCCAGCCCCACAGGCCAGGGTATGTGGTTCCCCTAGGTACTGATAAAGCCAGTAACCCAAGGGAATAGGATGATGAATGGGATGTCTCTGCTTCTTGCTAAGAGTCCATATTTTTCTAGGACTCAGTAGAAAGAGAGACTGAGGAAGTTGCACAGTGGATGATCATAAACATGACAGATGGGCAGATCAAAACCTCTCTTCCAAATATATCTTGAAGGGTATTTGAAACAACTGTAGGGTAGCTCTGCAGGGCGCGATGTGAAGACACTGGTAAAATCTGCCCAAAACCCAATCTCTCAGAGGCCTCATTTGTCACTCTCGGGTCAGGGAGCAAGCATGGGCATGTGCCTGATTTAGTCTCTGCTTGTCACTTGCCCAAATCTAACAGATCCTGCCCGTGTGTTTTCACAGCTGTGATCAGTTGTTGTCCCCCAGTTCTGGAAAAGACTTCCAACCTAGTCAGGCCTCCAGATGATATTTTAGAGGCAACAACTTCCCATCCACTCAGAGACCCCCCAAAACCCCTTGTTTGGTAGCTCAGGCTAGCTCAGAGAAAGAGTGTTTCATATTCTAGTTCATTATTCCAAACTTGAGGGGATGACGCTTGGGACTTAGACACTACATATAAGCAGGGTGTGGGAAGTGGACACAGCTTTGCCCGACAGTTTTAGTTAAGTAGAATAACCATTAACCAGAGTCCCTGACAAGCAGCTCTTACAATACCACCAAGAACAGTCAGACTCCATGTGCAGGTGTATATTGATTGCCATGATAGCAAAACACGGGTCTGCCAAATATGGCGTCTCAGCTGCACATCCTAGATCTTCTTCTGCTAGGTTAGCTTTCGACTCAGCAAAGAGCCCAACACTCTGACTCCATCACTGACTGATTTACTCCTGAGAGTGCAGTCTCCGTGTTCCTGTCATTGTGACACAAAGCAGAAGTTTTGGGAAAGCAATCTTATACATCTGGAAATGTACAAAGCACCATACCGGTTTGCAATTCTGCTTAAACTCTGGCCTTATTTCCAGGTGGAGTATTTGCATAGACGCGGTGGGCGTGGCTGCCCGGGGAAGTGAGAACAGAGTGAATGAAAAGACATAGAATGCATCTATCAGCTGATCAGATGACTAGATTCAGTCTGCACCAACACCCCGCCCTTCAGATCACTTTTACCTCTGTTAGATTGAGATGCCCCCGACAAAAGTAGAACTTGGGATCCATTATCTGTCCAAAGATTAAAAGCAGGCCGTGTGCTCTCACAAAAGAGCAATGGACTGAGAGAAGTGCAGAATTTCCACTTCTGATAAACACAAAATGGAAATGCCATGAAGGAACATGGACATGGTTTTCTGCAAAGAAAATCAATTTGGGAGTTCTGACCAATGAAACATGACCAAATACCCATCATAGAGCAGAGCACAGACCTACATCCTGTAAAACTGACAACCCAGAAAAAAAAAAAAAAAAAAGAATATGGGAATTATGGCCAAGCTGCAGTCTGTAGGCTGGACAGGAAACTCGGAATTAAACAAGCCAGATGCTGGCCATGCTTGAGGAAGTATCTGATTTGACCATTTGCACACTAGCACTTGGTGGCAGGAAGTTTGAAATCTATTCTGTGCTTCTGTCCTTCTAGCCTGCTGTGATTTGCAAGCCAATGGAGACTGCCATTTGTCCAGTGCCCCCAGCCTGGCCTGGCAGATTTCTCTGTGCCTTGCCAGCCTGGCCAAGTCCATCAGGAAGCACTTTGCCAAGCTTCCTGTTCACCACCCTCCCAAGTGTGGAACTGTGGCCTGGCCTTGTATTCAGGGCCATCCCTGTGCCATTTGGCAGCTTGGAAACACATTTAAAAACACAGATCAGCATTGTGGGCAGCAGGTCTCCTCATCTACCTAACAAAGAGGAGACAGCAGGTCCCTCCAGAGGGGGGTAAGATGACATATGTAGAAAATCTTTCTTCTTCTTGGATCTTGGAAGGCTCCTGCTTTTCAAAGGAAATTCAAAATTAAGGAGACGTTATTACATATATTACAAGTGTTTTCTATGGGAAGTAGTAGGCAGGTGATTAATTGGCTACTGGTGGTTCAATCTTACAAGCTAATATGCACAGTGTGCCCTCCCCCAAAGTATTTTGACCTTCATGAAAAGTTAATCTCTTTAGCTTTGAAAGATTTACCATTCATTCCATTCCACACACAGATAAACATACACAGACACATAAACAGACAGACACTACACACACACACACACACACACACACACTTTTTCCCCTGGGATATAAAGTGTTATAAAAACCGGTTTGGTTCACTAATCCCATCGTTTAACAAATCACCATATGCGAAGTGCTTTTGGTAGAAACAACAATGACATTGTGATAATTTACTTTTGTAAGTTAATGCTTGGGGTTCATGGAGAGCTTACCCCAGCTGGGCTCTGGAAAGCAAAGACTGAGTATGGCCAATACAGAATCCCGTGGGAATGGCTGGTGTGTCCCTCAGAAAGCTGGCAGCAGATCATGGGTCCTCAGCTGCAGGATGACTCTCAGTCAGGTACTTTTAGAACTCCTTTCTAGGTCCCTTGCTTGAGTTGTGCAAAGTCACCATCACTTCCCAGACCCTGGGTCAGCCAGCAGCTGCTGGCTCTAGAAAGAGAAGAGGAAGAGTTAGCTGTGAACAAGGATTCCCAAACTTCACCACAGGGTTGAGTTTGGGGATGTTTCAGCCCCTAGGGTTTGAGAAGTATTTATTCTTCATGCAGCATGTAAGAGTGGCCACACCATAAGTGCTTCAGGAGTGGCATGCTGTAGATGCTACCACCAGGTATAAAGTGGACACTAC
This sequence comes from Arvicanthis niloticus, assembly GCF_011762505.2. NCBI lineage: Eukaryota > Metazoa > Chordata > Mammalia > Rodentia > Muridae > Arvicanthis > Arvicanthis niloticus. The sequence goes on from NC_047678.1 coordinate 18,506,272, forward strand.
TCTTGTGAACTTTCTGAAGGATACCTGAGATGGGCCAGTCAAAAGGGGCAGCTCACAAGGCCCCATACCTCCTGGAGGGTATACAGTCAGTTAACCATTGCTAGGTACTTGGATAATCTCTTATGTACTGTGCGGAAGCATCACCTGTCAATAAAAAGCTGGTGGCCGATAAACTAATAGAGTTAGAAGGTGGGGCATCCAGCAAAAAGAAAGAGTGGAACTTTAGGAGACAGTCAGGCAAGAGGTGTGTGTGGGGTGGGGAGGAATTCCCCAGCCAGATTCAGAGGTAGTCAGACATACAAAACTGGAGAGGTAACTAATCATGTGGCAGACATAGGGTAGTATAAACGGGTTAATATAAGTTATAAACAAACAAGTGATTCTGAAAATAAGCCTAGTTTATGGTCTAGGCATTTATTAATAAAATTAACCTCTGAGCCATTATTTGGGAACTGGGATGCAGATGGAAAACCCCATGGTTACAGCTAAGAGAGAGACACTTTCTTCAGTGATGGAGCTCCCATAAATTGCCAAAACTTTTGTAGGATACCCTTCCCCTACAGTCAAGTCAGCAACCCGAATTAAACTCATTGTTCCATCAAGCTAGACTTGAGTGGAATCATGAGTCTGTTGTTGATACCCAATATGGGGTGAATGGACCTTTGTGATCTACCAAGTAAACCTGGTCTAGCAGGCTACAGTGAAATAGGGGTGAGGGAGGGTAGTTCAAATGCCCAGGGGCAGAAGGTAGAGGAAAACTGAGACATGGTTTTCAGTCTTGAAACTGAATTGTCTGCATGGACAATAGGTTCATAATCCGGAAAGAAGGCGGAGTTAAAACAACAATGGCCAAGCAGAAGGAGCCTTGGAACCCCAAAATTCATCCTCATTCATTTCCAGGGGCAATTGCTCCACATAGCTACAAGCCCCAAAGTTGCAGCCCCCTTTGCTGTCACAAAGGGCAAATTCATTTGGTATCTAGAGCTCAGGCTCCAGAGTGGATATGTTTAGGATTGAATTCGTACTCTTAACACACAGTAAGCCTCACCACTTCCCCAGCTACAAAGGAGGATGCTAGTAATACCACTTCCCCGACGGGGATGTGTGCAGAGCCAAGGAGATCATTTAAGCACAGCTGGGTCTATAAGAAGCCCTCGACACACATTACTATCAATTCACTCATTTCTTCAACAAATACACTTTGCGTGTTTATTAAGTCTGAGCCAACCCCAGTGGTCTGTGCAGCACAGAAGTAAACCCCAGGGAAACTTTGCCTGTAGGAGCAGACACCCAGAGGGAGAAAGGAGTGACAAATGGCAGTTCTAACACAGGGGGAGGTGCTATGAGAGAAAGCCAGGAGCTGCTTGCTAGACTGAAAAGGAAAGTTATCACCCATGTTAATTAGGCAAAGTTTTGGTAGAGTTTGATTCCCAATTTCCCTTTAAATGGCAGCGGTGGATGGGTGTGTGTGTGGGGGGGGGGTCAGGGTAGAAACTAACTTGGGAGAGAGCAAGATGATAGACAGGAGAAAAGCTCAGAAAGAGCCAACACAGGCAACACTGTAAATGTGTTAATATGCAAGGCAATTTGGGAAGGAAGGCCTAGGCGCTCAGGGTTGCTGACACTGTAGTGGGACAGGTAGCAAGGGTTACAGCCACAGAGCTGGGCAGAGCCTGGAGCTTCACAAATAGTACCAAAAGGCCTGGCCTCTCTCTTTGGGAGTAAAGAAGGTTCCAGATGCACACAGCCAGGACCTACATTTTGGATAAGTTGCTATGGTATCCTGGGAGGTAGGAAGGTGAAATATCTAGGAATTCCTGGCAGGAGCCCATGGCAGAGGTAAGAAGGGATATAATTGGGAAACAAACTTGGCAGAAATCTCAGCTTAGTTGTGTATCAACAATGGAGGGAGAAACTCAGGCCTCTAACTTGGGATGCTGAATAAAGTAGTCCTGGTCTCTGAAGTCCTGGTCTCTTTCTCTTTGGTCAAACAAGGAGAAAGCAGGTGAGAAATGGAGTCCGAGGAACTTACATCTGGAGTGGGTTTTAAACCAGGCTAGCCTGTTGTTTTTTTAAAATAAACAAAAACAAACAACAACAAAACCAAGGAGAGAATCTTAGAGAGAAGAGAGAGGTGAACTTGATCCCAAGGCTGAAGAGGCAGGCTGAGCAGACAGCTCCCAAGCACTGAAAGCTGAAGCTGGCTCCTCTCTGGTTCACCCTCTACCATCTTGTCCAAGTTCCAGATATGGCTGCCTGCCTGCCTGCCTTCCCAGTCCTTGCAGATATTCCTGGTACCATGACAACAGCATCTTCTCTAGCCCTCTTACCTTTCATTTGCTTTCAAATGCATTTTGCTCCTCGTTGTTCCTGCAGTCTGACCTTTCTAAGATGCTACATAAACTGGGTTACTTCCATGCTTAATAAACTTCAATGGCTCCCTATTGCCTTCGGGATTCAAGTAAATCTTCTCAGTGTGGTGGTTTAATAACTTTCGACTCACATAGTCGCTACATTTTTTTTTTCAAAGAACTGAACAGAAAGGGGAAAAGAGCAATCAGCTACCTGGTATTTGGAAATGAGCAGAGGTGGCCTCAGAATTCCTCAACATCTCCTATTCCTCCATGTCCACTGTCTTGGGTGACAGCTTAGGCCCATATATTGCCAAGCACCAGAGTATCTTAGAACTCAGAAATAGGAAAGTTTCCAGACACCTGACACTGTGTGATTCCTTGTCTTGGGACGACCTTCAGGGTATGGCTCTGCTTCTTTAATTTTCTCATTATCATACCTCCTGGCATTCCTCAGAGAGGTGCTTAGGAAGTACAGGCCTCTGGTGCTGTCTTCTCTCCATTTACAAAGCCCTCCCTCATCCCTGTAGTCCTCTGATTCTGGTTTCCTTCAGTTTTGGAAATTTATGATTTATTATTCAGGCTTCGTCTTAAAATGTTCTCCATCACTTTTTGGAGTCCTTCTACAGTGTGTCTAGAAAACTGGCCATGGGTCTTCTGCATTCTCACTCTTGGGCTCTCTTTCCTCTGTCACATGTCATTTCCTTTCTTTTACTCCTCTAATCAACAAGTTCTCTAGGGCCAAGACTGGGCCTCATTCATGTTTAGATCACTGCTAATATCAGAGTAACCCAGGAGTAGATAGTGGATATACTACTCCATAAACAATATACTACTGTCCATGAAATCCTGCAACCAGTCTTAGCTCTCTGATCATGCAGACGGCAGACCCCATAACTGCTTAACTCTTGCCTCCTCCAAAGAGTTAATAAAGAGTGTGCCTCACAGTAGCACAGGTCTTGTGAGCAGGAAGATTGATTAACACATCAAGGAGGAGTCACTGTAGAAAATTTGCTTGCCATAGTGTGTGTCAGGAATAGGAGTATAAGCTAGAGCAAATGGATTTGGGGGAGTAACACTATTTAATTGTTGTATCTTGCTGTCTCCATTATTCTAAGAAGCTGTGGGTGGAAAATGAATAAAAACAGTTAAGTCATTTCCTGAAGGAAAATATCTTAGTAATTTTCACTGGAGATAGTGTCTAAACACTGAATATAAAAGGAGAAGGTAAATCAATTGTGTGGCTATTTTTTGATGGAGTGAAATGGTCTTAGAATCTCTCAGCATCTTCAGCTCTTGTAAGCCAATAGGTGATACCCTGGCCCCACACAGCCCAATAAACCAGAGAGTCCTTCCTGACATTTTAGAATTAGAAGGATCATGTAAACTATATAATCCACAGCTTCATTTCAAATACCAAAGAGTGACTATTTTAACCCATAAGTGTATGTGTGCTATATCCAATGAAGTGTAGGTCTCAGGGAACAAGAAATTGGAAAAATATTGTAAGGACAAAGGGTTAGAAATAATGGCCCCAGGGATGTGAAACATGAGGTCTACCACCAAGCTCAGAGTCTATATAAGAAGTGGATCTTTTAAATGGAAGACCTCCCCAAACCAGGTAGACTTATTAACCCCTAGAAATGGAAGTGTGTGGACAGCCAGAAGGAGAGTAGCAACTCCTGGGCAAAAAGAAACTGCACTTGCAAAAGTGTTAAGAGAACAGAACAAATGGCAACCTTTAGAAACAGCAAACGATTCCAAAAAGCTCTATGATGGATTTGAGCAGAGGATGGAGAGGATGAGGGGGAAGGGAGCAGAGGCCAAATGTGTTGAGTAGCAGTGAAGCTGAGGAGTTTAGATCTTTTCCTGCGGTCCATGGGGAGAAATCGAAGAAAAGCGATATGGTTAGAAAATGCATCCATCATCAGCTGCAGGATGGAAGGCAGGACCTGGAAGCCAGTGGAAAGCTACAGCCAGGCAAGAGGTGGGCTGTAGAGGGGACAAAGAGATGGGAAACCAAATGACACAGAAAGACTTGAGAGTGGCTGAATGCCAATCCCTCCCCTGCTGCAGCAGGCAAAGAGACACCTTGTTGGTAGTGTTATTCTTATATCCCTGGGGTCAGAGAAGATGACAGTTCTTTGTTCATTCTAGCTTGGTGCCTCCTTGCTTGGTGGCCAAAGCTATCTTATGCCTAGGACCCATAAAAAACAAATGAAACTCAGGGAGTGCAATGCAGGGGGAGGAAGACAGGCAGAAATCTGTTGACTGTCATGCTACCCACAGACCTACCCTCTACTGCACAGCACAGGTGGGTCATAGACACCCACTGGCTCCCATGTCACACAACACAGATAGAGGATGTCATCTAGGAGCCCACAAGCCACATGGCCTGCCTATAGTGAGAGCTATCACAGTGTGCAAGTGTGTGATGGTCAGATGGGAAAGAAAGAGAAATGAAGCAGCTTCATCATCATGAAGAAATATGGAACTGGAGACTTGAGGATAGAGAAAAGTAGCCTGTGATGAGTGGCCAGCCCTACCATGTGAGGTCATGATGAAGTCCCAGCCCTAGCTGCTGCTGAGGGCCATATCTGAGTCAATGACTTGTGTGGCAGCAGGGGTCGGTATCAATGTCTGTGGGTCAAATTACAACTACAGAATATAGAGATGTCCCTGGTCAGGGCAGTTGCTGCAAACATATGGATGATCAAGGGATGTGCATACTGGTCCTACCTCTCCCTGAATGCATTACTCTAGAGAGTTGACCCCATCTCTCACCTGTAGCAGCACTCTGGAGAGCAGCCTCTGCACCTCCCCTGGGAAACGATGTGGAGCTGGTTTTGGTGGCAAAGGTATGAGTAAACCAGTCCCAAGAGTGTGAGAGCGGCAGAGCGGGGTCAGCCTCTCACAGGTTGCAGCACTTGGAAGAGTGAGGCCAGAACCTTGATTGGTTCTAGAGATGTAGGTATAAATGAACAGGCCCCAAGGGTATGAGAGCAGGAGGGCTGACTCTGCCTCTTGCTGATGGCAGCATTGGGTGGTCTAGCAGGAGTAGTGCTGGATGGGTGGGGATGGGGAGATGAGCTGGACTGGGGTGCATGATGTAAAACTCATAATCAATAAAATGCTTTTTTAAATAAAGAAAGAAATGGTGAACGATGACCTGGAAACACTTGGGTATGAATTGGTCTGAGTAGTTAAGGACATATAGGAGACACAAGGTGATTTACTGTTCTTGTTTGGGTGACTATGTACTGGGTGACCCCATTCACTAAGTGGGAGACACCCAAGTCCTGTGTGAGACAAGGACAGGGGGAGAACCGTCATTTAATGAGCACTTACTGTGCTCTAGGCATTAACAGCCTTGCTTTCACGTTTACCTCCTCACTCAACCACTACTTCAACAATATCTATTAGAAATATTATACTCAATCTACAAATAAGATAATTGCCCAAATATATGTATGTTTAAGTGGCTGAGCCTAACTCAGACATGAAGCTGGATAGAAATCAACAAGCTCAAATTGAGTTTGGCATGCTAATTAGACATAGAAATTGGATAGTAGCCAAAATCTAGACTTTGGGAGAGAAACTCACCCCCACTATCCCAGAGGTCAAGGGAAGAAACGGTTTCAAGAAAAAGAGAGCGGGCGATGGCAACGCAAATTCAGCTAAGGGATTACGGCAAGTACTGAGATAGGCGCTAGGATTTGGGAGTGTGGATGTTACTGACCTCAATCATAGTGACTCAGTAAAGTGAACACAGAGATTATATGGGGTGAGCACTAAAAATGGGAGGTGAAGGCAGTGAACATAAGCTTTTTCCCAAAAGCCATACTCTTAAGAAGAGTGAAGAAACAGGGCTGAGAAGAGAAACATGTCAAGGACAAGACCAACTATTTAAGGTCTAGACTCAACACAAAGAGAACGTTGATGTTAAAAGAAAGTGAGACTGGTTCTTAGGTAGGGTGGTTGGACCCTGGGAGACACAAGCATAAGTGTACAAGCCAGCAGAGGCAGAACATTTGGGCCCAAATGCAGACAATCTGGCAGGGGTACTGGGGGGAAACTGAGGCAAGTTTCTCAATGAAAAGAGCTAAATTACAGATTTAGAGCAAAGAGATTCTGGGATGCTGAGGAAAGCCAAAAGATGAGAAATCATTTTCCAGGTCTGGAACTCACTTGAGATCTGTGGTGATAAAGTTAAAATACGAACTCGTGTTGTTCTCCAACCTTGGTTAGCCCCTTAGATACAGGAATGCAATGATGGACAGGTAGCTTTAGCCAACAGGAAATAACGAGATTATCCAGGGAAGCACCATGAAAGAGAAGGAAAACAAGGGTAAATACAAGAGAGGAACACAGCGATGGACAAAAACCAGATTGTTTACAATGAGTAGGGATAGTGGAGGTGTGATAGGCAGAAGTGGTAGCCTTAGAGCTGGAAAGCCCATGAATCCAAGATGGCTATCCTAAAGGTAGCAAAAGAAGCAATTTGAAAAGATAGAATTGTCCAGTCCAGAGATTGTTGCTCTAAAAATTAAGTCTCTGGGGTTGCAGGGATTGCCTGATGGCAAAGTTGCAGTCATTCCTATAGGCGGTGATGACTAAGGTGAATTGGGGAAGGTGTCAGTGTAGAGGAGAGGTCAGTCATGAAGGGAGATGAGTCATAGTCATAAATGCTGATGTTAGTAAATAAATGATGGCAAATGCAGTGGTCCAAGGACTCAAATATTTGATGACTAATAGATGAAAAAGAATGACCACTGGTCAGCATGTAACCTCAACAGACAGGGTCAAGGACGTGTTATCCCCCAAATTGCAGTTGGACAAACTGGGATAGAGGCTAACTAGGAAGAAGAAAGGATCATCAAAAAAAATAGCAGCATGACATGAGGAAGGTGCCTACCTCAAGGGTAGTCTCTGGGGAGGAAAGGCAGCATTCACGTGACAGGGTTGCTGGGGCATCCTCCAAGGCAAGAGGTTGGAGGAGTAATTCGGCTGCATTTCAGAGGGCTCAGGAGAGCTAAGCAGGGGCTTGGTCAGTGGACAGCTGTATAGAGCTGTGTGGATGGACATTTTGACCAAGCTCACAGGTCTGGTGAAACCCTCAGATATCCATGGGGGTTTCCTGAGTTTAGTAGACCTGAAGGGCATCCAGGACATTAATGTCTAGAGCAAAGAAGGAGCTCTAGGATAGAAGACAGGGTCAAGCCAGAGAGGAAGACCTGAAGCCAGGCAGCCTCCACAAGGCTATTACAGCTGTTGGAACATGTGAGCCCATCCAATGGTAGGCACCGCGTAAGAAGGGAAAAGTGTGTCATGCAGAAGCCCAGCCCAGTCACATCAACACTAAGAGGTGGGAGACAAGAGAAGAGCTAACCAGAAAGGAAAAGTATCCACAGGAGATGAAAGTCAAAAGCGCAGGACTGTGCTGAGGACGAGCTCCTTGGCAAAGGCTGCAGAGAGGTCGCTTAAGGTAAGCCCTGAAATTTTTCCATTAGATTTAGCATAGTGAGCCACTGGTGCTCTTGCTACTGCAGATGCGTGCAGGAGGCCAGACTGTTATAGGGTAGAGAGGGAGGGAGAGGTGGGGAGAGAGACAATTTCACGTATCCTCCTACTAGAGAACTCTGAGAAGCTTGTATGACCACTCCAGACCTCTGTTATCCAAGCCAGAAATAGGAATATTAATACAAGTTCATTGGATTCTTGTGTTTAAGTAAAATTGAGTAAATAGAAGGCCTGCCAAAAATAATCATGCTAAACATGGCATAGGCGATTGCTACTGCTTGCCTATGAAGAACTTGAAAAATAAGATTATGATAGGAATGGGCTGTAGACTTGGTCAGTTGATTTGTGTGTGTGCACATGGGTTTAACAGAATAGATTTACTGGAATGGCTGCAGCCTTAGAGATTGAAAATATAGCTGTAAGAAGTGAAGACTACTGTCCCTTGTTGAAATGAGCCTTTGACCCTGGATGTATCCACTCATATTATAAGGAATAGAGCTGACTTGAAAAAAATCCTCAAATGCATTTGGAAAAAGTCACAAGGGTTCCCAGAAAGTGTGGCTGTTCAAAAACCTCAAGCACTGCCATCCACGGCTTCAATAGGCCTTATCGCTCCAGCTGTAATATGCTTTCTGGGAGGAAATGCTGTTGATTATACAGCCAGGCTATGATTTTCTGATTTGTGCAACAATATCTCGCTGGAAGGAAGATAGATTGTCATGCATTGAATTCCTAATCCAGTGCCTAATTCTGTCTCAGGTACAGTAAATCTTGATGTGTTACCTGAAGGGAAAGCTTCGATTTCTGGAAAATGAATATTATAGAGTTTTCTATGACCCAAAGAGACTTGTGCAGCAGGCACGGGCTGTGCTCTGTGGATTTTTGCCAACTGCATTAAGATGCTATGGCTGGAAAATAGCACACGTGCAACCCGATTGACCACCACCTGTGCCCAGGGGCTTCTCAGCTTCAGCAAACTCAAAGCCCGGCAGTCAGAATTAGCAGCTAGTCCTCAAAGATAAAGAGCAGAAAGGTTAACTATGAACGTCAGTGTCTTGGGTATTTTCAGGCTCACTAGCCTGGGAAGAGAAGAAGGGGCAAGTAAGGAGAAGCTGCAGAAGGGTCAGCAGGAAAAAGATTTTATAAAAATCCTTCAACCTTGACTCACTTTACCACCCACTAGAAGCTCTCTCTGCTTTTGCTGAGCTCAGTGGACAAGAGGAATAGGACACAAAGGAGTCAGAGGAAAGTGTCCTCTGTTCTTTTGTCCTGGCTCCTGGGGGTTCTGTGTTCTGTCCCTCCCTGGTACTTAACAACTAAACTGTGTTTGTAAATGGCTCTAGACCAGTGAATTTCAACCTTCCTAAGGCTGAGACCCTTTAATGGCACTCTGCATGTTGTGGTGACCCCAGCCATAAAATTATTTCATTTATACTTCATATCTGTGGTCTTGCTACTGTTATGAATTTTAATGTAAATATTTAATATGCAGAATTTTGGATATGAGACCACAAAGGGGTGACAACCTACAAGTTGAGAACCACTGCTCTAGAATCTCCCCACAAGAACAGGATGATGGCTTCAGTATGGATCTGTGGTTCTCTATCTATTTCCAGAGACTTGAGGAAAAGCCAGTTGTTTCTGTCAATAGTTACAGAAAGGGTAAGAAAAATAAGTGAAGGTTTAGTCACTGGTGTGCACCTGCCAATGATAAGGACCCAGAAAGATGCTTTGGAACCTAGTGATGGGATGGTATTGAGATTGAATTCAACTCAGTTCCCATAGTTCACTGTGCTCCACATCCTAGCCTTTGCTCACTCCTCCAAGAAGTCCCTGGGGACAACAAAGTTGAATTAGTATAAAGAGATACAAGATGCTAAATTACTTCCCTACTAAAGGTGACATGTTGAGAGGTTTTTGGGTTTTTTTTTGGCATTAGTTGAAGTCTGAGTAAGTGGTGAGCTTTGACTAACAGGATGGAGAATGACCTAACATGCACTGAAGCAGGTCAAACATAGAATGGTAGGGAACCAAGGTCCATATTATGAAGAATCCTAAGTGCCAGACTCATGACTTTGGATGTGTTATAGTATGCAATGGAAACCACTGTTAGCCCTGGAGCAGAAGAGGATTGACAAGAAAAAAAAAACTGTTACAAGACATGATTACATCTGTTTGTGGTAAAAATGATAATGTTCTTTAATGTCTATTCTTTGAATAGTGAGCATTGTTATGGCTAATCATTGTTTCTTAGAGAATGTTATTAATATGTGTGCATCTACTTCATAGATAATATAAACAAGGTCGTCTGGGTATATTTTCCATTGCAAATAGCCCATTTAGCTGAGAAATCGTAATTGAGTCCCTGCTGAATCTATCACAATGCCGTGGGTTCTGTGAGGCTGCCGCACACAGCATCTGATTTCTGCCTCAAGCTGAAAACTTTTGGATGCTGAAGGATGAGGTCAGTATAATTCAGTATCGCAGGCATCCGATTTACTCAAGACTCTTACAGTCTGAAGTAGCAGAAACCAATTCAAGTTACCTAAGATGAGCTATGAAAGTAAGCCTCAGAAGCTTACTAATGTTATGGTCCTGACTCAAGGGGACACTAGAATGATGGAGGACAGATGCTCTCTCTAAGGGTGAAACTTGGTGATGCCATAGCTTGCTTGCCTCTGCAGGCCATTGTTTTCTACTACATGTATCACCTGTACTCTTCAATGTTTTGGGTCTAGCTACACCTCAAAAGACCCCTTGAAATCAATATCCCCCAGCCCAAAGCAGAGTTCCCAAGACAGAAATTGGACAGCTACCTATCTTTACCCAGTCACTGTGGGAAGGGCAGTGGAGATGGCTCATTTGGGATAAACAGAGCTGAGCTCTGCTAGTGTCTATGGTGGGGTAGTCACTCCAAACAGGAAGCATGTGTGAACACACCCCAACTAATTCACCATCTTTGCCAACATGGCCTCAGAAGCTTCAAGGAACCCTATACAATGTAAGGATCAAAAGTCAAAGTTGATGAATTCCTGGAAGCCTTCCTGAAGAAGCAGGTTTTAGGAGGTGTCATCCAGGGTAACAGAGTTAAGAACCTGAACCACATGGGGGGCCTCTTAAAAGAAAACTTCTTGTGGTGAAGACAGAGGAGAGAGGATTCAAACACTACATTTAACTTTTCAGCTTTCCCTCTCATGAAAGACTCAACAGTTCACACAGGAGCTGGTAATTTCTGCAATGAGATAAAACTCTAAAAGATTAAAACAAGAAAGTGACCTCATCGGGTATCAGCTTAGATTCCAGACTCTGTATCCATCTCTAAGGACATGGAGTAGGTGTTAGACATCTGAAGGAGTCAGGAAGACAAAACCCTAAAGCCATAGTAGCTTTTTCAGAGATAGCCACTTCTGGCCTAACCAGCTGGGAAGATGGTCAGAATGGCAGAGACTTCCAGACTGAGAATTCCAACCCTGATCTCCATGGGAATAGGTCTTAAGGCAACAAGCCCCTCCCCAGTAGCAGACAGGAAGCTGGGACATTATCTGCATCACCTCTAGCTTCTCACTCCAGAAGGGTGATGCATTCACAGACATGAAGACACCTTGGGGGTCGCTGGGTACAGGAACCTACAGGAGATTGTAGATAGCCTTCAAGCCAAAGATGAGGTTCTGGACTTTATTCTCATGGCTGCCTTGGAGTTGGGACTTCTGGACTCCCAGTGTTGAGTACTCTTTCAGGATGACTAAAGGAGCAAGCTAGGATGTGGAAGGTTCTAAGAAGTAGAAGATAATTTAAATTTCAATAGAATTCCCTGACAACTGTAAGATGATGCATAGGAAGTGTCAGCAACAGGAAGAATAATAGGAGGCTGTAAGAGTGAACCAGGTGAGAGACAATAGTGGCTGGACCAGAACAGCAAAGGGGAGATGAAGCTAAAATGATGTGGTGAGCTGTGGCTAGCCAGATGTGTTGAGGGAAGTATTTTTTATTTTTTATTTTTTTTAACAGAGTATATTTTGATTGGATATTTTATTTACACTTTAGATGTTATTCCCTTACCCCATTTCCTCCCACCCCCCACCCAGGAACCCCCTATTCCATCCCCCTCCTCCTGCTTCTATGAGGATGTGCCCCAACCCACCCACCCACCCCCACTCCCACCTCCCCACCCTTGAATTCCTCTACACACAGTGTCCAGCCTTCATGGGACCAAGGATCTCCTCTCCTGACAAGACCATTCTCCCCTACATATACAGCTGGAGTCCTGGCTCTCCCTATGTGCTCCCAGGCTGGTGGTTTAGACCCTGGGAGCTCTGGTTGGTTGGTATTGTTGCTTTCCTCATAGGGACACAAACCCTTTCAGCTCCTTCAGCTCCTTCTCTCTAACTTCTCCATTGGGAACTGCTCCCTTGATCAGTTCGATGGTTAGCTGTGAGCATCTGCCTCTGAATATGTCAGACTCTGGCAGACCTCTAAGGAGACAGCTATATCAGGCTCCTATCAGCATGCACTTCCTGACATCCACATCAGCATCTACTTTTGGTGACTACACCTGGGATGGATACCCAGGTGGAATGGTCTCCAGATGGCCCCTCCTTCAGTTTCTGTCCCACACTTTGTCTCCACATTTGCTCCCTTGAGTATTTTGTTACTCCTTCTAAGAAGGACGGAAGCACCCACACTTAGTCTTACTTCTTCATGAGCTTCATGTGGTCTGTGAGTTGAATCTTGGGTATTTCGAGCTTCTGGGCTAATATCCACTTATCAGTGAGTGAATACCATGTGTGTTCTTTTGTGATTGGGTTACCTCACTCAGGATGGTCCATTTACCTAAGAATTTCTCAAATTCATTGTTTTTAATAGCTGAGTAATACTCCATTGTGTAAATGTACCACATTTTTTATATCCATTCGTCTGTTGAAGGACATTTGGGTTGTTTCCAGCTTCTGGCTATTATGAATAAGGCTGCTATGAACATAGTGGAGCACATGTCCTTGTTATATGTTGGAACATCTTCTGGGTATATGCCCAGGAGTGGTATAACTGGGTTCTCGGGTAATGCTATGTCCAATTATTTTTTTAAAAAAAGGACCAACAGACTTCATGCTACTACCACGATCTCTCTGCCCACCAACTGTGCTGCCCCACCATGGTTCTGTTGCCTTTGTCTCTAGCTAGCCCCTGTAGTGGTCGCATGTGGATCTGTGCTGCAGTAGGCTTGTCTGCCCGCCTTCTCCACTGCCTCCATGGCTCTTCCCATGCAGCAAGTGATCACAGCCTTCCCAGTTCTGGGTCACTGCTTCAGTGCTGCCCATACCCTCTTAGCCATAACCCCCTTGGTTGGTGGGCCCACATTCCAGTAACTCAATAAAACAAAACTCTTGAAACTTATAATTAACCAGTCAGATTTATATATCAACAATTCTCAAATCACAAGATGCCCACACAATAATCTCAAGGCCAGTTGATAATGATACAAGCTGCCCACCTAGAATAGACAAGTTATCCCAATTATTCTAACCTTATACGATATTCACAACTACCTGTAATTATTTAAAACCATGCTGATTCTGAATCATCCTGTCCTTCCGTCTCCATCTTGGCTCCTTCTCCTCTCCTCTCCTCTCCTCTCCTCTCCTCTCCTCTCCTCTCCTCTCCTCTCCTCTCCTCTCCTCTCCTCTCCTCTCCTCTAATCTCCTCTCCTCTCCTCTAATTTCCTCTTCTCTCCTCTCCCCTCCTCTCCTCTCCTCTCCTCTTCTCTCTCTCTCTCTCTCTCTCTCTCTCTCTCTCTCTCTCTCTCTCTCTCTCTCTCCCCTTCTCTCTCTTTCTCCCTCTCCCTCTCCCTCTCTCTCCCTCTCTCTCCCTCTCTCTCTGCAACTCTTAGCTGTGCCTCTCCTTTCCCTGTCCAATCACAGGCTCCTTGCTGCACTAACATTTAAACAGATTGGACAGGGAAATTCCTGCCACACAGATAAAGTGATGTGCTATGGAAGAAGGGAGGAGGCAAAGTGGCCTTTACAACGCATGGAATGTGTAGTGGTTAAATAACAATATAAATAAATAACAATACACCTCATAGGCTCATATATTTGAATATGTGATACCCAGTTGGTGAAACTGTTTGGAAAGGAGGGGGAGGTATGGCCTCATTGGAGGAAATGAACCACTGGCAGTAGGTTTCAAGGTTTCCAAAGCCTACACCATTCTGTTAGCTTTCTCTGCCTTGTGCTTATGGATGAGATCTAAATTCTAAGCTGCTGCTCCACTGCCATATGTGCCTGCGTGCTGCCATGATCCTCCCACAATGGACATGGACTCACCCTCTGAAACTGTCAACTCCCAATTAAATCTTTCTCCTATCGCCTTGGCCATGGTGTCTTATCACCACACCAGAAAAGTAACTAAGCCAGAATATAAGACGTGGGTGAAGCCTGATCTGGAAATGATACTTACCAGTTTAAGGCTGGTTCTGTAATTTGTGATGTCTTTGAACTTCCTAGGTTTAATTGTGTCTGAGCAATTACACTGGAGTGTAGCCATGTGCTCTGGGTTACCCAGGCATCAAAGTCAATAAGCCCATCAAATGACCTTAAGTAAAATGGGATGCATTGTGGAGCAACCCATTAACCCCCAAAGTAGAATTAAAGGGAGAGTCCTCAGGAAGAATTACCTTCTATCACAACTTTTCTGCTTCAGGTCTTTGGTGGTCTTCCACAGTTCTATAGGAACTGAATCAGCCGTCTTAAGTACACACTCACTCTAAGTTCTCTCTCTGTGTGTGTGTGTGTCTGTCTGTCTGTCTGTCTATCTCTGTCTCTCTGTGTCTATCTAGCTCCTCTCTCAAACAACCTTAGCTTTGTGTGCATGTACATATGTATGTAGTGCATATATATATATATATATAGTGCATATATATAGTGCATATATATATGTAGGTATATATAGTCACATGCACATGGATGGACATGCGAGTGAGTCATCATGGTCATTATTACCATTATTACTTGTCTTTTTTTTGAAGTAGGTTCTCTCCATGACTTGGCACTCACCCAGTATCTTAGGCTGGTGATCCAGTCACCCCCAGCAATATCCCACATCCCAGTACTCATACTACGTCTGCACATCACACCTTTGGTCCTTGTTCTGGCCTTGAACTCACGTCTTTCTGTATCTGCAGCAAACTCGTTGCTGATTGAGCTCTCCTCCCAGCACCAAAACGTCTCCTTTTACATTGTTTTAATCTTACTTTGCTTTTGTGTCTAAGTGACAAAACATAGCTGCCCTATTTGACCTTCAATTTTCTAGTATTTTCCAGTTCAGTGGCCTCACCAATATTGACCAGTAATGCTGAACCATAATTCTAAATTCCTTAAGAGAGAGGATCAGATTGGCTCAGGATGGGTAAGCTACTCATTAATGGCTCAGTTCTACGGTAGCTAGGGATGCACAAACCAAGGACAAAGAAAATGCCAGAAAGTTTAAATGTGATTGTAGATGGGTGGTGGTTCGGGCCTATAATTCTAGCACTAGATGTGGGCAGGGGGTGCTAAGACAGGATCATTGCAGTGAGTTTGAGGCTACCCTGGTCTCCTCAGTGATTTAGAAGCCAGTCTAGACACAAAGTGAGACACAGTCAGAAAACAAACAAATGAACAAAAATCCTCAGTGATTATAGTTCATCGTATGATCCTGAGAGCAAGAAGAGCACTTTGAAAAAAGAAAATAAAATACTCAATACTTGGACAATGTCATAGACATCTATAAATGTAAGCAGTGTCAAGCCATAGAATAAGAAAGCCCGGCAAAGCTAACGAATTCAAGAGCAACCTCAAAAAATCATCTCCTTACATTGGTAACAATCAACTAGACATTTTAAAAGATACAATTTACATTGGTCAAAATTTTATAAAATATGTAGGAATTTTTAAGCTCCCATAGAGATGATCTTAAAGTTCTAATATGTATAAGTACAGGTATAAATAATACTCTGAATAAGAGATTTGTGCCACAGTCCCAGGTAGCACAACTAAGGACCACATTAACACAGCACCTGTCATGTGTTTCTTGGTCATTTATACTCCATCCTTTGAGAACAGGCTGCACATTTCATTAACCTGTTCATTGACTAGACTGTTTGATTTCTTAATATTTTACTTTTCTTGCATTCTTTAAATATTCTAGATATTAATCTTCTGACAGATGTGTAATTAAGAAAGATTTTCCTCTCATTCTGTAGGCTGTCTCTTCCTCAATTAGACATGGAAGTAGAAACAAAGTTGTCTAAGGGAACAGGAGAGATGAACAAGAGGTTGGGGTGAAACATGGTTCATAAAATATAGTCCAAGTCAGTCTTATTCTTGTCTAAAAACATCTTTGTGAGATCCAGGACCATGTGTAATAAATGCATGTCAATTATATGTAAACATACCAACTACCTCCAAATTAGTCTATAAATTCAGCACAATTCCAAGCAATTGTCTATACAGAGCTTAAAGGAGGTTGATAAATATGTCATACAGTTACATGGAAACAGGAGAACAGAAAGAATTATTTGTATGTCTTAGGGTTTTACTGCTGTGAAGAGACACCATGACCAAGGCTCTCATAAGGACAACAATTTAATTGGGGCTGGCTTACAGGTTCAGAGGTTCAGTCTATTATCATCAAGGCAAGAACATGACAGCATCCAGGCAGGCATGGTACAGGAGGAGCTGAGATTTCTACATCTTCATCTGAAGGCTCCTAGCAGAATACTGGCTTCCAGGCAGTTAGAATGAGGGTCTTAAAGTTCATATCCACAGTGACACACCTACTCCAACAAGGCCACATCTACTTCAACAGGGCCATACCTTCTAAAAGTGCCACTCCCAGAGCCGAGCATATGCAAATCATCACACTGTGAGATGCTCAAACTTCCACATGCAGCACGTGGCATCAGCTCAGAAATGGTCCTTCGTTCCTCAATTGGACCTGCACACACAATACAACCAAATCCAAATTGTCAGACTTTTTTTTAATATGGAAATTGAAACGGTGATTCTAAACTATAAGTGGAAATGTGAAGAATCTGGAAAAGCAAAAGCAGTGTGGAAAAATAAGAACATGAAAGTGCACTTACACTATTAAAATCTACAATGACAGTAAAGTAATTGGGATGCTAAGTTTTTAGAATATAGATTAATTGGATAGGAAATACAAATTATGTCCATTTTATATTGATACTTTACCAAGATCTCACACTAATTCCATAAGAAAGGATATATTTTTAAAAGAATATTGAAATTTCTGCAGAGGGGAAATTAGCATCAAAATTGACCTCAAATTTATATACCAAAACCCATTGAGGCTATACACTTAAATGTAGAAGCTAGTATCATAAACTTCCTTAGTTGAAACAAAATACAGATTTGCGGTCATGAGTAGGGTCCTAGTTAGTTTAAGCTGTCAGCTTGACACAGCCTCCACAGGGGTTCTCAACCTTCCTAATGCTGTGACCCTTGAATACATGTTGTGGTGACCCCCAACCATAAAATTATCTCATTATTTATTCATAACTCTAATATGCTACTGTTATGAATCATAATGAAAATATCTTATATACAGAATATCTGATATTCAATGCCAGGAGTTGAGAACCATTGGCCTAGAGTAATCTGAGAGAGTCTCAGTTGAGGGATTTCCCAGATCAGATTGGTCTTCGGCCATGTCTATGGGGAATTGCTATGGGGAATGATGGATGTGGAAGGGATCAACCCACTGATACTGCACCATCCCTGGGCAGGAGGACCCCTTCTCCACAAGAAAGCTAGCTGAGCATAAGCCAGTGAGAGAAGCAGATCAGGGCCTTGTTTCTTCTTGATTTCTATATTTGAGTTTCTGCTCTGACTTCTTAATGATGGATTGTCACCTGGTAGTTTAAGGCAAATAAATTCTTTCCTCCTCATGTTGCTTTCAGTTAGAATGTTTGATCACAGCAACAGAAGCCAAGTCAGAACAGGTGGGTGAGTCTCTTAATCAAAACACAAAAGCAATTAACTATAATTTTCATTTTGAAAAATTTGGTAAATTGCGCACCCAAAAATTAAATTTTTTTTTCTACTAACCAAAAAGAAATGAAAAGGAAAGACAGATTGGAAAAACACTCACTATTTCTCTGGCAAAAGCTTCATTCCCTACACACTGAAAGGGAAGAGAATACTTAATACTCCTGTAAGTCAACCATGGAAGAATAATCTAAGAAAAAATCAATTAAATATCTAAAAAAAATCACTCCAAAAAAGACTAGCTGGTAAGGTACTCAATATCATTAGTCACTGGGGAAATGTACATTAAAAGCACAACAAGGTGCATTACACAGTCACTAGAGTGGCTTCTATCTGAAACACTAAAGGTCCTCAGTGTCAGAGAGGCCCGGGCAGCTAGGACTTCAAGATATCAAGGTAAAGGGTAACCACTGCAATGATTTTGAAATGTGTTTGTCATTTTTATGAAGTTAAATGTGAACGCACCTTAGGAAGCAGAGATCTTTTTCTCAGCCCTCTTACAAACATAAATAAAAACCATGTAGACAGAAGACTTTTATTACCGTAGAGATAATGACCTTTCATATAACATGAAAAATTGTGAGTAGTCCAAATGTCCATCAGTAAGAAAATGACAAATATTTACTTTGCAATAAGATGGATCGAATATTAATATCTGAAACAACAGGGATTGATCTTAAACTTAGAAAATAGCAACTAGGTAGCTCTATTTATATGAAGTTCTCAACTAGGTAAAACCAATCTATGGACGTTGTAAACAGAAAATGACTACATTGGGGATGGAGAGGACATAAAGCCACAAGAAAAAAATAAAAGGAGTTTGATAAAAGTGTTTTAGACTTTAAGGTTGTCTCAGATAATTATAGGTTTTTATACTTTAGCATAAATCATCGAGGTATACCTTGAAATATAAACACGAAGAGATGATAAATATTCGGCTGAATGAACTTGAAACTATAACTTTTGATGTATGCAAGTTATACCTCAATGACTTCTATGGAAGAAATAAAAAATCTATAGTTAAATTAAAGCAACCCAGAGAAGAAAAATAAACTGGATAAACCCACTTTATCAGATAATAAAATATACTATAAAGCCAAAGTAATAAAAAACACTCAGGTATAGGTCTACAAACAAAATACAGATCAATAACACGCAATGAAGAGCCAAGGTAGACCTATTGTCATAGTTCTTATGTGATAAGAGCAGCACAAATCAAAGATAATATTGTTTAATAACAGTATTGGAGAAGCTAGAACACAAGAAAAGAAAAGCTGGGTCCTTACCTAATATATTACTGTATTCCAAATGGATGCAAGATCTAAAGGCATTAAATAACCATCTGCAATGGTCAGAATTAAATGCAGAAGAATGTACTGCAGCACAGTGATAGAAAACCACCTTCTTAAACAGTACTTCAACAGCACCAACCACCATAGGTACACTCGACTACATCGAAATTCAATGAGACATATGGAGGAAGCATTCATAGGTGACAGAATGAAGAGATGCATTTATGACATTTAATATCAACAGAGAACACATTATTTAGGGGTTACACGAAAGTCCACTAAGTCAAGAGACAATAACCCAAATTAAAATCTTCAAAGGCTGTGGCTTAACAGTTTAGAAAGAGAAATTCAAAGTGAATATGAAGAGACATTCAGCCACTTTAGTAATCAAAAAATACTAATTAAATAACAATTTGATTAGAGTTTATTGGGCTGATAAAACTGGAAAACTATATAATGCCAAGAGTTGGAGGGAAAGTTAGAGGCATTGCAATTTCCTTGCGCTACTGTGCAGCCAGGCTGGAAACCAGTCTGGTGTTGGTCCATCAAATTAAGTACGAAGACATTGAGTATAAACCCCAAGGGGCACAAGTATGAAGCTGTGGAGGTGTTTCAGGTATCAAGGGTGGAAGAGTGTCTTTGTAAACTGTGATGGTTGCTCACAGTATATCATGTGTATGGCTCAAATATCCACCAGTCAGCAATTAGAAGCACAGATATCTGACAGGGTCGATCTGGAAGACAGAGCACAGGAAGCTAAGGAGGGGAACTTGGGAAGCAACACTATTTGGGTAAATTTAAAATACAGGTGGTAGACAACAACCTGCCATTTGTAAATATTTGGAAGAGGGTACAAGATGGAGGGACAAGGGACGGGGAGTGATGAGTAGAGAAAAGGTAGGAAATAAAATAAGACAGGGACCCTGAGGGGGGAGGGATCCTGGGGCGGAGGGACCTTGGAGGGGTGCTGGATGGCCCCAAGGCACATGCTGATTAGAACAGATAGGCTTTTTTTTTTTTCCAGCTAGGCATGAAAACTAGTTGTTGAAATTTCCTCTTGGGAAACAGTATGGATGGGTGTGAGTGAGGGGTCCTGAGGAGAGAGGATGGGCTGGAAAGTCAATAGATTGCTACATTGGGTGGTGCCAGGGAAGTAACTTCATCCTCAATGTTATCTTAAAATGTTTGAAGCTCAAAGGAGCGTCACCCAAGCTCACAGTGTGATCACCCAAGGTCACAGCGTGCAAGAGAAAGTACCAGAATTCAGGCTCAGTATCAAAAGGAGTCATCCCTTTGCTGTCTCCACCTGAGGCCAAGCCAATCTTCTCAGCTGGGGGGCTGCCATGGCTTCCCCACTGGACCTCCTAGTCCACCTTAATCTTACCCTACCAACTATTCACAGTCCCTGGAGTGACTGCTTAAGGGTGCACATCTAAACCTGACACTACACTGCTCAAAACCTGGTCTGTCCTAGTCTGTCCTAAGCTAGTCTGGTCCTATTCCATTCAGAACAGAATCCAAAATGCTCACGTGTCCTGCAAGCCCTGGAATTCAACTCTCATCTCCGTTCATGTTCCATCTGGCTCTATCAGCTGAGCCATGCCAAACACTTTCCTCTCCATTAAACAGCTCCAGCATACTCCAGCCCTGGGGCCTTCCCATTGCCCCCGCTCCCTTTTTGCATCTCCCTGCATCACTTCTCCTAGTCCAAGTACAAGCATGCAGAGAACAGCTCTCCTCAGAACAGCCTCTGATGACCACCATATTTAAAGTACCCCATCTTCTGCTATAGGCAGTTTTCACTGCTCTACCTTGTTTTGGTTTTGCTGTTTAAGTCTACCTTATATTTTGTTTGTTTCTTGGGTTTTGTCTCCTATGTCAGGGTGGAGGCAGACACCGTTCTGACCTGCACACTGCACAAAGCCTCATTCAGTAGATACAGATGAGTATTTCGGTTTCTGAACCCTAATCTATGTCCCTCCCCATGACACCATTCTTGGCTCCCAAATTCAGGGAAGATTGCACAGGGCCAATGGGTCCTTCAGTGAACGTCACCTTAACTGAAAAACAAGCAGGTCTGTGAACCAGAAACAAACCAGTTACCTTGAACCAGGTTGTAGTAAGAAACGGAACCGAGGCTCTGAGCTCTCAACATAAGGACCTCTGAGTTTTCTGTCTTGCAAAAGATTTAAACCAACTGGCTGATCTGGACCCTGTCCCAGACCAGCCATTTTCTCTGAGCCCCAGGGATGAAAGAGGCTTCACAGAGGGCTGTCCAAATCCGTTTCCCAAGTCTACTGGGCAACACAATGAGAATGCTTCCTTGCTGTGAGCATAAATTTCTGTGCTGCAATTTTGTCCCATCTCCTCCCAGTAATGTACTAGATAATCAAGAAATAAATAAAGGAATAAAGTGCTATGGAAATATCACACATTTAGCCAAATCAAACAGGAGATTTTTATCCTGGATAGTAATGGCCTCTCTCTCTCTCTCTTGTTAATCCCAGGTGAATTTCTGAATCTGGCTCTTGGGGCTGAGTTTGGCAATCAGCCTCCATAAAAATGCCACTTTGCTTAGTCTCTCCTAAAAGAGCTATTGAAGAGGGTCATTGGGAGAGCTTCCTCAGTGGGGAGGAGAACAAATCATTCCCCAAACAACACAATGTCCTTCTTCTTCTAAAAGGTACATCTCTACCCATTTCCACCCCCATGAAATGTTACATTGGGAGACTCTAGAAACTCTAGCTGGGCCATAAAACCACTTGGGCCTCCAAAAGGAGGCTGGGCAGTTCTTAGCCTATGGCTACTGAAGTGCTGTGTGCACAAGTATGGTTTTTCCCTACTTGGAGCGATGCTTCAGCTCATCAGGATCTGCACAAGTATGGTGTCACCAGCTACAGCTGGGGCCTACAAATCATTCACGTATCAGGGCAGTGGGCACGTGTTCTGCTGGTATAGCTCACACTTCTGGGGTGCTCATTTTGCTGACTGCTAATTCAGGCTGGCCTCCACTAATAAGGTTGGTTGGTTTGACTCTGCTGTGTGTGTCTATCGTATGCCTAATCGAATGTCTATCGAATGCACTAATACCGTTGTTAGAAATGTAAAGGACAGTGGGGAATCATGTAGACTCTCTACATTCTGGGCTCCGAAATGATCCCTTCAGCTTCTTCCTATTGGCTAATGTCACACGGCCTATCCAAAGGTAAGGTGGGACGTTGTACAACATAGCAGGCTATCCCACTGGTTCAGAAGGTCATGTAACTCAGAACTAACCAGGCAGATCTCAGCTCCCTCCCTCAAACGGAAGCTCTTTCAGTTATTTCAGACAGAGTTACGCTTGAAACTTGTGATTCTTCTCTTCCACTCCGGAGACTTCAGCATGCATCCACATTTTCCTGCAGTTTACTGTTGACTATACATCTACCTTTCCTAGAGACAAAAGAAACCTAAACATGCTGTATTTACCCCTTCTGCTTTTATCTTTTATGATGAAAGTCTACATATTTCAAACCTACATATCTTCATTAGTCATAGGCATATTATATATGATTTGTATATTATATAGAATGGCCAATATCCATTTGCATTTGCTCTCAAAATGATCCTAGTGGTTTGACTCCCACTTATAAAAGAGATATTGGTACAAATCGGATTCAGGGTCTTCAGTTTGGTTTTTCCCCATTAGCCGCACAATATTACCAGGATAAAGAAAAACACACTCTGCAGTATATTGTGTTGTCAACATGTATTGAATGCATGTTTTCTCATCCGTTTCCCATATGTTTACTGGGACATGACCCCATGGTAAATTAAGAAGAATCTATGTCTGTATCAGTGCTTATTAATTTTCATTGCTCTGCCTCCAAGTTCACACTTGCCTCTTTCTTCTGTTTAGTTCAGTCAGTAGATATTTTTGTATCAGCTATTGCGTCTTTTTTATCTAAATTTTCTCTTTCTTTCTTTTTTATGGTATCTGCTTTTCTAATAAGACTTTTCTTTTGTTTATTGAAAGCATGCTTTTATTTACAACTTCAAGCCTGGTAATGATAGTTTCTCCACCTTTCCTGTCTGCATATGCAAATAAGTAAATCATTCCTTTGCTGACCTCAGCTTTCTGTCTTCTCCTGCCACTGATTTGTCCCCCACTCTGGGGAATTTTGAGTAGTCCCTGGATATTTGATGTGCACACTCTAAAGTTTTTGGTCTCCTCTGAAGACTATACATACGTTTCTTCGAGCAAGTGACTTCTTTAGAGTGGAACCCGAAAACTCTTATCTCTTAGGTAGCTCAATCTCTTATCACTTATGAGTTCATTTTGGGTTGAGACTGAAGTCCCACACCAGTCTATTTCTTTATGTTTCAACTCTTTCTCCCTCCCCCTTCCTTTCCCCCTTCCCTTCTTCCTCCCTCCCTCCCTCCCTTCTTTCCAACTACTGAAGGTCTCCATGCATTTGGGTGAATGTGTTGTGTTACTGTATCATTTTACATGTTCTCTGTGGTGGTTGAGTCTGTAGCAACTTACTAGCTCTCTTCCCACATCTTTACCCTTGTATTCTTTTTCACTCTTTCATTGATCTCTTTGTTTTTACTCAGAAAAATTTTTAGGCAGGGTGAAAATTATTAATCATTGATAATTTTTACCCCGCCTAAAAATTTTCCTTCAGTAGCTTCCACAGCATATCCGTTCATATAATGGTTGTTTCTATTGAAGAAGTTATGTCTATGGGAGCTTATCTTAAAATCACTCTTTCCCTCATTTCCTCGTGTGTGTGTGTGTGTGTTGTGTGTGCGTGCGTGTGATTGTGTGTGTGCGTGTATTTGTGTATGAATGTGGACATATATGTGACATAGCACAAATGAAGGTCAGAGGAGAACCTCAAGCATCATCATGGTCCTCACCTTCCACCGTGTTTGAAATGGGGACTCTGTTGTTTTCCTGCTGCACACACCAGCCCAGGCTTCCATCATTCTCCCATCTCTGCCTCTGAGTTCCCTGTAGGAGCTCTGAGATTTCAGACACTTGCCCTATGTGTCCAGCTTTTATGTAGGTTTTGGGAAATTCAGCCAAAGTCCTTACTCTTGGATGGCAAGTTCTTTTACCCACTGAACCATCTCCACAGCCTCTTGTCTTTATTTTTGAAGATTATTTTTCAGACTGTAATTCTAGATTCACGTTTGTAATCTTTCATCATCTAAAGACACCGTTTTTCATCTTTATTTAACAGTTACGTTAAACACGTTGAAAAAGGAAGTTCTTGATGGAATTACTGTTTTCATACAACTAGCGTCTTTCCCCCAACTCTCCCAGACACTTAGAAGATATTTCCCTTTGTCTTGCATTTCCAGTATCTCGTTGCAAAGTATCCAGCTGTTGTTTTCTTTGTGTGAGTCCTACTAAGGTTCTGAACAATTTCACCCATGTGTTGCTTTGTACATTTAAAAACCCTCAGCCACTTGAACACCAGATAATTGCTTTTCCATGTTTCTCTTCTCATGGTTCAGCCAGGTTAGACCTTTGCATTGTATCTGCTAGGTTAGACCTTTTCATTATGTCTTCTGTATCTTTCTTACCAGTGTGTGAGTGGGCAAGTTTCATTCTTTTTCCTTGCTATGCTTTACTCTCGGGCTATTCCCCTGACATCTATTTTACTGGTTTCTTTGCTTCTCTGATCTAACCAAAGGGTGTAACTAATTATTTACTTCCAAATTACCATATTATTAGTTTCAAAATTTTCATGTGATGCTTTTTAAATGTCATTTTTGTCCTTTGATGCAATTACTTCCTTCCCTTATATTTTTCTAAGCATACCAGTCATCTTTAAATTTACAATAACCTGATACCCTACAGGTATTTTATATCACAAACTTGCTAATCTTGGTCATTAGTCACTTCCTTTTCATCTTTTTCTATTCCCACTAATTTGGTCATGTATCAGATATTACATATGAATAATTGAACTAATAATTTCAACCACCAGATCATGTCATATTTTTCTCAAAATCATTTTTCCTTATTTCTTCCAGAAATTTAGGAAGGGCCCAGGTTAACTAAACCCAGACCAAAAATGAAATGTCTCCTAGCTGGGCTTACAGTCATTTGTGTATGATAGCAAACCCCCAGTTTAACTCTATTCTTAGACTATGCACTTTTAGCCTTAACCAAGAGCCTTGGGTGCTCACCAGCCTTTCTGGTATCTGGTGGTCTGAACTTTCATTATTGTCTTCTACATCTATCCTCAAAAGAGTCCATTCATCTTCCCTGGCTTAGTTTAATCTCTCTTGTTGGCAAATACCCACAAGAGAAAAAAGGGCCAGACATTAAGCTTTCATTTAGCATGGCTTACTAGCTATCAATGTATGTGGTTTTAGCTCTATCTTTTGTTCTGATTTTTAATTTTCTTCCAGTCTAGGCTGGCAAAAGCAGATATCTAAAGTTCTCTGTTTTTACAACTAGATTTTTGAGAACATAAATCTAGAGGTTTGGGCAACGGAATCACCAGCCCGAGGGAGAAGCTGCCCAAGACTGATGCTCCCTATTAGTTATATTGCAAAATGACGGAGGTTAGGCACAGATCAGACATGTAATGTCTGATCTAAGTGTTGAGTTAATATATTTATGGATGGATAAGTGAGGATCAATCCAGCTTCTGTCTTCAGTGAATTCACAGAGAGATAGGAGGTGTGAGATATGAGGGGAATATATACACAAAGCAAATGGAAGGCGAGGTGTATCATGAGCTGTGGAAGGGGTACCAAGAATGTACCATGAAATTGTGAGAGGGCGGCTGGGTTACTGGGAGAGTTGGCCTCCTTATTTGTTCCTTGCCTCTCCCTCTTCCACCAAGAAAGAGTTTCATGCTACTCTGAGAGAGTGGTTGAGGAGTAAAGAGGCCCACATCTTTGAGTTGTTATAACCTAACCAGATTCCATCTTAACATTCCTACTGACACTCACCAATAAGTGCCTGTTCCCCCTGGGATGCCCAGAGGCAGCCAAGCCTAGGACAGCAGGTTTTATTTGGTACCCATACCAGGAAAACTAGCATCACTCAAAAACTTCAAAAGGCCAAAACAAACAAACCAACCTGCAAATTGCCAAATTGCTGCTACTCACTCTGGATTTTCTAAGTTAGCAACTGTGTGGGGAGATGAACCAGCCAATCAACACTAGAAGGAATCTTCCAGATGCTCATGATATACAAAGAGGTTTGAGAACCACAACTGTTATAAATTTCCCAGTGTTTCTCTCTACTTTAGCTTCCTGAATTTAAAATCTAGAATTCTTTGTTGACCTAGAACAGTATATAAAGTTAAAAAAGAAAAACAACAATTCAGCTAGAGGTCATAGGATGGGCAGGGAGGGATAAGGGCAGGAGTTGGACATAGGTAGTAGAATTCTTCTTAGCAGAAGGAGGCTTAAGAGAGTGTAGTGTACTTAAGGAACAGACTCCCTTCAATTCTTTCCTAATGCCTAAAATTGAAAGAATAAAATGCCAGATTATATTTGTCATTGGACCGAGCAAACAATTTTATACTCCTGTCTCCCAAATTAAATTTTAATATAAATAAAATGTCAGACCACACACAAAAGCCAGCAAAATTAGAACAAGAAGTCACCATTTCTCAAGAACTATGTATTGACTGCAGCATCAGCCCCTGGCTTAGAACACCACAGGCAAGAAATCTGGAAGACACACAGTCCCTCTGAGGGACAAACCAATAGCGAGACATATATATGTATGTCTCTCTCTCTCTCTCTCTCTCTCTCTCTCTCTCTCTCTCTCTCTCTCTCTCTCTCTCTCTGTGTGTGTGTGTGTGTGTGTGTGTGTATGTATGTATGTATGTTTGTGTATGTGTGTATTTGTGTGTTTCATATCGTGTACCCCAGTCCTTCTCTAGTATCTGCCCTCAACCCTTGCAACTTCTCCTCACAAATAAAAAACACACAAACAAAAAAAAATAAACAGTAGAAAACATCTCCATATGGAAGCTGCAGTGTCTCTCAGTGTGTCCTACAATATACCCCTCTGTCCACACATCTTCACTTGCAAATGACCATTACAATCAGTCTGGTTCAAGGCCTCTGACTTCTGCAACATCATCAGTATTGGATCCTCACTGAGACTCCTCCCAGTTATCTTGTTGTTGCCCTGTGTCATGGAGATCCTGCAGCTCTGGAGCAGCAGGGCTGGTCCTTTCACACACTCCAACAGTTTACAAATAATGTAGATTTTTGAGGTAGACCTCCTCAAAGTCTGGGCCTGGGTGGTAACCGGGTGGTCAGCCCACAGGCTTTCCCTTATCTGTACCACTGGGGTGAGCTCTCCAGCAATGTTCTGGCTAGTCCACACAGTGATGCCATCAGCAGGAGGCAGGGTCAAACAGGAACCTGTAGGCAGGAACCGGATTGCTCTTCTTGACTTTCTCAGTTTGCTTTCATATACACCCAAGAACCACATGCCCAGAGATGCTCCCACCCACAGCTGGATGGCCCCTCCCACATCAATCCTCAATCAAGAAAATGCCACACAGTGTTGCCTACAGACCAATCTAATCAGGATATTATCTCAGCTAAGGTTTCCTCTTCTTAGATGACTCAAGGTTGTGTCAAGTTGACAAAACAAACAAACAAACAAACAAACCCCAAAATCTTAACAAGGACAAAGACTAGAAACTCAATTACTATTTATTACTGGCTTTAGTTGGCACAGCCTAGTGTTGTCTGGGGATATAATCTGGATTGAGGGATTGCTTAGATTAGATTGGTCTGTGGGAATGTTTGTGGGAGATTGTCTTGTCAATGTGGCAGACCCAGGCCTGAGAAAGAGAGTAAGACAGAGAGTAAGGTATAGCATAAGCCAGCAAGTAGAATCATCCCATGATTTCTGCTCCCGGCTTCTGTTTGATTTCTTTCCAGGACTTCCTTCATGATAGGCTGTGACCTGGAAGTATAAGCTAAATATAGCCTTTCCTCCCTAAATTGCTTTTGGTCAGAGTGTCCTATCACATCAACAAAGAAACAAGCTAGAACAACTACTTTAGCAAACATTTTTACTCTGTTTTTTTTTTTTTTTTTCTTTCTGGGTATTGTCTTAAGTACTTTATAAATAGTAACACATTTGATCTTCATAAAGCACCGAAGCACAAGCACTGCTATTCTCCTCTGGCATTGCTCTGCTTTACATTTGAGGAAATGAAAGCAGAGAAACTATAAGACTTGCCCAAGATCCATGCTAGTGAAGAGCTGAGCGGAATCCATGTCTTTCTTCTCAGCCCCTGTGGGGATGGCTCCCAACACTGTTCTTCCTTCCATCTTACAGGCTCTTTCTCTCTCTAATGTCTTTGCTCACTCTACCTTTCACATACAACTTGTATCTATGCCTTTTCTTGGCCAAGTCCTACTTGGGTTCCGATCTCAGATTACACCTCACTTTCTGAGCTTAACCTTCCTTAAACCATGCAATCAGAGGTCACTTTCATCTGCATCTCAAAGTCATCTGCTCTTATCTTCCTTACGGAAATGAACCATTGGCTAAGTGCACAGTCATCAGTTAACAAATAATGCAACTGGAAACAATTCTAAGGTACCTTTGATAATCGTCAAACTGGGAGGACTAAGCAAATATGGAAGTCCAAGACGGTGAAGTGAAATCAGCTATTCTTGGTGCAAAGATTATCAACTGTTAAATCCAATGCTGATCAGTCAACATCGGCTAGTAGTGCACCTTTCTCCATTCTGCTCAGGGTTTCTTTATCCTTCTTTCTAAGAGTGTCTCTCTACAGTGGATTCTAACATCTCTTACACTTTTGAGGTAGACATACAAAGTCATTGGGTTTATGCTGAGCAAAAGGCAGAGAAGCATGCCAAGTTGTACACATGCATCTAGTGCAGTCAGGTTAAATATGCAACATTAGAAATTAAGGAGCCATCCATTTATGCATATATATATATATATATATATATATATACATATATATATATATATACATATATATGTGTGTGTGTGTATACACATATATATACACATATATGTGTATATATTTATATATGTATATATGTGTATATATATATACATATATATATGCTTGTGTACATACATATACATGGGCATATACATGTGTTTGCATGTATTTATGTGCTTATGTGTATACATATGCTTACATGTACACAAGTGCAAGCATATAACATATGTGTGTGTGTCTGTGTGTGTATCCACACACACATATACTTATGTGTATACAAGTACTTAAATGTATATATGTACTTGTGGTATATACAGTCCTTATATGTGTACATGTGCATGCATGCATACAAGTGCAAGCATATGTGATTATGCCTATGCATTTGCTTGCATGTATATGTATGCTTATGCATATACATATGCTATTCATTTAACTATATCCATGAGGATTGATGCCTGGACCCCATATGGACAACAGAATCAGCTGCGAGCTCTGTTGATTAGGAAATATAGACAAGAAATATTTATATGTTTCAATACAGAAATTATTTTCTTTTTTCAAATATTTTCAATCCATAGCTTGTTAAGAACATGAGCTAAGTATATGCATTTATACACTACACACACACAAACACATAATTTAGAAATACCTGTTGTTTCATTGTCCTCTACCTTATATTCCTACAGCAGCTGAATTATTTACTATTTAAGACAAAGCCTATTACCTTGCAGCCTGTAGTGCAGTTTTCTACATTCTGCTCAAGGTCTCTTTACCTTCTTTTCTAAGAATGACTCCAGCATCTCTTACCCCATAATCTGGCATAGCTGGCCAAGCTGGCATCATGGCCATGGTTCGTTCTCTCCAGTCTTATTACTTCAAATGTCTGACAATGGGTTTGAAACCATTTAACTCAGAGAAAATGGGAGAGCCTGCCCCAAGTTCATCTGTTCAACCTAGAGGTTGCATCTTGCTACACATCCGCACCTGGGTTACATATAGTTCATTCCTAGGTTTAGGACATGAACAACACACTACACAAGTGGTTCTCAACCTCTGGGTTATGACCTCACAGGGGTTGTATATCAGATATTTACACTACAATTCATAACAGCAAAATTTAAGGTTTAAAATAGCAACAAAATAACTATGTTCTGGAGGAGGTCACCACAACATGAGGAACTATACTGAAGGACTGCAGCATTAGGAAGGGTGAACACCACATCACTAAGCTAAGAGAGCCTTCCTTGGAGGCATCTTGGCCTCAGGACTGCTGTCAGTCACACTGGGGAAGTGGCTTCTCTGCCCAGAATGCACCACAGAGTTCATTACTCAAAGACTCCCTGTGGCAAACCATTTTGCAAAGTGAGCAAGCTGTTTGTAGAGTGAATAATTACTCTCCTGTTTGAGTTTCACTCATAAAGATTGTTAACAGCACATTGTAAATTTCATTCATGTTAATATTGGGGGTTTTCAATCCTTACGTTTGAGAATGAAACATTACTCATAAGGCCCTGGTATATATACTTGAATAAAATGCACCTGATTAGCAAACATTTTCAATTTATACTCCAAATCTGGGTTGACTTTGATTTGGCTTTGCAAATTTGGATGACCTCTGTCTTAGTTAGGGCTTTACTGCTGTGAATAGACACCATGTCCAAGGCAACTCTTATAAGGTCAACATTTAACTGGGGCTGTCTTACAGATTCAGAGGTTCAGTCCATTATCATCAAGGTGGGAGCATAGCAGTGACCAGGCAGGCATGGTGCAGGAGCAGAGAGTTCTACATCTTCATCTGAAAGCTGCTAGGAGAATACTGGCTCTCATGTGGATAGGAAGAGGCTCTCATTGCCCACCCCCACAGTGACGCCCTTCCTCCAACAAGGCCACACCTCCTAATAGTGCCACTCCCTGGGCCAAATATATTCAAACCACCACAACCTCCTAGAACTAGACTGCAGGATTTAAGATTTTTATGAAAACTGAGAAGTACCAGGGGATGAATGCTACTCTGTAGAGGTCATGAAGCAAGAAGGGAGCAATGAAATACGGGAGAGGTCTTGAAAGGAGGAATATTAAAACTCATGCGATATGAAAATATGGTGGGGGAATACTAGGACTGGAAATGTTTAAATAGGGTTGGAGGTGTGAGTTAAGCAAACCTAGGAATAACGAACATCCATAAAAGAACTCACTATATCGTAGGGTAATTAAAAGATTTAATTAATTTTTAAAAGTTTGAATGAAAGTGTTCTGCATGAATGAATAATATTAGTTCCAGAATCCATACTTCTTTAAACAAAAATATTAAAGCCAGTTATGGCCCAACCAATATTAATGGTTGGCCAAGGAGCCTCAGAAGCTCTCAAAACATGCAGGCAATTCTCAGTCATCCACTAGGACTAGATAGTATAACCCTAGAGACATCTAGGGTATAATCACTAGAGATATCACACATTTGATAGTATAATCACTAGAGATATCACACATTTGGGAGGTACCAGTAAGATGACTCAAACTGCAACTTAACTGGAAACTTCTGCCTTACTGGCTGATATCTGTACTGCCATAAGGTGCTAAGCCAGCTTTGGTAGGGTCAGCAGTCTCACCCACCCATAGTTCCTGAATTCTACCATACTGACCTGCCACCCAGGATGCTCCTACTTGTACAACAGTGGCACAATTGCTGGTAGCAACCACCTACTTTCTTATTCGATTTGCAGACTGCTCCTTTGGGAAGTTATACTCACCTGGTTCTATAAATCTGGGCAAAAATCTGTGGCTCAGGGTATCACAGGTACTGAAGCAGGACTTACTACTGATACTAAGCTAAAGATATATGTAGCCAAACTGCCTATTAAACACAAATATAAGTGTTTCTTTTATGGGCAAGAGTTAATACTAAGATGAGTAATTGGCCAGAATGTTGAGAAGAAATGATTATTGAGTACTTGGCCTTAAATAAGATAGAAAATCATGACAAGGAAGATAGAAAAATTGAAGGGCTGGAGGATGGGATGGATCCTATGAAACATTGCATTCTGGATGTTGTATGGACAAGGTAGCCATGAACAACAGAATTATGGCTACCTGGAAAGAAAAACTAAGCCCTGGAAGTCACAGGGGATCTATTTGGGAAGAAGTGAGTCTATAGGGGTAGATAGGTAGAAGGGAGATAAGAGAGTAGATTTGTTCCTAAAGCAAGTATATGCAAAGTGTACAAGATTAAATGACAAAACCTTTTAAAAAAGAGAATGAATGGATAGTCAAACAAGCAAAATAAGCACTGTTTGTCTTATAAAACTGGAATTACATTAAGTACAATTCTCTGAACTTTACTTTCCTATATTCCAATTTGTTATCTGAACTGTTTGTAGTCTGCTAAGATGTACCTAACCCATTCTTTGTAGATTTTTAAGATGAGATTTTTTTTCACACACGTTCAACAGAAGTGAGAGAAGTCTGATTTTAGCTCTGCTTTGGCGTTGTCAATATTTACATTTTGCAAAGCTTAGCTTATGGATCCTTCCTGCTGGAAGCAGATTGACGTTCATCCTACATTTGCCCTCCCTCCTGAAGTCTACATCCTAGCCTGCTGTATGTATATTGTGTTATGTGGCAAAGGCACTTTGCAGGGGCTCATCTTTAAATATCTCGAGATGGGGAGATGGCATGGGATTATCCAGATGTGCCCAATATAATCGTGTGGATACTAAAACTGGAAAACTTTTCCTGAGTGCACTCAGAGAAAATGTAACTATGGATAAATGACCCACACATTGAACCTTGCTGGCACTGTAGAAGAGGGCTCTGAGCCAGGGTCCTGGAATCTGGAAAGAACCAGAAAATAGACTTTTAAAAATGTCTTCAGAGAAGAGTGTGGACCTGGTAAACCCTTGATTTTAGCTCAGTGAGACCCATGTCAGATTCTAACTCACAGAACTACAAGATGATAAATGTTCTCTCTGCTTCTCTGTCTCTGTCTGTCTCTGTCTGTCTGTCTCTCTCTGTCTCTCTCTCTCTCTCTCTCTGTCTCTCTCTCTCTCTCTCTCTCGCATACATGCATTCAGGAACCAAAGTATTTTAAAACCAACTTTAGATATGGCATTATTTTATCCATAAAAACTTCATCACATACCTTAACTAATGAAGAATTAACAAGTAATCACACCATCATTCTTCAGAAAGTAAGTGATTGTTTGGTGGCCTCTACTACTGTGAGTCAGAATTTTCCTGTTTTCTAAAAAAAACAACCTTTTTTGTATTCTTTATATTTTATTGGGTTCTAAAGAAAATCCTTCTGTTTAACCAGTATTTCTCTTAAGTCACTTCTTATTTATAATAGCTTCCCCCTTTAGATTACACTGTGCACTTGTGTATGTGTCCTTCTGTATGTAAAGAACCTAGTATATTCATTCAGTAGAAGTCACTATGGGTCTGAATTAAGTTGTCCACATCTTCAAGTATTAATTAACTCTAATGGTAGATATATCCCCCTCAACTCATTCATTCATTCATTCATTCATTCATTCACTTACTCACTGACTCATCTATTCACACATTCATATATGTGAGAATGCCCTTGTGAGAGCCAGAGTTGATGTCAAGTATCTTCCATGATTGTTCTCCATGTTGCTTCTGAGGCATAGTCTCTCATTAAGCCTAGACTTTCTCTACTGCTAAACTAGCTACCCAGCAAGACCCACATATCCTTCTGTCTCTGCCCCTTCCTATAGAGCAGATGATATTGGCATGTGTGACGTCAATATACATATGGCATGGTGATGCCTTTCTTCCATGTGGGGGCAAAGGATCAGAACTCAGGTCTCTATGCTTGCACAACAAGTGCTTTGCTACTGAGACATCCCTGCCCCTCAACAGGCCTGCTGCCTTCTTCATATATGCATTATCAAACTTAATACAAAATGACCATTTTAATTGGAGACAGTATGGTGGTTTGTAGAGCAGGGATTTATAATGGGAAGTGGAACTAGATGGATTTTTCCAGAAGCAATCATGTGCCCTCAGTGCAGGTTAGTGTGAGACTTGGGGAAGAAAAGACTCAGACGTGGAGAGATGCTGGACTCATACACTTCATTTCAGTGCTAAGTACCACTTGGAATCCCAGCCACCCAACATCCCTGTTTGAGTTTCTCCCTCATCTCTTTTCCTCTCTTCCTATGGACCAGTCAGTGAGCAGTAGTTTAAATGTGATTTAAAACTGTGACCCAGACAAGGCATTTGGATTTTTTTTTCTGGAGTTAAAAATTGTGCAGTACACGTGATCAAGTATTGCTAATGTCACAGACTAGTGAGTGACTGTAAAGAAAGCAAAACCTTCCATTTCATCATGAGTTGCTTGCCAACAGAGTGAATTATCACAAGGGCAAGCCAAGTGCAGAAATACTTCTTTAAAGGGAGGGAGAGTGGAGAGAATTATTTATGCTGTGGATGAAAAAAACCCTAGAAAATGGGGGGGGGGGTCACACCACAGAGGTGGGGAGAAAACTACTTCACCTTCAGTGTGAAATTAGTTTACCTTCGCTAAGATTCTGATCCCATAAAAGCTATAAATACAGCACCCTGATTATTTAGGAGAAAAACGCTAATTTTCAAGTTTGTGCTATTTCTAGAGATTCCAATCTGCTATGCAGGAAGTGTGAGCATGCTGATAATTAAGGAACACCATGTTGGGCGATGATAACGTGCTGCCGCTGGATCCTAGCTCACGGTACCTTGTAAATATGTCAGGAACACAACGTTAGCAGCTCTCTGATTTCAATACAGTTCAGCGATGTTTAACTCTGCATTGCCATCCTGGTGTCAGCGTTCCTTGTCATAAAGCAGATAATGCAAATTCGAGATAATTATTACAAGGGAATAGCAAAAAGCCACAGGCTGGAATAATTTACAAACCACTCCTTCCCGTGCTTTCTGTCACCTGCCTGTATCAATCTCACAGTCTGTAGCCAATAGGCAGGGGCCATCGACTGAACTTCTCAACGGCCTCTGAAGACTGAAGCCCTGGGCAATGAGCTCACAGTTATCCTCACTCACCAGTTCAACCAGAGCCTCAATAATTGATTTCTCTATCCATAGCACCCAAGCCCCAGTTTAATGGATTGCCAGATTGCCCATCTTTGTTCTGATCTCCTCAGTTTGGGTCACCTTTATCAACTCCTCCAACTACAGTTTCTGCTTCAGGCCTTGTCAATCTCTGGAAATTAGGGCCTTGTTTAAAAACATCATGGAGGCTCCCCAGGTTCATGCCCCATTTTGTATGGCTGGACTGCCCTTAGACACACACACACACACACACACACACACACACACCTCCCATGTACCTCCCCCCATGAGTAGGTGGACCCCCCACCACATACCCTTCTCATCAGGACATAACCAGGTGGGACTCCCATGTAGCAGCCTGTCCCAGATGCATGATTTTGCTCATACCTGCCTCACCTACTGCTCACAGCCTTCACATGAGAGCCACACTCAGCCTTAAATGCTCTTCCCATATCGCAGAGTGTTAGCTTTCTTCATGCCTGACAGCTGGGAGACTCTGATGACAGTCTCATCCACCGCCTTACCCCCAGCATAGAAAAGCACACCGAAGGATGCTGGAGGCACCTTGTGTATTTTCAAGAATCTTGGAAGGTAGGATGGCCAACTGGTCTGAGGTACTGGTGTACCTCAACTTGACTCTGGGTGTGGCTTTAACTATGTCACTGGAATGAACCGCACAAACTCAGACTATATGGACACACTGCACTGCCTTTAAATCCTGAAATTACTGTATTAAAGGAAGTGAAGAGGAGATTTGTGCATTTATTTAAATGTCATAAAATTAGTCAGTTCCTGAACCACATGCTAGTCTATATCCAATGTGCATTCCTCTGTGTTATAGAATTAACATACTGACTGGCCACCCACAAGTGACACCTTCTGTTTTAGTTCTCGGTTCAGAGGAGTCAGTGCATGGTCACTTGGCCTTTTGTTTTTGGACCCAGGAAGAGACAAATTTTGATGATGGAAATGGGTGGAGGAGGAAGCTACTTACTTCATAACAGGAAGTGTGTGTGTGTGTGTGTGTGTGTGTGTGTGTGTGGTGAGGATACATAACAGGAAATGGACAGGATATATACACTCCTAGAGGCAAACCTCTAAAGGTATCATTTTTAATGCTTTGAGATAAATCTTGCTTTCTTTACTCAAAAATACACGTTCAGATTTGTCAGTG
The DNA here is from genome assembly GCF_011762505.2 of Arvicanthis niloticus. NCBI lineage: Eukaryota > Metazoa > Chordata > Mammalia > Rodentia > Muridae > Arvicanthis > Arvicanthis niloticus. The sequence goes on from NC_047678.1 coordinate 18,542,683, forward strand.
TTGGCACACTTAAGATCTGGCTCATTTCTTCATCGGGTCTAATGTGCTTGTCACTGTTATATTTTCCTGGTGGAACACTTAATAAATACACAGGGCCTTTGCTATCCTTTAAAATTCTCTGTGCATCAAATTCTCCACCACTGCTCTCCGACTGGAAATGCTTTAATAGCTTTCTTCCTATTTTTTCCATATTTACGGTTTTAGTTTGCCCTGCCCCCCTTATGTGCAAATGTTCTCTGTGAGTTTGTACTAAAGAGATCTTTAACAGCAAGCTCAGTTTTTTATTATTTATAACAAGTGTACTAATTATTGTTGTCTGTGCTTTATAAGTGATTTTAAATTTATGAATGCTGATATATTTAGATCTAATTATCGCCCAGTAGCTTGCTGTTTATTTGCTGTTTGCTTCTTTCAATTTCCTTCTTTACGCTTTTCCCCTTTTCTCCTGAGCAGCTTTGGAAGTTACAGACTATTTTTATGCTAATTGTGTTAATGTTTACTTTGTTAAATAAATAAAAGGTGCAATCCATACACAATACAATTCACTACTCAAAGTATGCAAATCGATGTTCTTTAATAGATTAGCGGAGTTGTGTAACCAGCTACTGGTCAGTTGCAGAATGTTTCATTGTCTGAGACTCAACACTAGCAGCTACGCTTCCTTCACACTTTACCCTTCCACCTTAGCTTTGGGGAACCTACAGCATTTTCTATTCCTATGAGCTTGTTTACCCTGGACATTTCTTTTAAATAGACACACAATATATGCACCTTTATGACTGCTACACTCACTGAGCATAAAATTTTCGAGCTTCCTTGATGCCGTAGTATGTAACAGGCCGCCATTCCATTTTTATTGACAAATAATATTCTGTATGAACAGAACACATCCTATTTATGCAGACATCCACTATGATCAAGCGGTTGTTACTGTGATGTTGTGACACTTTACGTTTCTGGGTAAGTTTTTGTATGATCCATACTTGCATATCCAGGGGTAAATGCCCAGGGGTAGACCATATGACAGATCTGTACTTATTCTGTTTAGAATGTATTGGTTATTTCTAAAGTACCCAAGGCACTGTGAATTCTCACCAGCATCTGTCACTGCCTGTCTTTTATTGTAGCTATTCGGGGGGTGGGGGGGGGGTGGAGGGTGAAGTGGTATTTCACTGTGGTTTTGATTTGCTGTTCTTGACAGCTTATCTGGTCAAACGTTCTTTCATACCTTTTTGGAATATTTTGAGTGTCTTCATGGTGAAAATACTGACTGAAAGACTTGCCAGGTTTTTTTTTTTTCTTTTTAAAAAACTGTATACTTTATTTATGCTTTGAAGACACCAACCCACCCACAAAACTTTCAACTCAAAATTCATCCTGTTTACAAGAAATGCAGGGATGAGAATGGAGCAGAGACTGAGAGGATGGCTAACCAATAATGGGCCCAACTTGAGACCCATCCCATGGGCAAGCACTATTAATTAATGATACATTATTAATGATACTCTATTATGCTTGCAGACAGAATCCTAGTATAGCTGTCCTCTGAAAGGCTCCACCCAGGAGCTGACTCAGACAGATGCAGACACCCAGAGCCAAACAGTGGATGGAGTTTGGGGACTCTTATGGAAGAATAGCAGGAAGGATTTTGGGCACCAAAGGGGATAGGAAGTCCACAGGAAGACCAACAGAGTCGACTAACGGGGACCCTTGGGACTTTCAGAAACTAAACCACAAACCAAAGATCATACATGGCTGGACCTAGGCCTCGCCACATAGTAGATATGCAGGTTGGTCTGCATGTAGGTCCTGAACAACTGGAGCAAGGGCTGTCCCAAAAGTTATTGCCTATATGTGGAATATGTTCTTCTAGCTGGGCTGCCTTGTCTGGCCTCAGTGAGAGAGGTAGAGCCTAGCCTCTCAAAGACTTGAAGTACCAGGGTTGGGGGATACCCAGGGGTGCCCCACCTGCTCAGAGGAAAAAGGATTGTATGAGGGGTGACCGAGAAGGGGGCAGTGAGTCAGATGTAAAGTAAATAAATAAAAAAGAAAGAAAGAAGGAAGGAGCCTTCCAGTCTGCACCCATGCCCTGAGCAGTCTTAGGATGCCAGCTCTGCACCCAGAGGAGGCTGGACTTCCAGGAGCTCTAACACACCCAGGATTGTAGATATTTGATATGGGGAAGAGGGCACGTATGTGTTTTTTTCTGAAGGATGCTGAAGGAGCATGGTGGCTGCCAGAGTGACAGGTGAGACATGCTGATGCCAGGACAAAGAAGGATGCTGACCTGTGAGCTTGCTGAGTGCCCTGACATTGGTGACTGAGAAGCTGTATTGGACATATGTTCCTGACCCACCATTGCTTACCTACACCCCTGATGGGATAAGCTGCCTCGCTTCAAGTTTTTAGACCTTGTGGGACAGAGACTCAAAAGAGAAGGAAGGCATTCTTGTCAGAATGACCTAAGACAGGCTCAGTCTTGTTTATGAAATAAAAACGGGGGAGAGGTGGAGAGCTTTGGGGGCTGCTTGGCAAGAATCTGGCATGGGCCAAGGACAAGGAAATGGGCTGCTTGGCAGAAATATGACACTAGACTAGAATAAAGAAGTAATTTCAGGCAGGAATCTAAATATTAGGCTAGAACAAGGAAGTAGGCTTCAGACATGAAAATGATTTTGGGCTAGGACAGGGAAGAAGGCTCAGATATTTTGGTCATCCTGATAAGCCCTTAGAAACAGTGATCATGGGAGTGTTCGTGTAATTGGGTTTAATGCCTTGCTTGTTCCTTGACTACTTGTGTTTATTGTCTTGCTTGTTCCTTGACTATTTGCATCTATTGTATTGCTAGACCCTCAACCTAGAACTGACCTTAATACTTGCATGTAATTAAAATGGTGTAAAAGCAAAAAGGAGGAGGGGAATGGGATAGGGGGGTTCTAGGTAGGGGAAATGGGGAAAGGGGATGACATCTGAAATGTAAATAAATAAAATATCCAATAAAAAAAAAGACCCTGAAAGTTAACAGCCTATATCAGAATTTTCTGAGTTAAAGAAAATAAAAACAACAATACAAGATAGAAAGAAAAAAGAAAGAAAGAAGGAAAGAAAGAAAGAAAGAAAGAAAGAAAGAAAGAAAGAAAGCAGGAAAGAAAGAAGGATCATAGACATGTATGCAATTCATTTTGTTTAATCACTTCAACTACCCCCTGACCCCCAAAGTCTTCCACTCAACTTCGTGTCCTCTTCAAAAACAAACAAACAAACAAACAAACAAACAAACAAACAAAAAACCCTACTCACTAAGTCCAACTAATGTTACCCATGTGCACATAGGTGGGGTCATCCAATGTGGCACTGACAATCTAACAGCAGCCATACAATATCCCCTCCTAAAATAGTGACTGTCCCTTTCCAAGCTACTATCAACTTCCAATAGCTGTTCAGCTGGGGCTGGAGCTCGGGAGCCCCATTTTCACCCTTGCTGGACTTTTGATAGGTTTAACTTGTTCACATCTTTCTTGTGCAGGTAAGGACAGCTACTGGGAGCTCCTGTGTGCAATGACCATGGCATGTTTAGAACACAGCACTGCCTAGCAGTCATTTCATCCTCTGGCTCTTACATTCGTTCCACCCAATCATTCACGATGACCCCTGGGCCTTGGGTAGAAAGAGATTAATAAAAATGTCCCATCTGTGGATGAGCACAGTCCCTTAGTCTCAGTACTTTGACCAGTTATGAGTCTCTGCATTAGCCACCACTCACTGCAAGTAAAGAAGCTTCTCTGGTTTAAAGCAGCAGAAATCTATGAGCAAAGATGAAAATATTTGTAAGGCAGTTTAACAACATAACCATTAGCAAAACGCCAAGAGTAGATTCTGCATTCCCATCCAAGAAGTATGATCTCCCAAGCCACAGACTTTGACCAGGCTTATAGTGTTGGGTAGGAAATTCTCCTAGTGGAGCAGGCCTCAAACTCAGTCAGAAAGTGCTTGGTACCTCCACAACTATCATGCTACTATTGCAGGAGTCAGTAGCACAACTTTCCTGGCAGGTTAGCATATAGGGGTAAGACCTTTAATGTCTCCTCCTGCTCCTCAATGTTCTACATAACACCTTCACCATTATGAATGCTAACCAGTAATGGAAGAGTTTCATAGTCAATTCAAAATTGTTTTCTCTATCTTGCAATGAGAATGTGTCGTGGCTTCAGCAGTAGAAACCCTACTATCTATTTATAGTGAACACTCAAGAACAAGAACAATGACAAAACCTATGTTGTTGGTGGTGCCCCATACCTCTGTGTTTATAATGAACTTTGAATCCATTGTTAACAGTGCTCCCAAAAGTCGAGTTTCCTAAGTCAGTTTCCTTTCCATTTTCTATCTAATAAGAAGACTAAGACTGAAAGAGATTATTAAGAAACTATTTCAGTGAAGCTAAGTATAGTGGCTCATACTTTCAAGCCAAGCACTGAGCAGCTAAGGCAGGATGAATTCTAGGCGTGTGATGCCAGACTTGAATAGTGAGTGGCAGGTTAACCAAAGCTGCAAAGCAAGTCTTTGTCTCAGGCAAAGAAAAAGAGAAAGAAAGAGGAGGGGAGGAAGAGGAAGAAGAAGAAGAGAAGGAGGAGAAAGATGAGAAGGAGGTAGAGGAAGAAAAGGAAGAGGAGAAGGAGGAAGAGGAGAAGGAAGACGAGGAGAAGGAGGAGGAGGAGGAGGAGAAGAAGAGGAGGAAGAGGAGGAGGAGAAAGAAGGAAGAGGAGGTGATCTTGCTCAAATCCATCATATGATAAGCTGTGAGACTTTGATTTAAACTTCTTATTCTAACTATTAAACCAGGGTCTTGCCATGTGCTTAGCTGCTTTGAAAGAAGCAGACAGCTGGTGACCTTCTCCATACTGGCCCTAGGGTCCTAGTCAGAGACGAAAACCCACAGTCATAGGAACAGCAGTCTGCCCTGAAGGGTAGCTGCAAAATATTCTTTTTTTTCTGACTGAATTAAGTGTCCTAGAACGAGCACCAGCATGATGTGTCCAGAGACTCCACTCTATCCTGGGTGGAATGGTACAGCTCAAATCCGAGCTCTGCCTCGTACTCCTGAGCCTTTGGGGTGAAATAGCACATCTCTGTGTCCATGTTCTTAGCAGTGAGCTAAGGGTAGCAATGTTCATCTTGTTCTCTCATGGCAAGAATTTGTGATCTGATGCTCACAGAGTGGGTACTGTAATGAGGTTCTTGTTTTCTTTCTATAAACATAGTTAATTTTGCACAAGGACCTAAATATTCTTTGTCACTTCCTTTAAGTCTAAGGCATAGTACAAGAGGGGGGTTTTTTTTGACACAATTAATGCTATATGACACATTTCCCTACTGATTGGTGGTCCGGAAATTGATAAGGTGAGAGCACTAAAGAAAAGCAAGAACCATACCTTTGAAAGTCCTCATTCTAGGTCCCGGGAGAAACATTTTCTGTTGATAACCTGGACCAGCACAGAACCCCTGGGAGCCAATAACTCTACAACTGTCTTGAGGGGGGAAAAACAGTAAACCAGAAACTCAGTATTTTCTTGAATAACCCATCTGAGTTGCGACATGTAGATAGTGTTTGAACACCAAAGATTCCTCAATGTAAGACTTTGCCGTCTGTTGGACAAATATTTCCTAACTATGACATCAAAATGATGGTAAAAGAAATACTTAAAAATTACATTTCATTAAGAAATCTGTGGCCACCTCATCTTATTCCAGAACATAGAGCTGGACCTCATTTCCCAGGTTCCCTGGAATTGCATGCAGCTTTGAGTCTGGCCAGTATGATCGGACTAGAGGTGACAACCACTACTACCCATATAAAACACCCATACTTAGTTCTCCCGAGATTTCTTCCTCTCCAGCTGGGTGAATTGGAAATGAATCACTATAGAGTGACTTTGGAAGGGAGCTGCATGTTGATAAAGACAGACAATCTGTATTCCTGAACGGCTGGGTATAGCAACTCTATGAATCGGTTTGCCTACCTTAACACTGAACAGCATATACAGGGAACAAATACATCATTTGAGCCATGGTTGGTTACTGAGCAATTGTTCACAGTGTTTACCACACTCTTTTACAAGTTAACAGGGTACTGTGGCACCACAATACAATTTGAGTCTGTCTCTAAGTTAACCGGAAGAGGAAGAGGAGCTCATGGGAGAAGTGCCTCAGTCAGGGTTTGTATTCCTGCATAAGAAATCATGACCAAGAAACAAGTTGGGGAGGAAATCGTTTATTCAGCTTTCACTTCCACGTTGCTGTTCATCACCAAAGGAAATCAGGACAGGAACTCACACAGGGCAGGAACTTGGAGGCAGGAGCTGATGCAGAGGTCATGGAGGGGTGCTGCTTACTGGGTTGCTTCCCCTGGCTTGCTCAGCTTGCTTTCTTATAGAACCCAGGACTACCAGCCCAGGGATGGCACCACCCTCGATGAGCTGGTCCCTCCCCCTTAATCACTAACTGAGAAAATGCCTTAAACTGGATCTCATGGAGGCATTTCTTCAAGAGAGGTTCCTTTCTCTGTGAAACTCCAGCTTGTGTCAAGTTGACACCACAAGACCAGCTAGTACAAGAAGAAACCAGGTTGGATTTATAGTCCAGGCTGTATGTGCGAGGTTATTGATCAGTCAAGAAGTTATTACCATGGTCTTAGAAAGAAAGCTGATTGTGATTTGGGGGAAATCCCTAGAAAATACAGTGCTGAGAACTAAGGACATGACTCAGTGGGTGAGAACACTTGTGCAAAGTATGAGGTCCTCAGTGCCCATGACTAGAAAATAAAAGCCCAGTATGGGCTGTAACAACAGTGTTTCAGAGAGCTAAGACAGGCAGGTACCTGGAGCTTACTGGATGGTCAGCATAACCCACACAGTGAGCTCCAGATTCAATGAGAGATCCCATTTCAAGAGACTTGGTGATAGAGCAGGGCATCTGAGGTGCTCCTCTGGTACACACACACACACACACACACACACACACACACAGAGGGGGGAGGGAGTGGGAGAGAGAATTGTGGTACTGTGTGTGATCACATTTGGGACAATTTTGAAGGAAGAACTGATGTACTGGAAAAGGAACAGGAGAAAGGTACATCAAGGATAACTCATGACTTGAGGAAGTCTATTGAGAACAACTGAGGAAGATATCAGAAGCAAATAGGTCAGATAGGAAGTCTAGATTTGGGTCTGCTCCTATTAAATCTGAGCTGTCCATGTCATCACAGGGAGCTGTGAGAAAGACAGGATATCTGGATTTCCCCGGGGGTGAATTTGAGGTAGAGGGAAGGAGATGCATCAATGTGTATGTTTCAGGAGATGGTGAGAGAATACATTGGCTGTCTCCAGGGGAGAGAGCGACAGAGAAGACAGCTGAGCCCTTGTCTCTTTGGCATCTTGAGTGCTGGCTGGTGAGGAACGGCCAGCTGTGGAGACAGAATGGATGCCATCTGAGCAAGAGAAACGTCTGGAAAATGTAGAGTCCCCAGAGCTCAGTTGGGTTTCCCTGGCATGTTTGGCACCCTGAGTATAAGCAAGGAATACACAGTTTTAAATAGTTGGGCATTCTCCAGACAAGTACACAAGCAGGACCGGATTTATCTCCTGCTGCTGTCGCTGCAAACTGGTGACTTGAAACAACAGAAACGAATTTTTCCAGTTCTGGGGCCAAAAGCCTGAAATGAAGGTGTTAGCAGCATTGGATCCTCCAGTGGTGTCTTAGTTAGGGTTCCCATCGCTGTGAATTGACACCATGACCAAGGCAACTCTTAAAAGGACAGCATTTAATTAGGACTGGCTTACAGGTTCAGAGGTTCAGTCCATTATCATCATTGCAGGAAACATGGCAGCATCCAGGCAGACACAGTGCTGGAGAAGGAGCCAAGAGTTCTACATCTTGATCTGTAGGCAGTCAGGAGAAGACTGACTTCCAGGCAGCTAAGAGGAAAGTCTCAAAGCCCACACACAGAGGGACACACCTACCCCACAAGGTCATGCCTCCTAATAGTACCACTCCCCAGGCCAAGCGTATTCAAACCACCACAGGTGGGCTCATGATACAATGTGTTCTGTGCCTCTCTCCTAGTTTCTGGGTTCATGGGTCATGTGCCTGCACCATCAGCTTGATTGCCTCCACCCAAGTCCCTTTTCCAAACAAAGCTATGCTTCCTCATTGAATTTTCTTTTGGCAAAAGTGTAGATTATTCAATTTACTATGAAGAGAGCAAAGTTCGATAAATGGGCCCACAAGAAATCTCTGGATATGTGAGGTTCCAAGATGAATGAGGAGAAAAAGAAGAAGAAATCGGGAGCAAACAAAAAACAATAGTTCAGATAATATAAAATAAATTCAAAGGTCTTTCCTATCTCAAATGATGGTAACTATACTGACTATCCCTGTTACAAATAACAATGAAAATATCATTAAGCAATTATTAAAGTGATTAGTATGGTGATTCCCTTCCCCCCTCCCCCCCCCACACACATACACACACAGGTGTATTTTATTCTGCATCAATTACACTTCAGTGAAGCTTCTTTAAGGATCAACACAGACTTTAAGACTGGGAAGAAACAGACATTCTGTTCAATGCCAACCTATAGCCATGATGAGAAACGTCTGAAATGGTGATGAGCACACACACGTAATGAGCAGGGTAGATAGACAGACAGGGCATGAGGTGGTCTGGACAGAGAAAGCCTGGGATATCTTATATTTTCTTATAACAAAATGCAATGTGCACAACGATGTTCTTATACAACCAACTCCAGTGTGTCACACTCAATAGGAGATGTGTAAGATGAGAGCTCCCAGAAATAAGGCAGGTTGGCAAATTACTCTCATTGAGAAATTCTAGGGCCTTAAATCCCAGTGCTTGGGAGGCAGAGGCAGGTGGAGCTCTGTGAGTTCAAGACCAGTCAGAGCTACATAGTGAGACCATGGCTTAAGGGGCAGAGGAGTTTTCTAATACACAGCTGAGAAAGCAGATCATCCACTCCATGCCTAGCATATGTGAGGCCCAATTTGATTCCCAATTCTGCTCCCCCCAGATATTAATACACCCTGATACGCCTCTCTCAGAAACATTCAAGCTTAATACATAATATAAAGTAAATGTATGGGAGAATCAGCACTAATAAACGTACTTAATGCTTTCATATGCATAGATCATAACAATAAAGAGAAGATACACATTGTTATATACATCCTTAGAACTTTGGTAGTGTATTAGAGCACAGCAAAAATATTACAGTTTCTTCCAGAACAAATAGAAAGCATACCATAAGATGAGAAAAATGACAAGAACAATATTTGTCCATAAAGATAAACAAACAAAAATCCCATTTCACATTTTTGAAAACGTATCTTCCAATAATCTTTAAATTAAAGAAAGAGTAAAGACTGGAATTTTAGCTAAAAATAAATGTTGAGGAGCCTGTATATTAAAACTCCCAAGAATCGCCTGAATTCGATGCTTTGTAGATACAAATAACCTTACTATAGAAATATTCTTTAAATAACAAATCATCCAACCCAAGATCATGAAAAAGTCCAGAATAAAAACATACATAAAGAAACAGTAACAGTGACAACAGAATTATTTAAACAGAAAAACCCTAAGCTTATACATAAAAGAAATATCTATTTTTTTTTTTTTTTTTTTTTTTGGTTTGGAACAATGAAAAGCCCATGTTTTGACAACTAAAAAACAAACAAACAAACAAACAAACAAAAAACCCCAGCAAACTTCAACTTCAACAGGAATGAAAAGAATTAAAATTAGTAAGAAGGTTTAAAAATGTAAAGACAATGCACTGTAGTGATTGTTTTCAAAATCTAGATGCAATGGGTGGCTTTTTCAGAAAATAGTGAATGTTAAAATAACCTTAAGAGAAGTAGAAAAATCAAGCAGTCTGAAACCCAGTCAAAAATCTAAGTCATTTTTAGCAAATCTTTGGAGGTGATTCTTGGCCCATTTGAAGTGTGTCCTGCAGTGTCTGGAAGACTCAGCCCCAAGCCTCACTCAGCCTGCTACCTGAGTACGGATGCCAGATTTAGTGGATAAAAATATAGGACACTGAGTTAAATTTGAATTTCAGATAAGGAAGAAATACTTTTGAGTACAAATAGTCTCGTGCAATATTTAAAACATACTATACTAAAAGAGGCTCATTGTTTAATCTGAAATTCTAATTTAACTAAAGATGCTGTGTTTTATTGGCTTGCAGCTGCTTACTTAACTCTCCTGAGCCTCTGTTTATCTCAGCTCTTAACTGGTGAAGGTGATGGTGATTATGACTATCTACCTCACAAGGAGAGTGGGAAAATTAACTGATTCCTGAGAATGATCCATCATCACATAGGCATGCTATAATTTTTCCTTTCTCTCCTTTGTCCACTCCTCCTGCAACACTGTTGTAACAGATGCTTCCTAAGGATCTGGCCCTGGGCTAGATACTGGAGCAGACACATAATAACATTGGAAGTATCTCTCCTTCTTCCCACCTACCCTGTCCTTCCAAGAACACAGACCCATAAGGCCATATTAGCTGCAATTGTACTTGGTCAATCAATCACCCAAGGTGGAATATTCTTCCTTCTTTACACACAGGGCTCTCAGGAGCATCACTCTGTAACACTCCGAGACCAGAGGATCACAAACTCATGGTTGCCTGTTCCACATTCATGGAGTCAACAGGCTGTGGTGTTGCTGCTCTGAGGAAGCTGGCACTCCTCACCTCAGACTTCTTTCCTGTTCAGCCCACCCCCTCCAGGTCCATTCACACCTCTTTCCATCACAGTACTGCCTACCCCAAGCCCTGCATCCAACCCCATCAAACTCCATCTCCAGCACTAATGGAGCATCAGCTCTGCATTAAGAAGTCTATCCTTGGGTAGCTGGAAGCAAGACTTTGTCTCCCTTTGAAAGAGAAGTGTCATCTGTGGCATTCTTACTGAGCTTGGGCACCAGGCCAAATGACTTTCCACGTCATTGTTTCCTTTAATTTGCTAGTAATATAGCAAAGTCCGTGTCAGGATGTTCATTTCACAAACCCAAAAGCACAGGTTTGGAGAATATGAGTGTCATCTCCAAGGTTATATGTAAGTAAAAGGATTGAGATGTAAATACAGTTTCTTCCAATTTAATTCAGACTCCTCAGCAATGTTCCACAGTTTTGATTTTCATCTTGTGGAAAATCTGCCTTGGTGTGTGTCTCTGTGTGTGTGTGTGTGTGTGTGTGTGTGTGTGTGTGTGTGTGTGTGTGTGTCTGTCTGTCTGTCTGTCTGTCTGTCTCTCTCTCTCTCTCTGTGTGTGTGTGTGTGTGTGTGTGTTGGGACCTTTAGTGTCACCTAAGGCTCCCTCCATTCTTCCAGTTTCTCTCCCAGATCTTCATGCTGTCTTCTTGCTCTGAGTTGAGTTAGTCTTTTTGCATTCTATCTCTTAAGCCCATTCTCAGTTGGCTCCTAAGGATAGCTCAGGGAAAGAGTGTGTCCTGATGCACTTAGCTTCTGTTGTGTCAGAGTCCAAAATAAGACCCAGAGAGTCTTGCCTTTTCTGGAAACACAGGTCCTGTGGGTGTGGGTGGAAAGCAGCTACCCTGGCTTTCCCCCAACCTCGCCCTCTGTGTGTGCATCCACAAGCCAGCAAGGTCTTATCTGCATGCTTGCCTACTCCTGAGCCTTTTGCTCTTCTCCTTCTATCTTTTACCTCTATGCATGAGAATCCTGAAAATTTCAGGGTTATAGAAATCTTAGCCAGGTGCGTTTCTCACTTGGACAGTTAAACAAGCCACAAAGAACAGAGGAAGATATCGGACTGAGACAGAACTTATGATCCATGACCCTACTGGGTTCTATGGCTGAGACATTTCAACTGAAGTCAACTACCATATCCATGGGGTCCTCAGAGCCTCAATCAGTTGAATTATTTTACATTTGTGTATTTATTTCAATTATCATCAAAAATATTAACATAAGTAATTTTGAAATATTAATGATACCACTCAGATGCAAGAACCACCTGCCATCTGCCATTTCATTGCCTATGTTCTCACTTGTCTCCAGCATTGTGCTGGTATCAAAGAATACTGTCTTTAATTTTCCAGACCCAAAGATAAAAGAACACATTTGAGCCTGCATAAACATAGTATTTATGCAATGCAAAGGCTAAAAGGATTTGCAGCACATGGTGTGAACTAGAGAAGAGAGTCACAGCACATGGTGTAAGCTGGAGAAGAGTCATAGCACATGTGTGAACTGGAGAAGAACATCACAGCACATGGTATAAACTGTAGAAGAGAGTCACAGCACATGGTGTGAACTAGAGAAGAGAGTCATAGTGCACAGTGTGAACTGGAGAAGAGAGTCGTGGCACTTGGTGTGAACTGGAGTGCCACAGCACTTGGTGTGAACTGGAGAAGAGTCTCACAGCACATGGTTTAAGCTAGAGTTTCACATATTTACTTGCTATAAAAAAGGAAATAGATGTGAGAACTGAATCATCACATGGTCCATTCAAAACCTGAACTCACATATTTAAATCCATCTTACATAACACTAAGTTAACAACTTTTATTGTACTACTTTTATTTTACTAAAATTTAATTGCTTAAATTTATTAGCTTCATTTGTTAAATTTTGATTAAAAATTTTGAGTTGTTTTAGTTTTTGTTTGAAATGAGAACTTCTATCCTATTTTATGTTTTTACACATTTAAGAAACAGATCTATACTCCTAGTTAAGAGAGAATATATGGCATCCTAATCTTCTCCTTAAAGAAACACTGTAAGAGCTGTGTATCAATGCAAAACATCTAATGAGATCAGAGAGTAACCAAAGCATCCCAGACTCTAGAGGCACCAGAATCGTTAAGGAAGGGAAATCATTTGTAATGAGCCCTGCATCTGCAACCTGCCTTTGCTTGAGTTTGGTTGTTCATTCCTGGCATAGAAAATATAAAACGATGACCCAGAGGTCATAGCAGCCTTCCTGGGTTGGACAGACTAAGACTGGAACTAAAACTAACAATAACAAATTAAAAATCGAAACCTAAGAAGCTGAAAAAAATGGGTGGGAGGAGCAAAGAGAAAGGGAGAGGAAGATAAAGAGAGAAGAGAGAGGGCATGAACACTCACGGACAGGTTTTCCCTTTGAACTATTTCATGATGTCCAAGCTGTATGACTGCATGAAATGCAAAGAAGCTTCCATGTTAGAAACATATGTTAACAGAATGTTACAGCCTCATGATAGTAAGGAATACAAAAGTTAAGATGGCACCTACCATGTATAAGGCCCTGGTAGAAAGTCCCAAAGAAGTGTATGACTTCAGAGACAGGAAAATGAGCAGGAGAAAAGTCTCACTGATTAAGGTGGTTACCCTACACCCTATCTACTTGCAAAGATTCACTCCCTTTCTGGTTCTGACCTCGGGAGACTGTGGCAACATGAAATGTTTTACCTATAATTTGCTGAGCTGTCTAGTGTAAGACTGGCGCTTTGCAGGTTACCCCTGCACTTCTACCCCATGAAGATTCACCCCAACACTGTGAATTTAGCCCTGCCTTTCTGCTGTATATAATAACAGGGTAGAAGTAGCTGAAGGCTTGAATCCTGTGGACATAATCCAAAGCCAACCCAGCGGTGTAAGCACAAGAAGACATTTCTGAAGCAACACTCCACATGCTTTCAGGGAGAGGAGAAGATTGTGAAGAACAAACTGCCATGAGCATGCTTGTTTTCCATCTAGGACGAGATCTCCAACATGCAGCTGGATGAGGAAGAGATTGGCCTTAGCCACTAGTTTTCCATTCTGTGATTGAGTGGATCTGTTTGTGTTTCTGGTTCTTTCCTGTGCTGGTTTGAATCAAAGTGGCCCCCATAGGCCCACAGAGAGCGGCAATATTAGGAGGTGTGGCCTTGTTGAAGTGGATGTGGCCTTGTTGAAGGAAGTGTATCACTCGAGGGTGGGCATTGAGCTTTCATAAGCTCAAGCCAGGCCTAGTGGCTCACTGTCTCTTCCTACTGCCTGCCAGATGTAAAACTCATAGCTTTTTCTCTAGCACCATGTCTTCCTATGTGCCACCATGCTTCTCATTGTGATGATAATGAAATAAACCTCTGAACTGTAAGCCAGTAAAAATTAAATGTTTTCCTTCATAAGAGTTGCTGTAGTCATGATGTCTCTTCAGAGCAATAAAACCCTAAGCATTTCCCACAGGCATCCCCAACTCTAAGTTAAAGATGAGCAAAATGCTGTTTTGAACTTGATACTGTTTATGGTTTTCAATAAAGACCTAAGTCCAAATAGAGGAGGAGGAGGAGACAATAATGACTTAACCTCATCTTAATATTTAAATGTATTATTACAGTTCAGTAGAAGTTACCAGACATGCCAGGATAGAAGATCAAGTTACTGAAACCCATAAGAAAAGTTGTGGCATTATAAGTGCAAGTGATTCTAATATAAAATGATTATATTCTAGAAAACAGATGAAAAGAACATTGTAGCAGAAAAAAGTAATCTCAAAAAAGAATCAAATATGGGTCAAATGGGGGAGGGGCTTTAACTGGGGAGAGTGAGGGGAAGTCAGTACAGAAGGATAGGAAGAGACTGATGATGAAGGGAGGGAGAGAGGAAGAGAGAGGAAGGAGAGAGGAAGGACAAATCATATTGAGGATGTTTGGTAAGGATCCCCAAGAATTCTTATTATTTTATATATACCTAAAACTATATACAACACACACAGCACCAACAGATACATATATGATATGTAAATACATATATATGATATGTAAATACATATATATGATATGTAAATACATATATATTATATATGATATATAAATACATATATACATATACATGAACACACACACATATATGTATATATGTATATATGTATATATGTATATATGTATATATGTATGTATGTATGTATGTATATATGTATATATGTATATATGTATGTATGTATATATGTATGTATGTATGTATATATATATGTATATATGTATATATGTATGTATGTATGTATATATGTATATATGTATATATGTATATATGTATGTATGTATGTATATATGTATATATGTATATATGTATATATGTATGTATGTATGTATATGTGTATATGTGTATATGTGTATATGTGTATATGTGTATATGTGTATATGTGTATATATGTATATGTGTATATATGTATATATGTATGTATATATGTATATATGTATGTATATATGTATATATGTATATATATATATATATATATATATATATATATATATATATGTGTGTGTGTGTGTGTGTGTGTTTGTGTGTGTTATGCCTCTTGGGCTGACAATGCTCCCCACAAGAGCCATAGATTATCTAACAGAAACCCCAATAATAGACATGAGAAGTATTCTTTCATGTTGTTGGTCAGGATAGTTTAAATTGACTCCTCAAATAATATAGGCTATTACTGTTGCCTTGGTTGACTTGACGTACATTTCAGAGGACTCAAAAGATTCATACTGGGTCCGACTTGAAAGCCTTCTTCTGTGATATTTAGCTTTCATACTACCATAAACTACTATATAAGCTGCCAAGGGCAATACATAATCAATAGTCCTATCTAGCTATGATACCTATGAACTACAACAATGACCAACAAGTCAAGATATCTCTAAAGTTCTGCTAGCGGCACGCACATCTTGCTTACCAATAGTAACCAATAGCTATCTAATTCAATTTATGGTCTGCTTGAATGAAGGGAAAACTACCTGGGGCTAGTGAGGTCAAAGGTCTCAGAAGAGAACCTAAGACTACCACTTTACTAGACAAGTATACTTTCTACCTGTGTTCTAAAACATATTCATATACACACAGATGAATAGAACATTTACCTCTCATGAAAGAAGCTTCTTTTTACAGCAATTGGAGGCCATTACAGAAAACTACAACTGACTATAAGGATTCAATGGACTGTATTTATATATTTATTCACACGTTTCTGGGCACACACAAATATATCTCTATCTCTATCTCTGTCTCTGTCTCTATCTCTATCTCTATCTCTATCTCTATCTCTATCTCTATCTCTAATCTATTGATATAGATGTAGATTCAACAATAAAGAAGCCATAAATTTGAGAAAGATGGAGCCATGAGGGAAAAGGGGGGAGAAAAAAATAATATAATTGTATTTAAAATTTTAATACAAAATAAAATATTTTCAAAATATCAAATAGTAATCCTGGGCCACTAATCTTTCAGAAACTTGATCTAGAAATTCAGATGATCTCGTGTGTGTGTGTGTGTTTGTGTGTGTGTGTGTGTTGTGCACTTGTGCAATCTGAGTACGTTTCCATGTGCATGCAGAGGCTAGAGGAGGAACTCAGGTGTCTTGTATTTTTCTCCACATTATTTCCTTGAAAGAGAGTCTCTCACTGACCCTGATACTAGGCTGGTGGCCAGCAAGCCCTTACAATACCCCTTCCTCTTTACTCTCCTAATGCCAGGGTTTCAGGTAACCCAGTTACACCTGTGTTTTTCATGTAGGTTCTGGAGATTTGAACTCATGTTGGTGCAGCAAGCTCTTTTATCCTCATCATCCCCCTTAGCCTGTTAGCATGCTTCCGATTATCATCCACCAATTTCTGCCACTTCCCAGTTAAGACCAGCATCATATCTACCCTTTACCTACACACCCTCTGCAGTTAATATGACCATGTTTTTCCTCTTCATAAAGTCATTCCATGAATCCCTATTTTCTTCAGACTAGACTCCTGTGTTCTTCCCACACATGACTGCTTTGCCTTCCAGTATCCATGATCGCTTCGCTCCTACAGCACTCACAACTTTGCATGCTCCTTCCCTACAACTGTTGCAAATGAACTTTGGCTGCTCAGACACACCACCCCCATCTCGACCTCCTTAAACCTGAGTATATCATTCCCTTGCAGCAATACCGTCATTTTTTTCCCACTGAGAACATTTCTATCTACAATCCAGAAACTTGCCTTTCAGGAGAATCTCTCATCCCACAGGATCTTGTTAGGCTCCTCCAAAAGCAGCAAGCCCTCCCAGAGCATTTATGGTCCTCCCTGACCAGGAACTTGATGAGGACAGAGACAATGCTCTGAAAGTATGAGCAACTTATGAATCACAGAAAAGGCCCAGGACTGGTGGCCCAGCAGTGAAACTGTAGTTAAGGTCCTGGGAATAGAAATAGCATTTTGAAAAGAGGATTCTGCCAACCCTGGACACATACTCTGGTGCTAAGGTTTGTCCCCAATGGCATGTATCTCTGGGATATAAAGCCAGCTCAACAGAGTCAGGTAATTATAGGCCTCTGGGAAGCTTCCTGACACACCAGTCCAGAGTCAACAAATCAGGGTCAGTGATCAGTTTCTAGACACTCAGAGGGCAAGTGTGTGAAGACCAGGCTTCCAAAGGCTCTTTAGAAAATGGAAGGCAAATGGCACAGCTGTATCTGTCTGTAAGTGTGTTCCAAATATTCCAGGAATGACCACATTCTTCCCCCAAATAATCTTCCTTTTGACACCTATGCAGTTAGGAGTGCTGTGCTTCTCAAAGGGCTGGGTGACAAAAGGTTTGGAAAGACTATGAAAATGGTAAGAAAAGCTGGCATGGGGCAGGTGCTATCCAGATTATAGGAGGCAGCATCCTACCCCAAGAGCCTGAGGTGGGCCCCACACCCTGGCTCTCAGTGCTTAATTGTACAGGCTCACCCTCCTGTACTGCCACAGGCTCTCATGTATATCCTCAGAGCACAAGAGCTTCAGAAATAGCTGAAATGTCTTCACTGCCAGTCAAGCCAGCTGTGGAAATGATCTTGGGGCCCACTTTTCCATCTTCAGTGGCTCTCCGGAAGTGTCATCTCCATTTCAGAGACAAGATGAGGCTGAGTTGCGTCTCAAGTAACTCCTGAAGCCCACTCTAGCTGACATACCTACAAACAGGTATACCCAGTTCTGAATCTTCAATTTACAAACTCTAACCTGTAAGGTGCAATCTCTAGAAAATTGGAGGAGAGAAGCCATTTACTCTCCAGGGAGCTGCAGTTGAAAATCTGAGGACCATCTCCTCCATCCCCAAAACAGCGCTCTTCTCAATGGCCTCCTTCTTGTTCAGGTAGCATCTGTGCAGAGCAATGCCCCATGTGAAAGGTTCACCCAAGACTATTAAACCAAAATGTTTTTGGCTGAAATCTCCTTCCAAGGAACACAGCTCCCCTGTGCCCCCACATCCTCTGATCACACTTGATGACATAATATAAAATAGAGAAGAAAGCTCTGTAATGAAGATGCAGGGCTTCCTGCTGTGGCCATGGGAATGGCAGACCTGCTATGGCCCAACTCACAACGTACAACAGCCTGGTTCACTTCAAAGGTAGAGTCGTTATTAGCTTGTGACCCAAGCCTGGAGCCAGGTTGCTGTGAAATAATGTTTCAGTTAAAAACAGAAAAAGAGAAGCAAAGTCTTCAGAACAGATTGCTGATAAAAGGTTTACACTCAGTTTAACAAATTTTATAGTAATGGTATTTTTAAAATGTGTTTCTTGTGAATGGCTCTGCAACACAGAATACAAATAAAGAACGTGCAGTTGGCACGATTGAAATTGCAAACAGATTACCTCTGTCCTGGGCCTGATGGTATCAGCACGTTACCAAGTCCTGCCAAGTCCATAGGCACTGATATACCCCCACATGACTGTCCTCTGCAGATATTGTAAATCTCCACAGACTACCTACCTCTACCTAGCCAAGCCTCTGGAAAGTTCCCTATGGTTGTAGGCACCATGGCAGCAGACCAGAGTCCTCTAAACATTCACTCAAGGAAACAAAATTAAAAAAAAAAAAAAAAAACAAACCCAGGGCATCATGGGAGCAATAGAAACTGAGGAAATGATGCAATGCCCTGACCAGCCTACAAATGTTTGGCATGAGAGAAATCTAAACCAAAAGAATCATGGGCTTTGTACAGAGGGAACATAGATGCCAGTCTAACTCAGAAAATAATGTGATTTCTACACACGGTGGATGTCCCATATCAGCCTTTCAGACAGGACTCTGCAGACAGTAGTAACCTCTGCCACTGACTCACAGAAGGGAATTGGTTTTTCTGTTATAACTCAATGTTACCACCCAAGCTCCATCCCACAAATGGTTAGTCAGGGAGGCAGGAATGTCAAAACAGGGTGACATCCTGGCAAGTGGGGAGCTGTCATTGGTTACAGCCACTAAAGTGAGAGAAGAATCAGGTTCATTCAGTATGATGACCAGCACACCTTAGCTTTCTCCAGATTTTCCCAGACTTGGTGTCCTGGGAGATCCCTCAATCCCAGGCACCAGCTAGCACCAGGCACACTGTTCAGAGACAGGAGCATACAGTACCAGCAGATTCCCTGCATGATTCCACAGGCACCAGGCAATACACAACCTAGGGGAGGCACAGGAATCCCTCCCAAGTCCACACTAGTGGAGAATCCAGACACTTAAAAAAAAAAAAAAAACTGCCAAGGACACTGCACTAAGTGTCTGCAGGGAGAGCATGGATTTCTTGGGCAGTTACTGTGGGCTACAAGGACACAGCTATGCAAACAGGAAAGGCTGGAGAGGACACCTTGGCACACCAGTTCTCCCAAGTTCTTGTAGAAATTGGACATGGAGAAGAGAATAATGTCTCCTCTCTCTGAGTGTGAGCTGGGCTTGCTTAAGTTCAATAAAGTCTATGTGCTCTCACCAAATCCTTGATTAGGGAACCCTTTTTGTTCACAACTCAGTTTGAACTGAATATCTCTACAGAGCAGGCTAGGCCATTCTACTGAGCTAATATTTTGATTTAAATTCTGCCTCAGTTACTTTTGCTTTATCCCTCTCCCCAACCAGACTTTCGTTTCTCTTCGAGTTTTGTCTTAACAAGGCTCTTGAAGTCTTTGTGCATCCCTGTTATACAGATGAGACTTCACAGCTAAGGCAGAGTGACAGAATTAGGCAGACAGGCAGGTGAATCCTCTAATGAGACCAAGTGCAACTTTATACAGCACTTATTTCTGTCAGAGACCAGAATGTAAACTCTTTTGGTAATAATATAAAATTACCTTAATAAATGGAGAACGTTTTTTCCCTTTTACTGAAAATGGATTCTTTTCTCATACAATATATCCTGATTATAGTTTTCCCTCCTTCTACTCCCCCCAGTTCATCTCTACCTCCCCTCCCCTCCAGATCCACTCCCTCTGTCTCTCTCATTATAAGGAACATGGTTCTAAGAGATAACAAACATGACAAAATAAAATATAAGATGAAATCAAAACGATCATATCAAAGTTGGACATGGCAACCCAACAGGAGAAAAAGAGTCCCATGAGCAGGCACAAGAGTCAGAGACCCAGTCATTCTCACAGTCAGGAGTCCCATGAACATTGTAAGCTAATAGCTCTAACATTCATACAGAGGGCCTGGTGCAGACCCATGTCAGCCTTGTACTTTCTGCTTCAGTCTTTGTGTGCCCATTCATGCCTCACCTTGTTCATTCAGAGGCCTTGTTCTCCTGGCCCCTCCCTCCTCTCTGACTCTTAGAGTCTTTCTCCTCCTCTTCCTTGGGATTCTCTGAGCTCCGAGGGAACAGATTTGATGGAGACCTCCAATTTACACTTTCTCCCTGAATAACGTCTGGCTATGGGACTGTGCACCTGTTCCCATCTGCTGCTGGAGGAAGCCTCTCTGATGGTGACGGGATAAGGTACTGTTGTACAAGTTGAACAAGATATCATTAGGAATCATCTTATTGATTTTTAAAAAGATAAGTAGAGTTTGGTTTTGCCATAGATCTCTGGGCTATCTAGCCTCTGGTTCTTAGCTACTCAGTGTTGGGCATGGGTTCCTTCTCATGGAGTGAACCTTAGATCAAACCAGTCACAGTTTGACTACTCCTATGTACTCTGTGCCATCATTTCTCTCGAATACTCTATAAGTAAGACAGATTGTGGGTCAAAGATTTTGTGGCTGGGTTGGTCTCCACATTTCTCTTTTGATAGCCTACAGAGCACCTTTCTGCACCAAAGAAATTAGAATGTAGGGGCAAAGCCCATATGTAGGCACCAGCTGGACTCCATGATCAATGAGTTGTGTGGGTGTTGCCCTCAGCAATGGGGTCCTGTTAGCAGTTTGAGGAGAGTAGCCTTTTGTCTTAGCAACAGCTTGGGTTCTTTGAGATTCCCTTGTCAAACAACTTAGTTGACTATACCCTAGTCCCACCACTGGAAACCTCACCTGGCTACAAGAGATGACCGGTTGAAACTCCATATCCCTCATTATTAGAGTCCCCATTAGGATCACCATCATGTATTCCAGAAAGTTTCAAGATCTGTAAATAGTTGTGTTGGAACTTTGATGGATTGCATTCAATCTATAGATGGCTTTTGATAGGTTGGCCATTTTTACTCTGTTAAGTCTACCAGTACATAAGCATGGGAGGTGCTCATGTCTTCTGACATCTTCTTCAAGTTCTTTCTTCAAACACTTGAAGTTCATACAAGTCGTTCACTTGCTTGGTTAGAGTTACCCCAAGATATTTTATATTATTTGGGGAGATACTGTAAAAAGTCTTATTTTCCTGATTTCTTTTTTCAGTTCATTTGTGATTTGTGAATGTAGAAGGGCTTCTGATTTAATTTTTTTTTAGTTAATCTTGTATCCAGCCACTTTGCTGAAAGTGTTTATCAGCTGTAGCTGTTCCCTGATGGAATTTTAGGGTCACTTATGTATACTATCATATCATCTGCAATGATATGATAATACATATCATTATTAAATACATAATGAAATAACAATACTTTGGCTTCTTCCTTTACAATTTGCATCCCCATGACCTCCTTTACTTGTTTTATTACTCCAGCTAAAACTTCAAGTGCTATATTAAATAAATATGGAAAGAGTGGATAACCCTGTCTTGTTCCTGAGTTTAGTGGAATTGCTTTGGGTTTCTCTTTATTTAAGTTAATGCTGGTTATGAAGTTGTTATAAACTGTCTTTATTATGTTTAGGTATGTCCCTTGTGTTCTAGAGAGATTGGGAACATGGAAGTGTGTTGGATTTTGTCAAAGGCCTTTTCTGCATCTAATGAGATAATCATGTGGTTTTTTTCTTTTCTTTTAGTTCTTTTAATATGGTGGATTACATTTACTGATTTTCATATACTGAACCATCTCTACATCTCTGGGATGAAGTCTACTTGATCATGGTGGATGTTTCTTTTTATGTGTCCTTGGGTTTGGTTTGAAAGTGTCTTAATGAGTATTTTTTCGAATCTATGCTTATAAGGAATTTTCTTTCTTTATTGAGTATTTATGTGATTTGGATATCAGGTAACTGTGGCCTCATAAAATGTATTTGTCAATATTCCTTTTGTTTATATTTTTTTGGAAAAATTTGGGGAGCATTGGTGTTAACCCTTCTTTGAAATCCTGGTAGAATTCTGTGCATAAATGATCTAGCCCTGGGCTTTTTTTGCTTAGGAAAATTTTAATGACTGCTTTTATTTCACTATGGGATTATAAGTATATTTAAATTGTTTATCTGATCTTGATTTAACTTTGGTAACTGGTACATATTTAAAAATTACCCATTTTTTTAGATTTTCTACTTAGAATACAGGTTTTTAATACATGTTTTATAATTCTCTGCATTTCCTCTGTGTCTGTTTTTATGACCTTTTTGGTTTTGATTTTGTTAATTTGAGTATTCTTTCTCTGTCTTTTAGTTAGTTTGGATAAGGTTTTGTCTGACCCGTCGATTTTCTCAGAGAGTCAACTCTTTGTTTCATTGATTCTTTACATTGTTCTCTTTGTTTCTATTTTATTGATCTCAGCTCTCATTTTATTTCTTGCAGTCTACTCCTCTTGGGTGTGATTACTTCTTTTCTTCTAGAGCTTTCAGGCATTCTGTTAAGTTGTGAGTATAAGATCTCTCCAATTCTTTATGTAGGCACTTAGTGCTAGCAACTTTCTTCTTTGCACTACTTTCATTGTGTTCCATAAATTTGGGTATGCTGTGTATTTCTTTTCATTGAATTCTAGAAAGTCTTTCATTTCCTTATTTCTGTCTTGACACATTTCTCATTGAGTACAGAACTGTTCAGTTTCTGCATGTTTTTAAGCTTTCTGTTGTTTCTGATATTGGTGGTACCCAGCTTTAATCTGTAGAGGTCTGATGGGATGCAGAAAGTTGTTTCAATTTTCTTGTATCCTTACATTTACTTTGAATATTTCTTTGTGACTGAGTATGTGGTAAATTTTGGAGAAAGTTCTGTGAGATGTTGAGAAGAAGGTATATTCATTTGCGAAATACTCTGTAGATATCTGCTAGGCCCATTTGGTTTATAGCATCTGTTAGCCCCAGTATTTCTCTGTTTAATTTTTGTCTGGATAATCTGTCTGTTGATGAGAGAGGGGTGTTGAAGTCTTCAATTGTCAGTGTGTGAGAGTCAATATGTGATTTAAAGGGTAGTAGTGTTTCTTTTACAAAAGTGGGTGCCCTTATGTTTGGGGCATAGATGTTAAGAATTGAAATATTGTTTTGGTGGATTTTTCCCTTGATGGGTGTGTAGAGTCCTTCCCATCTCTTTTGGTTAGTTTTGGTTATATATGTATTTTGTTACATATAAAAATGGATGTTGTAGCTTGCTTTTTAAGTCCATTTGCTTAGAATATTTTTTTCTAGCCCTTTACCCTGAGGTAACATCTATCCTCAATGTAAGTGTGCTCTTGAATGCAGCAGTAGGATGGATCCTGTTTTCACATCTATTCTGTTAGTCTGAGTCTTTTTATTGGGAGAGTTGAGACCATTGCTATTGAGAGATTATCAATGATCAATGATTATCAATTCCTGTTATTGTCGGTGGTAGTTGTGATGGTGGTAGTGGTGCTTGTGTGTACTTCATTTCTTTCGATATTGCTGATGTGAGATTATTTATTTCCCATGTTATTATGTGTGTAGTTAACTTCTTTATGTTGGAGTTTTCTTTCCAGTATCTTCTGTAGGGCTGAATTTGTAGATAGATATTGTTTTAATTTCATTTTATTATGGAATATCTTATTTTCTTTATCTATGATGGTTGGAAGTCTGGGCTGGTATCTGTGGCCGCTTAGAGTCTGCAGCACATCTGTCTAGGCCCTTTGGGAGTTTAGAGTCTCCACTAAGAAGTTATGTATAGTTCTAGTAGGCCTGCCATTATATATTACCTGGTATTTTTCCCTTACAGTGTTTAATAGTCTTTCTTTGTTCTGTATGTTTATAGTGTTTTGATTATTATGTTGCAAGAGGAGTTTCTTTTCTGGTCCGATGTGTTTGGTGTTCTGTATGTTTCTTGTATCTTTATAGACATCTCCTTCTTTATGTTAGAAAATTTTTCTTCTATGGTTTTGTTGAAATATCTTCTGTGCCCCTGAACTGGGATTCTCCTTTCTCTATTCCTACTAATCTTAGGTTTACTCTTTCATAATGTATCAGATTTCTGGATGTTTCATCTCAGAAGAATTTTCGATTTAGCATTTTTTTAAACCAGTGTATTCATTCTTGTCTAAGAGTCTCTCTTCCATCACTTGTATTCTGTTAGTAAAGTTTTCCTCTGCAGTTCCTCTTCTAGTTCCTAATGTTTTCATTTCCAGGACTCTCAGTTCATGTTTTCTTTACTGTTTCTATTTCCATTTTCAGGTCTTAGGTAGTTTTATTCATTTCCTTCAACTGTTCGTTTGTGTGTTCTTGGCTTTTTAAAAGGGATTTCTCCTTCTCGTTTCCTCATAATGTGTTTTCCTGGATTTTTAAAAAGGGATTTATAAATCTCTTTAAGGACTTCTAGCACATTCATATACTTGGTTTAAAGGTTCTTGTTTGTTTGCTTTCTTTTTTTTAAATTGTGTTATTGTGCTATGTTGGAGTCTTCAGAGCCTACCTGCTATGATAGAGTAGCTGGCCTCTAGTGGAGACATTGTTCTGGCTGTTATTGCTTCTGTTTTTATGCTGGTGTGTAAGCATCTGAGTTTGGGATGATCACATAGGTCTAGGTGTTGATTTCTGGATTTGTCTGTGTTGGGTGGTGAATTGGCTAGACTTACATCAACTTGATACACGATACAGTTGTTTGAGAGGAGGGAATTTCAGTTAAGAAAATGCCTCCATAAGATCAGGCTGTGTACCAGCCTATAGAGCATTTTCTTAATTAGTGGTTGGTGTGGGAGGGTCCAGCTCGTCGTGGATGATACCATCCCTGGGCTTGTGGGCCTGAATTCTATAAGAAAGTGAACTGAGCAAGCCATATGGAGAAAGGCAGTAAGCAGTACGCTTCCACAGCCTCTGCATCAGCTCCTGCCTCCAAGTTCCTGCCCTAGAGCTCCTGCTCTGGCTTCCTTCAATTGATAGACTACAATGTGGAAGTGTACGTACGTCCAATAAACTCTTTTCTTCCCAACTTGCTTTTTGGTCATGGAGTTCTGTCGCAGCAATAAAAACCCTAACTAAGGTTGTTTTGTTCATTCGTTTCTGTCTCCACTCTGTATTTTTGGAGAGAGTGTTGCCTATGTGCTGCTTGTTTTCCTGGCCTGTTTAGTTGGTATACTCGCAGGTAACCTCCTGTAATTCCTGGCGTTGGAGGTTAGGTAACTGGGATGAATTGGAGGAAGGAAGTTTGAAGGAGAAGGTCTTTGTGATCCATTGGGAATGGGGGTCAGAGAGGAAAGAGAGACCACTGGAGTTTTCCAGCAAGAAAGCCTGACATGAGACTGAGGGGACAGGCTCTCGGGAGCAGTAGGAGAGGTGTGGATCTGCCTTAGGCCTACTTGTTACTATAGGAAGAGCTGCCCTTGGATTAGCAGGAGATGCCTGCTGGAGTAGAGGGCTGGGACAAAGGAACGCATTATGGGGAGGGCAGGAAAGGGATGGTCTGTGGCAGCAGTTATCAACTTGTGGGTCACCACCTCTTTGCGGAATGACCCCTTCACAGGGGTTGCCTAAGACCATCAGAAAACACCAATATTTACGTTATGATTTATAACAGCAAAATTAGTTATGAAGCAGCAACGGACACAATGTTACGGTTAGGGGTCGCCACAATGTGAGGAACTGTATTAAAGGGTCACAGCCTTAGGACACACTGGTCTGTGGGATCCACGGGAGCTGTGAGCAAGGCTGAGGGAAGACTGCAGCTTGTGTTCTGTTGCAGCACGAGGAACAAGCTGGGCTGGGGGACCAGCTCTCAGGGAACAGAGAGAAGAAGGTCTACAGGCAGCCTACCCTAAAAGGAAGAGTTTTAAATAACATAAGCCCTTATATTATTGTTTAAGGAACAAAGATTATGAATTGTCATTATTGTTTGAGACTTAGGCACATGGCAACCCATCTTCCACTTTCCCTGACCTCTAAGACTGTGACAGACACAGGCTGTCACAAGGCATACCCAAGAGAAGAGACCACAGGATATTTCAGCCAGGTCTCACAAATGCCCAAAAAAACCCTAAACCCCAAAAGCTCCTGAATGAGAAAGACCTAAGAGGGAAAGGGAACTGTCCTTCACTGCTCTCCCTCAACTTGAGACCACAAACCCTGGAAAACTGATCTGAGGGAGTCAGAGGTCACGGTCTGCCATTCCAGAAGTAGCTATTCTCTGCCCTGGAGAGAATGACACAGGGTGTTTGGAGTGACTGTGCAAGGTCATGCGCTGAACCGAAGCGCCCCCTGGAGGAACAAGGGGTAACTGGAGCCCAGCTCCGCTCCACCCACCGAGCATCGAACAAAAGGTAAGAGGAGCACATCTGTCTTTCCACAGATATATCGACCTAGACACCCCCTACGCAACAGTGCCTGCCCAGCTGGAACATCACTCTCAAACACAAAGAGGCACCCTATGGTTTGGCTGGCTGTGTTTGAGCAGTGTTTTTAGTGTTTCTCCTCCACTTCCCTGTGGCCTTCTAAGTGCTAGTAACCCACTGTGCTTAGGAAGACTAATGCAGCAGGTGCACACAAGTAGAAGGCTGTGCTCTGCAGAGACAGCAGACAGAATCTGGGATTGGGGTGGTGGTCTGCCCTGACTCCAACTGCTGCTCTCCACTTGTGTGCTGGGCTAACCTGCCAAACCTGAGGTCCTTTCAAGAGATGGAGTCCAGCAGGGAGGTTCTGTCCTCCTCATTGCCAGACAGGCCTCTTTTTTTGTACCAAAGCATGGGTAGATGGCTCAGCTGTTACCTCCAGAAGCCCCTGAAATGGCCAGAACAATATATTCAGGAATATCGTACCAAGTCCCCCGGCTGAACCCTGGGTCAAAAATTCATACAGATTGTATTTCCCATCTCAGATTTCAAGCCATGGAGTCAAGTACATCTCAGCTGAGGAAGCTGTACTGCAAACACCACATGGCAGTACAGAAATATCTATCTACACAGTACGCCTGGCACCCAAAATACCCAAACCTAAATCCAGTGGAGCATTCCCCCCCCCCCACGCCCTGCCACCATTGTTGATTTCCAGAGGAGAAATCAAACCTTAAAACCAGAGCTCCTTTTCTTTTACAAATTAAACTCAAAAGCTTGCCCCAAAGTTTGCATTCCCACAGAGGGGCCCAGCTCCTCTGAAGAGGTGTGTCTTAGAACAGCTGTTCTCCTGTCCTCCACTTTATCTATCACAAGTGGGCGTGTCTCCTGAAGCAGGGGGAGGTCATATTTATCCTGCCCCAAGGGGATATCATGCCCCTGCTTTGTAAAATCTGAAAGTCAGGACATACAAGAATATCCCAGCCCCAGCCCCAGCCCCAGCCCCAGCCCCAGCCCCAGCCCCAGCCCCAGCCCCAGCCCCAGCCCCAGCCCCAGCCCCAGCCCTAGCCCCAGCCCCAGCCCCAGCCCCAGCCCCAGCCCCAGCCCCAGCCCCAGCCCCAAACCCACCAAATTTAGCACAGCAGCAGTATATTCTCAGAGTTCATGTTTCTACTGCCACCAGTGGCATATAACAGGCGCCTGGTGACATCTGGGGCAAGGAGACAGAGAAAACAGATGTGAGACACAGAAGAAAAACATTCCATGTTTCAGGCTCACCAGAATCACCAATAGGACTAATTGGTATCTTCGTAGGTTTCATCCCAGGCCCATCCATCTTACTTGAAGATCCATCTTAACCAACCCCAACCTCTATTAAGCCTTAGAATTCACATGTATCTTTTGAGCCTTCTGCAACATGGAAACTATTTCCTGTTACCAGTATCCCCTGTCCTTCCCCTTGGGAGCAGGACATGTCCACACCATCTATGTGGGAATGGTCTTTTCTCACAGCCCCTCTCTCCTCTGTGACCATCCACATGCACAGATACATCCAGATACATCTACATACATCCAGGCCACTCAGCTTCCTGTTCAGGCTTTGTCTGTTAGGACAGTTCTCTTCCTCTACTTTTTTTTTTTTTTTTTTTTGCCTTGTCTAGAGGAATTCAGGGAAGTCCAGCATCTGCTCTTGCTCTGAAGAGCACCACGTCCACACTACAGGCCTCCTCTCAGAACCTCATCTCCGCTGCTCATCCTGTTGGGGTCCAAGAGTAGCCACACAAACCCCTCAGACACCGATCTCAGTCAGGTATCCATGGTTTATTGAACACACACTCCAAGACTTATTAATCAGGGACATGACAAAGAGTTGGGATCCAAACTGTGACCCTAGGCAGTCCTCAGAACCAGTTTTTTAATGGGAAAAACCATGAACATTTGATGCAACATTTACAACATACCTAGACAAAGCAGCACTGTCTGACCTTTAAGCTGATAGGCTGGGTCTAGAGGTCAGGAGGCTAGGGGATCTCCTAAGTCCACAAGGCTCTGTGACAAAGTACAACAATAAGTTGTTTTTGTCAAGGCAAGGAACAATAGGTCAAGTTAGCATCATGAGCCTCAAAATGAAGGTTGAGGGAATATGGCAGGGCTATTGTCGAGTTTTAATATTTAACAATCCCAGCTCCCACTGCTTTCTCATTTCTTCCCGTAGCCAGGCTGCCTTCTGGCTTCTGTTTACCTCTTGGTGCCTCTGTGCCTTCTACCAGGCTCAGCTGTAAGGGCTGTCCTACTGTGCTCTGAGACTGGTCCTTTCCTGCCATGTAAGACTAGTGTGGATGCCTCCCTTATCGTCTTCAGCTCAGACCCAGAGGTTTGTGGTCCTGGCCTTCAACTATATCTGTCCAGTCTGTTCCCAAACAAGAGACAAAGTCAAATTAGAGACCAAACACATCATTATCCACAGGAACCCACCTGCCTATGTTGCTCTGATAAGAGGACATCTCTGGAATGCATCTAGTCCACAATCGTTTATCAACAAGTGTCCATGGATGCCCTACTGTGTGCTCAGAGCTGTCGTGGATGTTGTGACACCGTGGCAAACAGGATAATTCCTGCTGTCTTGAGGTTCATGTATAGGAACAGATCTGTCCGACATCCAGCCCATGCCTTGCTCAATCATGATATTGCTGCCATCACCCCCACTTCCCTTCCCACAAACACTCTATGACACACTTCAGCACTTGTACCACATGTGCAAAAGTGCACCGCAGTTCCTACTCACAGGCTTCATTCCTCAGAGTTCGCTTCAACGTGTGCATTGGTTACTTTTTTGTTGCTCTAAGAAAATAACCATGTCCAAAAGTAATTCAACAAAGAGAAAGCTTATTTTAGCTCATAGTACCAGGGGCCTAGAGTCCATAATAATGATGAGCAAGGGAAGATATTATACCATGAGCAGAAAACGGTGGGTGATCATGTTTCTATCCACACACAGGAAGCTGAGCAAGAACAAGAGGTGGGACAAGACTATACACTCGCCCCCAGCACTTCCTGCAGCAAGGCTGTACCTCCTAAAGCTTTCCTCAGCTTCCCAAATCACCAACTGTTCAGATACACACAAGCCTATGGGGGTCATTTCCCTTCCAAACCACAGTACTATGCTTGAACTGTATTTTTGTTTTGTTTTTGCTTTTTGTTTTTGTTTTCATTCCAATCAAACCTCTCCTCCTCTAATCTTTGGAAACTCATTTTGACCTCTACACAAAGGCAACCCAGCAGTGAAGCACAGATTGGCTGTCACTTCTGCCACCAACTCCTTCTACCGAGAGCTTTTAAATCCCCTGTGAGCCATAACGTGGCACCAATGTCATCTGATTTTTTTTTCCAGGAAGTTCGAGCCAAGAAAATGAAATATTCTTTTTCTAACCAGAATTGCTATGTCTCTCTGTGGGCTGATAAACTAAAATCTACTATTTCTCTGAGGAAAACTCCATGCTTAGGCTCTTGAACACTCCATAGTACAGAGCCTGTATGCAAAGAATCCTCCCAGAATCAATTTGACAGCATAAAGAAAGGGGGAATTTTAGGAGGCCGTGGGGCAGGCGCAGGATACCAGGCAAGCATTATTTTTGGTCCCAAAAGTGATATAACACTATATGATGATGTATCTGGAGCAATTGAGTGGCGGGGTCTGGCGAGTATCTCAGTATCTGAGACAGGTGAGCCTGTATGCCATTGATCAATGATCAAACCTAATGATTTAGAACCCCCAAAACCCAGCCTCTACTTCTCAGTTCTGCACTGAACACAAGATTCTGCCAAGAGTCCCAGGCATCTCATCAGCTTTGGTCTGCAACACCAGCAGCCACTCTGCCTGAGTTTCTGAAGCCACATCAGTCAATACCACAGAATAGGCCATCTTCAGTGACAAGAGCCCTCTAAATCTCAGTAACCAGATATGCTGATTTTTTTTGTTTGTTTGTTTCTACATTTTTGTCACAGGACATTTGGAGGAAAGACATGTTTTGCCCAGGTCTTCTTTGTTTATCATTGACAGTGGGAAGCCCTAGGCTTTGCGTAATCACATTGATTATCAACCGTTATCATCACTTTTACTTCTAGAAGAAATATGAATTTCACATAGACTCAGAAGAGTTTATGTTGGCTCTGATTCCCCCTGTCAGAAACTATGTCATCTCATGCTACAAAATGTCCTTTTCTTGGTCCCAATTCCCTCATCTATGAAATGAGAAGATGAGGTCACAAAGAATTTCTAAGGCCATTCATGCTTTAAAAGATGTATGTTTCCCAGAAAGGAAAGGGAATCACTGAGTGTTGAGTATGGATTCCCCACAGTGCCCTGGAGAGTGAAACTATTCATTCACACTATTCAGAAGATGTGTTGGAGTGTTGGAGAAGCAGCTCAATCTAGATCACAAACAACTGGCAACAGATATAGGATTTGAATCCAGGGCCATTGTATTAAACAGGGTGGGGTGTGTGTGTGTGTGTGTGTGTGTGTGTGTGTGTGTTTCATTTCATTTGTGATCTGGTACTGTACAGAAAACGGAATGGAGAGAAACAGATACTACCATGGAATGAGCCAAGAGTCAGGCACTGTTGGGTAACCTTAGGGAAAAAGCAATAACTATGCTTTCGATGGTCCAATTGTTATTGGTAACAGCAATATTTAGCATACACTAAGTACTGGGTCCTGGACAAGGTGCTAGATACACAAATATTAATTTCCCCTGGGAAGGGAAGAGGACACATATTAATTATTTCAAGAAGCAAAGATTTATTACAAAAGAAGAAAGAAAAAAAAAACTACTCATAAAACCAATGAGAAGGCTGGGAAAGAACAGCTCTAGCCAGTGGATGTAGGCTTTCATGGAAGAAGATAGAGAAGATGGGGCATCTAACAGTCTACCTTGCTACCACTCTTGAGATAGTCACTTAATCTTTTCTTTTGCCTTCAAAATCTCCTGCCCTGGGTTCTAATTTCAAGAATGTAAACTGGAACTTTGAAGCAGGCTTGCCTCCCTGCAGCCCTTGTTTACGAAGGGCAGAGATGTTGCCACCCTCTGCCAGTAAATCAATCTAGATAGTCTCAGGAATCACAGCCTCTGATATGGGACAAGCTTCGAAAGTCAGAAAAGCTACCAAGTCTTGACCCCAGCAGCCAGCACAGCACTCTAGTTCCAAATGGAAGAGTCGGGACTGTCTCCTTAATGTGGTGTGAGCTGTCTTGAAATGAGCTAGGAGAGAAGTCTCCTTCAGATGAAGGAAAATTGAAAGGAGGCTGCCTCCTATTGAACAGAGGTTTCAGGATTCAGACCAGACAGGTGGACCGTGTGAAGGAGTCAACCACTGAAGGACTCTAAAGGCTGACAGGGATAGAACTGGGTGAATGTTATCTTAGAGACTCTGTTATGGACATTCAAAAGAAAAGATAGAGGAGAAAAAGAGAGACCAGCAAGATGAATTTGCCATTATTCAAGGACCAGACAATCAAAACTTGGTAGAGTTGTGGTCGTGAGGACAAAGATGAAGAGAACACGCCTGGGGGATACAGTGCAGGTGTTAAAGATGGACAGTTTGTGAGATGAGTGGAAGTGACCCACCATGCTTTCAGCTTGCCTGATGAATGGATGGGGGAACACTTGCTAAAATGGACACTTGAAAGGAGGAATGTTTAGGGGAGGTAAAGGACATAAAAATTGCTGCATTTGTCTTCTTCCAAGTCGAATGTGTCCATGTATGAAAAGTTTGGAACATTGATGAGGTGTGCGTTTGCATCCTACCAGAGACAAGGCCTGTCTTCAGGATCAGGAGCTGAATATAGAGAGTGTGTCTCCGAGGGGCTCCAGTTTCATTTGGCCTCTGAAGGTCTGGTTCCAGAGGAGCCTGACAACAGAAATCTCTTGGGAATGCTCAAATCTCACTTGAAGTAAATGTTTCAGCTCTAAAGTGTCCCCAAGCAAAAATTTCCCCAGAGACTCGGAAGCACACTGGAAATGCACGTTCATCTGCCTTTTCTTTAGGTCCCAAAGTTGAGGGAAAAAATCACAAAAGCTGGGGGGAATCTCGTCTCTGTTCTTTGAGTATAGTGAAGTTCCCAGTGATAGGGTTCAGACAAGAATGTATTTAAACTAGAGCTTTGGAGAATTTTTAAAGGAGATGAAACCAGGCTGCAGCTTTGTCCAGCCGGAGCACACTGCGGGGCTGAGATGGAAGCTCACTGACACACAGTGAGGAATAATAATCTATCTACGAGGAACAGGTGTGGCGACACGGTACCATTGTCTCACGTGCTTGTGCTTTCTAGAATTTGGGCTTTCAATCTTCCTCAGACCCGAACTTGGATAGCTGGCCACCCGAGGCTCCCTCATGGAAACATCTGTGTAGATCAGTGATGTCTTGAGAGGTCCTAAGCAGTTCCTGCAGTTCCAGCCAGACTTGCCTACCAAGTACTAGTTCATTTCAGTATAATATGTTTACCTGGGCCTAACAGATGCAAGGCCCTGAGTTCTATCCCAAGTACTATAAAAGAGAGGGCGTAAGAGAGAGAGGAAAGGAGAAAGAAAAGGAAGGAGGGAGAGAGAGAAGGAGGGAGGGAAAAATGAAAGGAGAGAGGAAAGAAACAAGATTTTCTTGGCTTTATATTTATCATCAGTTGCAGACTCCAGCTCTTTCCCAGTTGATTTTTTTCTTGTAAGTTCATACCTACATATTTGCTGACTTCTCTCTAGTCATTCAACTAGTCCTCAACTACTTTTGTGCCTTTGTGTCCTCTCTCTTTTTCTCTCTCTTTCTCTCCTCTATCCCTCACCTCTTTTCTTTCTTTTCTTCTTTTTCTTTCTTTCTTTTTTTCTTTCCTTCCTCCTTCCCTTCCTTCCTTTTCCTTTTTCCTTCTCTTCCTTTTCCTTCCTTCCTTCCTTCCTTCCTTCCTTCCTTCCTTCCTTCTGGTTAATGTCTTGTGTATGTAGTCATAGCTGCTAGCTGTGTGTTTGTGTTAGCAACAGCCATGTCATGTACAGAAGACAGGGATTCAAAGCGTTGTTCCTCCTCCTCCTCCTCCTCCTCCTCCTCCTCCTCCTCCTCTTCCTCCTCTCCCTCCTCCTCCTCCTCCTCTGAATTTTACAGTCTCTTCCACCATGTTCCCTGGACCTCAGAAGGGCTGCTTGAGTTCTGGATTTGTTCCATGATATTTCTTGGTTTCTGTCATACTATGCAATGCATGTCATCACCATGTTTAGAATTTGAGGTTGGGATTGGTTGTTACTTTGTCTGGGTGGTGCTAGGGATTGAACCTAGGACCTCATGCATGTGGCGCAATCACTCTACCACTGAGCTATAGCTCCAGTCCTAGTTGTATTGTCTGTCCTGCTCACTGGAACAGAGATTCCTCGCAGGATGAAACATTTAGCTGTGTCTGGTTCCTGTGTTTCACATTCAAGTGGTCCATCCTAAGCCCTCAGTGGTTGAATGAATAGCCAACATTCAATCTACAGTGTTTTAGAAGGAACGTGACCAGTCTGACTTTTTTTTAATTCAAATGAGACTAAGGAGACATTTGCATTATTTCATATTCAAAACCTACTGTTGACACATTTAATCTTGCTAAACTCACCAAGTGTGGCAGCTTTCTCCTGCCAGCAGGGTTGCATAATCTTCCAGGCACACATTTGAAGCAGGATGCTAACCTTCGCGCATGGCAGCTATAGAGTGGTAATTGCAAGGGGGTGTCTCTGAAGGGCTGAAGGAGACAGGCCATCTGCTACAGCATCAGGGACAGCCAGGGGCGAGGACGCAGGGACTCCTGTAATGGCTCATCTGCCAATTTGCTCTCCCCACACCAGCTGAGTAGGCTCCAGGCTTGGCAGTCAGGAGCTATGACTTGAATAGAAAGGTCACTAACACAGTGACCATACAACCTCGTGCTGAAATGGTAGATGCAGGCTTTCATATAAGAAAAAGACTGGAAGACAGTGGGGCATGAAAATACTCACAGGGCAGGCAGTTGTGTGTTCATCTTTCGTGGCTGGCTGGAACTGGCATAGCTCCTGAGTCACACTGCACCCAGAGTCACCTCTGTGTTCTTCCACACATTGACTTCAGCACAACAGTGCTTTCTTCCTCTTGAATGCCTGCTGACTGATTTTTTTTTTTTTTTTTTTTTTTTTTTTTTGCCATTCAATGTGGTTTCTGGGTACTGAACTCAAGTCCTCTGGAAGAAAAGCAACTGTTCTGAATCCTGAACCATCTTTCCAGCCTCAGTTTTACTGAGGGGTAATGATCTGCAGTCTACTTCCAGATGTCTGATGTAGGACAAGAATTGGGAAGGATCTGATGAGGATTGGACTCCAGTGGACAGAGGAGAAGCATGTCCAGCCACCGAGGTGCACAGTCCTGCCTGGGTTCTCTAAGAAGTAGTGGTGTCCTTCTGCAGCTTCCAGGGCTGCCAGCTTTCTGCTCCAAGACCAGCAGAAACCAGAAAAAAAAATACCCTGCCTTAGCAGCCATGGGGAAATTGATACATCAATCCAAGACAGAAGTTGACTTCTCTTCGCCCATCTTCAAGGCTTGGGGTAAGGCTCTGTCCTCTGAGGCATACAGGTTGACCAGAAGGACAAAAAGAGGCAGATGTACCAAATAACATTATTCCTTTGTTATATAAGGCCCAGAAGTAGAAACCAGGAATGAGAAAACACCTATCAAGTACCCTGCATAATCGCTGTCACTGTAAAGGAAACAAAACCAAAATAAAACAACCAGTGATCCCTTGTGTTCAGAGACTATAATGTCCTGCCACACCCTATACCTGCTCTTGGACCTCTGTCTGTCTCTAGGGTGTGTTTTTTCTCCAACAAGATGCAATGCCTCCCCATATGTTTGCACCTGCACAGCAAGCCCTTTTCGGGTGTGAAAGGACAGAACAAACACATGTGCTTCCCCTTTTTCCAAGGGTGACATGAGCCAGAAGTTAAGTTTAAAGATCACTTCCACCTCTCCTGACTTCCTATTCTCCTTTCTGTACACTCAGTAATCCCTTTTCAAATCTTTGCCTTTCCTTCCTCAATTCATGGGTAAGCTACTTCTAATCCATTTGAGGGAAAGAGAATGAATAACAGAATTTAAATATTTGGTGTGGACAGTACTGCTTGATTTAGAGCACGTGTGTTCAGGGAGTGAGGTTTGCTGATTAAGAGGGTATTCTGATGGGTACATAGATGAACAAGCTCCATCCTCCAAGTGGATTGTGAGGTGCTTCCTTATAGGAGCCTGACATGTGTGATACTTTCCTCCTCTTGTGACAGCAGGAACATCACAGTTAGTTTTATTCTTTACTTTTTCTTACCTAGAAAACTTGAAACCTCTCAGCAAATGTATGAAGTAGAAGGTAAAAGTTTTCACACACTAGTTGGTTTCAAAGATGGCTGTTTTGATAAACCCGTATCACAAGCTCCCTTCCTTGGGGTAGGTACGACAGAGATGGAGACGCCATGCCTATATCATTCCTCTGCTAGCACCAAGCTAAAGAGCATTATCTTGGTGTTGCTTGCTTTTTATCAACTTGACACAAGCTAGAGTTATCTGAGAAGAGGAATCTTAATTGGGAAAACGTCTTCACAAGATTGACCTATAGGCAAGTCTGAAGGCCATTTTCTTGATTAATGACTGATAGAGGAGGGGACAGCCCACTCACCAGTTTAGTGACACCCCTGGGTAGATGGTCTTGGAGTGAATAAGAAAGCAGTCTGAGCAAGCCATGAGGAGCAATAAAAAAAAAAAGCAACATTCATCTGTGACCTCTGCTTCACTTGCTGACTCTGGAATCCTGCCTTGAGTTCCTAGCCCGACTTTCTTCAGTGCTGGCTTGAGGCCTGAGTGAGGGCTATAAGGTAAGATAAAACCCTTTCCTAGTTGCTTTTGGTCTTGGTGTTTTATCACAGCAGTAAATATTGTAACTAGGGCAGGCACTGTCTTTTCTTTCAGTGCCTGTGATGATATCCAACCCTTCCTCTCACCACTCACTACTTCATTCTGCCCCTCCCAGCATCTGATCCCATCATTCAGACTACCATTCTTGCCACCATTGATGGGCCATTTTCCCTCCCCATCTTACTTTCTCTGTCCATGAATTCCTTTCTCCCATTCTTGCAATGTTTCTGTCCAGAGAAAGCATCAAAGCAGTGATTCTCAACCTTTCTTAATACTATGACCCTTTAATACAGTTCCTCGTGTCATGGTGACCCCCCCAACCATAAATTATTTCATTGCTACTTCATAACTATAATTTCACTATTCTTAGAAGCATAATGTAAGTATCTGATATGCAGGATATCTGATACACAACCCCCAAAGGGGTCAAGACCCATAGATTGAGAACCACTGTTTCATAGTATTCCTGCTTACCAGCCTGTCTTCCATTGTGCAACAGGCTTTGAGAGCCTCTCTCCATTTCCACTAAGGTCAGTTCAGCTGCCCAAGGTAGACAGAGGAGCAGAGTGATTCTCTAACAGGCATTGGAGTTGTATGGCGGTACACACCTAATTTTAACTTTGCTATCTGGAGTATGCTGAAGAGGAAAGTAGTGAGAGGGATAGAAAGGTCTCTCCCTTCTCCCCTCACCCCTCCAGAAAGAGCTCTCACCTTTCCCATTCTTTCCTAGTGACAGGAACCTCTTTCCACTTAGTAGCTGGAGTCCAGCACATGGTTGACCTTGCTTTCTTCCTCTCATCTGGGCCACCTCACCTCGAATCTTCTCACCTGGATGGTTTGCCTCAGGCTCCTAAAAGGAAGAGAACATGGGATCTACCGTAGAACACATTATCCCACTTGCTCAAGTCCATCCTTGCTAGCCTGCCACTGCTTGCAAGACCCTGTTAGTATTTAACCCTGTTTCCCTCTCTTATCACATACCATCTCTGACCCCAAGCTTCAGTCATTGTCCTTGGATTGTCTTTGTTTTAGAACTCACCAAGTGCCAGGCGGTGGTGGCACACGCCTTTGATCCCAGCACTTGGGAGGCAGAAGCAGGCAGATTTCTGAGTTTGAGGCCAGCCTGGTCGACCAAGTGAGTTCTAGGACAGCCAGGGCTACACAGAGAAACCCTGTCTCGAAAAAACAAAACAAAACAAAAAAAAAAAAAAAAAAAAAAAAAAAAAAAAAAAAAAAAGAACTCACCAAGTTTATCTCACCTCAGGGCCTCTGCGTTTCCCAGTTCTCCTACCTGGTGTGCAGTCATGGCTTCTTCTTGACATTGAGTCCTAGTTTAGATGTTTCTCTGTGGAAGTTTTCTTGGGATTTTTTTTGCCTTGTTCTGCTGTATTATTATTAGGGGACATGTTACCTCAAAAAAGGTCTTAAGTGTTTGAAACCTGTCTGCTCATCCACAATATATGGTCTACCCCAGAGAGCTTTGACCCTTGCTGCACCTCAGAGCCCAGTGTTCACTCATGCTCAATGAACGTGATAGAACTGTGCTTTAGGTCTGAAAGCCCTGAGTTTGAAACTTACCATGTGCTTTACACACTTAGAAGTCTTCATTGCTGTCAGACACCTGTATCTCTTTCCCTAGAAAGAAAAGGACAACAATATATCATGAATAGTGTTGACGGATTAAGTCATTTGATTGCTAAACAGAGAACATGATAAGTGTTCATCAAGTGTCACCTCTCCTTTTCCTCTTGCCCCATTACAGGATGTGGAACTGTTGCTTGCAAACCTTGTTCTCATTAAAAAGATTTTTCCCAGATAAAGTGAGACAGGAACTGTGGTGGTTTGAATATGCTTGGCTCAGGGAGTGGTACTATTAGGAAGTATAGCCTTGTTGGAGTAGGTGTGGCCTTACTGGAGGAAGTGTGTTCAGTACCACCAGTGTGGGGGTGGGCTTTGAGAGACCCTTCTCCTAGCTGCATTCAGAGCAAGATGTAGAACCCTCAGCTCCTTCAGCACCATGCTTCCAGCCTTGATGATGAACCTTTGAGCCTGTATGCCAGCCCCAATTAAATGTTGTCCTTTATAAGAGTTGCCTTGGTCATGGTGCCTCTTCATAGCAATAAAATTTTAAGAGAGAAAGCAAACCCAGTTAGTGGAATGATAGATCTATAGAGGACCGGATTTAGTCCTTCCAGGTACATCTACCTGGAATCTAGAATGTGGCTTATTGTGAGAGAAAAAAAAAGAGGAATCTTTCTGGGTACAATGAATTAAGGATCAAGGAGTCTTCTTTCTGAGATTTGTCAGCTTATACTAATCCGAGTGCTCGTGAGGAGGATGAAGGATCATAAGTTCAAAGCCAGCCAGGACTATACAGTATTCTAGGTTGCAGGAGACCCTAGAGAGGGGGGAAGGAGAGAGAGGGGGAAAGAGAAAAGAAGGAGAGAGATGAAAAGTAGCATTGGGTTAAGGTGGTCCCCGACTATAATGAGTGTCTTTATGAGAGATAAAGTAGGACTAGAGAGATGGTTCAGTGGTTATGAGCAGTGGTTAGTCTTCCAAAAGGTCTGTGTGAGTCTCTGTACTCACATGGAAGTTCATAACTACTTATAACTCCAGTTTGGGGTATCTGAATTTCTTTTCTGGAATCTCCAGGCAACAGGCATGCACATGGTGTACAGAAATCATACGGGCAAAATGCCTATATACATAAAAAATTAAATGTGAGAAAGAAACATCAGAGAGAGAGGAGAGAGTGGAAAGAGAAAGAGGAGAAATAATGGAAAGAGAGGATGGATGGATGGATAGATAGATAGATAGACAAATAGATAGATTGATAGATTGATTGATAAATATGCCTATAATGCCATTACTTGGGAAGCTAAGGCAGAAATATTGCAGTAAGTTTGTTTTGTGACTAGCTAGGGATGTCTCATTTAATAAGCAAGGCCCTGTCTCATTTAATAAGCAAAAGAAAAGAAAAAGAGGCAATACAGACCCAAAGAAGCTGATGCTCTCGCTGATGGAGGTATGTCTAGACCACAGGGAACACCAATAGTGGGCAATAACCACCAGAGGCTAGGTCATGCTGTGCCTTGGTTAGGAAACCAAGGGAGACAAATGTTCATGCACAAATCGCCTTCTCCTTTGCACTTCAGTCCAGTACCCCAGCCCAGGAGATGAACACATACTCAGGATGAGCCTTTCTGTGTTAAACCTCTATGCAAAGGACTCACAGATAGAACAGCAGTGTGTCTCCTGGGCGATTCTATATCCAATTAAATGACAATGAACACCAGCCGCTGCAATTTTCTGGGCATGCCAGCATACAGTTGAACCTCATTTCCCTGGAACCCTCCCAGTGTGAATATCCTCTGGCATTCTTAGACTTGGCTGGTGATAAGCTTGAAACATTCATTCCTCCAGATGACAGACCTGTTCTTCCCTGCTCCTGGGTTCTGTGTGGTAGTGTAATTTACTTGTGAGAAGCTCACAAGTACAAGACCCAGACCTATAAGACCCATATGGAAGATTTTCCATGTATGGAAACTAAGTCTCAGATTGATTGGGTTAATCTCCCCTAATTGGGCTGAAATCCTAGAGCCCTTCCTACAACAGTCTCCCTAAAAAGCCTGGGTAGCTCCCCATCCCCTCCTTGGCTTGTCCCCTTTAGGAAGAAAAGATGGGGCAGGTGACTGGTCTGAAAAGTAGGGGGAAAAGAATGCACTCACCCCAGCTTTAAGTGTCTCCTCCATCTGTGTCTCTGGAGCAGCAGCCTCCAGATTGCAATACACATCATTCATGGACCAGGCTCTCTGCCAGGCCATGGAGGTGATGAGCAGGTGCAAAGAAAGAGTTGTTACTGACTTAGACCGATTCTATTCTCATGAGATACACATACACAGCGACCATCCTACCCCTCCTTCTATCAGTGGAAGACCTAGCAGGATCTATATAGACCACCTTGGCCAAGAGTTGGCAGAGAAGATGGGTCTTTGCTTCCTAAGACATGGCAACCACTCTGGGTGTCAAGAGTTAAAACACTTTGGCTGGGCCATGGAGAAGTCACCTCTGTCTTACATCCATACTGACCTGCCCACAGACACTTCTGGGGGGAATCTTTGTCTATATCTTAAAATGCAACTGACATGGCTCCTCAGCTAGGACAATGTCCTCTGTTCATACATAAATAGACTTGAGGCTTTGTGGGCTCACTATCTATCTCAATAAGACACCCCTTTGCTAGATCTTTGTCTAATACTGTGTGAGACTCTGTGTGTGTGTGTGTATTTGTGCATGTGTATGCATGTGCATGTGCATTTGTATACATTAAGACAATTAAGAAAAGAAATGAAATTTCACTGAGCCACAAAGTTTAACTTTTAATCTTGGCTCAAAATTTTAATTCCAAGTGTGAGATCTTAACATCGCTGTTCTCTCTTGTATTCTGAGACTCGTCTACCCTCAGGACAGCTAGGTCTCAATTGATTGGTTATTGATTAAGATAAAATAATATTCTACCACACAATCCAGTCTGGCTTTAATATACAAAATTCACTACAAGTCATGACTAATTACCACAGAAATATTTGTTGAACATCTATTACATAGCTTACAGTAGGTAATATGCTGGGGTGTGGGGGAAAGGGGAGAGATAACATAAAGATGAACAAGACAATTTCTGTTCTCATACAATCTCCTAAAAGCAGTAAAATGTAGAGGCATTACTATAATTCAAGACTGAATATAAAGGCAGTGAGATAAATTATAGAATGCTTGTAGGGAGAATAAAGGCATTAAAAGAAGAACAGCTAGAGTATAGTGGAGAAGACAGACAACCAATCCCTACCTAGAAAACCCAGGATAGTGTACCAAAGAGCCATTAAAACCAAAAAGTAAGTTTAGTGAGGTGATCGGACATAATGCACAAGGCAGCAGGGAGGTTTTCTCCATGCCAGCAACAGCCAATTACCAAATGTCCTGGGAGGAACGTTTTGCTCATGTCTGCAACCAAAACTATAATAAACCTAACAACAAATGTTACAAGAAACATTCAAGACCCGTTCAGAGAAAGCCATAAAACTCTATCAAAGGATATAAAAAAGGTATTGAATAAATGAAAAGATGCCTCCTATTGTTATACTGAAAGATGCAACATTACAGGGAATGACAAGTCTCTCTGAATTAACTTACTGTTCAGTATAACTCCAGTCAAAAGTCCAATGGACTTATTTTGGATTTCATAATGAATTCCAGCTTTGTTCTGGACAGGAAAATATGCAGTAAGAACCAAGAAAGGGGGTTAGGGTTTTAGCATGTATTATAACATAGTCTGAAGTTAAAAAAAAAACTTAACCAGCATGATATTTATGCAAAACTAAATGAAGTTAAGAAGCATCATATATTTTAGAAATGGACTCTTTGTGCACATCCTTGTTCACCTACATGGCCTTAGACCTGACTAGGAATAGAGAAAACCAGACAGATGGACATAGAAACAGAAATTTGGGATTGGGAGGTCTGGGCTCTAGACTGGTGAAGTCACTACACGCCGAAGCTCAGAGTGTTAATTATATAGAGTTGGCCAGGGAGCTGGTTTACTGTCAGGTTATGACATACAGATAAGCAAGATGGCAGGCTGTATGATATACAGCTGGACCAAGGAGACAGGCTTTGTTAGTCTCTATCGGAGCAGTCTCTGTACAGAAGCAGTCTTCAATTTGTAAATTCCCAGGGGTTGGGGGAAGCTATGGTGGACATCTGCTACACACATTGCCAACAGCCACACTTGGTCCAGTCAGGAACACACACACACACACACACACACACACACACACACACACACACACACACCAATTTAATATGTGATCAGAGAAAAAAATCCACAGTCCCTGTAAAGGGCCTTGTTCTTGAATGTTCATTTCCTTGAGAAGGGTACAATGCAGACTAAAAGCCTCCTCCCTTAAGAGGCAGAGAAAACTGGATTTTAATCCCATCTTTATTAACAATGCCTCTGTATGTTATTTTAAAGAGTGAGGGAACACAATCCCTGTCTACCTCTTGGGACTATGACAAACAAAACCATCTGTATCTAACCCAGCTCATGAGTTATAATTTCTCAGGATGCTCAAAGACCCTCGGGCTTAAAATGCCAATAAATAATTTTGTGTCCAGGGGCCAGTGTCACCATTGTAAAACCTTGTCTACATGTTCTTATGCCTCCTCTAAAAGGATGCCACAGAGGGGGAGGATGGGAACGATGAAGACACTCTGGTCATTCTTCCTGTGTTCATCACCTACAGTGGTGTCTCCATAAGGGACAGGGACAGTGGCTTGTTTTCCCTTTTGAAGCTAGGTCTAGAGTAACAGATCCTTTTGCTTGCATGGGTCCTGTATTGTTTCCAAAGCCAGCTATGCTTCTTAGTGCCTCTGTTGTCTGCCTGTCAGTTCTCTGTATTAAATTTCACTATTTGAAAGGTCTAGAGTCAGTTCCGTCCTCTTGACTGATGGG
The DNA here is from genome assembly GCF_011762505.2 of Arvicanthis niloticus. Taxonomy (NCBI): domain Eukaryota; kingdom Metazoa; phylum Chordata; class Mammalia; order Rodentia; family Muridae; genus Arvicanthis; species Arvicanthis niloticus. Next base: position 18,585,983 of record NC_047678.1, read on the forward strand.
CAGCCTCCCATGGAAAATATTAAATACTTAAACTCTCATACTGTGCACCTTTCTGATCATTTCTGGGCTCCAAACCTTGTGATACGTGCTTGTGATCATCTCTCTTTTTTTCCCCCTACTCAATCAAACTCATGAGGTAGGATATAATTTCCCAGGCATTGCAGGTTGTAGCAGGTTGTAGAAACTGAAGCTTATATCCAAAGATGAAGCCTTTCTCTGAAAAGAGTTCTTAGTAAGTCCCACATAGCCAGCTCTGGAAAGAGAAAGGGAGAGGGAGACTAAAACTCAAGGTAGCCCCAAACTCCTGTACCCATATTTCAGTAGGCTGTGTCATGGCACACACCCCAGTGTTGGCAAGTATATTACCTCTGAGACCTTCAGTGTGGTTAAGCCATCTTCTGTCATCTTGTCTGGCTGGTGACCCCTGTGCTGGCCTCTGAGTGACAAAAGACAGCCACAACAGCCCTCAGCCATCTGTCTTGTCTGCAGAATGTCAGAATGTCTCTGTGGTGGCTTTGATGAGAGGGACTGGAACTGGCCGCCCAGCCATTTCTAGTCCTGGAGTCTTTTCATCAGTAGCCTGGGACTTTGCTGAAGTATGGGGTATCGAGGTTTTTTTTTCCCATCATCGTCTTGCCTTTGATTATTTTGCTGAGAAAATATGAGGTGTTACTCAGATGACAGAAAAGCCTGAAAATTGTTCCTCTCTTCCTAATGCATCTCTAAAACATTACTGTGCCAGCACTCCCACAACATAAGCCTATTTTCTTAACATCCTTACAAGGTAACTGTTATCAAAACCCCATAAAGTCTAATGCTAGAAGGTCTTCTATCTATCCTGGCTGCCTCCTCCAAGGCTGAGAACGATGGTTACTGTTGGCTCATGTATTTTTCACATACATCTCTCTTCTTTGGCACATCTTGGGATCTGGAGTCCTTTAGCTACACACACACACACACACACACACACACACACACACTCAATTATTTTCCTAATTTTCTTGTCTGATACTTTCTAGAGAGCCTTGTACTGTACCTGCTGCATAGAAACACACTTAATTCACTTCATTTGATTAAAGATGGGGTAAAGGGAGTGGAAGAGGATGGTGGAGGGAAAGATAGATGAGAAAGCAAGGAAAGGGAAAAGGTGGGGCTGACATGAGAACCAACTTTATTCATGTTCCAGCTCTGGGAAAATAGAGGAACAACATGACAGTGGCAGGATGTTGGGATTCTGATTAAGGAGTTGTTTGGTATGCTCTAAGACTTGGTTTTCTAATCGGAGACTAAGAGAACGGTACTATACTATACAGTTGGAACACTTGCCTAGCATGTGAAGGCCTTGGGTTCAAGCTTCAGCGCGTGCACACACACACACACACACACACACACACACACACACACATACACAGGATCGTAAGTGGTGTGGTGTTGCGCTCATGCAATCCCAGAACTTGAGAGGCTGAGCTGGAAATATTATGAATTGAAGGGGCAGCCTGGGCTACATACTCTGTTGACTACAGAGGGAAACTTTTCCTCACAATAAAGAGGTCATGCCACCAAAGGTCTATCTTGGTCTCAGAACAGACACTGCCCTCAGTTCTGATTACCTCAAACTCAGGCTCTGGCTTACTCCCAGGCTTCTTCTGAACATAGAGCAATCTATGTTTCCACATTGGAGGCTCCAGCAAAGACAGATTCAGCCTGTACATCGCTTCCCTTCTTGAGTTCTACTCACTTTTAAAAGCAATTAAGCAGAGTAATTTGAACAGTGTAAGCAATTACTTTAAACTAATATAACGTCTCACTATGTCAGGGGACCTGCTTTGTAAAGGAAGCAGTTGCCATGAGATGTGGAAACTGTTCTCTGCCTTTCCAATCGGCCACCAGTCCATCAACAGTGACCCCGTGCAGGCTGTGGGAGGGCAGAAGAGCCTGACTGAACAATTGTGCCTAGAACTTTCGTGTAATCTCAGAAGGCATGACTTACGTAGCCATGCCTGCATTCTACCCTCAAATTTGTCAGGCATGTTAGGCTCCCAATAGCAGTGTGTATGTATGTCCAGTGAAGGGTGTGGGAGCCAACCAGGGTGTGGCCCATCTAAAGGCAAGGCCCATTAAAAACCCAGGAATATGGTTTTAGACAGACAGATAGACAGACAGACAGACAGACAGACAGACAGGTTGGTACTCAGGGTAACTGTGGAATGATTCTCAGCCTAGCCTGGCTCCATAGTCTTGTCCCTCTCACAGGGAGAGAGAACAGGAAAGTCACTCAGAAGCCTAGGCTTGGTTAACAACAGAAACAAGCATGAATCAAGGAAGTTCACCTGTTTGTTGGGACTTTGCTTGCAAATAACAAAAAGCGGTGGAGGCTAGATTAAACAGGGAATGAGAATTTAAGAATGTGCCCTGAATGGCAATGCCCAAGGCTAAAAATGTGACCAGAGACTGGAAAACTGCAAACTAGGAGTTGGGAAACAGCAGAAAGTAGCAGGGAGTCACTTTTTCTCCAGCTCTCTTCTCCGCATCTGCCGGCACAGGAAAGACATGGTTTTTCCTTCAAGTAGTCACATCTGCTGCTGCCACAACTGGCTTTGAATTAAATGGCTGTCTGAGATCAGATGTACAAAGAGCCCCAAAGACTCTTAACATGTACACCTCCATGGAAGCTATAAGCTACGCTTAGCTAAGGGGCTTCCTTTGCTCCAGTTGTCTGTGGCTGAGGAAATGGTCACCCAGCAGCAGCGGGGGGTCCCTGGGCCTCTCAAGGCAGATCACACTTTTATAACACAACAAAGGCATTGTAGTGAGCTGAGCAAGCTCCTGCTGTGTCTCTTAACGTGACCAGTTCTCCTTGAGCAAAGGCGTGGGAGAGATGGGGCCACTGCTGAGTTTGGGCAGGGTCAGGAGGCATGCTGTCCACTGTGGCTTCAGTCACTTAGTAGAAGCAGACTGTCTATGGACACACATAGTGTGAGTTGACACAGTAGCAACAGCTACAGCAGTTGAAGGCTATCCTGCACCACTGAGTTCTCACCCTTCCAACAGGAGGTGGGTGGGAGGGGGGTGGTGGAAGGGGCTGATGGTCTTGCATAGTGTGGCGGGACAGAACAAACCAATGCTTTCTGCCTTCAGGCTGGCGTGACCTCACACACACATACTCTGAAAATATATGGGAAAGAGTTACCAGTACAGGCCGTTTGAGCTTAAGGCTTCCTCCATGAGAACCGAAGGCTTTTGGAAAAGCAACAAAGGCTGACAGGGCCACTTACAGAACCCTTAAATATTTTATTACAGAAAATGTAAACTGTGCCCTAAAGTTGGTGGAATAACGACCTTTCTTCACACAACCAGCATCCAGCCCCAACAATCAACAACTCATGGCTAGATCTGCCCTGCCCCTACTCCAACCACTTCCCCTTCTTTATTACAGAGAATTTAATGCTTGATTTATTAAATACTTTAACATTAATTTCAAAAATACTAAATTTATAAAATATACAATTCCACTATTACACATAAAGCTTTATAAAGCTCCAACATTATCAAATACCTAGTTCATGTTTATTTTAAAAAATCAATTGTCTCATAGATTCTATACTATTTTTATGTATTATTTATTTGACTCAAGACCCAAACAAGATCCATACATTATACCTGGTGATATGTTTTCAAATTATCTGTTATTCTATGGACTGTTCGTTCATTCATGTTTTTCTGAAATCTTTAATGAACCGGCGTCATTCTGAGAATTGACCATGGTCTGGATTTTGCTAGTTGTATCTATCTGGTGGAATTTAATTTCTCTCCTTGTTTTCTTAGGATGTATGAAGTAAGACAAGTTTACCCTTATCTACTGTTTGACTTGCCAGTTTGCTAGTGAAAGACAGGGCATTTTCAAAATGATAATTGAGTGGTGCGTGCTTCAGATGTCTAGTCTTAGGAAGCAATCCCAAACCAGCATGCCTTGCTCCTCACAATTCTACACTGGGAGCTGGCCCCGCCCAGTGGTTCTACTGTATGGTGGTGTCTGCTGGACTTGACCATCCTAATGGCTCTGTCACTTCTTTGTCTCACACTCAGCTAAAACAGCATGGGACTGGTAGGGTTAATGCCCCCACTTTTACAACATTGTGCTTCCTCATAGCATGGTGGCCTCCCCAGGCAGTTCTGAGGCTTTTGATATGGCAGTTCTGAGAGGGAATGAGGGCTATGCAGACACCACAGGTATCAGTCTCAGAAGACACACGGTGTCACTTCTACCACACTCTTGTGAGACACTAGGAAACACTGTTTGGACTTTAGGAAGAAAGACAGACACCACCTCTCTGGAGAGTAGCAAAAACTTGCAACCATTCCTATATCTGGCCCCTTTCAAAGGGCCACCAGCCAGGACTGATGACCTTCTTTAGTGTTATTATAAATATGCATGTACATATATGTGTAACACACAGATAATCATACATATGATTCATTACAATTTTATTTTTTAATTATGTGCATATGTGTATATGGCTATGTGCATGTGACTGTAGCACTCTCAGAGGCTGCAAGAGATCATTAGATCCCCTGATGCTCGAGTTGCAGACAGTTGTGAGCTGCCAGATGAGGGTTCTTGGGAAACAAACTCAGATTGTCTACAAGAGCAGTATACGCTCTTAACCACTGAGCCATCTCTCCATGCCTCGATATTTGATGTTTTAATCCACTGTGACTATTTCCCTTGTAGGTACTCAAATTGTTTCCCAGTTGGACAGTAGGGGATTGGTTATTTACATTTCCTTATGAATCATTCTAACATTGCTGGGCTGATTCACTATTTCCTTGACTTCTGTGTAACAGTACATTCCTGGCTTCTCTAATAGATTCTCTGCCCCAGACATAGAGCTGGCTATTTCCCCCCAAGGAGACATAATTCCTTTAGTGGAAAATGGTACCTGGAGACTACAATCTGAGTACCAAATATACTCACTGCTATTTGGTTAGCGATTTCTTCTAGGTGTTCTCTAAGAAGAAGGCTAAGAAGGATGGTTTCAATATTTTATCCTCACTCTTCTCTCCTATTTGATTTACTATGACATCAGCACCACCCACTTCATGGCTTCAAGAGCATCAGATATTTTTCCATGTTTAGAATAATGTATGAGCTCGGTTTAATGGTACTAGCCTGTCGTCCCAGACATTTAGGAGCCCGAGGCAGAAAGATTGTGCATTCAATGCCTGCCTGGGTGACAGAGCTAGTTCAAGTGTGGGCAGGATTGCTTAGCGAACCCTGCCTCAAATTTCAAAAAATGGTAAAAGACTGTGTTTATGCATCATTGGTAAAAAAAACCCTTGCCTTACAATACAAGGGTCAATCCCCAGTGTAGAAAGAAAGGATAATGCTGAGGCTGGGTAGTGCCTCTGTGCCACACTGTCCATCAGAGATGACCTAGAGACTGCTGCATGCTGACACTGAATGTGCAGTCTACAAAACCATTCCCCTTAAAACAATTTTAACACAGCCCGAAAAGCCTGGCTTCTTACAGGCATGTCCAACCTGCGGCCCAAAGGCTATATAAAAAACCTAGCACAACATTGTAAACTACAACTATTTAAAGCATTATGAAAACACATTATTTTTGTGTGAACTCTACATGACAATATTGTGTCACAATGCCCAACAGTTGGGCATGCCTGGGAGGATTGCAGACGCTGTATCAGCATCTGCAGCATGTATTTCCTTTTTTTTTTTTTTTTTTTTCACTTTCTAGAACTCAGTTATACCTTATCCTTTCTGCATGTTAGTTTCCAGTTGGCTTGTACCAATCAATGGAATCCTAAATTGTCCCTGCTGGAAGAAATCTAGAAGTAGCCAATGGTTGCTGACAGAAGAGAAGTTCTCTTTTTGGTTAATACGATATTTGAGTGTGAACTGAGTCATGGTCACCAGCATTTTGTTAAAGAGGGTCACTAGCAATGACAATGTTTTTATTCTACCTCACCATTCATTGGGTGTCAGTTTCATCTTTTGCTGGGTGACGCTCCTTACCATGTCTCTATCAATGTGACAACTCCATGTACCTCCGGTTGGTGAAACTATGAGATGTTTCACTCTGTGTCATATTCCATTGTATAAATAATTATATTTTGTCTGCTCTAGGCATTTTAGTCACTTCTTTTGGACACGTGCCCAGAAGTGAAATTACTGAATCATATGGAAAACATATGTTCTTTGAGACACTGTCACACTGCTTTCCATAACATCTGGACCATTTCATAATCCAGCAATCACAGGACTTCTGACTTCTCTGCATCTTCACTGGCGCTGTTTACATTCCGGTTTTAGAGGCAGTTGCCTTTTATTAGGATGATAAGCATCCTCACAGTGTGAATTATGTAATTCCTTTCCATCCTTGATAATCTACGCCCTGGCCAGACAAGTGCACCAGGAGATCAGACCCTACATATCAGCTGGTGATGCACTGGGGGCCCAAATGTGGGCCCCAGTGAACATGGAACTGACGTCGTTGTCATTCATTAAATGTTAAAAGAATGAATGAATGAACAAAGTATTCAAAGTGATCTCTCTTCACCAAAAAAAAATAAATAAATAAAAATAAAATAAAAATAATACACTTGGAAACTCACGTGGAATGAGTGAGAACCTAAAAGCAGATGGGTTGTAGGGTAGACAAATAGGAAGGATGGGTGGTAGTGTATCTCCCTAGCAATCCTCACAGGACACCTGAGCAAAGCACCCTGTATTAATTTATTTCTATTGCTGTGATAAAACACTGACCAAAAAACTGTCTCAGGGAGCATTTTATCACCCATCGTCAAAGGAAGCTGAACAATTAATAATAATGAAAGATAGAGCACAGAGAAATGTTGCTTCCCGGCATGCACCCCCTGACTTGTTTCCTCTGGGTTGCTTAGCCGACATTTTTATACAGCTCAGGTCCACCTGCCTAGGGCTGAGGCCCACCTACATCAGTGAACGATTAAGAAAATGTTTCACAGATATGGCCACAGGCCACAGTGAGGGAGGCAGTTCTACAGCTGAGGTTCCCTCGTTCCAAGTGCACGAAGATGTCACCTGAAGCTAATTATGACACACCTTCAATCCCTTCCACATTATTTCCCCTATTGGCACCCTTTCTCTCCATCCAGAATCATCCTTGATGGTTTTTTAGAGTCCCATCCTTCCAAAATTATACATTATAATCAGAAGGCCATTAGTAGCCACACTTGAGCCTACATCAGCAACACAAGCCGTTGTGAACGCCCAGGTAGGAGATCCCTACAAAGTCTGCATGTTCCCAGGCATTAGCAACTTCACAGAAAGTCTTCTCAGAGGACCGAAGCATAGCACACACACCTGAAGGCAGCAATGGGACTCTCCTTAGGATATGAGGCCAGGAAAGACCTCAGTGTTACTCCCTCCACTGGGATGATCCTGAAAATTACATCCAGAGACTTTTTACTGGTACCAAAACTCATCAGAGCATATGAAAGTTTTGTATCACTGGGATGTAAAGGCGATCGGATACTTATCTGAAACTCATCCAAACTGATTTAGTCTAGACACCAGAGATTCTCCCCTTCTAAAGCTTGCTCAAGAACAATGTGAGCTTGGTTGTATGGACATTTGAAGGCTGGGGCATTACTGTTTCCGTTTCCTAAGCTCTGCTCCAGAAGTGCTAATGTCCCCTTCTCAGCATCCCGTTTCTCACGCCACCATCTTTTCCAAGCATTTGTCCAATATTATCTTCCTGCTTTTCCTGTACCCAGGTGACCCACCGTGATCAAAAATCCATGTGCTAGCAATGAAGGGAGTTTCCAGAGGCATGCAGGCACCTCATTCCTTCTGATGATGAGGAAAGAACCTTTAAACCCCAGGATCTTAAATACCTAGGATTTACTCCTCTAGAAGGTCCCTTGTTATAGCTAGACAGCTTCCTTGGGGAGTGCTGCCAAATGCTTTGGTGTGAAACACTGCTGCTGATGCTAAGTGTTCTAGAAGACAGAAGAAACAGCAGTGAAAAGGAATGACCACACGAGTCTGCATACAGCAACATACGTGAGTCTCTTTTTGTAGTACTGGGGTTCAGACCCATAGTTTCAAACATGTGAGGCAAGCGTTTTGCCACTGAGCTACATCTCCCAGCTCTACCAGCATGAATTTCAAAAATGATTTATGCTGAGCCATGGATGTCAGGTATAAATGGCTCCATACACTGATGTCAATTATATGTATATATACATATATGTGTGTATATGTGTATATATGCATATATGTATATACACACATATATGCATACACACACACATATGTGAATAACTGTATACATTTTCCCATTTGTTGAACTTTACTCTTGAAAGGTGTGAATTTCATTCTATTAAATTTTCTGTTTTGTTGAATTAATAAAAGTAAAACTGGTGCATTAAATATTAACTTGTTTGGTTTAAAACTCGCTTTGAAAGTGGATTCTGCATTCACTATAAAATATATACATATGTTTTATTCACAGATATTTGTAGCTATTCTTATTCTAATTTTAGGTTACTACAACATTCCCAAAGATGAGAATTAGAGCATCTTCTCAACCAATCTCAGCCTCTGTGTGCCTCTGCCCTCATGAGTTATCCTGTATAGTAAAGTGAACCTATCCCAAGCTCTGCTTTGTAGACAGACCCAGCAATGCGACAGCCAAGGCCAAGGTCAGAGAGTGCCCTCAAGAAATGGAAACCTTAACAGGTACAGAGGAAATCCACGCTGTGAATGAACAGTGGACTTGAGAACCGTGTGGTCTTTCTATTGAGATTTGAGGGACATACTGTGTATGAACTGCCATGTACAAAGCCAGCCTTTCACAAATAGAAACTGGCTCGGTGCTTTTACCCACATGCCTTTGCACCAATTTCATTTTCTGTCAACAGGCTCCACCTGGCTTTTCAGTAGTGTCAGGTGCCATTTGTTGACAATGAATTAACCTTATCCCAGTAATCTCTCTACTTGCAGATGTGAACAGGAAGAGAGAGAACCCTATCCTGTATGCTGGTGCACAGGGCTCCCATGGGACAGTCTGCTTACTCTTCTGTGAGAATCTTCGCCTCTATGGTGCAAAGTTCAGGAAATAACTCCATTAGCCCAACTTGTTTTGCTTATTCAATACACATTTACCAAAAACCTAAGATATGTCAAAGCTCTCTCATTTGTGAGGAATGGAGGGAAGAAGAGGAAGAAAAGGAAGAGGAGGAGGAGGAAGAGGAGTAAAAGGAGGAGGAGGGATGGAGGAAGAAAATTCCATGCCCTTTGCTTTTGCATTCTAGCCCAAGATGACCTATATAAATGAAAAACTATCTCACACTATCAGCCACACTGCTAAAAGAAGAGTTAAAAGCTATGGGACATCTCATTTTTTTAGTCTAGAGATTCTTCTATATTAGAGAGAGAATAAGCCTAAAAATATAGAGGGAAAAATCCCTAGTAGAGTTTCCAAGCTGGAGCAATGGTAGGAAGCCAAAGAGTAATTCAAATATATTAAAGGAATAAATGGGAGGTGATTATACAACCTTCATATCTCCAGACATTAAAAGAATAAAGCAAATTTAACTGTGTGCAGAAGAAAGCAAACAAATAAAACTCAAAATAACAGCACGTGAGGAATAAAGTTAAGCCTAAGAAAGTACCTGAAGGTCTGATTGTATAAAAGGTGACAGCCTTGTTCAATATATCCCTAGAAAGTAGGAGACATTTTGGCTTAAACTTCAGAGAAGGTTTCTAACATTGTTTTCTGGGCTACTTCAATCTGAAGTGAATCACTATCCCCAGAGTGCTGTAGACAGGTTCCTAATTGTCCTCAACAGAAGTCTAATTAAAATTAGAATGTTAATCCACCCAGTAGCCCTGTGCTCCCATTGTGATCCGGGAATATGAGGTTGGCCCTCAAGGGCTTTTGGATCTAGTGGAGGGGACACGTGGGCACCCAATGGAGTGATCAGTGCATTTACAAAAGGGAGCACAGATCTGGGGAGTATAGCCCTTCATTCTGCACAGGAGTAATGAAAGGTCCTTGCAGGAGGTTACCTAAGGTTAATTTCTCATGGTGAGCAAGAACCAAACAGTCAGGGGCCAGAAAAATGCTAAGACTACAATTAGTGCTTTTCGGGCTCACACCGTGATCTCTGGCAGGATTCACGCAGCCTCTCAGGGCTTCTTGGGAACAGGACAATGTGACTGAAGTTTCAGATGCCTCTTCTCCTTGAACCAAAGCAATAAACTGAAATCTGGTTTACATCTTACAAGTTCACTGTTGACTTTACATCAAGCACACTGGTTCTCAATGTGTGTCATAAACCATCAAGCCAGTAAACATAACTCACAGTCTGCACCCCCTGCCCTGGGGTGTGCTTTCTAGAGCTTGCAACTCCACAGTGAAAATATAAACTCAGTTTCCTGATGGACAGTGCTCCCAAGAGCCCCAGACTCAACCACGCCTCTCCATGTCTACCCTTTTACATGGGGATGAGTGTTTGACTTGCAGGATAAGATCCAAGAGACCAAGTCCATTTCTATTTCCAACAGAAGCTCTTTGGTTAGAGACGTGATATAAGACCCCAGTGTAGCCCAGGAGCTACACCAGGGCATGGTTTTCTGAGCCCTCACTCAGTGCTCTGAACATAGTGTTTCCGAAATGAAAGACTGCACTCATCCCTGAGATACTTACTTGTCACCAGGGATACACCTCAGAAGCCTTCCTTACCCGTTCCTTACTCCACCCTCCTGAGAACTGGTATTGTATCTTTCCAGATATGGAAATCCCGTTTCCATATTTAGCTTTCTTTTGGCTCACCAAAAAAAAAAAAAAATCAGACTCTGCGGAGCCCAATCATTTCCCATTTAATTTGAATGATCTCTTTTGATTCGGAGGTATAATTAGCCATAATAGCATGCTAAATATAAAGACACATTATTCGAAGCCAGGACACTCCAGCGAAGGATCGGCAGAAGGGCCTTCATGTCTACTGTATTCTCTCGTAGGTGCTGATAAAGCACTCAGTGAACCACCATTGAGGAAGATGGTCTGTTGAAGGGGGCCTGGGTGTTAGAAAAGGAGTCTCACAGGTGAAAGTGAAAGGTTATCTCAGTCGAAGCAGTATAAGACATAGACTCCTTTATCACGGGGTTGCCAGTGCCTAAGAAATGAAGTCATTTCCTGGGTTTCTAAGATGTTGGATGTTTGGTCAGAGACAGATTTGGTCAGTAGCTTTTCACCAATATCCACTTTCTGTTCTTATGGGGAGGCCCTGTGAAACAGTGTGACTGACATTTGTTTGACCCCCACAGTCTTCAGCAGAAAGTCTGACCAGCCGCTTTGAGTCTCCAAAATGTGTTTGTTTTGTTGTAGGTGATGTTGTCTTTCAGAATTAAAATGCATATAATCCTCCAGAGAATCAATATGAAGATGAAGTGAGGCCACTTACATAAAAAAATACCCAGCCGCACGCAGATGCAACGGCAGTACGAATCGAGACATGGTCAACACCATTCTGAGTATTTGCAAGGATTCTTTGCAGAGTGAATAGATATGGCTGCTAAAGAGCTTATTAATGACTATCTAGAAAGCATAAGCCTCTCCCTCCATCTGCTCACTGCTGCAAAGGTAGACAGGCATGCTTGTGCCAGGTTCTCAGCAAAGTAATGCTCTAAACTGGCCCTTGGCAACATCAACCACATGCTCCAGTGAAGTCAGAAACAGGTCAGTAAGTTTTGTACAGGGGTCCTCAATGGCTCTTCCAAATAGCTGGCTTCTCAATTACAAAGGAAATGAGCCTGAAAAGACGGCTAGAGCTTAATCGTTAAAGGTACTTTTGCTGAAAACCAAAATCTATAGGTCCCCAACCCTTAACTAGAAAGTGATGGTTAAGCATTTATGATACTGAATCAGACTCTGTCTCTTCTGTGTGGATGTGGATTAATTGCCCAGTATGTGCTAGGTGGGGCTCCTACAGGCCTTGTTTGGTGTAATTGTCTTCTTCATTCTTGCGGGGCAAATACTTAAGCCTGGAACATTCTGAGTGGGAGGAAGGTTAAGAGTGAAATATGTAACATTGCTAGATAAATCTGGCATCTCTAAGACCATGGTTCTCAACCTTCCAGTGCTACAGCCCTTTAACACAGTTCCTCATGCTGTGGTGACCACCCACCCACCGTAAAATTACTTTAGTTGCTACATCCTAACTGCAATTTTGATACTGCTATGATCATAATGTAAATATATCTGTTTTCCTATGGACTTAGGGGATCCCTGTGAAAAAGTTGTTTGACACTCCCAATAAGGTCGTGACCCACAGGTTAAGAACCACTGCTTGAAGATGCTGTAGACTTGCTTGCAAGAGTTCACATCTGCTACATTTAGTAAAATAATGAGGAAGGGTATAGGTGTTGCCTAAAGTATTTCTGCCAAGACAGAGATGGTGTGTGTGGGGGGCCATAAGGAGTTGGACCACATTATTGTCTCCTGGTTGAATCAGTCCTCTGTCTCAGTAACTTGCCCTCAGCTGGCTTCTATGAGATCCCTCTTACCCCAGCTTCCCTATAGATGAAAAGCCATCAATCTGCCTTAGACCCATGAGTCTCCTAGTCTTATAGTACTTTGTCAGGAGGTATTACAGCTTCCTGTGACATCCTATCAGACCAGTTTGGTGCTGTTCAGAGTGGATGTTAGAGACAGGAAGCCTGGAAGTGAGGCTGTGGTGCCTCTGTGTTTATCATTGCCTGCTGTTATGTCCATCTTCCTCACTGGGCTCTGCACATCCCCTGCTGGCCTCCTGCTATTTATGGGCCAGTTGCTTTCATATCCTCCAGGGAGGGCCCTGCGGGAAACCTGATGATGGTTTAGCTTGTGACTACCCCCCTTGGTGAAGCATTCCTGCTTTTCTGGCCACCTCATAGCTCTCTGTATGTTTTAAGCAGATCTTGTATATATCAGAGACATTCCTTTGTCCAGTCTGCAGTTCGGCCTGCCTCTCTGAGAGGATAGGCCTTAGGGCAGAACACCACTGGCCATGTGCATCCCAAGATGGATGGATGCATCCAGGGCAGGACCTCTTTGGCGACATTGCTGGCAAAGGATGGAGTTAACACAGAGACATGTCATATGTCACAAAATACAGAATGAAGTATACACAAGCACCTGTTACCTGAGACCACACACAGAGTGCAGTGTAAATGCGTGGATTTGAGAATAGCTTGCATCCATCTCTCAATGGTACTTTATTTGTTGTTTGCACAACCCAGCAAAGGTTATTTGACTTTCTGTATCAGTTATTTTTCTCAATGCTGTGGCAAAAATACATGACAAAAACAACTGAATCTATTTCAGCATTAAGTTTAAGGGTATGGTCCATCACAAGGAGACAGGGTAACAGAACACGGGCCAGCTGGTCCCACTGCCTCTGTAGTAATCCAGAACGCTGGTGATCAGCTCACTTTTATTTTTCTTCAGTCCAGAAACCTAGTCCATACCTTTCCTGTACCCCAATCTTCTTGTCAGCAAAATAGGAGTTTGAATTAAACTGATTAAATTGGTTAGCTACACGTAAGCATTTGAGATACCATCGGACATCGGGCACTTAAAATAGCCTCCATCATTTGTTTTCCGAAGGGCATGCCTGGAGGCTCACTGGGGTATCCCCAACTTGGAATTCAGTCTAGGATAGAGGTGTTAAGTGTCAAGTCTTAAAAGAACCAAGTTCAAAAGGTCAAGTGCCACCCTGTACATGCTGAGCCTTAAAGAATGGCCTTGTGGGCACATCAGGACCAAAGAGATTAGCTCGGGGAGCTGGGATCATACACAGGAGTTGAGAAATGAATATCAAGCAATTCCCCAGTCCAGTTGCAGCCAAAGCAGGGGTGTTTCTGCCAGCAGTGATACATGCTCCTGGACCTATCTCTAGCACTAATACTAGCAGAAACCCAATCCTAATCTATATAGGTGCCTCCAACTAAAAGCATATTCTTTGACAACTTTTATTCCCACTATTTTCCTGGATCCTGTCTTCCACATGCATTTTAACCATCCTACATGCAGAACACCAGCATTTACTTCCTGTTAGAAGTGAAAATATTGCCAGGATTGATGCTTGGGTTCTTCCTTTCGGTTGTCAGACCATTGGGGGAAAAAATGGTCCTCACCAAGTTAAAGCTTCCCCAGGAATCTCCTGATGAGAGGCAAAAAGGATAGATCCCAGGTAATGACAGTGACAGATGGGAAAACATCCTGACCAGAACTACTTAGTTATGCAAAACTCTAGCCCTCTATTTAAACCTAAACCTCATGTCAAGACCCCCAAAATAGACTTGCAAATGCCTGAACTTCTTTATCGGTGCTTCTTCCCGGTGTGGCCACACTGAATCAATCTCTATCCTCTGTTCATTGCTGTAACTACTCTCATCCGCTGGTATCTTGGTGGCCAAGATCAGCTTGTTAGAGCTGCCAGGACTCCATTCTGACCTAACAATGCCAGTAGCATTGTCTGCACTATCGTTACGGTCTCCCCTCTGCTTCCTCGGAACTCAGCACCAGAGTGTTCTCTGAAACACACACATCAGACTGAGTGGCTCTCTCACATCACAACCTTGACACAAAGTAGCTATGTCCCTCCACTAGTCAGTCCTCACCCTTTCCCCAACTCCCCACCACACTGCTATACAGACTTTGATGAAGGATTCAACAGTGGCTTGGTGTGGGAGTCTTGGCAGCCATTGTCATTGGGGTCTAGGAGGTCCTTGTCCTTATCTGGGTCTCCCCAAGCTATCTCTGATTATTTTTCTTCTTACCTGGGTCTCCCCGGGCTATCTCTGACTATGTTTCTGGGTTAATGCTGACTCGCTGTTATTCATTGTTGCACCTCCTGCATTTCATTCTTGGCATGTGGTTGTTGTTAGCCTTTATTTATTAATGTGATTAGTGTCTGTCATGCACTCCCCGTGGTATACCCGAATCTCTAAAAGCTCAGACCATGCCTGTCCTGTTTATCATTGTAACCACATTGCTGAGCTCAGCTCAATAAATGAGTAGTGGCTGAGTGAATAAAATTAAATATCATCTCTGAAATCAGAGGCAGACGGCAGAGGAAGTCCCTGGGTCTCCAGGCAGCACAGCAATAACTGCCCCGAAGTTCCCCTGAGTAGGTGGGGCTGGACCGAGGAAAAGGACTAATTTTAAAGGAGACTATTGGTTTTGTCACATAATGTGGTCCAGGAGATCTACCCAGAGATGCTAAACTGATAACAGGGCACAGTGGCATGCCCCTCCCCCAATTCTATCACTCTAGATTTCTGAGGCAGAGGGATCAGGAGTTTAAGGCCAGCCCGGCTTACATTATTAGTTTGGGTCAGACTGTCAGACTAGTAAGACCCTGTTGAGAGAGAGAGAGAGAGAGAGAGAGAGAGAGAGAGAGAGAGAGAACACAAACTGAGGGTACAAGGTGGTAGTTGCCACCTTCAGAAATGCTTTCTTTTGTTTCTTTTGTAAGTAATTTTTCAACTGAAGTTTGGCTGTGTGTACATGAGAATCTAAGTTTGAATTCCCAGAATCCATGTAAAAAGCCAGACATAGCTGCATGTGCCTGTAACCCCAGCAGCATTGTGGGACAAAAACTGACAGATCCTGGGAGCTTGCTGGCCAACCAGTCTGGCTGAAATGGTGGGCTTCCAGGTCAGTGAGATGCCTTATGTCAACAAATCAGCAAAAGGTAGAGGAAGACACCTGATGTCCTCCTCTGTCTTCTGATCCACAGACACAGGCACACAAACCCACACATGTATACCTGCATACCCACAGGCATGCACCACACACATACATCATATAGACAGACACACAGACATACACACAAACACACATACCACATAAACATACAAACACTAAAAGTGATGACAAAGGCTGATTTTGGCTTCATCATTTATCACACTGTAACTCTGGACATAATTCTCACGATGCTTACGAAGTTATCTTATCAGTTAACGGAATAGGCACTCCTACGACCTTGAGAAAATTGCTTAGCCTTCCTATGTCTCGGTTTCTTTACCTATAATACAATCCAGTTTTTAGTCTTATTATGAGAATGAAATAGCTTAACACACAAAGTTATTCAGAGGGTATCTGAGAAAAAATAAGTTCATGACATTGTAAGGAGCTTCAAATTGGAGAGTACAGGTCAATAAAACAACAACAACAAGAAGATAGTTTTAAACACATAGTGGGTACACACCAAAGGTTAGCTCTCTCCCTTTCTGCATTCTAATCAACATGAAACCCGGCTTTGTCGCTGAGCAGGCAATATTCAGACTGTAGTCAGCCAAGGTCACTTGCACTAGATACCAAATAAGAATTGCATGGATTTTGTTGGTTTATGCTATTTTGTTTGTCCGGGTTTGCTGGTTCTTATTGTAATTCAGAAATCTCTCCCCAGTGCCAACTCAAAATGTCTGCACACGGAGAAGCTCCTCCAAGTCCACATGTTCAAAACAGAGCCATTATCACTGCTCTATTTTCTACTCTACCGTGCTACTCCTGGACCTGTCTCAGTTAGTACATCCATGCATGTTAATACTTCCGTGTGCCCAGTCATCTACCTAGAAGTCAGGACTCCTCCCTGATGCTCCCCATCCTCCCTTCATCCTAGGCCCATCTCTTTCTACATAGGACCCCTGTGTTGGGTTCAGAGCACACTGTCTCAGGAGAGACCCTTTGGATCTAACCCTGATGTCTACAATAGCCTCCATGCTCAGCCTCCTGTCTCTAACTCCACTCCCATCATATGAGAGCCAGCACAATCTTTCCAAATCATGCCCAATTCCCTGCCTTCCTCCTTATCACTCAGGATGCAGGCCAAGTTCTTTCCCTGGTAAGTAAACTTCCCTGGGCCTCCTTTGTCTCTCCAGTGTGTGATTTGCATCATTTGTTCCCAAAGAGGGTCATTTCTAGCTCCTCATCCATATGGTCAAGCCTACAGCACTCTCTGGGCAAGGATAACCCTTTGTGGTAATCATGCAAGAAGACCTGCAGTGCATCACACATCCTATTCCTTCAGCCCATTCCCCATTGAAGAGAATTGGCTTTACTGCTGTAATGAGCTATTGCAGAAGTGACTGTGTGATTTCCAAGGCTGGATTGTGCAGAGTATGTCTGTCTTGTGTTGCTCACTCCAGATGAACCAGTTTCTATATTATGAGAACTCTCCAGCAGCTCTCTAAATAAGCACTCCCTTCCCCCAAAGGAACGGAGGCTTCCTTCCAACAGCCACATGAGTGAGCCAGTTTGGAAGCCGTCTCCCAGCGCTGTCAAGGTTTTCAGATGACTACAACCTTACACACGGCCTGAAGCCAAAACCACCTTACAAAGAGGCTGCTGGGTTCCTGATTCACAGACACTGAGTTTGGAGATAATTTGTTGCACTGTTTCTCCTTGACACTAACTGCCAGACTCTTACGAGCTCTTCAGATTCTGCTGGGCCAAAGCTCAAGGAAGCTGGTTCCCAGATGGCTAGGCAGGCACATTTGTGATGAGAGCTTCTTCCAACAGCAGCACCACCACTAACATGGCATCTCTTCCCTTGCTTGGTTTCTTCCCCACTAGACTTAGGATGCTACAGAGTACCATCCAGGCCTTGCCTCTATTCCCCTTCGTTTTCCAGCTTGTATCAGTCCTACATCTGCCTCATAAACACATGGAGGAAGAGGAAGGTAACAGGGTGTCAGGAGTGAACTGGGAATATGTTATTCCCAGCTGAAGACTTTCCCCAAGCTCAGTGTTTCCTCTAGAACTTAATGGTTTTTCATTTGGAAAAATCCTCTTTCTTGGTCTTGGAATCACTTCGAATCTCACTTCACTTTCCCAAGCTCACCCCCACCTGATGACCCAGCCCTGTCCTGGGGAGCTTGCTTGTTGGCCTTCTCCTTCCTTGGAAAGCATCACCTCTTTGCCATTCATAGATAGACCAGGGAGGGCATTTCACAGAAATCCAAATCTCTTGCCTCCCTGTTAAGCTCTGAAAGGAGCTTCTGCTAAATTTTCTAAAACTACAAATGATTGGAGGGCCAGCCTGTCCTCAGGTGTGGAGGTCAAGTGTGCGTTATGGACCTCAGAGCAGAATCAAGTGCTGGCTGCTCCTGTGGTGCTGGGCTCCTGCGAGCGCAGGTGCTGCTGACTCTCTCCGGGCACACAAAGGCAGCTGCCCAGCTTCAGTGAAGGATTCTTAGCTAGCATAATCCTCCGTGGGACCTTCTAAAGTATGTACTTCAGAGGATCGTGAAGGGTGGATGCAAAACCCTTCCTTCCTTCCTTCTCTCCTTCCTTTCTTCTTTCCTTCTTGCCTCTCTTCCTTTCCTTTTCTCTTTCTCCCTTCCTCCCTGTCTCTCTGTCTGTCTCTGTCTGTCTCTGTCTCTGACTGGTACATAGTAATTGTATATCTTTATGAGATACTATGTGATGTTTCATTACATAAATACAAATGTGTGATTATCAGATCAGGGTAATTGGTATATCTGCTACCTCAGTCATTTGCCATTTCTTTCCATTGTAAATAACCAAAATATTCTTTACTACTGATTTTGAAATCTGCAACTGGTTGTTTCAAACACAGTTATTGTAATTTGGGGTAAAACATCACAAGTTGGTTCCCTATCTAATTGCACCTCTGGACACATCATGTGGTCCCTGCCTGCATTCCCACTGCCTGAATTTCTACAACAGCATCCTTGATAGTCTCTAGGGTTTTGTTCCCATCCCTTCTAATAATCATCCCTAGACATTGTCTCCAACCTGCAGTGATCTGGGACTAAAGGCATGCATTTATTTAAATATCTTTTGACTATAGAAATACATAATAAACAAAAGTTCTTGGTTTTACTCAGGTTGCCTGCCAGTGGAGACAGAAAACAGTAAGTACACAATTAACAGGCAGGGAAAACAATACTATGGAAAAAAAATAAGAATGGTAAAGGAAAAGTAACAGGGAGGAATATTTGATGTAGACTGTGAGCAGGGAACAAGACATCTGAACAGACATCCAAAGGGAGAAAAGAAAACTGAGATGGCTCTGAAGTCAATACTCCAGACAGAGGAAATGGCCCACAAAGCATAAAGTCTTGTTAGGCCTGGGGAACATAGCAGCCTGAGTGGATGGAGCAGAACAGGAAGGGAGCAGGGAGCTGAGAGTACTGGGATCAAATCATTAGGATGTTGAAAGCCAGTGAAAGGTCTTCAAATATCTTTGAGTACCAGTGACATATGTCGGGAAATTCTAAACAACACACCAACACACACACACACACACACACACACACACACACACACACACACACATCTGACTATTTCAGAATTGCTCTGGCACTTCATAGAAAAGAGAGGAAGAAGCAAGAAAAGGCTGAAACCACGGGAGAGAAAAGCATCCTATCCCATAACAGAAATCTTTGTTCTTTGATATGATTCCATGATTTATGACTGATACTGCATGCTTCAAGGAACCCTTCCTGAATACACCTATCACAGGTGAAATTGTTTGAATGGTGCACACATGAAACGGTCAGTGTGATGCCCCAAGTTTTCCAAGGAAATCTAGGTTTGCTGTTTTATCAAGATTGCGAGAAGTTTTCATAAGCAATTTGGTGGGTTAAACAATTCGGATTTTCTTGTCATGAAATCAAAATGTTAGCAGAGCTACATTCTGTCTGGACTCTAAAATGTAACCAGACCCTGTGGTTTTTCCAGGCTCTAGAGTCCTCCTGTACTGCTTAGTTCATGGCTCTTCCATCTTCAAGGCCAAGAACATGGCATCTTCTTTCTAAATTCCTACTTCTTGCACCTCACATCACTTTTCTAATACTCATATTTCTGTCTCCTACCCCGTATGCAGGATACTCTTGTGTCACAATCTTTAACTAAGTCACATCTACAATGACCCTTTTGCAGATGCAAGCTAAATTGTTCAATATTCTAAAAATTAAAAGATAGACATTTTTCAGGGAGTCATTGTTAGGACTACTATACAACTTGATTCAAGTATTCTATTTGCACAGGCTACCTGTCAATCATGATTATTTTGGTGCAGAAGAATGAGTTTGTCTTCCAGGGTCACGTCTCCTTTAAAGCCTACCATTGCAGTGCTCTCTGTGTATCTTCTGATCAGCTACTCTCTTTCTCTCTCTCAGACACCTCTGGAGAACATAGAATCCAACCACAGTTGGGCAGTACTTTTATCCCAATTATGGGTAAACTTGACATCTTCTGACTGCTTTTTTTTACTGACCCCTTTTCACATCTCTGGGAGAAGACATGGAGTCATTCTCTTGAGAAGCTTATGTATGGTCTGTTTGTTTCTGATATCCCAGCCTCGTGGCTGAGGCACATGCTCCACGTAGTGCCTGGTGGACTAAAGTGAGCTGAGATGTGGCCCAGCAGCATCACTTTCCCATACATCGGCCCTGCTACTCTGATACCATTGTCATCTTCTATATGCTTCATGGTTCTGAGCAAGAAATGCCTCCCATTAGACTAGGGGGCCCAGATGAGTGCTAGGGATTTGTGGTGTACATGTTCATGAAGCCAAGCTCTCCCCCATGATGCTGAACAGTGAGAAGCCTGGGCCATTTGGAGAGTGTGATTTGGATCCATAAATACTTGTTGCATAGAGTAAAGTGCCTGCCAGGTCTCGCAGACACAGGGGGGACTCCAAGCGCACTAAAGGAATGAGCTTTTGCGGCTAAAGTCACATTAAATATTTATGCCCAAGAAACTGTAGCATTTTCACCCACAGAGGAATAAACTAGGAGCACTCAAGAATGGCTGTCACAAGGAGGAAAACACCAGCAAAAACAACCGAGTGGCACAGTTGGCATCCACAGTCCTGTGTTGGTAATGAAGTGGTGGAAAGAATTATTCATGTATTTTACAAATACTAATGGAGTGCCTGCTACATGCCCAAGCACTGTTCTGGGCACTAAGGAACTGGAACAGGACAAAATAGTCAAAACTCAGCCACTGCAGAGCTTGCTTTTTTGTACTCAAAAGGTAGGGTCAGGCAGTAGAGATTGCTGCCATTTCTTGATTGCTAAGTATAGGCGGGATGTGTGTGTGATCAGTTATTTTTGTCATCTAGAGACTTTTATTTCTATTCTTGCCTTATGAAGGGAGAGAGAACACAGAATAGTCAATTAAACCACTGAAGTTGGCAAAGCCTCTGGCTGGGCAAGTTGAGATTTTGAGCCAATCAGACATGGGCTATGACCGATACATTGAATTGCTCCTTGAAGTTGTTCCTTCTCGTGTTAGAGGTGAAGAGTTTGAAGACAGTCTTCCACGAGCAAAGAAAGGCAAACTGGCTGGCCCCTCTGGGGCTGAGGATTGGGAAACAGGCAAAGATGAGAAGGATCAGGAAATTATA
Source organism: Arvicanthis niloticus (assembly GCF_011762505.2). Classification (NCBI taxonomy): domain Eukaryota; kingdom Metazoa; phylum Chordata; class Mammalia; order Rodentia; family Muridae; genus Arvicanthis; species Arvicanthis niloticus. The sequence continues at coordinate 18,607,418 of NC_047678.1, forward strand.
GTAGGAAACCCCACCCCAGACTGAAGTGCCTGAAGACCTATCGTGAAAAAATATTGTCTTTTGGACAGACAAACACTTTTATGGTCTGTATTCAGCATCCTTGGAGTAAATAAAACTGAACTCTTTTAGAGGCCAGGAATGGAGCTGGTCATCTTGAATATGATACCTAATATCGTTTGAATGTGTCCTCTAAAATTCAGGTTTAGAAACTGAATCCCTAACATACCCATGTGGTACCTGAGGGTGAGGGCAGAGCCCTTGTGAGTGGACAGAACAGCTGCCACTGGAGTGGGCATGCAATTATAAACACAAGCCCAGCCACTCATGTTTGGGTTTCACACATATATTTTCCACCATGCAGAATGAGCCGTTGTGCCATGGATGCCACTTATAACAATAAAACACATTGACTCAAGAAGCTACCCTCAAGGGGCTGGAGCCATCAAGAGTATCAGCTGCTTTTCTAGAAGACCTGGGTTCAATTCCTACCACCCATATTAGCTAACAACCTTCTTTAACTCCAGTTCTAGGGGATTTGACACCCTCCTCTGAACACTTCAGGTACCAGAAATGCACTTGGTACACAGACATCCATGTGGGTAAAACACCCACACACATTAAAAAAAAAAAAAACTAAGATAATAACATTAAAAAAAAAAAAAAACCATCCTCCAAGAATTTGTGCTTAGAAAACAGCCAGATGGGAATAAGAAATTTGTTTTGATCCCATTTATGATGGCAAAATTTAAACACATGAAGAAAAAAGTAGCCCAAATCAACTAATAGTAACCTAATCAAATAAATTAGAGAAGCTGTTTAATAAAATCCATGTAATAGTTTGATAAGTGGTACGCTTAAGCCTAGAGTATATAAGGCAGCAATAAATAAAGTTTTGAAATGAATAGAAAGAGTTCTATATGTGTGTATACAGGTGATTTGTGTGGTTAAAAATAGACAGAAAAAAGAAAACCCTGAAGATGGAGAGAGATGGAGAGGAGAAAAGAGAGAAGGATTACCAGTCGGGAGTGCTTGCTTCTCTGCCTGTCGACCTAGATTCAGTTTTCAGTACCAACATAGCAGTCCCAGGGAATCTGTTCCCTCTTAGGACCTCCACAGGCTCCCACATGCATGTGATATACATACATACATACATACATACATACACACACACACTTGGGCAGAGATGCGCACATATTAAACAAACAATAATTTCAAACAACCAGCCCTGAGGGGTATATACCAAAGTGCTAGTCATGGTTATCCACTCAGAGTAATCTTAAAGGGATTCCACCTTTATACCAGTGATAGTTTACAATTATGTTTTTCTATACAGAATACATACTGTTCTTTCAGTCAGAGGAAACCTATTACATACAAATAATTAGGAACACAGACTATTTTGGCATTTCCTCTCATGGAGTATGCTGTCCACTCAGGTGCTACGGTCTCAGAATAGATTTATTTTACAGCGATCTTGTTCCAGTGATTAAATTGAGAACTCCTAACAACAACAACAAAAAAATTGAGCAGTTGGGAAAATTGATTCGTGGAATGACTTTTTATCCCCTTCTGGAAACATCTTGAGTTCTGAGTTATCAATCAAATTATGTGCAACCTTTAAGGTAGTGAAATCAGTGGACCATCTTAAAACTGCATGAGATGGATGCAGCTGAGCCTTGGCCTACGGAGACTGTCTAACTGGCTGGCTTAACTGCAAACCAGCTAATCGGAGGAACCTTCAGATCTGTGGGAAACGCTGCATGTTGGCCCAGAGCCTTTTCCAGCAAACAGAATCATAGTGCATGGAAGTCAAGAATTTGCTCTATTCCCTTAAGGTCAGATGCATAGTGGCTTATATGAGCCTTCATACTCTGAGGCACTGGGAAATGCAGGGGCTACCGGAATTGTTGTAAGGAAACTCAAGTGAACACGTTATTGAATATGCCTCAGCTCCCATGCACTCAATGCAAAAGAAGAAATGCAGGACTCCCTGTCAGCTTAATGTCCAAGAAAGCCCATATATGCTCCTTGATGTCTCTATGTCACATTTGCTGCTCATGAGCTTCGGCAAGGCCACCATCTTTGTCAAATGGAGCCTGCAGTCTGCAGAATCATGCCTTGAGAAGTCAAAACCTCCAGAGCTTTCTCTGCCTTGCCTTGTTTCTGCTGGCTGACTCCAGCTCTTGGATTTCCTCTCACACATTTGTTTCCTGGTTGCTTTGTTGAGATTTCTTTCTTTCTGAGCAAAAGTACACCATCAAGGACAAAAGCCACTGTATACAATTCTATGCATATCACAGATTTATAAAAATGGGACTGAAGTTAAAAAAAAAAAAAACATTTAAGTATGTGCTTTCCACTGTCTCTAGCATAAATGATGTGTCTCCAAAGCAGAGGAAAGAAAAGATGAACCTAAAATAACAAATGGCAAGTGTGGAGTCTCTTTTAAATGGGGATCAGAAGTAGAATCCCCACCCTGGGCAGATAAGAGAAAGGGAAAGTAGACAGAAGAAGCAGATAAAGGTCTGTTCTGAACTAACTCTCTCTCTCTCTCTCTCTCTCTCTCTCTCTCTCTCTCTCTCTCTCTCTCTCTCGGCTCAGAGACTTGAAGATAAGCTGAGGAGAAAGAACAGACAGAAGGGCCTTTGTTTTGCTGGCAGGGCAGCAGGGCTCACAAGGTCACCGTCATACACACAAGGTCACCATAGATTCCTATGTCCATTGGATAGATCCCAGATGAACACTGGAGACTGCACTCTGCTGGTATGGACACAGAAGGAATGTGATGCTGCCAAGTGACACTTTATTTTCTGGCCACTGGGCCTTACCAGAATCATGGTTGTACTCTCGGGGGCTCCCATGCCTTTCCTGGGCCCTGAAAGCCACGCCCACCCATCTGCCTTCTGGTTCACCTGTCATTTGCTCAGGCTGAGTCCAGTCTGAGATTGGTAAGGGGAATTGAGAAGCTGCTACCCAGCCCTGGGAGTTCCCTCCATGAGTGCCATTACTAGCTGAGTTCACACTGGCTCCTCTCTTGCCATCCCAGGAGCCCTGAAACCTCTTGGAAAGTTTTAAATTCACCTAAAGTGACCATGAGATAGCTGGGTCATATTAAAGTACAGGAATGACCCTCTGGAAAAAGAAGCAGAAACATCACACTCCAGCACACATAGAGCCTCTGGTTTCCCCCAAAAGAATAAAAATCAAACATCCCACTTGCCATTCCTCCTCCACCGCTCCAGTATCGATTTTTCTCCCCAAATAATCATGCCTTATGCAATGTAAGACAAGCACAAGACTCAAACACAGACCAGAGAGAACCAAGCTGTGCTTCGTCTCACAATCTGTTACCAGGAAAGAAGGCTGCTCTGACAGGGAAAGGGACAGTAAAGGGATTTATACCATCTTCCCCCCAGCCACTGACGCCGCTTAAGATTCACAGCTATTGAATGTGTGCATTTCATCCACGAATCCAGCCCTCCTGCCCACTAGCACCAAGTGGGCAATCCCTATGGCCTAAAAATTCTGCTCAGTCTTAGAAAGCAGCAGAAGATGCATACCCTTCCAACAATAATACAGAGCAGGTGAATGGTGGTGGTACCTCCCCCAATACTGTATATCCATGTCTTTCTTAATGCCCAGAATCTGGACTGTCATCTTGTATGAAAACCAGGCAGGATTAAGTTAAGTGTTTAAGGAGGAGAAGCTCACACTAGGCCATCCTGGAGGGCCCTAAATGTAGTTGTCTGCAGACTATTAATGAATGGAGAGGGAACAGCACGGGGAAGGAGGAGGCAGTCTGACCATGCAGCAGAGACTGGAGTGATGCAAGCACAAGACAAGGAACTTCAGAATCCATCAAAAGCTAGGAGGGACAAGGACAAGCTTCTGAAGAAAGTGTGACCCTGCTGCAACCTACAGCCTTTGTGAGAGGACAAAGCTGCATTTTTTTTTAAATCACCAGGATTGTGGTAATTATGGTAATCACACTGAACTCTTATACCACTTAATAAAGGCAGCCCCACACTAGCATTTAAGAGGTCCTTGGGGATAGCATCAGGGATCTTGGGAAGAGCCTGAGATTCTGAAAGCAAACAGAGGGAGTTTAGGTCCGGCCATGATGGGTCAGATTAATCTTTCACATCATACTAGACTCTGGAGGAAAATGATCTACTCTCTGCTCTTGCCCAGGGACAGGATCCCTCCAGTGTGGCTGCTGACTAAACAATCTCGGTCTCAAAAACTTCCCATGCCCTCTTCAGACTAAGAAGTCTCTCTCTTTATGCTATGGAGGCTCAGCTGGCAGTAGCCAGTGCTGACCAATGGATGCATGGTTTTCAGTGTGACTCTAGATGAATCGCCCATGAGGCTGGCCCATTGCAAGGCTTCCTGCCTCGGGGAGGCAGCTGGCCAAGCTCAGGTACTGGGTAAAGAAAACAGTTCTTTTAGGCCCAAGATTTGACCTGAAGGGTTTGGTCCTCTCCTTGGATCTAGTTGAAGATAATGCTAGGCTGTCTATTTTTGATTTGTTGATGGATACACACCAAGATGTGTCAGAGGTCTGTTGCTATCACAAACACTGCAAACAATTAACATATATAGAGAAAAGGTTTGCTTTGGATCATGGCTTCAGAAGTGTCAGACCTGCTGGCCCTCTTGGTTTTAGCCTGTGTCTACACATAATATCATCCATATTTGGTAAAACAAACCACTCACCTCAGGACAGGCGTTTTGAGAATGGGAAAAGAGGAAGAGGCCAACGTCCTACCATTGTCAATGAGACATTTCTAGTAACCCAACAATGTCTCACTAGAACCTACTTCTTAAGTTTTCTTGTGCTTGGTGAGGACCAAGCCTTAGCCACACTGGGACATGTGTCTAAACTATACCGTATTCCACTCATCCAGTGTGAGATTCCCCACTGGGAGAGTGGACTGGCTATTGCTGTACGTTCCAAGACAATGCTGGGAAGGTAGACATCACAGCACCAAGACCAGGACAAGCTACTGCAGAAGCCAAACACAACTTTGGCCCCTAAAGCTGTGTACAGTGAAGAGTCTATAGTGGACACCAGCATCCCGCTGAGACATTGAAATTCACAGAATAGATCACTCAATGCAGAACAAGCCATAGGAAAGGGCCAGACAGAGGGAGGGAGGCAGAGTGCAGGTAGGAGTCTTGAGTGCTGAGAGGTGCTGGACTCCCTAGCTTTTACCCTATGTTGTCTGGGACTCGCCCATAATGTTTAAATAATTAAATCTATGCTACTTAATACTCACCATAGTGTGTGCCGTGTGTATGAAGTTGTCCAGCTCGATACAGCTCATTACAAATCAGCCAGCACACCTGAGAGAATCGGCACTTGGGATTTTGACTTGGGGACACACTTTGGCAAACTGTTTGCCCTGTGGGCCATGGCATGTTAATATGCGTGGTATGTGTCCTCTGTCTGGCAGTCCCCCAGTCTCTTTTTTGTACCTCTTTTCAGCTGCTGCAGAGATTTCTGCTCAGCTTTGAGGTGTCCCCTGGGACTCCCAACGATTTCATAGAGGCCACGTGGCCCGTACTTCAAGACAGCTCATCCCATACAGACGTTCTAAGCTTTGAGAAAATCAAACCGACTGCTTTTATGTTTGGCAATAACAGATAAGCACAGGAAAACCTGGTTTCATTTATATAAATTCTGGTTCAATTTCTGTCTGAGCATCAGAGGCCCCCTGTGGAATAGAGGAATCTCCATCTCCAGGGGAGAGCTTTATCCAAGGCTGCTAGAGTCACCATAACCAACTTGGGGAAACTAGCCTGCTCCTCCAAGGACTCATGTTCATAACCACAGGAAGAAAAGGGTGGAAAGGGAGAACAAACTGCCAGCTTGCAGCCAGGATGCAAATAGAGCAGGAGTGGGAAATGGGTTGGGCGGGCTGTTCAGAGCTAAAGCTGGGAACACTGAGCGCCTGACAGAAGATGCCAGATAGTTCAGGAAAATACCTAATAAAAAGTCATGAGTCTCTCTCCATATACATTTACACACACACACACACACACACACACACACACACACACGAGACTTAGAGTTTATTACTCAATTTTTGTGTATTATCAAATGATGACCTTTACTGTTTCTTTTTTTTTCTCCCCAAATTTTACTTAGGAAAATATTAATCATAAAGGAAATAAACAAATAAATAAAATATTAATCATAAAGGAAATAAACAAATCAGCGTGGGAACACACACCTACATCTCTTTCATCTCTTTCATCTCTCTCTCTCTCTCTCTCTCTCTCTCTCTCTCTCTCTCTCTCTCTCTCTCTCTCCTGTCCTGTCCTCCACTTCACTAAGATTTAACTACATGATTTGAAAGAAGTGTACAGACCCCAGGTCATTTCTCTAGCAAATGCATAGCTATTATTTTAAAGTAATGAACACTTCATTTTGTTCCCCAAAGCGCATTTTAGCAAACGACTCACCAAGACTCCATATCTGGATGTGCTGTGTTCCTCTGTCCACAGAGCATTGCCTGATTTTGCACAGTACAATTTAGAACAACACTGTATCTTTGTCGATACATGGAATAGTAAGTAGCAGATGCTCTACTGAGTGGAATATTTTCTAATACCGAATTATCAATTATTCAGGGGTGCAGTGGTGTAGGGAAGGTTAGTGTGTGTCCCTGCCCCGAGAGGTATAAGAGCAGAAGGAAATCTGAAGCTGTGAGGTAGTATAGTCAGGGCAGAGGAGCAGGGAGAAGGTCAGAATCCAGCCACCTGTGTGTTCCCTGTGTGTGATGCGTAACAACAGAGTACACGGACAGTCTGGAGCAAGGGACCTCCTGACCCAGAATAAAGACCAGAGAGATGTGAAAGCTGACAGAGAAGGCAAAGCACAGACATCACTGAGCAGCAGCATTCCTGAGGGTCACGATAGGTGGCACTCCCAGGACACCTATGCTGGATGTGGGGACGAAAGTCCACTGGTTATTTCTACTCTTCTAGACTCCCAAGCGTACCTTTGTTTAAAGGGGCAGACAAGGCTATATTCTGTTGCTATATTAAAGTGTGTGATGAGACTGGATAACTTAAAAAGAAAAAAAAAGCCTATTTGGTTCTTGATTCTGGTCAAGGGTGAAAAGCTGTATTTCGTGATGTTCTCCTTGCTGACAATGTCCAGTGTTGACCTTCAGAGCTTCTTACTGGCCTGAGACAGTTTCTGGGTACCACCTGAGCTAGGAAAGATCTGAGCTAAGGTCTGAGTTAGGCCTTCCTTTTCCCTCCACAAGGAAACTGGAGGAATCTCTTCCTAAATCAAAGGGACCTCAAGCTCTTCTGTTCCAGTAGCCAAACCTGAGCAAAATGCCCAAGGAAGGCCAGAAGAGAGGACAAACCCGCAGCTCAGAAAGCAAGGGAGAGCAATGCCCCCTGAAAAGCCAAGCCTTGAATAACTATTCCATCCCAACAGAAATCCCATCCTAGTACATAAGCCTCCATCTTTCTGTTCTGAGAGTCTCACTAGCCTGGGCCTCTGGGGCTCGTATTGCCCGCTTTGACTGGGCGCTGCAGTAGTCAGATCACTGAACTTAATAGATCATTCTCCTTATTGACTGACTTCATGTCATAGACTTCAACTAACCTTGGTTCAAAAATATCAGGGAAAAGAAATATGTCTGTATTGAACATGCACAGTTTTTCCTTCACATTATCCCCTGAACATTCGTGCATAAGGAGAGTTACAGAGCATAGGATTCACATTGCGTTAGGATTATAGACGAGCCAGAAAAGACTCAAAGTACACTAGGGTGCATGGTGGGTAAGGACAAAGACAACAGCACTTTACACAAAGGACTTGTATGTCCATGGATCTGGTGTCCGGGACCTGCCCCTACACAGATACCAAGGGACCACTCTACTACATACGAACGGCCTACACAGCAGAAACGTTTTTGCTGAAGTCAACAATCAGGCTTTGTTTCTCCTGAGAACTCTCTTGGGCTCGTGGATGACTTTCTTCTTAATGTGTCCTCACGTGGTCTTCTCTCCATGCACACAGGACTCTGGTGTCCCTTCCTCTGCTTGAAAGGACACCAGTCGTAATGGATGCTTCATAATGGCAGCCACAGGGCCTCACTTAGCATTCTTTCTGAACATAGGTACACAGAAGCTGAGGCTTCAGTGTTCACATTTGGTGAAGTCCTAATTTATAGCCACTTCCTCAGGCTTTTCCTGACCACCCCTTTTCTATGATGTCCTGGCACTTGGTTCTTGCCAGGAAGTGAGGAAGGATTTAGGTCTCAGAATAAGTATGCCAGCTAATACCCACCACCCAGCCACACATGAAATAGAAACAGTAGCCAGACCAGGGAAGCATCTGAGGCCTTCCTCTCGGGCCTTCCCACTCTAAGCCCAGGGCTTCACTGGGCCAGGTTTTGTCTCTCTCTTCCATTTAATTAAGCAAAGAGGCACATGAGTGCTTTCTCAATTTAGATGGTTCTTCTTACTTAGCGTCAGCCAGCAAACGACTTCTTAAATTGAAGACCAGAAAGCACTCAATTTTCTGGATATTTACTGTCACATCTACAACAACACAGCTGCCACTGAGCGTGTGATTCCCAAGGCTCCTGCTGAGATGGGAGGTGAAGCACTGAGCCCTCCAAATAAAAATAACAGCTGCCTGCCACTCTCTGGGGGCTGGCAAGACCATTAGTCTAGGCACTCTATTCTAGGGTAGCCTGACTCTCCACGCAGCACAGTGTGCAGCCAAGGGAGGCTGGCAAAGAGCATCAGATCCTCAGGTGAAGAAAATCATCTTCTAATGAAAACCTTATCCAGGAACATGGCCCTGCTTTGGTCTCTTGTCCATCTATTGAATAGCGGTAAAATGTTTCCTCGCAGGAAATGTCCCAGTGTGGGACTACGAAAATCTTCTTCCTTCTCAGCAAGAGGCTTGGGTAGAAAAGAAAAGCTAAGTTTACAAGTTCTACTGTGTGTCTGCCTGGGAAACACATGCTTTGTTCCAGGACTTCTGTTTGGCTGCCTCAGAGAGAAACAACTGCTGGTATCTCTGCTGGAAGAGACACACCCTCGTGCGACCTCTTTACAATGTTGCCCAACTGTCTGCTCCCTCCACTCTGCAGCTTGGAGCTTTTTTTTTTTTTTTTCTCCAACAATCAAGACTGATTAGAAAGCCCAGAATTCTAGGCTGCATCCACAAGTCCAGGAGGAAAGACAAGACAATACATATATTCTGCATAGCATTCTCCTTCAACTTCCCTCTCATGATTGTCCATGGCCCAAGAAGACAGATGCCAGTTGACCTTCTACCCCACGTACCATACTTACTTCTGTTGAGATTCTCACCAGGCAGGGATGCTCCAACCTTCGCAGGCCCGTGGCTCAGGCCACATCCTATTCCTTTTGTCTAAATGCCCCCCTCTTTACTCTCTTATACCTGAGTGTGTGATTCCCAAGGCTCCTGCTGAGATAGGAGGTGAATAGGACAGCTCTTGCTTAGGGAACCCACTGTTTCAGGAATGCCATGGAATCTCTTAAAAATAAGAACGATGCATCAACTCCTCTCCCAAATATGAGGCATCTAATCCTTCTACTTGCACAGCCGTTTTCAATCTTTGTCCCCAGTTTTCAATCTGGCCCCAAAGCCTCAAGGCTTTCCCCAGCCCCCCTAACTTACACTCTCACCCATCCCTCTGATGGAATCCTCTGTTCTATGCAAACTGAGTGGGACAGTTTCCATTTCCTGGAGGGACAATGCTCTCCCCAGCTTGTGACTTTGGCCTCAATACTTTGTCTCCCTGGTGACTCTCACTCAGTACACGCTTTGACCGGCGACTACCTGTCTGTCAGACTTCTGCTTAGATGTCACCTCACCCACAAAAATTCCTAGATGTCTTCAGACAGGCTGGGCTGCCATCTTGGGTTCCCAACTCTCTCATGCTTTCTCTACCAGAGTCCTCGTCATACTGTTCTGCTATCATCTGTTCACTCATCTGCTCTGTGAATTCCTCGAAGGCAGGACCTCTGTGTCCCCTAGGTCTGGCTTAGAGCAAACGTGACAGATGTGGACTGACAGTGGTTAACATATGAATCGCCTGCCACCCACCTGCCCTTCCAGCTGTCTTGTGACCACTTTGCCTGGTCATTACACCCATCAAATTTGTCTGAAGACTATACCCTGCTATTTCTGGCCCAGGGCCTGAGGTTAGGACTCTGGTTTCTCTCAGTCTGTTTCAAAGATATCAATTTTATTTGCTTCCAAGGTCATTGGACATTTCTGTTAAGAGGCTGAATAAACACAGCACTCCTTTCCCTGCCCCCAGCAGGCATGTGCTCATGGCTACTCATGTCTGCAGCCTTCACTAGCAGGCTGGTCCTAAGGAACTCTCGAAAGCTACTACTGACAAGAATTTACTTGTTTATTTGACTCAATCTTAACCTCCAAACTCCTGTCTTCCTCTGCCTTAACTGAGTAGACACCCCAGGTAGATGCCAGAGGGAGTGAGGCATAGGTGCACAGTAAGAATGAAACCAAAAAGCAGTGTGTCTACTGCTTTTAAAAGGAGTATGTTTAAGACAAGAGACAAATTTCCTAATTTCCTATAATACAAGTTCTCAGGAATCTGGCGGAGAAAGGACCCAAAACAAACCAAGCTCTAAAGGGTGTGAGATAAGATGAACTCAAACTCTGCGAGTCACTTAGATGAAACTGGTCCTTGAACACTTAAGACGGTGTCACTGACATTTGATAAATGCAAAGTGACAATTACAATGCCATTTTTAAAAATGATGGCACTGGCAGAGATCATGGCTCTCGATTCCACATTTTGCTGGGGAGGGTGTGAAGACAGATCCTCGTGCACCTCAGGCAGCAGAAACGGGTGTGCTCGGATTAGACAGCAGATCAGCAATATGGGTCTAAGTGGGAGACACCAATAGAAGTCCCTCTTCTAGGAATCTAGCCTACACATATACATGCACACAAACAAAGTGTCTGCCAACCTGGCACAGTGGAAGCATGTAAAGTTTACGTGTCGGTCAGGAGCAGTGGGGCCTAAATAAACTAGAGCATACGCGTTCGAAGAGAATGTTCACTACAGCAAAAGCAATGAAGAAACTGTTCGTATTCATTGCAAGTCTTCTGGGGTGTGTTTATTTGTGTGTGCATGTGCATATCTGAATGTGTGTTTGTAGATGCACATGCACAGACCAGGGGAGGGAACTTTCTTTCCACATCCTACTTCAATTTTCTGCTTACAGATTTGTCCTGGGCTGCTCACTCAACCCATGGTCTCACTTCCTTGGCTGAGGCTCTTTGCTCTAGGCAAGGAATCTTCATCACTTTGTCATCCACTGGTCATGAAGATGTTTGATGGGTAAAACAGACCACATGGGATCAAGGTTGGCTGTCCTGGTACAAATGACAGGCATGGCTTCAACAGTGCTGTCAACTTACTCATTGACAAATCCCTTCCTCATTTCACAGCCTCCTTCAGGGACTACCTGGGTGGCTCTCCCTGTCAACTGTAACTGACTATGTGCAATAATTCACCTGACTGAGGTTTCTTTCTTAAGTGGACATGTCCCTGAATCTACAATCATTTGCCTCTTTCCCAGAAGCCCCTTCGCCACGTTCATGAGCCTCACAAATGTCGGAGAACCTAGATCTGAAAATTGGGCATCATTATGAGACTCCTCCTTCCATTTTCCAGCCCCAAGTCTTACAGCTTCAATTTCATTCCATGTCTCCAATGTCTCCTTCCTCCACAGTCCCAGTCCCTTCCTTCTGCTCCACCAACTCAGTCTCTTGTTAGTTTTTTCTTCCTCCTGCTCAAGCCACCCTGCTCAATGCTACCAGAGATGTTGTTCCTAAGGCCTCAAGCTAACTAAATAAAACCTCCTCATAAATTCTCTCAGTGGTTCCATATGCCCTTGAAACTAACATGAGCTGACTTATGTCTTTACAGGCACCCTGTAATGGGATGTCCCACAATCTTTCCAGCACAAACATACATGCATGCAGGTACACACACACACACACACACACACACACACACACACACACACACAAACATGCACGCACTCCCCATCTCATCTCTGCAACAGTACTTATTGAGGACTTCTTGGTGCTGGTCACTGTTCTTAGCCAGGGATTTGGGAATGAACAGAATGGACTAACTCCTTCCTGTGAATGTGCAAAGAGGTGCAATTCAAAATAAGCCATTAAAGAGGCAAGCAGATTAGTATCAGATTTGGCAAATGTTATAATAAAGTCTCAGGCCTATATTACACAGGGGAAATGAGGGGAAGCCAGAAGTAGATGCTCCTTGGGTGTGCAATAGGGAAGGGCTCTCAGCAATAGTGACTGTGAGCTGACCACATGGGGAGCACCAACAATATCATGTGTTTCAAATGCCACTGTTTTGTGGTCACCAGCCATTTAGTTGGCCTGGAACCCCCCTCTCTTTCTTCTCCTCCCTAATCCCCACTAATCTTCTAAGACTCCAAGATCTCAGCCAGGAAGTTGTTTTTAATCCCATTTTGGACTGGGCACCTGTCCACCACTTCCTACAGCCACTCTGCATCCCTTCTGTCATTCTTCCTCCCGTGCTGCACAATTTTCTATCCACCTTGCATTCGCCCGCACTGATGGAAGATGCCCCAGGACCAAGGAGGATTCTGCAAAGCCAAGAGCCCTAGTTAGAAGACTCCACCCTGCCCACCGTAAAAGCTGGAACCACAGAGTAGCAAAAATGGGAAAAAAAAATAGGTGTGCATCCAGGCTGCCTCCACCAGCTCATTTTAATGGCTGAAAGGAAAAATTCACTTGATGAACTTTGACCCTGAAGATGCTTGAAAGATAACTTTCTTTTGAAACATAGAAACACATCCTCACATGTTTACGCTGGATTTGAAAAAAAATTGTGTCAATTTAAAAGACTCTTGAGGCCTTGTTCCTTGCTGTTTCAAGGTAGATGCTCCCCAAAAGGACATTAATGACTGACAGACACTCAGAGCAGCATGGTAAGTATATGCCAATAGGACCAGCGCACTGTCTATTGCTGGAGACTGATTCTTAGGCAACTACACACAACTTTACCTCATCAAAACTCTTCCACAAGCCTACTCTTCCACAACCCCATATGGGCAGCATCTCACTACAAATAAGGCAGGAGCCTGGAATTGGGTGTAATCAGGAGACCTTTGATGCACCTGAAGTCCCTGATGTGTCACCATTCATTTGAATACAAATTCTAGGAGCCCAATTCAGATTAGCTGATACCAGAAGAATTCGAGGGGCTCACAAAACTATGAAGTCCAGCCCTAGCATGTGCCCACAGACCTGAGCTGACTCTGAAGCTGATTCACACCTGCTGGGACTCTGGTGTTCATCCTCAGCTCTGACAGGTCCCATGCCACCCCAGTTCTCACTAGGGCTCTTTATAGAAGTCAACTTCAGAACCCCATCTAACTGGCCCACCAACCCCACAGGTCTCATCCCCAAGACAGACTGTACCAGAGACTTGCTCTGACTGCCTAGATGGGGTCATGAGCTGGTAGCTTCCCTGCCCTTTACATGCTAGATGTCAAAGGCAGCTACCCTTTTGTTCCTGAATCATGTTGATCCAAAGTGTTCCCAGATATTTTCAAATCTTACAGATCTTGAGTCTTACAGAAACAAAATCATTTCCAACTGAGAAACATTAATATAGGACCAGAGACATTATGTAGAGACAGATCTATGGGGTGTCATGGATAGCAGAAGAGGGAGTTGTACACTCTGACTTCCATACAGAGCCCTATGGCTTTAGAGTATGGACCCACTCTTCAAAGAAAGTCATAACAATATGACCTAACAAAAGGGAACTAGGAACTAGATCCCAGAACTTGTCCAAACACTGTACAAGTCGCTGCACGTCCCTGGGCCTCAGTTTTCATACTCTAGATTCAGGAAATTGGCTTTGCCTAGGCAATTTGTAGAATTTCTAAAAATACTTTAACAGTAATATAAGCTGAAACTTTTTAAAGATAATTTTAGTGAGTCATATCTGATGCTCTGTCAGAGGCTGTTGATGTTTCAAGGATGAGGCAGTAAGATGTCAGGAGGAGACACTGGACCCTCATCCCTTACTTTCCAAGACCCAAAGCCAGCCTGGGATTGGCTGAAAGGTTAGAGTGTACAACTCCCTCCTCTTCTGCTATCCATGGCACCCCATGGATCTGTCTCTACAGAATGTCTCTGGTCCTACGTTGATGTTTCTCAGTTGGGAATGATTTTGTTTCTGTAAGACGTTTGAAAATATCTGGAGACACTTTGGAGCAACATGAGTCAGGAACAAAGAGTAGATGCTGTTGACATCTAACATGTAAAGGGTGGGGGAGCTGCCGGATGTCCTAAAGGGCACAGTAGAGGCCTGCAGCAGAGTGATCAGTCCCAAATGTCAACAGTGTTCCGGGAAAGAAACCCAGTGCAAGAGAGACAGTTATGTTCACCTAGGCCTTTGTTCTGCAGAACTGGGGATCAGGGCATTGATACAGAAACATGAACAAGACATGTCACAGGCAGTAACAATAAGAACTCAGTGCCCCTCTCTTTCTCAGAAAAGCATGGCCCAGTCTTCCGGGTCTCCAGAGTCCCGGACACCAACCTACATAGGAACAGTCCTGAGCATGTAGGAAATTGATTGGTCTGGTACAATCAACGTTGGATTGAGTAAAAGGCCCAGAGGCCAAAGAAAGGCACGGCCTTCCTCTAGCCAGATGCTCTCAACCAACCAGGGTTGATTCTTGCCCACATGGCATTCTTTGGGAGAGGAAAGCAAGAGAACAATGAGAAAGCATTTGAAAACACATTGTTCCCAAGAGCCACAGACTAAATGTTGGACAGCTTCCTAGAGGCAGACTGAAGGCCAGGACTCAGCAGGGCATCCAGGGATGGTTATTCTGAGTATATAGCCCATAGCCAAAAGCAGAAACATCCACTCACCCCACCACTTTCAGCTCTGTGACTCTCAGAGTACATTGAACCTTCTGAGTTCATTTCTACCAAAACAAAACCTAATAGCACCAGCAAGATGGTAAACTGGGTGAGTCAAACGGCAGCAGGTACTTGTTAAATCCTTAGCTCAGTGCGACCGAAGCTTCCAACACCTCAGTCCACTCAGGTACACATCACAGGGACATGTCACAGTGTGTCTGAAGAATGAAAGCAGACAGTTCACAGAGCAAGGCTTCCATGGGCTTGTTTGCGGTACTTACCATTGGCTGGGATCCCCAAGTGAGAACCACTTTCCCTGAGACTGGTCACCTTGATGAAGCTGCTGCCATTAAGAGATGTCAAAGGAAGCACAGGCTCTGTCCACAGGGAGAACTTCTTCCCCAGCCAGAGGCTCTGAAAGCACCTGCATCTTTCCATCCATGTCTCCCATAAAGATTCTTATGTTTCCTCAGTAGTCTCCTAAATGATGCCCAAAGAAAACTTCAGTGCATGTTTATAGTCTTTTCTTTGGCCTGTATCCTATACTGAACTCTGTGGTATGTGGGAGCTGGAATATGCCATGGCCTTCATGGAATTGCAGTGGGTTGAGAGACATTTTCTTTACATGATTGAGGGTGAAGGCACAGGTTCCCTGGAGACTTCTGTCTCTAGCAGAAAATGACCCAGGAGGCACGAGCTCTGTTCCCCCCATCCCCACCCACACAGGGACCAGCTTGGACCCCTGACCATTCTTGTACTTTAGGACATGGGTCATCTTGAATCTACTTGTGAGACTTCGTGCTAAATAGTGTGAAATAACAAACCGCCCTCTGGCAGCTGCTGAGGTCATTGCATAGGGAAAGCATTCTTCCAAACATTTTCAAATATTATTTTTTTTTAACCAGAAAACTAGGTAAAGATCTAAATCGCCATAAAGTTACGGAGATGGAAGGGGCTGACTCAGAGCCCCCTCTGCTGTTTTACAAAAGGTTTCACCCACCCTCTGAGAGTGGATTAAATGTGCACTGGTGACGTCATCGTTGACATAATCTCCACAGCTGCCCTTCTGAGCACTCAGTATTTGACAAGCACTAAGTCACATCAAACCTGCCCTGGTTAGCCAGCCACGATAGCACAGGCTTGTACTCCAAGCACTTGGAAGACTAGGGAGAAAGGTTGTCACAAATGGTGGACCTTATTTCAAAAAAAATTAAAAAAAAAAAAAAAAAAGACTGTGTAGATGTCTCAGTGGGTAAAGCACTTGCCAGGTGCCAGGCAGGCAAGAGGATGAGAGTCGGTTTCCCAGCAGGTGTAATTCCAGCAGTGGGAGGCAGAGGTGGGGGGTCCCTGGAGCGAGCTAACTGGCTAGACTGGCTGACTCAGTGCTCAAATGAGGCTTTGCTTCAGCAAAGACAGTGAAACATCACCAAGGAAGAGAACCACACCAACCCCTGGCCCCCCGCATGCATGTGTGCATATGTGCATCTATTCCCTGTTCGTGTACATGTGCACATAAACATGTGAATACTCATACGTACATGCCACACACACACACACACACACACACACACACACACACACGCAAACAAAGACAAAAGTCCTGCCCTGGTTATAGGTGACTTTTCTAATAGTTCCATAGTGGGGTGAAGCAGAAAGGTCGCAGGTTATAGGAAGATAGCCTGACTAACAGGGATGCCCTATCCTTACTGCCTATGTGAGCAAGGAAGGTCCCTGAGGAGTCTCAGGATGAGCCTCCATGTTCATAAATACAAGCGGCTGATGGCTCTTCTCTCCCTCATATCAAAGGTATGCTAGGGACTAGCTCTCCTGGCTTGGGAGAGTTGACTGTACATCTCCACTCTTTTAATGGCACCAAGTTGGTAGGTTGAAATTAGCCACAGTGAAAATACATATACCATAGAAATCGGCAAAGCACAAGTCGAGGCTTGCTTTTGCAGAATCAGTTGTTCAAAATCTACCAGCGCACCATTGTCCACCTCGGACACAGGGAGTCTAAGGGAAGCAGTGCCTTTACAGCTCTTTACACACGGTGTGGGACAGAAGTGCTCCTAAGCTGGTGCCTGCCATTCTGATTCACATTTTTATCTAAGAAGACCGCTGCCAGAGAGACTGCATTGCTTGTCCTTGGCCACACAATGGATGCACTGGCTGAGGCTGTCGGGTTCCATCCTAGTATCGTCTCTCTCCGTATTCTTCTATACCAGCCTCCAGACAGAGGTATCGGGGAGTGCAGAGAGGAGGGGAAAGGTGTTGACCAACTTGGTGGCCCCTGGATGCAGAGGGAGGTGAGACAGCCGGAGAAGCTTTAAGTAGATCAAAGAGGGGTGGGAAAAAAAAGGGGGGGTGGGATTCAGGGAAGCCCAGAAGCCTCTGCTGCAGAGGCAGGGAAATGGAATGGGCGTGGCTTCAGCCACGCAAGTGTTTACACCCAAGCTCGGCCAAACACAACCTCCACCCCACCCTCACTTTTACAGGTCTCTTGTATTGTCAAACTCCTGGGTTCTAAACCAGTCTGTTCCTTAGGACTTGCAGTATCCACGCTTAGCCGTAATAATCTTCTCAAAGCCACGTGCCCGTCCTTCTTGGAGTCTCTCAAACAGCTCTAATTATTCCAAACTACTCCTCTATGTCCCATAATGTGCCGTTTGGTTAGAACATGTTTATGAATTAAATAAAATATGACCCAATTATATTGAATGGAAAGTAGTAAAGCTTTTAAAATAAAATCATCATTTTTATTAGTCATAGCAGCGCCTTTATAGAACATCACTGTCATGCTGTTCAGCTCTCCCTGTGAGGCAGGTGCCACCCCGCTCGTAGGACAATAAAGAAAAGAAGACTCCATGGCTAGACTACAGCACCTCCCTGGAGGTGAATGTGGCAGGACTCAGAGCCATGTCTGTCTGACACCAAGGATCCTGTTTCTTACCCTAAGCCACCTCCTCTTCTTCTTCAGACTGTTTCACAACACATTTGCTCCCTGACAACAGTTCTGGCTGCTTTCTTCCAGGACACCCGCAAAGAACCCAGAACACCCGTCTCGCCAAGCCTTGCTCTGTCAAATCGATTTTGAGACTACAAAGTCACTCCCAGTATGAGGCACCGCGGAGCGGAGCCAGATGATACCTGTAGCTATGCGCTGCCTCAGTGGAAAGGTAGTTTCTCTGAAACCTGCTGAAGTTGGCCTCCTGGTGCTGCCAACCCCAAGCAGCTGCCCTAGTAATTTACCCAAAATGGTTGCTGAGACATATGAGGAGAGGGGAACAAAGCAGCCTGCCAAGGCCAGGTGTCTCAGGCTTGCTTGTGCAGTCAAACAAGCAGTCAGAAATAATGAGCAGATGCCCATAGGCTGCTCTGGCCACCGGGCAGCTGGGTCCAGTGCAAAGCCCACGTGTCAGGAATTGGGAGATGGGATCTCCTCTTGAGTATTAATGCTAGACGCCTGACCTTGAGCAAAGCACCCAGTCAGGGGCCTGAGGCTGCCCAGCTACCACGTGGGACTAGCAAGACCTGCTACATTTGCTTCCTACAGAGGCACTGCTCCTGTGATACCGGGTCTTTTGTGACTCAGTTCATCCAAGAAGCATCTCTAGTTTATTCCAAAACAATAAGGCTCCAGTATCTGGAGGTCTAGGGAGTTTACTTACGTATTCTGGTTCTAAGCATAGTACTTAAAAAATAGAACACAAAGGTAGATGGGTAGGGAATGGGAGTGGATCTGGGAGAAGTTAGCAAGGGCTAAATATGATAAAAATGGACCGCAGAAATTTTTCAAAGAACTGCTTTAAAAAGAAAAGGCCAGCATAATAAATAATTATTGTAGAAAACACATAAAGGAAAAAAACATAGAAGTATTCATAGTCAGCATTCATAAATACTTATTTTTAACATTTATTATCATATACTAGGAATTAGATGCATAGGAATTAGATAGCACAGTTTTGTATATTTTTTCAAACGATTTAGAAGAATTTCTCTAAAACTATTCCAATGTCTTCAGAAGCCCATCTGCTTCATCCCCCTGCCTCTACTGTTGGCCATTTAAAGCTCCTGGCATCTGGAATTAGGATATTGTGAAATACATCGTATGGACATCTTTGCTCCTGAAGCTTCTCCTTCTCTGCCTCTGATCACTAGGAATGATGAAATCATCTGTTCTGAGAGCGGCAACACGCTAAGGCTCTGGTGGCATGCAGACATGTCACCGTAATGTGCCTGTCCATCAGCAGTGCAGGGCTTGCCAGTCTCCTGCTGCCTTTCCATCATCTAATTATCCTTACCCTTAAAAGGCTTGCTATTCTTATTCGGTTAAAGAATCTCACTGCTACTTCATTCAGCTTTTTAAATTACTTGTCGGGCATTCCATTCATTTTCTCAGTAGGTTTAATTCTGCTTCACAGATTGGCTTATTTACTTTCCACTGTATAAGCCTGTGTCTTCTCTCTAATGTCTTCTGAGGCCAGCCCTGAGTCCACAGAGTTGAACCATACCAAAATTCCTCCTCTGGTCCGTGCTCTAGTATTCCAGTATATTCTCACTTCTTTCTCACTTGAGTCTGCCTGCCTTATTTTTCCTTGGCTGTCTTGGAATCTAAAAGTCTACCATGATGGTCCCTGGACAGCAAGGCCTATAGCCAGGGTGTGGTGTATGATAGCTTACTCATCTTCCTTGCCATGGGAAACAGGGAGAGAAAAAGCTCCTGATAGACTTTGTCTTTGGGACCCCTTCCCACGGAAGACAAGATTTTCTAACTCCCCTGAGTTAGTAAACCTTAAACCACATAAGAATGCCCAATTTGTTGTTCTTGTCTAAAAGAACTGCAGGGACAAAAATGGAGAGGAAACTGATGGAAAGAAGGTCCAGTGACAGGCCCAATTTGGGATCCATCTTAAAAGGAGGCTCCAAGGCCTGAAACTAGTGCTATGATGTGTTTACAGACAGGAGCCTAGCATGGCTGTACTCTGAGAGGCCCAACAAGCAATATGTACACCCAACCAATGGACTGAAATTGGGGACCCCTGTGGTTGAATTAGGGAAAGGCTGGAAGAAGCTGAGGAGGAGGGCAACCCCATAGGAAGACCAGCAGTCTCAGCTAACCTGGACCCCTGAGATCTCTCAGACACTGGACCACCAACCAGGCAGCATACACAAGCTGGACTACCTACCCAGAGCTGGCACCATCTTCAGAGGATTGGCTCTCCCACATGGATTATCAGTCAGAAAATGCCTTACAGACTTGCCCAAAAACTTTATATTTATACAAAAAAATTAAATTAAAAAAATGTCCATTTGGAGTTTTTAAACAGCAGCACCAAGTGACAAGATATCCCCTTTCCCTGTTTCCCAAATGCTGATGCCAATGTATGATTCAGTTTCTAGTGAGGTTGCATCTTCTCAGTCTCTGTGTGTCTTCCCCATGCTTGGACTATGAGGTTCCCAAAAGGCAGATTCCTCCCCATGGCTGCTACCAACATGAACAGAGCTGAGGGAGACAAGGAACAAGAGGCCCCCAAATGGGGCCAATTTCTGTCCTCTAATCTCATTATCCGTAATGCTGGTGTTTAGGTCCCTTCCCAGCTCTGCCTGAGAGTCATTAAGAGTGAAAAATCTCTTAGAACCCAAGATTTTGAAACACACACAAAGTAGCTTTGGGCCATAAAAGGTTCTACTTGTGATCTTGATGCACGCTTCTAGAATATTCTAAAATTAAGAAATAATCCTTAAAGACCATGGAATTGACTTTTTCTCTTAGACTGTTAAAAGCTACAACTAAGATTCACAGGTAAAACAATCCCATTGCCAGTTTTTGTTAGGAAAACAACCCAAGTAAGTTTATTAGCCATTCTTAAGGATTTTGAAATAGCTATATTGTGACTCTTCAAGAAGAGGCTGAGGAAAGCATTTTTCATCTTTGACTTCTTAAACTCTTTAGTGACATCCGACAGAGCTAAGGTTCAGGAGGACATGCCTCAGAACACCCGCATCATGCAGCCCCTGCTTCTATCTGTATGCATTGGAGAAAAGGAGATTTGGGAAAGAAGAAAATCTCTGACTATAAGTTCCTAAACCAATTACATTTCCATCCAAGTCCCGGTACAGAATCTGGTGCTGAGCCTGTGAGACAATATGTAAACAAACAAACACAACTGTGTTCTAATAAAATTTTATTAAATGTTGGGACACAGTTGGCTTATGAGCCATGATTGATGGCTTTTGTTGTAGCTCATTTCAGAGTAGGGAAGTAGAAGCTCTAGGCTCTGAGTATGAGGAAGTACTGAAAAGGCCAAGCCACAACATCCTTTCAGATGGTACCTCACTCTTAAGGGAGAAGGCTTCACTTGTAGATGCCAATTTAACTGATGGACAAACCGTCCTGTACCTTCCCAGTTTGGGGATCAAGAAGCATGTCCTGCATGCCTGGTGCTGTTGGAGTGCAATCCTAGGATGTTGTCTTAGCTAAGGGTTTCCACTGGTGTGAAGAGACATCATGACCAAGCCAAGTCTTACAAAGGACAACATTTAATTGCGGCTGACTTACAGGTTCATCCATTCTTATCAAGGAGGGAGCATGGCAGCTTCCTGGCAGGCATACAGGAGGAGCTGGGAGTTCTACACCTTCATCCAAAGGAATCCAGGAGTAGACTGTCTCCCATGAGGCTAGGAGGAGGGTCTCATTGCCCACCCCCACAGTGAAACACTTCCTCCAACAAAGCCACACCTACTCCAACAAGGCCACACCTACTCCAATAAGGCCACACCTCCTAATAGTGCCACCCACTCCCTGGGCCAAGCATATTCAAACCATTACAGACATCTACAATCAAAGCCCCAAAAGAAGCAACACGAGGCCTTGTGTGAAATCTCAATATTATTAAAGAAGTGGGCTTAATTAGGTGAACAGAGTGTTAGTGGCCTTGTCTGAACTAGAATGCTTAAACAGGGAGCAGCAGCTACAGACCCAGGGGAGGAGCTTGGGACCTAATGTCCACATGCCTTCAGTGTGGTGCTCCTCTCCCTGACCCGACTATAGCAGAATGCGCAGGGAATGTGAAGACTCTGAGCAATCGGTGCTGAGCTGCACAGACTGTACAGCCTTCCAGGCTAACAAAACTAGCAGCCATTCTCTCCAGACCTCAATGTATACAGCAGGGTGAGTGGGACACAACAAATTCCTATCACTTAGAATCAAAGATGATGTCATTGGTGGGAAGGGTAGGAAGTTGAGGAAGGGGGTGACTGCAGACAATCTAATCTAGAGAACCTCTTGAAGTATAAAGGACATACGCCTCCAGCTATCAGCCCCAAGTACCTGCCCCACTGCTGGACAGCTATTCTTCCTTAGAGACTCTTCAACAGAACCTATCTGATCTGATCGTTGGCTTACCCACACAGCCCAGAGTAGACCTTTATCATACTGGTTTACCCTGAATTGCCTTGAATGCTCCTGGTTTCCTTTCCCTGTGTTTACCATGAAGTATAATTTGTAACTTGGAAATGTACAACACTAATGTATTTGTGAGAATAACCATGGTAACCTAAGGTCTGGTGAATGTGGAAGCCATTGCAACAGAGAAGCAGCTGCCTGGGAGATTGAAATGAGAAGATGCAGAAATATTGAACTTCCCAGGTCATCTCAGGGATCAAGGGACATTCTGCTAACTATGGCACAAGATGTCTGAAATAAGATGCAACTGAAAAGGCTTTTGTATGGCTAGACAGTGGAAATTGGGCAGAGCCCCAAAAGCACCCATGATAACTGTCTAAACTATAAATCAAGTGCTTGAGCCAGAACCAACTGGGTGCCAAGAATTTCGCACAAAGAAACACAGACAAGACAAAGAAAGAAAGAAAGAAAGAAAGAAAGAAAGAAAGAAAGAAAGAAAGAAAGAAAGAAATCTAAATCAAGTCAAAGAGGCCATCCTACATTCCTTCATTGAGTATTTACAGCAGTCATATACAGAAAGCCCTCTCGGGAGAGTGGGGATAGGGAACTCACCTTGAGTTTTTGATCTGCCTGAGCCATCAAGTGATCTAAGAAAAATCTCCTAATGAAAATGTACCCAGCAATATGCCAAAATAAAAACAAGATTACTACTAGGTTGGGTTTTATAACAATGGGACCGAATAGTATAAAGAAATCTTTAAGAGAAATAGAAGAATGACATTTGACAAAGTCCAGGAAAGTTTTATGGCAACTTCCCCAACATTTCTCAGCCAGAGACCTTCAAAAGAGTCCCTCCAAGAATACAATCACTAGACAAGAACCTTCTCTCTCAACTATGGTCAGCGCCACTAAGCAGCCATGGGATTCTTTTCTGCTGATACCAGTGGTGCACTGCCCTAAAAAGGCACAGCTGATTGACCAAAACATGGTACACAGAGCAAAACCTGCCATCACTGGAATGAAAAAGGCACAGTCAGTCAATCATCCAAGGTCTCATCCAAAGGTTAAGACAACCCAGATAAGAATGCAAGTCCCTGCCACCTGCCCTGGGTGTTTTCTTGACCCTGGAAGAGGGGAATCAGGCTCCCCAGTGTGTGTCACTGGTTGGAAACACCAGCTGCCTCCAAGAAAATCTAATTTCTTTTGACCACTAGAACTTTGTCAGAAACCCCATCCCCGTGGCAATCCTTAAGATAAATGAGGGAGTTCTCCCCATGGATGATAAATCTCTTCCAAAAATGAGTTGGAGAGATGAGTGAGCTCCAAAAGGAAAGGGTCTTCTCTTCTGAAGAGACAGGGGCACGGAACACACATAATCAGCAGCACGGCCCTGTATCTGTTCTCAAAACAGGGCTGGAAATATCTACAAGAGCGGGAGGATACAACCAGTCTCCAACAGCTGCACGATGCACCCAATGGCTCATGCTGTCCCTTTCCTCAGAAGGGAGCTGGTTAAGGGGCCCACCCCAGCCACCTCCTGGCCTGTTATGAGTAATCTATTCTTTTTTTTGACCTTTCCACAAGGATAGATCTGCTTGAGTTTGCAACTTCTCTTTTATTATACTAAAACTTCTGGATTTGATTATAAATGTCCCTCTAAAGCTCCTAGGTTGAAGGCTTGATCTCTAATTCAGCAACACTGAAAGGGAGAGCCTTTGGGAGGTGTTGGATTGTTAAGGTTTGGGCATCATAACTAAGACAACTTAGAATTCATAACTGGATGGACCATTTGGAGGTGGTAGAAACTTTAAGAGCTGGGACTTAGTTAGAGGAAGTAGGTCACTGGAGGAGGTCCTTGAAGGGTAGATATTTTCCCTAGGCCTATCCTGTATCTGTGCCCTGGGCATCAGGAGGGATGCAGCTTTGCTATGCCACAGACTTCTCACCATGGTGTTCTGCTTTGCCACATACTCACGACAATAAGACCCAGGGACTGTGAACTAAAATGTCTGAAACCATTAACCTGTTATTCGGTTGTTACATCTAAGGAATGCTGACTAACAACTTGAACGTGCACAGGACCGAAGGAGATGAATCTCTTTCTAAATATTCTCAAGTTCTATGTGCAAGGTGACTGGAAGGTAGAAGTGAAGGCAAACTGTGGAGCCCTGCACAAGAACACCTTAGCGGTGGACACGACTGCAAGTGATTCCTGTGATAAATGTCAGACCTTGTTCCTTCTTCAGGGAAAAGTCCAATACTACTCTTGACCTGGTCATTGCCACTTCAGATCTCATCCTAGGGGCCTTCCATAATGCATTCTTTCCATAGAGAAAGCCTCCCTTTCCAAAACACTGGACTCCTATGGTCACATGCTTTGCTCACAGCCTGCCTTCTCTTTCTAACTATAAAGTACCTAAAGGCATAGACTCAGTCTGCTTTAGTTCCTGAGCTAACTATTGTTCGCTCAAGTGACCTTACTGTTGTGCCATGTCCTCACATGTCTGGAGCCCTCTGTTTAAAGTTTCACTGACTATTGATAATTTACTGCATTCCAAGTCGGGAGATGGGTTCTAGATATACCAGACTACAACACCTGCCTCATGCTTTCTCACACATGAAGGATTGTGGGGGTCTGGGTTATTGGCACCAAGGTCTTCTCTAATGACATTGTTAGAATTTCAGATGCAAACCTTTGAGTCTGATCCAGGAATGGAGAAGAATTTTCATTCTTAAGTAAGATAGTCTTAAGCCACTGACTATGATGTTTTGTCATCCAGTCTTCCATTACACACACACACACACACACACACACACACACACACACACACACACCTGTCTTGACAGAAAGGTAGCTTGAAGAGGCTGCAGCTGAACTGGAACGTTGATTCTGCTCTGTCCATGCATGTCATCTTTGGACAAGGACTTGTTAAAGACCCATGGCAAATCAAATGCCAAGTGCCAAAATGTCTTGTTCCTCGACAATGCCTTGTTTGCATGTTGGGGTATACTAGACCTCTACCCTCAAAAACTCCCCATGGCATCCCAGCACTGACGCTATTCAAATCATTTTACCAATGGGAAATGTGCTGATCACTGTTCTTCAAGTCACTTCAAAGCTATTAGTCTAAACTAGTCAGATGTCTACTACAGAAAGCAAATGCTTTCCTGGCTTCCTTCCACTAAAGATCTGAAATGAAAGAAGAAAGGGTGCAGTGCCCCTCGACCCAGATGTGGTGGTTTAAATAATAATGACCCCCATAGAATCTTCTGTTTGAATACTCGATCCATAGGCAGTGGCACTATTAAGAGGTGTGGTCTTGTTGGAGTAGGTGTGGCTTTGTGGGAGGAAGTGTATCACTAGGTGGTGGGCCTTGAGATCTCAGAAATTCAAAACCAGGCCTAATGGCTCACAGTTTCTCTTCTGTGCTGTAGAAGTTTCAGCTCCTTCTCCAGCACCATGCTAACCTGCACACGACCATGTTTCTCACTATGATGATAATGAACTAAATCTCTGAACTGCGCGCCAGCCCCAATTAAATGTTTTTCTTTATAAGACTTGGCATGGTAGTGATATCTGTTCTCAGCAATAAGACCCTAAGACACTAAAGAAATCTAGGGCTGAGCCACTGGGAGGATGAGACTTGGCAAGACCACAGGTGCGCAAGCATCATTCACCCACTGAGAGTTAGCTGCTGATACTGCCATGAAGACAAATCTGTAGCAGCTGAGACATGTGTGTGTAGGCAGGGAGTCGGGCATCAGACCAGACATGATGCCTGGGCCAAGGCTGGGTTGTGGAAAGGCAGAGAAGATAGTTGCCTTTGGGACTATCGATGAAGGTACAGTGGGAGGCCCCTGCATATCAAATGCCTGTATTTCTAGCCTATACTAGAGCCTAAAAATTTCCCTTATGCATCTCTCTAGGGTAAGACTGTCATTCTTTATACATACTGGCACACCCCACAGAAATCATTGTATTCTGATAAACCAATTGGTATACTGATAGCAGAAGAGTAAATTAAGAAGATTTTTCTTTTTTAAATCTGGGGCCCATACCATACAAGACCAATTACATCAGAATCTCTGGAGTAATAACTCAAGCATGAGCAATTTTTAACTTCCTAAGCATTTCCAACGTGCAGTGGAAACACCCACACCTTGGCCAGGATCTTCTCAGTGTGAGAACAATGGGCAAACACAGGACAGTGTGGAGAAAGCAGCTAGGGGTAGGTGCCACAAAGATGGGGCAACATCTCCTCCTCACACTCATCTTCACAGCAGATCCATAAAGGTCCCAGTCTTCTGGAACCAGACTGAAGGTCACAGGGGAAAGTATACTCCATTGTCCTCAGTCTGCTACAAAAGATAAGAGCACTGTTACTGTCCCTTAAAGAAGTAAGTGGACTGGGGCTTCCTTATAGGCATCTGTTATCAAATTGAGATGGTTCCTTCCCCTCCCCGGTTTACTGTGTTTATATTATGAATGAGAGTCGAATTTTGTCAAACACTTCTTCAGTAGCTATTGATACTGTCATGTGATTCTTCTTCTTTGACCTGTTGATCTAAGGTAGTACATTAACTGATTTTTGAATTCTAAGCTATATCTGCATCCCTCAGACAAATCCCATTACGTTGTTATGTGCAGTTTTGCTTGTATCTCATGGAATTGAAATTGCTATTGTGTTCTTGAGGAGTTTTGCATCCACGTTCATGAAAGGTGTGTGTGCTCTATTTTTCTATGTCTTTGTCTGATTTTAGCATATCGCTGATCCAATTTGATCTTCTGAGAAAGCAAGTGAGGATTTATTATAGCTTCTTTCTTAACTGTTCGGTGTAATTCAGCAAATGTACTGGTGAACCCATCTAGGCCTGAGCCTTTCTGTTTAAATTATTAATTATTGATTGAACTATTTGAACAGCTGCAGGCCTGTTCTTATTGTCATGTCCTTCTTGTAAACATACTGACAGAATGAATGTTTTGAGAGATTGTTCCACTTCTAAGTTGCCACGTCTGTGGGCATGGAGCTTTCTATAGTATTTCTCCATTTCTTTTCAACACCCAGGGGATATGTAGTTATATTCTCTCTTTCGTTTCCGATGTTATAATTTAATTACTTTGTCTAGAAACTTACTGATGTTGTTGGTTCATTCATAAAGCCAACTTTTAGTTTATTGATTTCATTTTCTGTTTTTAATGTAATTGGTTTCTGATCTAGGTTTTATTATTTCCTCTATTTACTTTGTGTTTCATTTGCAAGTCTCCTCCTCTTCCACCTCCTTCTCTTCCTTCTCTTCCTCCTCCTCCTCCTCCTTCTTCTTCCTTCTCCTCCTCTTCTTCCACTCCTCCTCCTCCACCTCCTCATCCTTCACCTTCTTCTCCACCACCACCTCCTCCTCTTCCTCCTGTTCTTTTCATCCTCCTCTTCCTCCTCTTCATCCTCTTCCTCCTCTTCCTTTCCTGGACCGAAGACCAGGTTTTGAGTTTCAGGTCTCCTTACATCTCTCTTCTTCACTAATGTGTGCCTTCCATGCCATCAATTTCTCTTCTAAACATTGCTTCCACTCTCGCTCACACATTTTGATAAGTTTTATTTTTGTTTTTATTGAGTGCCCCTTGCCTGTACATTTCTCTCAAGATTCTTCTGTGAACCACATGCTGTCGTGAAGTGTGTTGTTTAATCTCCAAGGGTGTTGGAGTTCACTAGGTATCTTTCTAGCTTAATACTATAGTAGTCCAAGATCAGGCACTATGAGATTTATGATATTTCTAATTTCACAGAATGTTCTAGTGCCTAAACTGTTCTATGTGGGCTTGAGAAAAACAGTAATCTTTCATTGGATGAATCATTCTATAGCTGTCCAGTGGGTCTTGGTGACTGGTGGTGGTGTCAAGTTCAATGGTGTCCTTAGTCATTTTCTACCTACTAGAGCTGTTTGTGTATGATAAAGGTTGATGAAATTCCCACCTACAGCTGTGCGTTTATTTATTCCCCTTTATACTTCTTTTTAATCATTAATTAATTTAGTTACTTCACATCCCAATCACAGCTTCCCCTCCCTCCTCTCCTCCCAGTCCCTCCCTCACACCTCCACATCCCCATCCACTCCTCTTCCCTTTACAAAAAAAAAAAAAAAATAGTCTCCCTTGGCATATCAAATTGCAATAAGACTATATTCATCTTCTCCCATTGAGGATAAACAAAACAGCCCAGTTAGGGGAAAGGGATACAGAGGCAGGCAACAGAGTCAGAGACAGCCCCTGCTTCCACAGTTAGGAGTCCCACATGAAGACCCAGCTTCACATCTGTCACATATATGCAGAGGGCCTAGATCCATCCCATGCACACTCTCTGTTTGGCAGTTCAGTCTCTGTGGGCCCCATGAATCCAAGTTAGTTGACTCTGTAGGGTTTATTTTTTGTTTGTTTGTTTTTTGTTTTTCGAGACAGGGTTTCTCTGAGTAGCCCTGGCTGTCCTGGAACTCACTCTGTAGACCAGGCTGGCCTCGAACTCAGAAATCCGCCTGCCTCTGCCTCCCAAGTGCTGGGATTAAAGGCGTGCACCACCACTGCCAGGCGGCGACTCTGTAGGTTTTCTTGTGGTACCCTTGACCTCTCTGGCTCCTTCAATCCTTCCTCTCTCTCTTCCACAGGATTCCCCAAGCTCTGCCTAATGTTTGGCTGTAGGTCTCTTCATCTGTTTCCATCAGTTGCTGGATGAAGCCTTTCTGGTGATAGTTATGCTAGGCTCCTGTCTGCAGGTATAGCAGAGTATCATTAATAGTGTCAGGGTGGGCTCCCTCTCATGACATGGGTTTCAAGCTGAGCCAGTCTTTGGTTGGCCATTCTCTCAATTTCTGCTTCATCTTTACCGCTACACATCTTGTAGGCAGGGAAAATTGAGGTTCAAAGGTAATCTGGCTGGATTGGTCACACAATCCCTCCACTGGAAGTTTTGCCTGGTTAGAGGAGATGGCTGGTTCAGTCTCCATATCCCCCGTTGCTAGGAATCTTACTTAGGGTCACCCTCATAGATTTCTGGAGTTTCCATTGTCCTAAGCTTCTAACTCATCCCAGAGATGCCCCTTCGTTCAAGTTGTCTCTCCTAGTACTCTCTCCATCTATCCTCCCCAACCTGATTTCTTCTGCTCCTATCCCTTTCCCTCCCACCACCCAGTCTCTTCCCTTCATTCACACCCTATACATATTCTATTTTACCTTCTCAGTGAGGTTCTAGTGTCCCCCACCCTTGGGCCCTCCTTGTTATTTAGCTTCTTTAGATATTTGGATTGTAGCATGTTTACCCTGTACTTTATGGCTAATATCCACTAATAAGTAAATACAAACCGTGTTTATCTTTCTGGGTCAGGGTTACCTCACTCAGAATGGTCTATTCTAGTTCCATCAATTTGTCTATAAACTTCATGATGTCATTTCATTTTTAATAGCTGAGTAATACTCCATTGTGTAAATGTACCATATTTTTTTTATCCATTCTTTGGCTGAGGGACTTTTAGGTTGTTTTCAGTTTCTGACTATTATGAGTAAAACTGCTAGGAACATAGTTGAGCAAGTGTCTTTCTGGTACAGTGGAGCATCTTTTGGGTATATACCCAAGAGTGGTATAGTTGGTTCTTGAGGTAGATCTATTCCCAATTTTCTGAGAATCTGCCAAATTGATTTTCAAAGTGGTTGCCCTCCCACTGCCAATGGACAAGTGTTCCCTTTGTTCCACATCTTTGTCAGAATGAGCTGTCACCTGGGTTTTTAATCTTACCCATTCTGACATGTGTAATTCTACAGAATCTCAGGGTTGTTTTGATTTAAATTTCCTTGATGACTAAAGATGTTGAAATTTTTTAAGTGCATTTTGTCCATTAGAGATTCCTCTGTCATTGATTCTATGTTTAGATCTGTACCCCATTTTTAAATTGAGTTCTTTGCTTTGTTGGCATCTAGTTTCTTAAGTTCCTTGTATATTTTGGATATCAGTCCTCTGTTGGATGCAGGGTTAGTGAAGATCTTTTCCCAATTTGTAGGTTCCCATCTTGTCCTATTGACAGTGTCCTTTGCCTTACAGAAGGTTTTCGGTTTCATGGAGCCCCATTTATTATTGTTGATCTCAGTGCCTGAGCTAGTGGTGTACTTACTGTTCAGCAAGTTGTCTCCTGTACCAACACCTTCAAGGCTATTCCCCATTCTGTTCTATCAGGTTTAGTGAATCTGGTTTTATGTTGAGGTCTTTAATTCACTTGGACTTGAGTGTTGGCAGGGTGGTAAATATGGATCCACCTGCATTCTTCAACATAAAGATATCCAGTTGGACAGCAACATTTGTTGCAAATGTTTTCTTTTTTCATTGTATTGTCTTTTTTGTAAAAAAAAAAAAAAAAAAAAAAAAAAAAATCCAGCACCCATAGGTGTGAAGGCTTACTTCTGGGTCTTTGATTCAAGTCATTAGTCAACCTGCCTGTTTTTATGCCAGTACAATGTGGTTCTCATTACTATCTCTGTAGTACAGCTTAAAAATAGAGTGGTGATACCTTTAGAAATTGTACAAAATTATTTTAGCCATCCTGAGTTTTATTTTGTTGTTGTTTCCATATGAAGTTGAGTATTGTTCTTTCAAAGTCTGTATAGAAGTTGTGTTGGAATTTTGATGGGAGTTGCATTAAATCTGTAGATAGCTTTCGGTAAGATGGCTATTTTTACTATGTTAATCCTACCGAATCATTAGAATGGGAGGTCTTTCCATCTTCTGATATCATCTTCAGTTTCTTTCTTCAAAGACTTGAAGTTCTCATCACACAGATCTCTTACTTGCTTGGTTAGAGTTATACCAAAATATTTTATATTATCTGTGGCTATTGTGAAGGGTGTTATTTCCCTAATTTCTCTTTCAGCCCATTTTTTGTATATAGGAAGGCTACTGATTTTTTTAAGTTAATTTTGTATCCAGCCACTTTACAAAAGGTGTTTATCAGCTGTAGGAGTTCCCTGATAGAATTTCTGGGGTCACCTATATATGCTATCACATCATCTGCAGATAGTAATACTTTGACTTCTTTCTTTTTTATATTCCATTGGTCTACTTTAGTTGTCTTATTGCTCTAACTTTAAGTACTATATTGAATAGATATGGAGAAAGTAACAGCCTTGTCCCTGTCCCTGATTTGAGTAATGTTGCTTTAAGTTTCTCTTTATTTAATTAGATGTTGTCTATCAGCTTGCTTTATATTGCCTTTATTGTGCTTAGGTATGTGCCTTGTATACCTGATCTCTCCAAGACTTTCATCATGAAGTGGTGTTGGATTTGTCAAAGACTTTTTCAGTATCTAAGGAAATGATCGTGTTTTTTTTCTTTCAGTTTGTTTATATAATGGATTATGTTGATGGATTTTTACATGTTGAACAACCCCTGCATCCCTGGTATAAAACTTACTTGATCATGGTGGATTTTCTTGGTGTGTTCTCGGATTCAGTTTGTCAGTATTTTATTGAGTATTTTTGCAACGATATTCATAAGGGAAATTGGCCTGAAATTATCTTTCTTTGTTGAGTCATTGTGTGGTGACTCACGGTGACACAATCATCAGGGTGACTGTGGCGTCATAGAATGAATTCAGCAATGATCCTTCTGTTTCTATATTGTGAAATGGTTTGAGGAGTATCGGTGTTAGCTCTTCTTTGAAAGTCTGGTAGAATTTTGTGCTAAAATTGTCTGGCCCTGGGCTTTTTTTTTTTTTCCATAGGGAGACTTGTAATGACTGCTTCTAAATCTTTAAGGGTTATTGGACTATTTAAATTATTCACCTGATCTTGATTTACCTTTGGTAAGTGGTATCTATCCAGAAAATCACCCATGTCATTTAGATTTTCTAATTTTGTAGAATACAGGTTTTTGAAGTAAGACCTAATGATTCGATGTCTGTTAGATCCCTCTTTTCATTTCTGACTTTATTAATCTGAATATTCTTTCTCTGCCTTTTAGTTAGTTTGGTTAAGAGTTTGTCTATCTTGTTGATTTTCTGAAAGAAACAGTTTTTGTCGATTCTTTGTATCATTCTTTCTTTCTATTTTATTAATTTCATCCTAGAGTTTGCTTACTTCCTGCCATCTACTCCTCTTAGATATGTTTATTACTTTTGATCTAGAGCTTTCTGCTGTCCTGTTATGTACTAGTATGAGAGCTCTCTAATTTCTTTATGGAGGCACTTGTCTTATGAACTTTCCTCTTAGCACTGCTTTCATTGAGTCCCATATGTTTGGGTGTGTTTTGGATTCATTTTCATTACATTCTAGAAAGTCTTTAATTTCTGTCTTTATTTCTTCCTTGACTGAGTAGAGAGTTGTTCTGTTTCCATGAGTTTATAGGCTTTCTGTTGTTGTTAAAGTCCAGCTTTACTCCATGGTGGTCTGATAAGATACAGGCAGTGATTGCAATTTTCTTGAGATTTGTTGTGTGACCAAGTATATGGTCAATTTTGGAGAAGGTTTGATGAGGTGCTGAGAAGGTATATTCTGTTGTGTTTGGGTGAAATATTCTGTAGATATCTCGTAGGTCGATTTAAGTCATAACATCTATTAGTTTCATTATTTCTCTGTTTTAGTTTCTGTCTGGATGACCTGATCACTGATTAGAGAGGGGTGTTGAAGTCTCCCACTCATAATGTGTATGGTTTGATCTGTGATTTAAGCTTTAATAATGCTTCTTTTGCAAATGTGGGTGCCCTTGCATTTGGAGGAGAGATATTCAGAATTGAGATGTCATCTTGATTAATTTTTCCTTTGATGAGTATGAAGTGACTTTCTCCATCTCTTTTTATTAATTTTGGTTGAAAGTCTATTTTAGTAGATATTAGAATGGCTACTCTGGCTTGTTTCTTGAGTCTGTTTGCTTGGAAAATCTTTTGCCAACCCTTTATTCTGAAATAATGTTTATCTTTGACGTTGAAGCATGTTTCTTGAATGCACCAGAATGATGGATCATGTGTTCACATCCATCCTGTAAGCCTGTATCTTTCTATTGTGGAATTGAATTCATTGATGTTAAGAGATATTAAGAACCACTGATTGTTAATTCTTGTAATTTTGATGTTGGTGGTAGTGTATGTATGTGCACACACTTCCCTTCTTTGCTTGCTGGTATGAAATTATTTATTTCCTGTGTTCTGTTGGGTGTAGGTAACCTCCTTGGATTAGAATTTTCCTTTTGGTATCTTCTGTAGGAGTGGATTTGTGGATAGATATTGTGTAAATTTGTTTTTGTCATGGAATACCTTGTCTTCTCCCTCTAAGGTAATTAAAATTTTGCTTGGTATAGTAGTCTCTTAGAGACTGTAAAATGGCTGCCCAGGCCTTTCTAGTTTTATAATCTCTGTTTAAAAAATAGGTGTTATTCTAATAGGTCTACCTGTATATATTACATGAACTTTTTTGTAGCTTTTAATATTATTTCTTTGTTCTGTACATTTAGTGTTTTGATTTTTATGTGGCTGAAGGACTTTCTTTTCTGATCTAATCTATTTAGTATTTTGCAAGCGTCTTGTACATTTGTAGGCATCTCTTTAGGTTCTGGAAATTTTCTTCTATGATTTTGTTGAAAATATTTTCTGGACCTTGAGCTGGTAATCTTCTTCTTTTTTTATTTTAAGAACAAGCACTTTATTAGAAATGTTCCATAAAGAGCACAAATTTAGTTAAAACTATAAAATGCCACTTCATGGGATGTCAGCATTATCGTATTCTATTGCTGGTGTCTGTCATGCTAACCATGAAGTATCTTTGTATTGCACATGGAAAAAGTAAGGCCAGGGAGGTTAGTTAACCTACTCTAGAACTCAATTAGTGGCAGAACCATGACATTTCATGCATTTCACTCAGTACCAAAGTGACAACCTCAAAAGCAAAAACCTTGACAATGTCACTTTATCTTTCCTCTTAATGAAAAGTCAACTGTTCTGCCAACCACTTTCCAGTGGTATTTTGGTTTCTTTTAATAATCAGGATCACAGTATATAGCAGGGGGAAATAACATGTTCTTGATAATCAAAACACAAAGTCAGACTGGGAAGTGGGTATGTCCCTGAGAAGTGTGTTTCATTTTGGAATTGATTCAACTGGTTTCAGGGAAAATCTAAAATCCATTAATAGAATTAGAAATGAACAAGGAAAACAACAGGACTGGGGGTATGGCTCAATGGTAGAGCACTTGCATAGTATATGCAAGGCCTTCGGTTCAATCCCCAACTCAGCAAAAAGGAAAAAAAAAGACATTTAGATGGCCTATGCCATGAATCTCTTTGAAAGCAGCATTGGCAACATAACCACCTCCTAATTCTTTCCATTTGATAGATAGGACAACTAAACAAGCAATTTCAACACAAGCTCATTTAGGCAATATACAGCAATGAAACTAGAAAAACATTTACTATCCAGTTACTGTTATATTTGGGTCATGCTAAATGTAGCTGTAGACCCTGACCAGCAGGGAAGTTAGGCTGAAAACCCTAGGTTCCTTAGCAGTCATCTGTAGATATTACCATAAAGGGAAAAGATCTTATAACTATTTCCTCACTAAGTAAACTATAGGACCCAACTGCAGAAGAATCAAAGCACCAAAGCTGAAGGCAGTGTACCTCCTGTATGAATAGCAAGGTCTCCTTGTCAAAACATTCTATTTAGCACTACACTTCAGTCCTCCTCCTTCATCCTGGACTCTTGATTCCCCCCAAATCCAACATTCCAATTGGTATGCCCAGGTCATTACTGAGTTCTGCTTTCTGGGTTCTTTAATTTGCTGTACAGGTATTCTACCCTAAGTGATTAATTGAAAAAAATAATCTTTTCAAGAAACCTTAACAAAATACCAGATTCCCTATTAACAAAGGGGGATGGAGATTAACAAGCCAAAATAGGAAAAAAAAGGTATCTGTGGCAGGACAACTCTAACCTCAGACTCCTGTGCTGCAGGAGTCACCAGCAAACCCTGCCCCCCTTTTTTAAGAGTGGTGGAAAACAGGACTGCTGCTCCCACACTTAGTCATCCTCTGAGCTCCCTGCAGACCTGGCATCGGTAGCCACCTTCCAGTTCCTGCGCTTGCTTGTCCTCTCCTGTACCTCAGGGTCAGGCACGGGAACATGGACATTCTTGTCTTTCTTTTTCCTTTTGGTTTTCTTAGTGTCTCTTTCCTCAATTTCCTCAGAACTGCTAGACACAGAATTATCTGACTGAGAAGTACTACTTTCTTTCCTCTGAAGGTAAAGATTTTTTAGGAGACTTTATCCTGGATTTTTTCTTGCTCTTGTGTGGTTGCTTCCTTTTCCGGGTACTAGAAGCTGGAGTTTCCTCTGAGAACTCACTTGAGGAATCTGCTGTTGTATCTGTGGCTTCCTTTCTGTTTTTCTTCTGTTTTTTTGTGTGACCATTTTTTCTGCTTCTTCTTATGGGATTTCTTTGACTTCTTATGTTTTCGGGATTCATGGGCAGATGATTTTATCTGTGGATATGTTTTTCCCCCCATTGGTAATGTCTTGCTGATCACTACTGTCTGTTTCAAACTCTTCAGGATACAACTCTTTATAACCACTGTGACCCAATCTGTCTGGTATATTGGATTCATAATCATATAACTTCTTGTTCCAGGATTTAGCCTTAAGAAAACCATCTTCCAGGGCCCCAGAAATTTCATTCTTTGACCTCCAGCAGTCTCTCTGACTTTCTTCATCAAAACCATCACTTCTCATCCAACTTGAGCTGCTGGGTATTGTGTTCCGTCTGGTCCCCTGGTAAGCATCATCCCTCTGCTTCTCTAGTTCTCTGATTTTCCACATGTCGGACTCCTCCTGAATCTTATTGTGAGCATCTGTGTGCCGGATGACATTCCTCAGGAGGACTTTCCCCAGTGGAACCCTCGACATTCTTTAATCCCTCGATCCGTTGGCCGCAGCCTCGAGTGGCGGGGTGGGAGTGGTAATCTTCTTCTATTCCTATTACTGTTAGGTTTGGTCTTTTATAGTGTCTCAGATTTCCTGGGTATTTTGTGTTAGGAAAACACACAAAAAATTCTATTTATTTATTTGTTTGCTCATTTGTTTATTTGTTTATTTATTTACCCAATGTATCAGCACCTGAGATTCTCTCTTCCACCTCTTGCATTCTGTTGTTGTATTCTTTCTTTTCCATTCCCTTACCTAGGTTTTCCATCTCCAGGTTTCCCTCAGTTTCTGTTTTCTTCATTTCTTCTATTTCCACTTTCAGATCTTGAATAGTTTTATTCATTTCCTTCACCTGTTTGATTGTATTTTCCTGTGTTAAGGAATTTATTTCATCTTTGAAGGCCTCTATCATCTTCATAAGATTGGATTTAAGGTCATTTTCTTGTGCTTTAGCTGTATTAGACTATCCAGGACTTGCTATAGGAGGGTAGCTGGGCTCTGTTGGTATCATAGCCCTGGCTATTGTTGATTGTGTTATACTGACTTCTAGCCATCTGGGTTTTGTGGTTATTATAGGTTTAGATGCTAATTTCTGAGTTTATCTTTGTTGGATGGGGCAGGGGAGGTTGTTTTGTTTTTACGATGTTTTCCCCCTTTCGTTTCTGTTTCCTTTTGGGCTTCTGGCCTGAAAGGTTTGGGGGTTCTGATGACCAGCAAGTCTTTAGGTCCAGTAGAATGTCTTCCCTGGGGTTTTGTGGCCTGTGTGGCTTCTGGGGTTTGGTGGTAATGTTGCCTTTGGGGTCCTAGATATTTTAATGTTCTTTTGTTAAGTACATGTATGCTAAAGGCTGTTGTGTCTTCCAGAGGATTGAACCCCTTTATCATTTTTCATACTCTTTTTTTATACACAACAGGAACTGTTATTCAAGTCTGCCCTTTCTGAAAACTGCTACCCTGGCTTTCTTCTCATTAGTATAGGCATGGGATACTCCTTTATATCCTTCCTCTGCCTTTTGGTTGATTGTTTCATATTTATATTTCAAATAGCTTTTCATAGACAAAATAGAGTCTCAGTCTTATTTTTGAAGCCACTCAGATAATGTCTTTTTGATTTTTTTTCATATTTATTTATTTCCTGTAAATCTGAATGTGCATGCACACATGGCACATGTTCCACGGTGTGTGTGAAAGACAGAAGAATTGGCTCTCTTCTTCCAACGTGTGGATTCCAGGGATCAAAAGCAGGTCTTCAAGTGTGGCACTTAGCACTCTGTCGAGTGATCCATCTCACTGATCTGACAACGGCTTCCAATTGATGTGTTTAGATCACTGACATTTGAAGTAGATTATTGGTTGAATCAATATTATCTACCACATTTACTGCTGGTTTTACTCACTTTACTCCTACCTTCGTAGTTTAAATTAAGCACTTTATATACTTCCATTTATAAGGCATTAAATTCCATTTGCTACTTTTTATTCTTTTTAATAGTTGCAATATATACATTTTTAACCAGTCTGTGTCTGCTTTCTCTTTTTTGCTTTTTGTTTGGTTGGTTGGTTGATTGGTTTTGGTGTTGTTGTTGTTGCTTTCCTTTCTTATTTTGAAAAACAAGAAATGTAAGTTGGCCTCAAATTCTCAATCTTCCTGTCTCAGTCTCCTGGATACTAGGATTATAATTCTTCCTTTGTTTTCTCCCTATCTTTCTCCCCTTCCCTCTTCCTTCTCCTCCTTCTCTGTTTCTGCCCCTTCTCCTCCTCCCCTCCTGTCCCTCCTCCTTTTTACCTACCCCTCCTCCTTCTCCCATCTTCCTCCTCCCCCCTTCCGTTCCTTTCTCTCTATTTTTGTGCAGGAAATTAAATCCAGGTCTGACGCATGCCAAGCAGGTGCTCCTTCACTTGCCCATGCATCCTGCCCTAGGAGAAGCTTCTTGACATTGGTCTTGGCAATGATTTATTGGATATGACACAAAAGGGATAGCAACAAAAGCAAAATTAGACACGTGATCTATGTTAAAATGCTTCTGCACAGTAATCTACCAAGTAAAACGGTCACCTTCAGAATTCTCATCCTTTGTGAGTAGATACATATATTAAAACTCATCAATTCATATGCATTAACTATGAATTTTCTATTGAAAGAAAACAGTTTTTAAAGAACACCATTAGGAGAGAAGTGAGAAATTTTAATAAGAACCTTAAATGCACTACTTAAAGAGAAAACAACACGGGCTGGTGAGATGGCTCAGTGGTTAAGAGCACTGACTGCTCTTCCAGAGGTCATGAGTTCAAATCCCAGCAACCACATGGTGGCTCACAACCATCCATAATGAGATCTGATGCCCTCATATGGGTGTCTGAAGACAGCTACAGTGTACTTACACAAAATAAATAAATAAATTTAAAAAAAAAAAAGAAAAACAGAGAAAACAACACATAAGAAGTTATGGCAGAAACTTGAATCTAGGTAGCAAAAGGATGAATACTGGAGAAAAATAGTGAAACTATGGTACATTTGAGTTAATGAATTTGCAACTTGTCTGATAGATAAGAATTTGTCCAAAATAACAGCAATGACATATTTAATTTATCCATACAAATATAAACATATCTATGCGTATGTATAAGTGAAATGAATGCCAGTAATGGCACAAAAGGTAAGAGAAAGAGATAGAAAAATTATGCCATATAAATTATTTCCACTATACACGAAGAAATACAGCGTGGTTTGAAAGTGGGCTTAGGAACTTATGAGATGTTACAGGTGCTTGCTGCCAAGCCTGAAGATGGGTTCTTCCCTGGAGTGCACATGGTGAAGGGGAGAGCTAGTTGCTGAAAAAAAAATAACAATTAAGAACACTCTCCAAGAAAAATTGCCCTCCAACAGTAAAAATAAAAATACAATGGGTTTTATTTGTAACTTTTAATATTAAAGTTTAAAATAATTTTAATTAAACTAAAAGTAATAAGGATTTTGCCAGAGAAATAATAATTTAGGATTAGTAACAGACCCATCTTCCAAGAAATGCTAAAGGAAGTTCTTCAAGTCCAAACAAAGAAATTAAATAGGACACAAAAGCATATGAAAAGAACAAAACCCACTCATGACGGTACATGAATAGGCAAAGTACCATAAAACTCTAATGGCAGTACACAAATCACTTTTAATTTACATATAAAAGTCAAAAGATACATTTACTAAGAATAGGAGTCACGAAAATCTGTTAATGGAGACAATATAAAAAGACATGAGTTGTGACATAAGTAGCAAACTTGGAGGGAGCAGGAGTAGAGCTTTTTACATGATCGAAGTTGAGCTGTTGTCAGTTTATATTACTATAATTACTATAATTTTGTAAACCTCATAGAAAGCACAAAGAAAATACTTACGTAAAAATAAAAGACAATGCCCTTTCTTATCAGTAATTAGTTTAATGTAAATGAATTAAATACCTCAGTAAAAAGACATAGACTGACCCAATGGAAAACCTAAAGCGAAATGCTGTCTATGAGAAACTAACTTACATTTAAGAATATACATACATGGTGCACACCTTTAAGTCCAGCAACTGGAAGGCAGAGGCAGGCAGATCTCTAGGTTTGAGGCCAGCCTGGTTTGTAAAGTATGTTTCAGAACAGACATGGCTGTTTCTCTGTGTACAGAGAAACCCTGTCTCAAAATAAATAGATAAATAGATAGATGGATGATGATAGATAGATAGATAGATAGATAGATAGGTGATAGAAGAAAAAGAATGTACATGGGCTGAAAATGAATAGCTGATAGAAGAAAAAGAACATAGGCTGAAAATGAAAGGATAAATGATTATATCTAGTAAAGATGATAAGCAAAAGTGAAAGCTTTGGCTCTGCCTCACTGGACAACACAAATTTTGAGTAAGAAACTGGCGTAGGAAACTATGAGCACATAACACAACAATTAAGCATCAATTACTCAGTAAGGGGCAGTAATTACAAACAGTACGTGTCCTAGTGAATACCTAAATATACAAAGCATATTTGAACAGCACTATACATTTATATACATACAGGGAGAGAACAAGAGAGAGAGAGAGGAGAAGATAGAGAGATAGCAAAAGAGAGAGGAGAAAGAGGGAGAGAGGAGAAAGAGAGAGAGAGAGAGAGAGAGAGAGAGAGAGAGAGAGAGAGAGAAACAGACTTCAACAACCTAGTTTCATCCTAGAACATTCTGGCAAAAAAAAAAAAAAAAAAAAAAAAAAAAAAAAAAAAAAAAAAAAAAAAAAAAAAGCCAAGCAAGAAAAAACACACTTACACAGCACTGCAGACGAAATGAACCTCATAGACATGCAGAACATTAGACCCAAATATCCTCTCAGGCACATATGGCATTCCCCAGGACAAAGCAAAGGTGACAAAACAAAACCTCGATACTTTAAGAACCCTGAATTTACACTAAATATCTTTTTCCAGCCACAATGAAATAAAAAGCACAGATTGACAACAGGAGGAAAATCAGAAAGTTCACATATACAAACGAAACAGCACACTGTTAACAAATGGGACAAAAAGAATATCAAAGGGGGAACTGTAAAATACATGGACAAAAATGAGATGGAAGCACCACATACCAAAACCTACAGAATTCAGAAAGTGCAACCAGGGAGTTCATGTTAATAACTTTCCATCACAAAGGAGGAAAGGTCTCACTCAATGAACTGGACACCCAGAGGAACTAAAAAGACAAAAAACACAAAGATCAGAGGAAGGAAAGAAATCAAGATCGCAGCAGAAATAAACGAGAAAAAATATAGAAGACAATAGAAAAATGTCAATGGAACGCAAAGGGGCTTTGATTTCTGAGGCTGTTTTCATTTCAAAGATAAATGAAACCAACAAATCTTTTGCTAGAGTCAACTAAAAAAAAAAATAGAGAACAGTCAAATAAATAAAATCAGGATGAAAGAGGAGGCATTTCGGCTGAGGCCAAATACATAAACAAGATCATAAATACTGCTACCAACTGCATACCAACCAATTGGATAACGTTGAAATGAACAAATGCCTAGCTATGTTCAACCAGCTCAAACCGAATCAAACAGAAATCAACACTCCGAACAGACTAAAGCTGAGGAGGAAAATTTCCTCAGTCTGCGTTCACCCAAGGGAGTCTCTATTGTCTTTCACTTGTAAAAAATTATCTCACAGACTACCGTTCTAGGCTGACATCGTCTCCCCCCAGTGCTAAGCAATCCCTTCTTCTTACCTGGGCGTTTTTACTTATTTATCTATTTTGTCTTTCACACGGCTCAAAAGGACAACATGCTGTCTTAGAAATAAACATGGAGTGGTTAATAAAACTCAACATATCCACTATCTTAACTGATATTCTTAGTTTGGGGAGGGGGCTAAGAACTTCCAAAGTATAATATTTTAATAGATCCATAAATAGTAGAATATGTTAATTTTAGCCCTGTATTATTAGCTTGTTCACACACTTGTCCTTCAGTTTGCTCTCTTTAAACTCCCCCCCCCCACTCCACTTGTGAGTAGTAAGGACCATCGTATCCTTCGTTTCTGTCACTTATTCAGGTCATGAGGCTTGAGAGGCTGACTTAGAGTCTCTCTTACCTTTTTTCCTATGTCACACATTTACTGTCCTCTGTCATCTTTAGAGGTTTCATTCACCTTTGAAATTCTTACAGTTTGAAATGTATAACTACATGCAGGTGAACAGCAATTCCTTTCAACCTAATCCCTAGGTTTCCTGGATCTATGAAATAGAGTCTGTTCTGAATTCGGGGAAAGCCTCAGTTATTATTGTATCCATATTTCTTCATCCCTTCCTCTCTTTATTGTCCTTCTGGTGTTTTTGTTATACATACACACATACACACACATATGTATATATATACATATATATATACATATATATACATATATATTTGTTATATATGTATGTATGTGTATATATATGTGTATGTGTGTGTGTGTGCGTGTGTGTGCACACACACAATCATTCCACAGCTTTTGAATATTCTGTTTCTTTTCCTTTTTTCCCCTAGTCTTTTTACTCTGTGAGTCTGGAACATTTCATCTGAGATGGCTCAAACTCTGTGATTCATTTCTCAGCTACATTCAGGCTCCCAATAAGCCATCAAGTACATC
This sequence comes from Arvicanthis niloticus, assembly GCF_011762505.2. Classification (NCBI taxonomy): domain Eukaryota; kingdom Metazoa; phylum Chordata; class Mammalia; order Rodentia; family Muridae; genus Arvicanthis; species Arvicanthis niloticus. The sequence goes on from NC_047678.1 coordinate 18,649,892, forward strand.
CCAAAGTCTGTCGCAGTGTTTTGTTCCTAGCGTTTCTGTTGTTGTGTTCTGTCTGGCATTTCTTTTGCAGTGTGTTGTTGGTTAGTTTTTTGTCAACAGCATCCTCCATGGTCTCTGCTTCAGCTCCTGCCCCCAGCTTCCTGCTTTGGCTTCCCTCAAAGATGGACTGTAACCTGTAAGCCAGTTTCCTTCCCAAGTTGCTTTTGGTCACTCATGGTGTTTATCAGAGCGAAAAAAGCTAACTGGGACAGAAATTGGTCCCAGCGATGTGGGGTATTGCTGTGACTAGATATGCTGTTTTTCTCTTGAGGAAGGATTGTGGAAACACTTTAACCATTGGTCTCAAAAAGTCCCTGAGCGCTGTGTACTTACTGGACTGTTTTGTGGGAGCTTGGAAGATTAGAACGTGGAGGAAAATGCAGGTAATGGAGGCTCAACTTGTGAAGTTTCAGGGAAAGTTTGAGATTCTCCAAGATTCTATCAGAGCACTTTGTGTGATATTTTGTATTAAGATCCCATGGTTTCTGCTCGTCTGGGGTTACAGGATCAGCTGTGATTAACAGATCAGCGGCGATGAAGTGAAACCTTTGCTTTACAGAGATAGTCTAAGCTGATTAGATGGTCATGAAAAATCATCTGTGACTAATAAGAGATCACAATCATTTACATGATATCAATGGGAGGTATTTCCTCAGGCTCATCACATGGAAGCTGTGACCCAGAGAAGGCCACCCATCAAGCTGATAGCAGAACTTGGAAAATAATGTCTAAGTTCCCCGATGGTATTGGTTCTAAGATAGTCATCTAAGGAGTCATGGAAAAAGACTGAGGTTTGGTATCCTTGGCAGGTCAGAGTCTCCCTGAAGATAAGTGTGGTCATTGTTGAAGGTCCGGCTTCAGTTTCAACGGAGACCTCAGTTTCTTGGAAATTCCAAGACTGTGGGATGACCACTGAGGACAACAGCAGGTGTGGCTTGAATCAGGTCTGAGCCTAAGTGACAAACTGCATGTTTTATGAATAGGAGAGTCAGAGAAATGGAGCCCAGAAAATCCTGAGTCCCAGATATTGGAAGCAGGATTTGATTTTCACTGTTGAACTTTGGTTTTGCTGTTGTAACTATATCCTGGTTTTTCCCTTTTGAAATAAGAAAATATGCAGCTTATTTGGGATTTTATAGGAGACTAAGGTTAAGAGTTAGGACTTTCAAAGAAAACAGATTTTTAAGTCATTAAACTTTTTTTTCAGACTTAATCCATTTATTTTTCTTGTATAAAAACCTTTATGTGGTAGCCACAGCTGGAGCCTGGGTCCTCTGAACAGAGACTCTGGTGTGGGTCTTCACAAGATTATCAGTGAATTCCTGTTAAGGAGACTTGGTGAACACAGTCTCATTCCAGAGGTCGGGGGTCAGGTAGCTGTAAGTCTTGGAGATGGCATCAAAGGTGGCCTTGGCAAAGTTGCCCAGGGCGGCAGTGCAGGCCCTGGCTGAAGTGTAGCAGTGGTCTATGCCGGCCATCATCAGTAGCTTCTTGGGCACAGGAGCAGAGACAATGCCAGTGCCTCTGAGGGTGGGGATGAGACGCACCAGCCCAGAGCCACAGCGGCCTGTCACCTTGCATGGAACAGTGTGGGGTTTGCCAATCTTGTTCCCCCAATAGCCTCTTCGCACAGGGACAGTGGAGAGCTTGACCCCTCGGATGGCAGTGGCAACTTCCTTGGAGCACTTAACACCAAGACCAACGTGACATTGTAGTCCTCAATAGCAATAGTGACAAAAGCCTTGAACCTGGTCCACTGGCCAGCCCGAGTCTGCTTCTGGACTGGCATGATCTTCAGAACCTCATCCTTTAGGGATGCACCCAGGAAAAAGTCAATGATCTCAGACGCCTTAATGGGCAGGGAAAACAAGTAGATCTCCTCCAAGGACTTGATCTTCATGTCCTTAACTAGGCAGCCCAGCTTGGTGACAGGGATCCACTCCTTGTCTTCAGCTTTTCCTCCACGAGCTCCGCGGCCTTGACCACGGCCACGGCCACGGCCTCAACCAGGACCGCGGGCCCCTAAGACCGCTGCCAAATCCTCCGCGGAAGCCACCGCGGGCCCCTAAGACCGCTGCCAAATCCTCCGCGGAAGCCACCGCGGCCTCCTAATCCTGGGCCCCCAGGTCCTCTGGGTCCTCCCGCTGCACCGGTGTCATCCGCCACTTGGTGTTTTCCCGAAGAAGAAGAAGCGTCATTAAACTTTTAAAAGATTATGGGATCTTTGAAGTTTTACATTTTGATACTAAAAGGAGACCTTGAGAGTTAACAAGAAATAAAAGATTATAGTTTAATCGTGGTGCGTTTGTAGTTCAAGTTGACAAGGGGTTAACTGTGTTATTTACTATTTTGTAAACTTGACACAATCTGGGGTCATCTGAGAAGAGGGAGCCTCACTTGAGTCTCCTCCTTCAGACTGCCCTGTGAACAAGACTGTAACCATTTTCTTGACTATTGGCTAATGCAGGAGGGTCCCGCCAACTCTTCATGGTGCCAGGCCTACGCAGATGGTCCAAGATCATGTAAGAAAGCAAGCTGAGGAAGCTATGAGAAACAAGACAGTAGGTAGTGTTTCTTCACGGCCTCTGCTTCAGTTCCCACCTCCAGGTTCCTGCATGAGGTCCTGACTTGACTTGCCTTGCCTTTAAGATGGCTTGTAACTTGGGAGTTAAATAAGCCCTTTCTCCTCAACTGTCCTTTGGTCACAGTGTTTATCACAGTGACAGGAGAACTAACAAGGACATGCAGAGACTGTTACATCTCTGCATCTGTGTGAGGCTTTCTCACGTGTCTGCTGCAGCGTGCTACCTCTAGCATGCCTACTACAGTGTGTTATGTCTGACATGCCTGTTGCACCTTTTCATCTCTGTCTCTGCTGCAGTCTGCTGTAACTAGCATGTACGTTGCAGTGGTTCTAGCATTTCTCTAGCAGTGTGTGTATCTCCAGCATTTCTGATGCAATGTTATTTTTAGCGTTTCTTTCTTTGATTTTTTTTTTTAAATCTATCTCTCTAATTGCATTGCCCACTTGTTCTTGCATGCTATCTACTTTATCAATTAATAGCCCCGATTATTAATTATAGTTTAAATTTCTGTCTGACAGTCTAACATCCCTATTGTACATGGGTCCGTTTTCAATCTTCCTGTCTTCGTTCTGCCTTTCTCTTTTCCCCTGGCCATGACTTACTGACTGCTGAAGTAAGTTGTGAAATCGAGGAATGGTCTGATAGTGTATAAGTAGGTCTTTTAGGAACCTGGCTCAGTAGACTATCAAATTATGTGTTTTTCATTTCCCCATTTTCTGATAGGAAAGTATAGCTTTAGTGGTCCAGAATTAAATTGAGTATTTACCTTCGACTACATGGTAGGCTAAAGTATGGTGGTTTGAATGAGAAACGCCCTCCATAGGCTCGTGTATTTGAATAGTTGGTCCCCAGCTGTTAGAGCTGTTTTGAGAGATTATAGAAACTTTAAAAGATGGAGTCTTGGTGCAAGATGAATGTCACATGGAAATGAAATGTGAACACCCAGCCTCTTGCTCTTTGACATGCCCTTCCAGCCATTGTGGACTGCAGATCTCTGGAACCATAAACCAAAAATGAACTCTCTTTCTTCCTTATGTTGCTTTAGATCACGGGATTTACCACAGTGGCAGAGGAGCACCTGACGTAGCTGAGGAGAGCTGAAGTTAGCTATTTCCCATTCTCCACGTCAGTTCGGTTTTGACAAAAATCCCCACAGCTAGAAAACGATTAAGATATACAAAGAAGGAGACGATTCAGACAAATAAAGACCAGATGAAAAGGGAAACACATTCCCATTTGGGCTCTTGTGTGAAGAACAGAGTCTGGCTGCAAACAAAATGGCTTCTTCCCTGCCATGCCAACAGAAACATGGGGAGCTTTTTCTATAGCACTCACTGTGGGAGCATAGTAGAGATCTCCAGGAACCCAAACTCAAGAATGTCGAGCTCGCTCTCCGGTGCCTGGGATCTCTCACGGTTGCTCATGTTGAGCCTCTAGCGTCCCGCCACTGACACCCATCTCTGCTCACCCAGATGCTGATATCTCTAGAGATTTCTAAACACGTGGTTCTGTTTTAGTAAGCTGGGTTCTGTGTCCACTTGCTTGTCTTCCCATGTTGGGTCCTGGCACCTGCTATCACATACCTAAGAAGAGCTGTTGGTTTTCACATTCTCAGCTCTTTACTTGCTAGAATAAGGTGCTGGTGACTTCCACACTTTGGGCATGCTGGACTGAAATCCTGAAGATATGGAGATTCTAGCTAAAAAGGACCCTCACATCTCATTCCTTCAAAGCACATGAGAAGGAAAGACTGTAAACAGAGGCTCTAGGTGACAGATGTCTAAGGAACAGGACAAGTCTGATGGGACCACAACTCAGGCCTCTCTTTTGTGGGCAACCTTGATAAAATATGAGGACCTAAATTTTATTCATCCAAATAAAAAGCCCAATGTAATGCCAGATCATGCAGGGCAAGGACCTGCCTTAGGTAAGCTGCTCTTTAATTTTCTCTCTGAAGGCAGACTCTCACTTGTTCAATCAACTTCGTTTTCTGTCACTCAGACAGGCAGCAATGAAATAGTGTTCAGAAAAATTACATTCCCAGCAATTTCGGAGCGTGCTTGGCTCATGAAGCATGCACACAATCGCTACTTCATAAAAGTTTGATAAATGAGATGCAAAATATATGGCTCCTTCCTCTGAACAGTGTAGGGGGCTTTATTCCAAGGGTCATTTTGGATAATGAAAAACACGATTAATGAGTTTGATTAAAGGATTCATTAACAGTGGAGAATGTTTAGAAAGGAAAAAGAAGAGTGTTCGCCTGGGAGTATCAAGCAAGCAAGCAAGTCAGTCAGCTTAAAGCTGTAACAGTTTGGCTTTGAGGGAACTAGCTTTTGGGATGTGCTCAGGTCCCTGGACCTTGGGCAAGTACGTAGAGACCTTGGGCAAGTCTCAGACCCACCATCTGCTTTACTGTGCTTAACAGAGGAACTGAGATTCTAAACTGTGCTTCCTGAAAGTTTACATGTTTCAGGGGCTGATGTTTGCTGTAAAGACTAGCCCCTTGAGTCGAATGTCTAATAGGACACTCAGAATAAAATTAATGGTAATTGTGATGATTTGCATATGCTTGGCCCAGGGAGTGGCACTGTTAGAAAATGTGGCCCTGTTGGGTTAGGTGTGGTCTTGTTGGAGTAGGGGTGTCACTGTGGGTGTGGGCTTTCAGACAAACTTTCTAGCTGCCTGGAAGTCAGTCTTCCACTAGCAGCCTTCAGGTGAAGATGTAGAACTCTCAGCTCTGCCTGCATTATGCCTGCCTGGACCCTGCCACACTCTAACCTTGATGATTGTAGACTGAACCTCTGAACCTATAAGCTAGCCACAATTAGATGTTGTCCTTATAAGAGTTGCTTTGGTCATGGTGTCTGTTCACAGCAGTAAAACTGTAAGACAGTAATAGCGTTTCTATATAGGAATCTAGTGTTTGACCACAGTAAAGAGGGTAGTATTTGGACAGTTGGGCAGGTTCCATCTTAAATGATCATCTCAAACTTCCATAAAAATAAAGGCACACATACAAGTGTTGGTCTGAATCTGTGCAAATCCACACAGGGTTTATGTGGGCATTTTGTATGTGTTTATGCATAAGTATGCATGAATATGCATGTGAATGTCAGTGGGTAAATGTGTGAGTTTGGTTGTCTACATGAATCAGTAGCTTCGTGAATGTGTGGATGAGCATACAAGTGACTGTGTACTCATTGGTATGACTGTGGTGCATGTGTGTATACAAGCATGCATGTGTGCTTAAATGGACATATATGTATGTGTGCACAGATGAGGATGTGGGGTGTGTCTGTGCATTTGTAGATGTAAGATTGTGTCATGGCACGTAGGTACAGGTTGTGCATATTACACCCCTTGGACTGCCCTGCCTCGCTCCCCCACTGGTAAGTGTGTTCTGCCTCCCGCTGGCCTATTCCTTTATGCGTTCTGTCTTTATAATATCTCTCTGGGGTGCAGTAACCAGAGGTCATTTAACAATGCACCTTGCAGATACACATAGAGCAACTTGTAAAAACATTTAAGAGAGTGGTGTTTTAAGCAAGAAACCTCAGTACTACACAGTAGTCCTCTGCTGAACTCATTCATATTTTGCTGGGGAACTGAAAAGAGCAAGTTTTCAGAGGAGGCCAACTGGACCCCAGGACTGAATAGCTTGTCAGTTGTGAGAAAACATCTTATAATTAGAAGAGAGACCAATTATTTCCATGACACAACTATATTATTAACCCATAAAGGCTTCCATTCTTTAAAATGACTGAATATTTTATGCATGAAGACCTGGATATAGTTGAGCTGAGTCGACTCCAGATTTAACTATGAAAAGTAAACACTTTCCGCAGGATGAGTTAAGGACATGTGATCGGAAGGATTCAGTGTCCTTGCATCTGAATAAGCATGTGAAAACACTAGCCAAGTCCTCACCACGTTCTGAATTTAAAAATGCATCTGTGGAAGGAGAGCCTGGCATTCTGGGAAGAGAATGATTGGTTCATGGAGAGTCATTCCAAGAAGGGAAAAGATACTAATAGGCTAGGAGACAGAAGGTAAGTTTCCTCAATTTCAGTTTTTAGCTTCGCTTCTGGACATAGCAGATGCTGAAATGTTTAGTTTTGCAAATTCAATAAATGCATCCCTGGATGAATTAATCAATTGATAAGTAAAAGGAGGCTTATAGAGCAGCCTGCATTAAGCTCAACCTGTCAAAGGTACATTGTCCTTTAGCTCCCATGCTCCCCCAGCATCACAGTTTCCCAGAATGCTCTGATACAGTGAACAAACCTACAGGACTGGATCCCACAGGTGTGAGGATTCAGCCCTTGCTGCTGCTGCAGTGACTGTTGGACTCATTTTGAAGATGTCTGAGAGGGTGATTCCACTCACTGTTGTTGAACAACAAAGGGCAGAAGTTAGGATACCAATCAGAGATGAGAGGCCCATCGCTTTCTGTGAGGCACCTGAGTCCTGCTAAAAGACCTGTTAACTCTGAGTTGGTACACAACCTGTGTAAGTGTGTGCCTTCCCAAGGTTCTAAGTCTTGATCTTTAGTTAGAAACAAGATTTCTAGAGATAGACATCATAGTATATGGAACAATTTTTGTCATCTATAAACAGAGGAAGAATATTTATAAACTATTATAGAGGAATCTCTGCGCTAAATTAAGTGCAAAAACAAGGTAGAAAATATGTATTATGCTATCGTCGACAGAAAAAGTGCTTATAAATGCATAGAAAATATTCACTGAAATTTAAAGTCTTTAATGTATTCTCTCAATATGCTTTGCTTCACAGGTTTAATTTTTGAACCACGTAAATATTGTATATAAGGAAAAATTAAATTTTAGAAAAATAATTCCTAAAACTCAAAATGTAAATTAAATAAATAAACCTAAGTATATTCAGTGGTTAGACTAGTCACCCAGGCAGACTCTGTTTGAAATGCCTTATAATCCCTCAACCTCTGGTAGAATACATCCTAAGAACAGAAATAACTACAAACTTTATCTTTTGCTTTGTTTATTCATACCATTTCTTTGGCTTTTGTTTTAAATTCTTCCTTATTTTTGAAAGTGTGGTGCTTATATAATCATTTATTGTGATTATATTTGCTCAGTCCTTGCTGCCATCTGATATCTCTTTCTGTTAGATATCAGATTCACTGATATACAACCTTCATTTCACTGGCTATACAACCAGAAAGAAAAGCGAACAACTCATACTGCAGTGATCATTAACAGGTATAGCCCCTCTGGAAGGGGTGGAGCCTCACGGGCACCTCCCTTATCCATGATGGAATGTTTCATGGCCCAGTCTTGTGTAGATATCCACAGAAGCTGTATATTTGTGATCAAAATGACAAGGTCACACATAGATGGCAGCATTTCCTGATAGTCTTCCATGTCCTCTGGCTCCTAAATTCTTTTCACCTTGTTTTTCTTTCTTTTGTTTCTTGTTTGTTTGTTTGGGTTTTTTTTTTTTTTTTTTTTTTTTGGTTTTGTTTTTGGTTTTTTTTTTTTTTTTTTTTTTTTTTTTGCCTTTGCCAAAGCCTTGCTTTGTAGTCCTGGGTGACCTCAAATTCCCAATTGCAATCTTGCCTATACCTCCAAGTGCTTGAATAAAGGCATCTAGCCAGTAATTTTTAAATTGAGTGTAAGTGTTTTTGACGAGGAATTGGTAGTGCTGTTTGCACAGTTATGCTTTGGCAGTTTGTGTGCGTGTGTTACAATAAAGCACATGAGTAATTATGTAGTGACAGTGAAAAATGATGTGTTCACTAAGGAAGGAAAAGCATATAGACAGATGATCAATGAGGCTAAGTAAAATCCTATAGCCCTAAATCTGGGTGAGTAACAGCAGAATTAACTCACAATAAATTTAACTTTAATATATTTACTTATGCATTCGTGTCTCCTTGCTTCTGTTCATTAAGAAGGCCTGGAAATAAGGGCTAATGCATGGCACAGAGCTCTGTACATGCTCATTTTCTCACTAAATGAATCTGGAAATTCTTGGAGAAATGCTTAATGACACGTCTGGGATGAGATCTGTATGAGACAATTTGGGGACATTTTCTAGAACTTGAATAGCAAGAAAACACTCAAAAGCTTCGAGTGTAATGTCAAAAAGACTCAGGAGAAGGCTTGAAGATGTTCCCACTGGCCAAGGGAAGGTGATTTAAGCTTCAATGATGATAATGGCTGAAACAGATTGAAAGACATGAAATATCCTTAAACCCACAAGTTTATAAAAATCAAAAATAAACTAGTCGGCATCGGAAGGCACAAATTAACCAACTAATTATCTTAGAAAATGGTAAAGAGAGATAATCAAGCATTTATCTTGTTTTTCCTAAATGAACTATCCCTCGGGGTAACTGCGGAGTTGATGGAGGGAATTATCCATTTATAGATGTATTCTAGCTAATAAGCGAAGGCGGTGGGACGGAATTAGCATATGAACATCTTGCCAACTCCAATAAATTCATGGCTCTAGACAGTGAGTATCAATGTCTGCAGCAGCACATGCAGACAATGAACATTGTTGCCTCCGGATACAAGCAAACAGAACCACTGGTGAGTGAGCCTGCCTTTGAAAAGAAATGTAACCCAAAGGTAAGCAAGCTTCTCAATCTAACCACAGAAGTGTGTGTCAGTCTAACCACATAAGAGTGTGTGTGTGTGTGTGTGTGTGTGTGTGTGTGTGTGTGTGTGTGTGTGTGTGTAAACAGGAGCAGATCTTGTTAACATAAACCACAATAAGTTCTATTAGAAAAACCCAAAGTGTGGTGAACTCTCCAGGACAAAAGACCCAGATCCTCCGACAGATACATTACAAAGGAAAAGACACTTTGATTGACGAGAAACCAACTCATTAAAAATTACTTAAGCGTGGTATCAATTTATCACTATATATGAACTTTAAACTTTGTTTTAAAAATGTGAAGATGATATAGAGCACCATGGTATTTTGAGTCTACATTGGTTGTTTCATAGAATTAGGGAATTGTTGATAATTATTTATATAAATGATGGCTACAGTTTTTCTTTAAAAATCCTTACAGAGACATAGCCTGAAATGTTTGGGGACAGAATGATTAAAAATAGCTGGATTCTCTCTTCAGTAACCTATAATGGGGAGGAGAGAGTAGACAAAAATTATAGAGGAAAATGACTGGTACCCAGTTGATAATTACTGCCTCTGGGTGATGGGAAAAGGGGGGTCTGTTATTTTATATTCTCTACTTTTGTATAAGTGTGAAACTTTTTATAATGAAAAGGGGGGGGGGACATGGCAACTGACAGCCTCGTAAATGCCAGATAAATAGATACCCAGCCAAATTCAAAGCAATAAGCAGAGGGGACTAAGAAAGCAGAGGGTGCCACAAGCTGTAAAAAGAGTCTTTTTGAAAGGATGAGCCACAAAACCCACAGAAGTTTCATCCCATCTGAAAGTTTCATTTGTGGAAGACTTTAGTATCCAATGCCATCGTAAATGGAAATTCATAAAATTCTGTGGTTATTTTTTAAAATGTCATGTATATATAGTGTATCCAGTTTGACAGTCTAGTCTGATTTCTATTGCTTGTGTGAAAACACTGACCAAAACCAGCTCCGGGGAGGAATGGGTTTATTTTAGCTCACAGGTGACAGTCCATCACTGATGGAAGCCAGGGCAGGGACTCAAGGCAAGAACCTGGAAGCAGGAACGGATACAGAGACAGTGAAGGAATATAGCTTACTGGCTTGTTCTCTATGGCTTGCTCAGCTTGCTTTCTCATACAACACAAGATCATATGCTCAAGTGTAGCACTACCCACTGTGAGCTGGTCCCTCTTACATCAACTGGCAATTAAGAAAAAGCTTCACAGACGTGGCCACAGGCCAATCCATGGAGATGATTTTTCCATTGAGTGCCCAACCTTCAGTTGTATCAAGTTGGCAACTAAAACTCCTAGTGACATAAGTTACGACTGAGTTAGGCAGCTTCTTTAAAGAGGCCTCTCGTGTGATGTCATAGCATCTCCCTTCAATATCGTTGTGACTCTTACTTTACAGATAAGAATTATGAGTTTGTGATGTTAATGACTCCACCAAAGCTGATAATGCTGAAGTCTAGACAACAGAATGGGTCACCTAGAAGAACCCTCTAGAGCAGTGGTTCTCAACCTTCCTAATGCTGTGACCGTTTAACACAGTTCCTCATGTTTTGGTGACCATCAACCATACAATTACTTTAATTGCTACTTCATAGCTATAATTTTGTCACTGTTACAACTCATAATGTAAGTATCTGATATTCAGGCTATCTGATGAGACCCCAAAAAGAGTCATGACCCACAGATTGTGAACTGCTGCTGGAGAGAAATTGTGTACCCACCCACCCTTGTTATCTCCTCTTTGGGAGAGGTACCTGTGGGTTCTAATAAACATACCAGACAACAAAGACTCCTTCTGATCTTGAGCTAACCAAGATTTTCTTTTTTGGGAGAGGGGTTAAATGCACCCAATATCAATAGTACTTATTGCTTTAAAGGGAACATTATATATGTTTTTTTTTCCTTTTCTCTCAGAAAAATGGCACCCTTATCTACAAAATGCATGGTAAATATGAAATATGCTAACCTCCCACTGCACATTGATTCCTATTCACTCTTTCACGCAGCATGCAACATGTCATTGCTGCCTGATGTATCCAAATCATCTTATTACATTGAAAAATGCTTTCCCTTGGTATTGGGGCTCTGCTTTCATCCTCCAAGATAGTAATGCTTACTTGAGGGTGGCATCTCTCCATCCCTAAAAGGCCATGTTTCATCTAAGTGCACGCCCTGTGGTGGGATGGAGCATAATTTTTAGCATGGCAGGTACAAGATGCCCCTGTGCGAACTAATAATAATTCCTCTTTATTTCACTGCTTTAAATGGGTTTTCTTCTAATTTTGGTGGACATCTGGTGCTAAGGTTTACATGTATAATCCAAAGAGCATGTGCAGAAAGTTTAATTCTCAGTGCAGAACTGCTAGAGCGAGTAAGCTGGAGTGTAAGCTCTGCTCTCATGAATGGATCAATGATGCAATCAAGAAAGGTGGGTTTTTATGAATGGATTGGATATCCCTGTTCATTTCTCTCTCGTTGCCCTTCTGCTGTGTGATGCTTTCAGCCATATAATGTTGCAAAAAGAAATCCCTGTACAAATGCCAGTACCTTTGCACTGGATTTCTCAGTTTCCATACACATGAGGAATCAAATTCCATACATTGTAAAATTGCCTAATCTGTAGCATTGTGTTGTAAGTAGCACAAAACAAACTAAGATTGTGATTGTGCTGCTGAAGAATTTGTACCAAATACAGATGAACTGATCCAACAGCTTGCAAAGCACAAAACAATGCCTTTAACTGAGAAGGTTGGCCACCCTCTCACCCGATGGGCCAAATGATGTAACATAGAGGCCCATAATGGCAGGATAAACTTTTGTGGACTTCTGCGATGTGCCTTGTCCTCTGAACTACACAGCAGGCATCTCATATAGGAAAAACATAATCTTTATCAGACCTACCTTAGTGGGAAGCCATCCATGAGGATGTCTGTGACTACTGATGCTACTGTGACATTGTGGTAGGAGCCAGACCTTGGAATGACATCAGGAAAAGGAGCCTGTGAGAGCAAGTGTTAGTGGTGTGCTAGACACAGGATTTCCCATATTTCACCTCCATAGAGATGGCCAGAAATAAAGACAACAAAGTGAGAGATATTTAGACATGTGAACAATGAGAAGTTAACTGTCCAGGAGTCAGCAAGTGAGGAGGGCAGCTTTAACCCTGAGTTTTCTGATACCAAAGCACTGGAGAGTACTAGCCTCTAAGTCTCACAGCCAAGGTCTTCATAAGAGCAAATGAGCCTATTTGAAAGGGACTCTCAGAATCAGGCCTGTTAACTATTCCTTCATAGAGGGAGGAGAATAATTAGACCTCACCTGAGATTCCAGGTGCTCCATCTGCATCTCCCAGGCAGCTGTGATTCTAATTGTACATAGTGCTGTGGTCTCAGGAGATGCTAGGGTGTAGACTTGTCTGAATGGGGAATTTAATCCATTCAGCCATAAAAGACTCATCAGTCCTAGAGTGAAATTTGTCAGTGATTTGGCTGCTGGACGTCACCCACACTCCTATAACCTCTTCCCCAAGCTTTGTGATGAAATCTAAGAAACTCACTGTTTCCTATTTGTCATGTTAAATAATATATGTTTGTGGCAGAAAATTTAGGAAAGTGCAAAGAAGTTTGAAAACAAAAGATGTATAGTCCACCCTTCAGAAAATAGGTCTTATTCACATTTGAATGTAGTGCAGAAAACTGAGGTGGCCCAATCCTTAAAGTGAACATTACTAGCTGCTCGAAATCTAGGAAAAGCAGTTGTACACAAGGGATGGGATTCAGCAGAATGACAGAGTGCCAGTCATTACAGCCATCAGAAACATTTCCATAGCATTTGGCATATTGCTGATATTATTCTAAGTGCTTTATATACTCATTTACCAGTGGGGAGGAGAAAAGCCAACATAGTCAATGAATTTCAATATTTTATACTATCATAAAATCTGGCCCAACAATCTGAAACTCCTCTCCTTTCCCCCGACACTCAGCAGCTTATTAGAAATACCTGCTTATCAGAGCACCATGTGTGGCTCTTGAATGGGGCTCCTTCTCCACCAAAAGTCTTTTTGGACCATCATTTGCCACGTTACACCAGCCACATCTGTTCACTGGTTGAAATCAAATTCTTCTGCTCTCCCCTGCAACTGCAAGCCAGAAATGCAGGAGCAAGCTCCCAAGTTTGTGCCCCAATAAGCCTTTCAACAGTGCTAATGTATGCTCCATCTCGAGAACTCATGTTTAAGCCATATTGGAGCCTTCAGGAGTCTGGGAGATGAAGCAGGAGGATTGTGATACCAGGAGAGCCATGGCTGGATGATGAGCTCCTGTATGGCCCCTCCTACAAAAGACAGTAAAATATTGATACTGATCACAGGTGCCATTGGACTGTGTGCTGGTGTCTTCAAGTCCACCCTTGTAGAGAAGATGAACTTCCCCTGGATCTCAAAGAGGGCCCCCTTAGAGAGGGAGAAATGGGAAGCAAGGCAGTATCTGGCTTTAAGACATGGACACTGATGAGGCCTCACCTGCTGTACCTGGTGTAGCAGATTCAGACATAAGGAAATCCTTCACTCTCACCTTCAGCTTCTGCCTTGTCACCACCAGTCAATAGCTGTCAATGGCCATTACTGTAAGGAAGAAGTGAAATGCTGGCTGGGCAGAAAGGGAGCAAGGGGTGCAGTCAGCAGGGGTCCAGAGGTGTTGAGGAGGTGAAACCTGGAGTCCACAGGCTCCCATCATCAACTCTCCTGTCCTCAAGGTCATACTACCTGTCCTTGCTATTGCCAGGCTGCTTAAGCTGTGCACTCCAAGACCCATGACCCCTGTAAGACAGCACAGGAAAACCAAGACATAAAGTCAAAACATCTCTCATTCCATGAGAGATTGTCTTAGAATAGTCTATTCCCTATGAATAGCGTTGGGGGTTGGATGTCACAACATATACTATGCTACCCTGCTGGCTCTGGCACTGCTTCCTCTAGGGTCAGGACAGAGAGACTCATGGCTTGTGCTGCATATTTCAATCTCCTAAGTCAAGGGAACAAGGCAGGGCAGGAGGAGAAGAGCCAGGGTCCTGGTGTCACGATATTTCTACCTGTTGAGTCTCTCAGCCATGACTGACCATTTTCAACAAAGGAGCTCTCATCACAAATTTGCCAAACTCCTTGTCTTTGTTCCCTTGCCATCTATGAAACCAGTGCTTGAGGGACGCCTGCTGTTGTGAACTGCATAGGTATGAAATTTGTCCCACTAAACTATGGAGTATGAGCTCGCTTTTGCCGCTGGACAATGCCTCCCACCTGGGCCACCCTTCCATCCTGCCTCAGCATCCCATGAGCTCAGAGTTCAGAGCCCTCTATGGCTCCAAATCCTATTCAGTAACCAGGCTCCTCCCCAAATGCATTTCTCACTATTCTTAAGCAAAGTGAAAGCTGTACCTGAGTCTTGGGCATACATCATTCCCTAGATTCTACCCGACCATTGTCCTGGCCTGCTCTACCTTCACTATGCCCTATGAAAGCCTTCTCCTCACTTCAGGCTTAATAGGAAAACACACACACACAGACACACACACACACACACACACACACACACACACACACACACACAAACACACACACACACACACAGCTTTCTGGAAGAACCCCTGCCTCCTTTGTCTCCTTCTCCCCACCCTCCCCTTGGTCTTCTACAGACTCCTTCCAAGCCCTCGCCTACCTCACATACAGCACAAAGACATCTACCAGGAGTTTGCCCAGGTCTGATACCCATATATGTTCAGAGAGAACCAAGACATCCTGAATTTGTTTCTTCAACAGTATCCAGTATAGATCCTTCCCAGAATAGATCCCTGAGGTGCACCTTAACAGCTTCCCCAGACCCCAGCTTTATCCCCATCCAGTCTCTGTATTTCAGCCCCCAAAGGCCCTCTTTAAATTGATATGAGAGCTTCTTTTCATTTCTGCAAGCCCACAACAGCTCTTCTGTCCTCAAGATATAGGTAGTACTTCTTTGAGTGGCCTGTGGGCCCTCTTCTTGGAGCCTACAGCAATCATCCCAGTTAGCCTGGGGACTTGCATGGGGTGGGGTGTACTGTATCTTCTTCTAACTTGGTCTCCCCACTTGGCCCTCATCCACTCTTAATGATAGTCACTTGAGAACCAGAATCTGGTTTCTTGATAAGCTTTCTTTTAAGAACATGCAGAGACTAAGGCAAACCGTTATTTGAATCTCAGCTCCCTCACTCCCCCACTGCTTTCATGCCTTCAAATATGTAATTCCTTCCCTGCAACACATGAGTACCTCCTTCACAGGTAATATAGCAGGTAGCCAGGCTATATCACTGGTAATAGCAAAATAACTGATCCAGGCATCCATGCCAGTGTGATATAAACATAGCTACAGTGATGTCACTGCCCTCCCTTAAAGCCCCTACCCCCGCCCCAGGGAAAGGTGTGACAATCTGTGCTGTGTGGGCCTGAGAGTTTTTGCAACTTCTGTCATTTAGCTTGATTTTAAACATTTCTGCTTTTTTCTTTTCCAACAATGCCAAGACATTTGGCCCCTGTTCCTCCCCCAGCTCATTGACAGTTGAGAACCCTGCAGAGCAGCA